>NC_067414.1:95855353-96592963 GCF_009764475.1 Pristis pectinata
GGTCAGGCCCATTACCACGGCGATCCTCGCAGCCCGCCACCACTCTTAGGGATTATTCTGGAGTTATCCGCTATCCATAATTTCATATTATTTAAAATGAGAACTACCCTTCAGGAAATAAAACCTGTTCACAATTTAACTTCCACTGATATTTAAGGCTATCGACACCAATCGCTAGGTGTGGGACATTCTGATTCTGTTCCATTGAAACTACACTGCAGAAGACAATAGGTTTCGAGCGAGAGGGGAAAGATTTTAAAAAGGGGGGCAACATTAAAAGGCAGGCACGGTAGTGTAGCGGTTAGCATAACACTATTACAGCACCAGGCACCCAGGTTCAATTCCCACCACTGTCTGTAAGGAGTTTGTACGTTCACCCCGTGTCTGCGTGGGTTTCCTCCGGGTGCTCCGGTTTCCTCCCACATTCCAAAGACGTACGGGTTACGAAGTTGTGGGCGTGCTATTTTGGCACTGGAAGCGTGGCAACACTTGTGGGCTGCCCCCAGAACACTCTACGCAAAAGATGTGTTTCGATGTACGTGTGACTAATAAAGAGATCTTATCTTAACTTTTCCCACGCAGAGGGTGGTGAGTATATGGAACGAGCTGGTTCAATAGTATCATTCAAGAACCACTTGGAGGGATACATAGAGATGTGGGGCTTCAAGGGATATGGGCCAAATGCAGGAAATTGGGACTAGCTGGGTGGGCACCGTGGTCGGCATGGACTGGTTGGGCCTAAGGGCCTGTATCTGTGCTGTATTGCTCTACGACTCTAATAGATGGATTTTCATCTTAATTAGTGCTCATTGAAACCTTCAGGACGAGATCGGGGAAGGAGGTAAGTGGCCAACTCCTGGATTGATGTCTTGTTAAAGTGTATCCCTGCCAGTTAACGCACAGTTTGGGACAGGTCTGTTTCATCACTTCATAATCTGGCTAGTTGTACATTCAGGGAGCCATCCCTCAACACAAACAAAAGAGGAATATTTTGGGCTGAAAAGCTTTGGGACCAGCCACCAGTATGTGAACACTCAAAGGGGTTCTGTTAGTCGGGATGGGTTCCCATTGTAAATACACAATTCTACAAAGTTAGTTGTTAAAATGTTAAAGTGAGCACTTATAGCCATTGAAACTATAGTTAATTGTTCATTGTTGTCTGTGTTTAAAAAGCAGAGAACATTTGTGTTGGGAGAGGAGAAGATCCGCTCTGTTGAATAAAGATTCTTCTATAACCAGCTTCCGCACACCTCAGTTTAGTCGGTCACGGCAACTGCCACACTCACCTCCAACACTTCGAGGTCGTACTGGTTGTGCGTGGCAGCATGCGTGTTTTTAACGTAGTCCGTAATTATCTTGGCTTCATCCGCGTGTTTGTCCAGAACCTGAAGGAGAGAGTTTCAGGGAGACAGAGGAGTTGAGCAGCAGAAACGCAAGGCAGCGGCACGCACGTCATCACCAGGCAAGGGAGGGAGAGGTGCCAGCGAGAACAGACGTCACTTCAGTCGACGGGTGGGCAATCTGCAGGAGCAGATCGTCCAGCCTCTCGTGCCTGTGGTGTCATTCAATACAATAGTGGCTGATCTGATCCCGGCCTCAACTCCCACATTCCCACCCGATCCCCATATCCTTTTTTTCTCCGCTAAGCCACCTCAAATGCCTCGAGCTCCACAGCCTCTTGGAGGTAGCTATCCAAAAGGTAGCAACCCTTTGAGAAGGTATTCCTTAAATGGGCCACCCCTTACTCTGAAATTGCTGCCCCACCGACAGTTGTAGACGCCCCCACCAGGAGAAATATTCTCTCAACATCTAACCTGTTGCATCCCATAGAACTTCGATACAATCACATCTCCTTCTCAACTCCAATATGGGTCCAACCTACTGAACCTTTCCTCATCGCTAACCCTTCCATCGCAAGGAGGGGGAAATAAGGACAGAGACAAACTGGACCCAGTATTCCATTTTAGACCACAGACCACAAAATATAGGAGAATTAGGCCATTCAGCTCGTCGAGGCCTCTGTGGCAACGAATTCCACAGATTCACCGCCCTCTGGCTGAAGAAATTCCTCCTCATCTCATTTCTAAAAGGGACGTCCCTTTATTCTGAGGCTGTGCTCTCGGACCCCAGACTCTCCCACTGATGAAAACATCTTCTCCACGTCTGCTCTATCCAGGCCTTTCAGTATCCAGTAGGTTTCAATGAGATCCCCCCCTTCATCCTTCTGAACTCCAGTGAGTACAGGCCCAGAGACATCAAATGCTCCTCATAGGATAAGCCTTTCATTCCCAGGATCATTCTCGTGAACCTCCTCTGGACCATCTCCAGGACCAGCACATCCTTCCTCAGATACGGGGCCCAAAATTGCTCACAATACTCAAATGCGGTCTGACCGACGCCTTATAAGGCCTCAGCATTACATCCTTGCTGTTATGTTCTAGTCATCTCGAAATGAATGCTAACATTGCATTTGCCTTCTTTACTACTGACTCAGGACAAAACGATGCATTTTGGGAAGTCAAACAAGGTTAGGACACATACAATAAATGGTAGTTTTAGACTCCCCTGCAAGAGGAAACATCTGAGTCAGGCTGAGACAGGCAAGGGGTCACAGGCTGGGTTGTAAGAACAATGATACAGTGAAGCTTTAGACACCGAATGGTGCATAGAGCAGGTTTAGCTAAGGAATGGTTACACAGGTCACCTTAATGTCCGTGTGCAGCTTCTCGTAATTGATGTCAATGGGATCCTTGGCATCGTCTTCCATGCCATCCTTGAGGAGACTGTACGCGACCTCAATGTCCAACAGGCTGTCTAACATCTGGACCTTGGCCTGGAGAGGAGAGAGCGCAGAGGAGGGAGTCTTAAATAAGGAGTGCTGGCACTGGCTGGTCACGTTCTTGGGGGTGGGGGGGGGGGGGGCAGAAATGAGGAGACAGAGGGAAGCAGAAGCGGGCAGAAAGGGAGAGGGTTGGACAGATATGGGGACGGGGCGGGGGGGTGTGCAGATCAAACTGCCCTCAATCCCACACCATCGTCAATACAGTTGTGGCTGACGCTCAGACAACATTCCCCCCACTTAATCATGGAGTGATACAGCATGGAAACAGGCCCTTCGGCCCAACTCATCTGTGCCAACCATGGTGCCCACCAAGCTCGTTCCTTTGGGCCATATCCCTCTACACCCTTCCTATCCATGTACTTATCCAAGTGTCTTTTAAATGTTGTTATTGTACCTGCCTCAACCGCTTCCTCTGGCTGCCCGTTCCATATACGCACCACCCTCTGTGCGAAGAAGTTGCTCCTCGCATCCCTTTTAAATCTTTCCCATCTCATCTGAAACCTATGCCCCCTAGTTTTTAGTTCCCCTTCCCTGGGGAAAAACACTGTGCGCGTTCACCCTATCTATGCCCCTCATGATTTTATACACCTCTATAAGGTCGCCCCTCATTCTCCTACGGTCCAAGGAATCAAGTCCCAGCTTGTCCAACCTCTCCCTATAGCTCAGGCCCTCGAGTCCTGGAAGCGTCCTCGCAAATCTACTTAATATCAGGAACCCTTATATCCCACGACTCCTGCACTACGGAATCTGCTTCTGGCAACTTGCAGGCAGTGAAATCCAAGGCCAGGAGTGCCCGAAGCCCATGACAACCCTCACCCTCACTACCCTAGGCTTGTGCCAGCGGAAGACACCAGTGAGCTGGAAAGAGTGCAAGAGAGCTTTGCGATGGTGTTGCCAGGATTCGAGGGACTGGGTTACGGGGAGAGGTTGGACAGGCTGGGACTTTATTCCTTGGAGTGTAGGAGACTGAGAGAAGAGGCATACAAAATCTTGAGGGGCATATGCAGGGTGAATACACACACAGTAGTGCAGCGGTTAGCGTAATACTAATACAGCGCCAGTGAACCGGGTTCAATTCCCGCCGCTGTAAGGAGTTTGTACGTTCTCCCCGTGTCTGCGTGGGTTTCCTCCGGGTGCTCCGGTTTCCTCCCACATTCCAAAGACGTACAGGTTAGGAAGCTGTGGGCATGCTATGTTGGCGCCAGAAGCGTGGCGACACTTGCGGGCTGCCCCCCAGAACACTCTGCGCAAAAGATGCATTTCGCTGTGTGTTTCAATGTACATGTGACTAATAAAGATATCTTATCTTAAAAGTCTTCCCTCCCCCCAAGTGTTGGGGAACCAAGAGATCATAGGTTTACCGTGAGAGGGGAAAGATTTAATAGGAGCAACTTTTTATCCACACAGAGGGTGGTGCGTATATGGAACGTGCTGCCAGAGGAAGTGGTTGAGGCAGGTACATTAACAGCATTTAAAAGACACTTGGACAGGAACACGGATAGGTGAGGTTTAGAGGGATATGGGCCAAACTGGACTAGCTTAGATGGGAATCTTGGTCGGCACGGACCAGTTAGGCCGAAGGGCCCATTTCCATCTGACCCACCGCTGCAAACACAGCCGCCCCGTCGCCACGGTTACCTGGATATACTCTTCATTATTCAAGAGCGGAGGTTTCTTCATTCCGAAGTCGTGCGGTATGAGTGTGTAGAAACGATTAGACAGGTCCAGTATTTGAGACTCCGACCCAGCGCTGGCAACCACCTCAACACAAGAGAAAGGTTTATTGGTCTCTCCCGTCAATACAAATTCACCACCACCCCCTTCACCAAATGCATTCAAAAATAAACTTCCCTCCCACTTAGCCCTGGGCACGGTAATACTGCCTCGAACCACCGATCCCTAGAGGCGATGATGCGCACACGACAGCGCTGGGGAGAGAAGCCCTGGTTCCCCGCACGGTCAATAGGTGAACGCCTCCCTGTGAGGTATCGAGGGACCCTGCCCAGTGATGGCAGAGGCACGTCAACCAATGAGGTGCCGTGCCCAGCGACGAGCGCCAACCAGTGGGGTGGCACAGCGGGTACAGCCACTGCTTCACAACGGGTTCAATCCTGAGCTCTGGTGCTGTCTGCGTGGAGTTTGCACGTTCTCCGCGTGGGTTTCCCCTGGATGCTCCGGGTTCCTCCCACGTCTCAAAGACGTGCAGGTTGGTAGGTTAATTGGCTGCTATAATTTGTTCTCTAGTGTGTCACACATCCAGGCCATACCGTCTTCTCACAGCTACCAGCGGGCAGGAGGTACAGAAGCCTGAAGTCCCACACCACCAGGTTCAGCAACAGCTACTTCCCTTCAACCATTCGGTTCCTGATCACTAATCACTACAGTTTAGCAACACTATGGCCACTTTGCACTAATATGGACTATTCTTTTGTTGTAATTGTGTGTTTTTTCTTGTAACATAAAGTGTTTAATTTACGTTTTTCTTGTGAATGTTGTGCATCTGATGCTGCGTGTCTGTGATGCTGCTGCAGAGGGCGACGCCAATGATAGCGCCAGTGACCCGGGTTCAATTCCCGCCACTGTCTGTGAGGAGTTTGTACGTTCTCCCCGTGTGTCTGCGTGGGTTTCCTCCGGGTGCTCCGGTTTCCTCCCACATCCCAAAGACGTATGGGTAGGTTCACATGGGTGTAATTGGACAGCACAGACTTGTGGGGCTGTAAGGGCCTGTTACCGTGCTGTACAAAGTTTTTACAAGTAAGTTTTTCATTGCACCTGTGCACACGTGTACTTGTGCACGTGACAATAAGCTCGACTTAGACTTGGCCAAGTGGTGGAATCTGGGGGAAGCGTGAAAGAGAATAGGTTACAGGGGAAATAAACAGGGGAATGGGATTGTCCTGAATGCTGGCACACACTCGATGGACTGAATGGCCTGTGAGAAATGAAATCCACAGCCCAGCAAGGACCAAGCCACAAAGGCACCAACCAGCGAGTGTAGAGCCACGTGTACCAGTGAGGGGCTCAGAGTAATGAGGACAGAGCCACACAACAGCAAGGGGCAGTGGATCCACAGACAACAGACAACATCCAGGGTTGTGCAACCCAGCGTTTTCGGAATTCCCCCCCTCGTGACATGGTGCTCCGGGGGAGGGGGAGCGAACCCTCAGCTTTCCGCTGCCGTCCCGGCGACCCACCCCGGGGTAGGGAGGGAGATCGGCAACGCTACCTGCTGAACCTCGTTCAGGATGGAGTAGGCGCTCTGGATCTGCCTCTTGCTCAGCTTCCCCAGGGGCATCTTCTGAAGGTCGATCTGCGCAGGAGGAAAAGGAGAGTGAGGGACGGAACCGGACCCCGCAACGCACGTGGTCACCCACCTTCCCTCCCTCAACCCCGTCGTCAATCCCTCCCACCCCCTCTATCGCTCACGTGGAGTGGCCTTCGGCCGCTGCTTGAATAGACGGGTCAGGTCTGGGGAGGTAACTCTGAACCAACAGTGGGGCCCTGCACAACGAGAGGGGAAGCTATGGAGGTGCTGCAGGCTGGTTCTCCAGGGGATTGAAACAAGTTCAAACCCCACCACAGCAACAAACTCAGCATTGATCTATAACTTGGAAAATATAAATCAACCAGATTTAGTGACCGTGCTCGATAAAAGTGACAGGATTGTTGCAAAAAAAATCTCACTTGGTTCATTAACGTCCCTCATGGAAGGAGACCTTCTGACCTATATGAGACTCCACCTGGTTGACCCTTAAATGGCCCAGTGAGCCTCCTAATTCAAAGGCAACTAGGGATGGACAGTAAATGCTGGTCTTGCCTGTGACGGGCAGAATTAGGGGATCACAATTGGTCACTCACTGTCCCAGGAAATCACAGCAATTGGACGGCAGAACCTCATCTAGTGACGGCGCTCCGTGCACTGCCTGAGACAGGGCGGCAGCACCTCCCGCTGGCCTGTGCCTGCAAGTACACCGTGACTGCAATCTGTTTACATAGGGAATTCTCAATGGGCACAGCTATTCCCGGCATTACACGTGGCCAAGAAATCAACTACAGGAATACTTGGAATGTTTTTAAACCAAAATATTTCACCTCAAACAGTCTGCCTTTCAACCCAGCAAATGAAGAACCAGTTGTGGTTCCATTGCAGGACCAGATTGCTGCTTTAAAGGGCTAAGTCACACAGAATGGGCTCAACAGCCTCATTTACATTGTAAAATCTCTTCACTACACTGCACGGTAGTGTAGCGGTTAGCGTAACGCTATTACAGCGCCAGCGACCTGGGTTCAATTCCAGCCGCTGTCTGTAAGGAGTTTGTACGTTCTCTCCCCATGTCTGCGTGGGTTTCCTCCGGGTGCTCCGGTTTCCTCCCACATTCCAAAGACGTACAGGTTAGGAAGTTGTGGGCATGCTATGTTGGCGCCGGAAGCGTGGCGACACTTGCGGGCTGCCCCCCAGAACACTCTACGCAAAAGGTGCATTTCACTGTGTGTTTCGATGTGTATGCGACTAATAAAGACATCTTATAAATTTGCTTTTTACCTATACAACCCCTGTCATCTATCAGGGGGAATACGATCACATGTGCAAGATACCTTCTCCCAAGCCAAAAAAAATAATCAGCTGGGGAGAGGTGGGGTGGATCGTCGACATTTCAGGTCGAAACCTCGCATCAGGACCGATTTCAAATTGCTCGTCAAATGACTTGAACGACCGACCTGCCCCGGCTCCCCGTACCTCAAACTCCACCAGGGCCTTCTTCATGCTCTCCACGTCGAAGATGGTTCTGATGAGCTCCTGCACTGCCTTGTCCAGCTTGGATTTGGTGCCAGAGCTGGCAGTCAGCTTCTTCACAGCTTCCTCGTCCTTTGGGAGAGGGGGAGACAGGGAAAGTTCGAGTCTGCACCACCGTCGGCCTTCTACCTCAGCGCCACTTCCGCAGAACGGTACGGGGACAGGAACAGACCCTTCGGCCCATCACGTCTGCGCTGACCACGCTGCCGATCTAACTAATCCCATCTGCTCTGTATCCCGCCATTCCCTGCCTGTTCCCATGTCTGTATGAATGCCTCTTAAACGTTGCTATCAAGTTTGATTCCATCTCCCCTGGCAGCTCGTCCCAAGCACCTACCACCCTGCGTAACAAGAAACTTGCCCCAAAACTCTCCTTTAAACTTTCCGCCTTCTGCCTTAAATCCATGCCCTCTAGTCTTTAATATTTTCACCCCCCCCATCTGTACCTCTCATAACATGATAAACTTCCATCAGGTCCCTGCCCCCCACCCAAGCCTCTGACCCTCCGGAGATAGCACTCCAGGTTAGTCCAACTTTCCCATACAGCTAATGAACTCCAATCCAGGCAGCGCCCTGGTAAACCTCTTCTACACCCTCTCCAAAGCCTCCTCGTCCTCCCTGTAATGGGGGCGACCAGAACCGTACACAGTACTCCGAATGTGGCCTAAAAGTTTTATACAGCTGCAAGATGACTTCCCGGCTTTTATACTCAAAACACCCCGACCGATGAAGGCAAGCGTGCCGTACGCCTTCACCACCACCCTATCTACTGGTGTTGCACTTCCAGGGAGCTGTGGGCTCGCGCTCCAAGATCCCTCCGTACATCAGTGCTCCCAAGGGTCCTGCCATCTACTGTATAGTTTTCCCCCTTACATTTGACCTCGCAAAACCTCACACTTGCCCAGATTAAACTGCACGAATCCCACATCCCTCGATTCCTTTACTAATTAAAAGTCTGCCGATGCCTCTGTCGAATATACTCAGTGATTCAGCCTCCACAGCCTCCCCTGGGGAGAAGATTCCAAAGACCCACCATCCCCTGGATGAAGGAACTTCTCACCTCAGTCCTGAATGGCCAACTCATTTTTTTTTGAGACTGGGACCCCCTCCACCCCACTCCCCAACTCTAGATACCCCATCCATGGGAAACATAGAACAGTACAGCACAGGAACAGGCCCTTCGGCCCACAATGTCTGTGCCAACCACAATGCCAAATTAAACCAAATCTCTTCTGCCTGCACATAGTCCATATCCCTCCATATTCATGTCTCTTAAACGCCACTAATGGATCTGCTCCCATCTACTCTACCCTGCCAACTTCTCTACAAATCTATCAATGAATGGTTGGGCCTTAGGGAGTACTGAGGAACAGAGGGACCTTGGTGGACAAATCCACAGAACCTTGAAGATGGCAGCAGAGTTATAAGGAAATAGGAAGCCGCAGGTACAAGGGATCAATCTGTCAATAGTCCAACGAGAGGAGGGACCGTACTGGACCTGGTGTTGGGTAATGAGCCTGGCCAGGTGACCCACCTCTCACTGGGAAAAGAGTTAGGGAACAGTGACAACTCCTTCAGTTTTAAAATAGCTGTAGATAAGGACAAGTGCAGGAGAATATTAAATTGGAGCAGGACAAATTATGATACTTGCCTTCATTAACTGGGGCATAGAACACAAGAGCAGCAAGGTCATGGAACAACTTTATAAAACATTGGTTAGGACACTTTTTTTTACTACCTCAATGTATTTATGTATGGAAGGATCTGTCTGAATGGCACACAAAAAACTTTTCACTGTATCGTGGTCCACGTGACAATAATAAACCAATTCCAATACACAGTGGTGCCCCTTATAACCAAACTTTACGGGAAGGCACTTAGGAGGTTAAACAGACGGACTGTTGAATGTGTCCTGACTGGTTGCATCATGGTCTGGTATGACAATTCGAACGCGCAGGAAGGTAAGAAGCCACAGAGAGTAGTGGACTCTGCCCAATACATCCAGGCACATCCCTCCCCTCCATCGGGACTACAGGAGGTGCTGCCTCAAGAAGGCAACATCCATTGTCAAAGATCGCCACCATCCAGGCCGTACCATCTTCTCGCAGCTCCCATCGGGCAGGAGGTACAGAAGCCTGAAGTCCCACACCACCAGGTTCAGGAACAGCTACTTCCCTTCAACCATTCGGTTCTTGAAACAACCTGCACAACCCTAATCACTACAGTATAGCAACACTGTGATCACTCTGCACTAAAATTGCCTTTTTTTTGGTTCTAATTGTGTTCTTTCTTGCAAAAATCATGTTTAATTTATGTTTTTCTTGTGAATGCTGCTTATCTGATGCTCTGTGCCTGTGATGCTGCTGCAATTAAGTTTGTCATTGCGCCTGTGCACACATGGACTTGTGCACGTGACAATAAACTCCACTTTGACATAATCTCTGCGATGAACACAGGTGAAACACACAGCGACCTTGGGCGGGTTGGGGTGGGGGTAGGTTAGCGGGGCGAGCCATCCACCCACCTGGCCATAGTCGATCTCCAAGGGGTAGAACTTGTTGGGGTACTTGGTGAAGTTCTTGGACTGCCAGGCGTTGCCCGTCTTCTCCTCGTACAGGCCCAGGAAGTGATCGACCGCATGCTCCTTGGAGGACATCTTCTCCAGCTTGTTGCCGCCAATGCTGGTCCCTACTCGGCCCCAGGATCTGAAGACCCAGTACCTGCAGGGCACCGAGAGAAGCCTCCAGGAACGGCGCTCCGAACCCAATCCCCTCACCCTATCTCCCCAAGCCGAACCGGGAAAATTAATCGGAGGGAGAATTCGTCAATATAACCGACCTTGGAAGGGAAACAGAGGGGCTCTATCCTGTGACCTTTCAGAAACATGCAGCACAGAAACAGGCCCTTCGGCCCACTGAACACATACTGACCACAATGTCCATCTACAACCAGTGCTATTTGCCTGCATGAGGCCCATATCGCTCTAGGCCTTTCCTATCCAAGTACCTACCCAAACGCCTTTCAAACATCATTGTACCTGCCTCTACCACCTCCTCTGGCAGCTCGTTCCACACACCCACCTCTGTGCGGGGAAAACTTGCCCCTCAGATCCCCTTTAAATTCCTCCTATCTCCCTCAACCTATGCCCTCTGGTTCTAGGCTCCCCTGCCCTCGGAAGAAGACTCAAATCACATCTACCCTTCTTTTACAGAGCCTTAGAGCTGCACAGCATGGAAAACAGGCCCTTCGGCCCAACTCACCCATGCTGACCGAGATGTCTATCCGAACTAGTCCCACTCGCCTGCGTTTGGCCCCTATCCCTCTGAACCTTTCCTCTCCTCCTACCTGTCCGAGAGCCTTTTAAATGTTGTAACTGTACCCAACCTTTACAGCTTCCTCTGGCAGCTCCTTCCATACACCCTCCCGTGTGGAAAAAGTTACCCCTCAGGTCCATTTTAAATCTTTCCCCTCACACTAGAAATCCCCTAGTTTTAGGCTCCTCGACCCTGGGGAAAAGTCTGTGATCATCCACCTTAGCTATGCCCCCTCTGCTTTTCTAAACCTCTTACGGCCTCCTACTCTCCAGTGAGAGTGAACCCAGCCTGTTCAATCCCTCCTTATAACTACAGCCCTCCATCCCAGGCAACGTCCTGGTGAATCTCCTCTGCACCCTCTCCAGTGCTGCCACATCCTTCCTGTAGTGTGGTGACCAGAACTGTACACAAGGACACACTGTACTCCCAAGTACTCTAACCAGGTGATGGTTCTGCTCCACAGCAACCTCTCCTTCACAGAACCATCGTCCAGCCTCGCTCCCTCAGTCAACTATTCGACCCACATCCTAGAGCGTGACCCAGCCTGTACACATACATCACGGTCTCTCAAAGGCCGGGAGTCTGTGCTCCAAACTGATTGACCCCCTTTAAGGGGCAATGACCATCCGGGCCGTGCCATCTTCTCGCAGCTACCATCGGGCAGGAGGTACAGAAGCCTGAAGTCCCCACACCACCAGGTTCGGGAACAGCTACTTCCCTTCAACCATTCGGTTCTTGAGCCAACCTGCAAAACCCCAATCACTACCTCAGTATAGCAACACTGTGACCACTTTGCACTTTAATGGACTTTTTTCTAATTCTCTCTTGTAAAAATTGTGTACAATTGATGTTTAATTTGTTTTTCCTGTGAATGTTGTGTATCTGATGCTCTGTGCCTGTGATGCAAATAAGTTTTTCATTGCCCCTGTGCACACGTAGTTGTGCGGATGACAATAAACTCGATTTTGACTCAGGTGAGAGGTAGAATCGGGGGAGGTTGAGGGGAATGTGGGAGAGAACAGGTTATAGGGAAATAAACGGGGGAATGTTATTGCCCTGAAAGGTGGCATAGACTCAATGGACCAAATGACTTTGACAACCTAGGGGTTCAGATGTTGGCACATGGGATCATCCCGACAGAGAGGGGAGGGAGAGGAGCGAGAGATGTCCCAACAGGGAATCGGGGACGGTGACAGACGCCCTCAGGGAACGGGAATCGGGGACGGTGACAGACACCCTCAGGCAAGAGGCAGGCATTAAGTTTCTTGTGCCTCCTCTTCCTGCCCCCCAGTCACAGACTGCACCAGAGAATGTGTCCAGTGAATTAAACCAGCCCTCCCCTCCAGCACGAGGATCCCAGTTAAATAGGTGGTACAGTGGACAATGAAGATGGTCATTGAAGATTACAGGGGGGGGGGGGGGGGGGTGATCTTGATCAACTGCGTAAATGGGCCAAGGAATGGCAAACGGAGTTTAATTCCGAGAATTGCAAGGTGTTGCATTTTGGAAAGTCAAATCAAGGTAGGACTTCCAGTGAATGGCAGGGCCCTGGGGAAGTGTTGCAGAACAGAGGGACCTTGGAGTACAGTGGAGAAAGTGGAATCACAGGTAGACAGGGTGGCGAAGAAGGCTTTTGGCACACTGGCCTTCATCAGTCAGGGTACCGAGTGTAAAAGTTGGGAGGTCACGGAGCGGTTGTACAGGAGGCAGGTGAGGCCACACTTGGAGTATTGTGTTCAGTATTGGACGCCCTGTTATAGGATGTTGCCAGGATTCAAGGGACTGAGTAATAGAGAGAGGTTGGACAGGCTAAGACTTTATTCCTTGGAGCGTAGGAGGCTGAAGGGCGATCATATACAGGAATATAAAATCATGAGGGGTATAGATAGGGCGAATGCACTCAGTCTTTTTCCCAGGGCTGGGGAAAATCGAGAACTAGGGGGCATAGGTTTAAGGTGAGAGATTTAATAGGGGCAACTTTTTCCCACACAGAGAGTGGTATCGATGCAGAATGAGCTGCCAGGGGAAGTGGTTGAGGCAGGTACAATAAGACGGTTGGACAGGTACAGGGTTTGGAAAGGTTCAGAAGGTTATGGGAGAAACACTGGCAAATGGGACTAGCTTGGATGGGGCATCATGGTCAGCATGGACCAATTGGGCCGAAGGGCCTGTTTCAGTTGGGCCGAAGGGCCTGCTTCTGCGCTGTGTAACTCTCTCTGACCCTAAACCCAACGAGGTGGGCAAAAACCATCGACAGCCACACCAGAGGGGAGGGGCCCTGAGTGGGACGGGGCAGTTGGTTCCCCGCACCACCCCTCGGCCGGAGGGGATCCCCTGGGTCCTCCAGCTCACCTCTTCCTGTTGTCGTCTTCCAGCAGCTGTAGCTTGTAGTAGGAGTTGGTGCCCCGAGTGATGTCGACCAGGCCCAGCGTGGCGCTCAGGATCCGGCCGCCCTGCTCGAAGACATGCGCCGAGTCCTCCAGCCCTGCGGGAGCGAGAGTGGGAGTCACTGCCTGCCCTCCTTCGGCCCAGAGTCTGTGCCGACCATAGACCACCCACTTACACGAATCCTTGACGTTCTCATCAACTTCCCCCCAGATTCCGCCCCTCACCCACACACTGGGAGGCAATTTACAGCGGCCAATTACCCCACCGACCCTGCACTTCGTTAGGGTGAGAGGGGGAACCAGAGCACCCCAGGGTGGGGGGACCTTCGCGGTCACAGGGAGAGCGTGCAAACTCCACACAGACAGCGCCCAAGGTCAGGATCAAACCCGGTCTCTGGAGCTGGGAGGCAGCGGCTCCTTGCTGCATCTACTCAACTGGGACATGTTATTTAAGAAACAATAGACATAGAGCTACACAGCACGGATAAACAGGCCCTTCGGCCCAACTCGTCCATGCTGACCAAGTTGCCCAACTGAGCTGGTCTCACTTACCTACATCTGGCCGCCTCCTGTGCTGCAATTGCCCAGGCCCCCCAGTCGATGGGTGTCACCGACGGGTTCACACAGCATCCTCCCCCCCCACCCCACCCTCCCCCGAGCACAGGACCTCCACCTACCCGAATCAGGGTCCACCGCTCCTCCTCCTTTCACCGTCAGCTTCATCTTCTTCTCCGACTTGCCGGAGCCTGCAAGAGGGAATGGAACCAGGCTGAATGTCCCGGAGGCGTACCTGTTCCCAGCGGGATGTTGCCATCGCGTCCCACAGCGCAGAGACAGACCCTTCGGCCCGACTGGTCCATGCCGACCAAGATCCCCATCCAAGCCAGTCCCATTTGCCCACGCTTGGCCCATATCCCTCTAAACCGTTCCCATCCATGCACCTGTCCAGATGTCTTTTAAACAGCGTTATCGTAGAACAATACAGCACAATACAGGCCCTTCGGCCCACCATGTTGTGCTGCCCTTCAAACCACACCTAAGACTATCTAACCCCTTCCTCCCACATATCCCTCTAACTTAAATTCCTCCATATGCTTATCTAACAATCTCTTGAACTCGTTCAATGCATCAGCCTCCACCACCACCCATCATACCTGCCTCAACCACTTCCCCTGACAGTTCGTTCCACATACGGACCACCCTCTGGGTGAAAAAGTTGCCCCCGAGGTTCCCATCAATCCCCTCTCACCTTAAACCTACATCCTCTAGTTCTTGATCCCCCAACCCTGGAAAAAAAAACTGTGTGCATTTACCCTATCTATGCCCCTCATGATTTTATACAACTCTATGAGATCACCCCTCAGTCTCCTACGCTCCAAGGAAAAAAGTCCCAGGTCCTCAAGTCCCAGCAACACCCTGGTAAATCTCTTCTGCGCTCTTTCCAGTTTAATAACATCTTTCCCATAGCAGTGCGACCAGAACTGAACATAACACTCCAAATGCAGCCTCACCAGTGTCCCATACAACCACACCAACTTCTATACTCAATGCCCTGACTGATGAAGGCCAATGTGCCAAAAGCCTTCTTCACCTGTGACGCGCCTACCTGTGACGCCACTTTCAGGGAACCACGTCCCTGAACTCCAAGGTCGCTCTGTTCTACAACTCTCCCCAGGGCCCTACAGTTCACTGTGAAAGTCCTACCCTGGATTTGGCTTCCCAAAGTGCAACAGCTCGCCCTTATCCGAATTAAACGCCACTTGCCATTCTTCGGCCCACTTACTGAGCTGATCAAGATCTCTCTGTAATTTTTGGCCACCATGGAATATAAAACAGTAGAGCATGCGAACAGGCCCTTCAACCCACAACGTCTGTGCACAACACAACTGACCTTTAACCCTCACTCGGGGCCCACCCTGCGCTGCGCTGAGCAGGGGGTGCTGCACTGTCAGAGGAGCCACCTCCCCGATGGGCGCCGACCCTCTCACCTTCCTCCTGCTTGACTTTGCCGCTGGCGTTTTTCACGGCCTTGTTCCCGGCGGATTTTCCGGCGGCAGGAGGCTCAGGAACCTCCAAGGCGACCTCAGCCCCCCAGGACGAAATCCCGTGGACCGCAAGCAGATCCTGGAAGCTCTTCCCCGACCGGAGGTCAACGAGGAAGTCCTCGGACACCACCCGGATGTTGGCTTCCTTCACCTCCTCCATCTTCTTGGTCATCTTGTCCACCTCCTCTGCAGGGGAGAGCATCTGTCAAGCTCTGACGAGGGGAGAAGAGGAGGAAAGAGAGGGCTGCCCCACCCCACCTGGGCCCCTCCCCTCCCAAGAGAACCAGGGCAGAGCCAGAAACCCTTGGGGACTGGGCTGCATCATGCAGGAACACAAACCCCTTCAGCTCCTCGTTCTCAATGCAACTTCAAGCACAAACCAGAGGTCATTTTCTCCCTCAAACTTACTCCGTCGTTTACTGTGACCAGCTCCAAATCATGCTTCAATTTTGCCTCTGTGACTAGGAGGAAGTTGGCTAAGTTACAAGCCAATAAGGATTTCTCAGAAGGTACAAACAACACTAACTACAGGCCTGGTTACACAGGGGTCATTGACAGCAAAGGGCGCAGAATGAAGCTCCCTCTATACCGTTTCTTCACACACTCCCAGGGATAGACACAGACTGAAACCCCCAACACACTGTCTGCTACACACTCCCAGGGTTAGATACACAGTGAAGCCCCCGACACACTATCCACTACACAGTTCCAGGGTTAGACACAGGGTGAAGCTCCCTCTACACTGTCCCTTCACACACTCCTGGGAGTTAGATACAGAGTGAAGCTCCCTCTGCGCTGTCTCATCACACACTCCCAGGGTTTAAGCCCCCAATACACCATCCCATCACACAGTTCCAGGGTTAGACACAGAGTGAAGCACCCTCCACACTGTCCCATCACACGCTCCCAGGGCTAGATACACAGTGAAGCCCCCAATACACTGTGCCTAACTCTGGGACTGTGTGATGGGACAGAGTGAAGCTCCCTCTGCACTGTCCCATCACACACTCCCAGGGTTTAAGCTCCCAACACACCGTCCCATCACACACTCCCAGGGTTTAAGCCCCCAACACACCGCCCCATCTCACACTCCCAGGGTTTAAGCTCCCAACACACCGCCCCATCTCACACTCCCAGGACAGACGACGGGTGTTCGGCCCGGCATGACACAGAAGCACCGACAACCCCGCGACCCTTCACCGTACTTTTGGAGCTGACACACAGCTGGGCCTTGCTCGCCGAGCCGGTGGTCTTGCCCCCCAGCTCCTCCACCAGGCTCTTGAGTTCGTCCTTGCTCTTCGAGAGTTTCCCCAGGAGGATCACCTTCATGTTCGTCAGCGGCGGGCCTGTGGAAGGAGAAGAGTGTGACCCCCATGTGCCACTCGCAAAGAACTCCCCTCCCCCGCGCCACAGGAGGTTCCCGGTTCGATTCCCGGCCGACGGCTTCGCGGGGACGAAGATGGCCGTCGCCGGAGAGACCCGCTGCGCCACCCCACCCCAAGTCTGGGGGCTTGCTTACCCGTCACGGCCGAGGGAGTGTCAGCGGGGCTGGGATCGGCAGCTGGAGGGGCAGGAGTGAAGACCCGGGTCTGCCGCTTGAACTTGAATTTCTTCAGGTAGGCGATGCCGTGGAATTCCTGGAAATCACACAGGAGTGAAAGGCATGGTGGGGGGAGGAGGAGGGGGGCCGGAGGGTGGGTAAACCTGTAATAAAAGGTAACTGGAAACATAAGGGTTAATGGTGTGCAGCTATTAATTCTCCCACCATGGCATGATGTTGCTTCAGCCATGGTGTGACGATAGTCATGACAGCAAGATGTGCAGGTGCTGGTGAGAAACAACAAAGTGCTTAAGGCATATCTTGTTTTGCTAAAGCTTGCTGTAAGCAACTGCCCAAGTATGTGCAACTTCCCACGGAGGCGTCCCACAGATTAAGTATAAAAGGAGGGACACTAACATGCAAATCTTTGAGTGGGGATCAGAACAGAGCTCAGGTTACACTGTTTACTCTTTCTCTGTATCCCTCACTCCCGCTAGCATTAAATAATAAAGCATTAGTTGTATGCTCCTTGGTTCTGCCGCTTTATTATAGCGTGGGTCAACTTTCACAAACCCCTCCGTGCGGGGGGGGGGGGGGACAGGTTGGAAGGGAATTGCACTGAGGGCAACCAAGATACTGGGGGTAAGGGTACAGAGGGAACCACTCAGGCCGCGAGGTTGACACATGCTCCGAGACTGCGGCCCCTGAGGTGGTCTCCCAGCGGCTGGGGGAAGGGATCCCTCCCTGCCGTTTGTAACGGACACCCCCGCTGGTCTCGTAGCCTCAAGTCACAGAGACGTGGCCCCCACTGGATTTTATTTTATATATACGGAGAGTGGTAGGTACCTGGAACAGGCTGCCTGGGGGAAGCAGATACAAGAGTGGTGTTTAAGAGGCCATTAGACCCATGAATCTGCAGGGAATGCAGGGAATCACTTGCAGATGGAAGGGAATTAGTTGAATCTGGCATCGTGTCCGGCACAGACATGGTGGGCCAAAGGGCCTCTTCCCGTGCTGTACTGGGTTCGGTGTCCATCCCAGGAATGGACGGAGTGAGCCTTCCTTGCACTGCCTCCATCATGAGCACGTTAGCAAAGAGACCCTCCCAAAGCCACGGCAACGGTTCGTCACAAAGGCACGTGTGCTGCACACAGGGGCAACAGACAGGGATGGCAAATTAAGCTGTATAGTTTACGGGGAATGAAGCAGGGGAAGTCTTGCGTTCACAGTACAGGGGACGCGCCTGGAGTATTGTGTACGGTATTGGTCTCTTTGTTAACGCAATCCCCTCCATTCCCTGCAGATTCACAGGTCTGTCTAACGGCCTCTTAAACACCCCTCTTGTATCTGCTTCTACCACTCTCCCAGGCAGTCTGTTCCAGGTACCTACTGCTCTCCATCTAAAAAAAAACCTGCCCCATACATTTATTTAAACTTTCCACCTCTTGCCCCAAGAGCGTGTCCTCGAGATTTCTACCTGGGGGGGGGAAATTGTGTCTATCCTATCTATGCTTCCCATAATCTTACAAACTTCTCCCTCAGCCTCCGACACTCCAGAGAAAACAATGCAAGTTTGTCCAACCCCTCCTTACAGCTCATACTCTCTAATCCAGGCAGCATCCTGGTGAACCTCCTCTGCAAAGTCTCCGCATCCTTCCTAAAATGGGGTGAGCAGAAATGCACACAGTACTCCAAGTACTGTGGACTCTGACCTCACGATCTACCTTGTTGTGACCTTGCACCTTATTGCACTGCACTTTCTCTGTAGCTGTGACACTTTACTCTGTACTGTTATCGTTCTTACCTGTACTAACTCAATGCACTCTGTACTAATTCAATGTAACTGCACTGTGTGATGAATTGACCTGTACGATCGGTTTGCAAGATAAGTTTTTCACTGTACCTTGGTCCAAGTGACAATAATAAACCAATACCAAGTGCGGCCTAACCAAAGTTTTATAACAGCAGCAACAGGGCATCCTGACTCTCATACTCAATATCCCAATCAATGAAGGCAAGCACGCCGTATGCCTTCTTTGCCACCTTATCTACTTGCATGGCCCCTTTCAGTGAGCTGAGGACTTGGACCCCAAGATCCCTCTGTACATCAAGGGGTGGTCTTACAAGAAAACGCTAAGCAGGTTAGGTACACTGAGGATACTGTGACACTGCAACAAGATATAGATAGCTTGAGTGAGGGGGGCAAAATGTTGGCAAATGGAGTTTAAGGTGGGGACGTGCAAGCTCACACACTTCTGTGAGAGGAACCAAAAGGCAGATTTTGTAAATGGAGAGAGACCGAATTTCAGAGGGGTTCAAGTGTTATTGTGCACGAATTGCAAAAAGTTTACAGGCAGGTGCTGAAAGTGGTTAAGGCAGCAAATGCCACCTTAGACTTTAGGGCAGGCACAGTAGTGTAGCGGTTAGTGTAACGCTTTACAGCGCCAGCAACCCAGGTTCAATTCCGGCCACTGTCTGTAAGGAGTTTGTACGTTCTCCCCGTGTCTGCGTGGGTTTCCTCCGGGTGCTCTGATTTCCTCCCACATTCCAAAGATGTACGGGTTAGGAAGTTGTGGGCATGCTATGTTGGCGCCGGAAGCGTGGCGACACTTGCGGGCTGCCCCCAGAACACTCTACGCAGAAGATGCATTTCACTGTGTTTCAATGTGCATGTGACTAATAAAGAAATCTTATCTTAATCTACTGTACAGGGTGGAGTTGAGAAATGGAGAAGGTTTGTTACAAGTGTACAGGGTGTTGTTGAAGCCACACCTGGAGTACTGAGCACGGTTTATTTAGGATGTACCAGCACTGGAGGCAAAATTAGATCTGTATTCTTTGAAGTTTAGAAGAATGAGGGGTGATCTTATGGAAACACGAGATCTTGAGGGAGCACGACAGGGTAGATGTTAATATGTTTCCGTGAGTTTCAAATGAGTCATGGTTAAAAAAATAGCCCATCATTTACATAGAACAAAGCAGAGGAACAGGCCCTTCAGCCCACGGTGTTGTGACAAACTAATTAAACTCGTAATTAAATGCCTAACTAATCCCTTCTGCCCACTCAATGTCTATATCCCTCCATTCCCTGCACATTCATGCGCCTAAGAGCCTCTTAAACACTCTATCGTATCTGCCTCCACCACCACCCCAACAGGACATTCCAGGCACCCACCGCTCTGTGTAAAAAAACTTGCCCCCTCTCACCTTAAATGCATGCCCTCTAGTGTTAGATATTTCAACGCTGGAGGGAAAAAAAAATCAGCTGTCTGCTCTATCTATGCCTCTCCTAATTTTTTAAATATAAAAATGAGGTCTCCCCTCAGCCTCCGACGCTCCAGAGAAAACAACCCAAGTTTGTCCAACCTCTCCTCATAGCACATGCCCTCTAATCCAGGCAGCATCCTGGTGAACCTCTTCTGAACCTACAGGGCACTAGTGAGGCCTCATTTGGAATACTGTGCGCAGTTTTGGGCCCCATATCTTAGGAAGGATATGCTGATGTTGGAGAGAGTTCAGAGGAGATTTACGAGGATGATTCCAGGAATGAAAGGGCTTACTTATGATGATCATTTGTCGGCTCTTGGACTGTACTCACTGAAGTACAGAAGAATGAGAGGGGACCTCATAGAGACATTTAAAATGTTGAAAGGACTGGACAGAGTAGATGTGGCCAAGCTGTTTCCCTTGGTGGGTGAGTCCAGGACCAGAGGGCACAATCTTAGAATTAGAGGGCACAGGTTTAAAACAGAGTTGAGGAGAAATTTCTTTAGCCAGAGGGCAGTGAATTTATGGAATTCTCTGCCAGGTACAGCAGTAGAGGCCCATTCATTGGAGGTGTTTAAGGAGATAGATAGATAGATATCTAATTAGTCAAGGTATCAAGAGATATGGGGATAAGGCCGGAAGTTGGGGTTAGAATAGTTTTTGTTCATTGCCCCCCCTCCCTATTTCTCATTTCTTTTCTCCCCTTTTCTTTGGAGCAGACTCGATGGGCCGAAATGGCCTACTTCTGCTCCCTTGTCTTGCAATCTTGTGAATGGGGCGACCAGAATTGAACGCAATACTCCAGCTGCAGCCTAACCAGAGCTTTATAAAGCTGCAACATAACTTCCCGACTCTTGAACTTAATGCCTCGACTAATAAAGGCAAGCGTGCCGCACGCCTTCTTTACCACCCCATCAACCTGCGCATCTTGTGTAGGAATAACTTCTCCCTGAGGGTGATGAACCTCCAGGACTCCCCCACCCCAGAGGGATGTGGAGGGTGGATCATTGGGGAACCGGCACAGAAGAGATGAGGTCTGGGGCAGATCAGCCTGAGGGGCCGAATGGCCTGCCCCTGCTGCTACTTCTGTGCGTACACCCGCCGTCTGCTGCTCGAGGTCCAACACTGCAGCAATCGGGGGCCCAGGGACAGAGCATTATGCCACCATCTGGTGGCCAAGGTCCCGTACTACAGGGCCCCAGCACCGCATTGGGCTGGAAAGGTCCTCAGACCTTTGTCTGGGGACCTTGGTTGGGAAAATGCCAAGGTGATGACCTACAGATGGGATGGCCACCTACCGGCCTCGGGGGTAAAACCCATCAGGATGGACGCACAAGAAATAGGGAAGTTTTGTTACACTTCTGCACCGGGTGTTGGCTTCACCTCACCTGGAGTACAGTGCACAGATTTGGTCCCCTAACCCAAGGAAGGATACGGTAACGTTGGAGGCAGTCGACAGGAGACTCCTGGGATGACAGGTTTGGCTAATCAAGAGAGACCAAAATGTAGCGGTTAGCGTAACGCTATGACAGCGCCAGTGACCCGGGTTCAATTCCGGCCGCTGTCTGTAAGGAGTTTATACATTCTCCCCTTGTGTCTGCGTGGGTTTCCTCCGGGTGCTCCAGTTTCCTCCCACGTTCCAAAGACGTACGGGTTAGGAAGCTGTGGGCATGCTATGTTGGTGCCGGAAGCGTGGCGACACTTGTGGGCTGCCCCCAGAACACTCTACGGAAAAAGATGCATTTCACTGTGTGTTTCGACGTACTAATAAAGATCTTACCTTAGACTGGACAGTTTGGGTCTATATTCCTTGGAGTTTAGAAAAATAAGTGTTATTGAAATGTACAGGATCCTAGTGGGTTTTAGCAGGGTGGATGTTGGGGTGTCTCCTCCAGAGGAAAAGTCACGTATGAGGGGACTTAGTTGCAAGGCAAGGAACCAGTCATTTAGAACTGTGGTACACATAAACCTCTTCTTGCAAAGGTAATGGATCTCTGGAATTCCCAACCCCAGAAACTTGTGGAGACTGAATCACTAAAAGTATTCAAAGAGCAAGTAGATCAACTTCTTAAAGATCAGGGAATTGAGGGCTGTGGAGAACTGGCACAGAAGAGGCCAGCATGGATCAGCCATGATCATATTGAACGGCGGGGCAGGCCGGAGGGGCCGAGTGGCCTACTCCTACTTTCTTGTGTTCCTGAAGTTCAGAGTCCATAGAATTACACAGCAAGGAAACAGGTCCTTCGGCCCAACTGGTCCATGCCGACCAAGATGACCCATCCAAGGTAGTCCCATTTGCCAGCGTTTGGCCCATAACCGTCTAGACCTTTCCAATTCATGCTCCTGTCCAACTGCCTGTTATTGGACCTGCCTCAACCACTTTTGCCGGCAGCCCATTCCACATACACACCACCCTTTGTGTTAAATAAAAATTTGCCCGTCAAGTTCCTATTAAATCTTTCCCCTCTCACCCTAAATTTATGCCCTCTAGTTCTTGATTCCCCAGCCCTGGGAAAAGACTGTGTGCATTCACCCTGTCCATGCCCCTCATGATTTTATACACTTCTATAAGATCACCCCTCAGTCTCCTACGCTCCAAGAAATAAAGTCCCAGCCTGTACAACCTTCCTGTAACCCAGTCCCTCAAAAGTCCTGGCAACATCCTCATAAATATTTCTGTACTCTTTCCAGTTTAACGGCATCTTTCCTATAGCAGGATGCACAAAACCAAACTCAATACTCCAAGTGCGGCCTCACCAGCGTCCCGTACAACCACACCCTGACCTCCCAGCTTCTATACTCAATGCTTTCAGTGAACTCTTGATCTCTCAATCTACCTCATCGTGGCCCTTGCACCTTACTGTCTGCCTGCACTGCACTCTCTCTGTAACTGGAACACTATATTCTGCACCCTATTATTGCTTTTCCCTTTGTACTATCTCAATGTACTTATGTTTGGAATGATCTGTCTGGATACTGTGACCAATAGAGGAAGGATGTGCTGGCCTTGGAGAGGGCCCAGACATTCACAAGGAGGATCCCAGGAATGAAAGGGTTAATATACACCTCTGGGTCTGCACTCGATTCAGAAGGATGAGGGCGGATCTCATTGAAACCTACCGGATACTGAAAGGCCTGGATAGAGTGGACGCGGAGAGGATGTTTCCATCAGTGGGAGGGTCTGGGATCCGAGGGCACGGCCTCAGAATAAAGGGACATCCTTTTAGAACTGAGACGAGGAGGAATTTCTCCAGCCAGAGGGAGGTGAATCTGTGGAATTTGTTGCCACAGAGGGCTGTGGAGGTCAAGTCAATATTTAAAGCAGAGATTGACAGGTTCTTGATTGGTGAGGAGGTTAAGGGTTACGGGGAGAAGGCAGGAGAATGGGGTTGAAAAAAAAATCAGCCATGATTGAATGATGGAGCAGACTCGATGGGCCAAATGGCCTAGTTCTGCTCCTATATCTCACAGATGGAACATCAACTAAACTTTTCACTGTCTCGATACACGTGACAAGAATAAACCAATTACCAAAAGGCGCCACCTTGCTCTTCGCAGGCTTCACACACTACAGCTGACGCATTACACAGGGTCCCAGACACGAGGATTACACGGACACAACACCACACAGTGCAGAGGGATGGGCTGGGCCTGAATCTGTCTGCACAGACAGCCGCTCTGCCCTTCTAACCCTGCCAGCTCTTCGCCAAGTGATTCCCATCAGCCCTGCCTGCCCTTCAATGCAGACGGACAGACCTCTGGTCCGGGACCCAGGGGGTGTCACACCTCCGGGCCAGCAGTGCTTTTGTAAGAGACGGCGCCTCTGGCACCGCAGCCCTCCCTCTGCACTACTGGACCGCATGTGCTGGACTCCGGCGCGGGAGACGAGGCTCCGGAGGCCGAGAAGAAGCTGGAATCGGAGGCCTACCTTGGGAATGAGCCAGTCCTTGCAGCGGGGCTGCTGGGTGCTGAAGCTGCACTTGGTCCAGGCGGTGATGTTCCCCGTGCAGACGTACGCAGAGCCCTTCAACACCAGCTGTCCCTGGCACTCGGCGCAGGGCTGCAGCGCACCGAACGCCATCCCGTCCGACACCCGGTCCAGGATCTGCGCGGCGGGGAAGGCGGGGCAGGCGTGAGCAACGCAGTCCCACTGCAGTAATGCACACCGCCCCCCACCCCGGTAAACCCCGGCCCACGCACACACATACCCCCAGGGCAAGGCAGGCACAGGGACCTGCCCCTCCAGACGTGGGACGCACGTGCGCCCCAAGATCCCCCCCCCCCCGCTAGACGCGGGACGCGTGCACACCCCAAGACCCCCCCCCCCGGATGTGCGCACCCCAAGCCCCTCTCTGGACACTCGCCCATTTGTGCAGCCCAACCCTCTCCCCCAGGAGACACAGATGCGCACCTGACCCCACCCCTTTTAAGACGTGTGAACACACCTGACCCTACCCCTCCGGAAATGCGGGCACGCGCCCCAGGAAAATACAACAAGCCACAGAAGCACGGACTCAGGCAGACCTGTGCGCAGGGAGACACCTCGACCGAGGGTCAGGCGGCCCCTCCCCTGACTCAGACAGACCCCACCCCACTTCCACCTGTCCTACCATTCGACGGACCACCTGCATCTTGTCCTGATCTGCCCTTGGAACAATCCCCGCGCACGCTGCCCCAAAATGTCCGAGGCCCCAACCTGCACAGTGCACAGCGAGGGAGGGGTTGGGAGTGGAGGGAGGGGAGTGGTGCGAGGAAGGAGTAGAGGAGTGGAGAGGGAAGGAGGGCAGGCGAGAGAGGGCAAAGAGGGAGGCAGAGGCAGAGGGGTGGATGTGGGAGGGAGAGGGGAGGGAGGTAGGCTGAGGGGGGATAGGGAGGAGGCAATGAGGGCAAGGAAAGTGGAGGGGAGTGAGGCAGGGCTGGAGAGAGTTGAAGAGGGAGCTGAGGGAAGGAGGGACTGAGGAGAGGGGGGCGGGGGAAGCAGAGGAGAGTGGCAGACGGAGGGGTGCCGAGAGGGAGAGGAGCGGACTCACCGCCGACTCCCCGGACGGAATCTCCTGCCCGTTGGCGATGAGCAGCTCCCGCAGGTCGTTGGTGGAGCAACACTTCTTCAGAGCGTCCTTGATGCCCCAGATCAACTGGCTCTGCTCCTGGGGAGGGCAAAGGCGAGAGCATGAGAGGGTGTGGGGGGTGGGGGGGGACGTGCAGGGGGGGAGGCGACACGAGAGACGGAGAGGTGGCGGAAATCGAGCGGGAAAGGTGGGAGGTTCTCCCCCTCCCAGGGACAGACCTTCAGCTCCTTCTCCTGTTTCACTACTTTCTCCTCTTTTTTCTTCTTCTTCTTCTTGCTGGTGGCTTCCCCGTCCACCTCGTCCCCTTTCCTCTTCCTACAGCGCAAAGGCAGGAGGCAAGACGGTAACACGCGTGGCCACTTTGCAATGCTTCCCATCACATTAGCGGTTGCACTGGCTTCCTCTGTGGGACCCGCCATGGGGTTTGTCCCACTCTCTGAGCCCGGCCCCCCCCCTCCCCCATCTCCCCAAATACTTCGCCCCACCTGGACGGGTTCGGACTGAACTCGGAGGACCGGTGTAAGGGACAACTCCCGGCGGCCGCCCTCAGCGACCTTCCTTCGTCGGTCAGTAGCACCACATTCAATTCCGTTCACAACTCCTCAGCCCACGCCGGCATACAGAAAGGTCAGGCACGGGCTGAGAGGTGGCGAGTTGTATTGGTGCTCTCAAGTGTCAAAAGGCAACGAACATCTCCAAGGGGGTTCCGAGGACCTACCCTCGTCACTCAACACCGCCGTCGCTACGTCCCCTACCAACCACCTCCAGGAGGTCTCCATCAACCAGGGACTCAACTGGACCAGCGATGGAGATATTGTGGGTACACAGCTGGTCAGAAGCCGGGTATCCTGCAGCAAATGACTCACCTCCCGAACTTTCCGCTATCTACAAGGCGCGAGTCAGGACAGGCAACGGAAGACTTTCCACTCATCAGGGCGAGTGCAGCTCTAGCAGCTCTAAGGAAACTCAACATCATCCAGGACAAAGCAGCTGTTTGACTGACAGCCAATCAACCGCATTAGTTAGTTATTTGGGAGGTTTATATAGTGAATAATGGATACCCGGAGGTGTTTACAGACTGGGATCTAATCCAGGGGTTCAGGGGGTTTATAGATAATGGATACCTGGGGGTTATTACAGACTGGGATCTAATCCAGGGGTTCAGGGGGTTTATAGATAGAATAATGGACACCTGGGGGTGATTACAGACAGGGATATAATCCAGGGGTTCGGGGGGTTTATAGATAGAATAATGGACACCTGGGGGTGATTACAGACAGGGATATAATCCAGGGGTTCAGGGGGGTTTATATATAGAATATTGGATACCTGGGGGTGATTACAGACTGGGATCTAATCCAGGGGTTCAGGGGCTTTATATAACAGATACCCAGCAATGATTAAATGCCCAGACGATGTATATTTTCCCGAGTTACGAAAGCAGGTGGTAATTACCCTTCGGTCTTGGTTGCCGGAAGCTTCTTCTTCAGCTCCGCCTTGTCGTCAGCGGTCAGGGTGTTGAAGCCCTTCAGCTGGACGGCACTGTAGCTGGGCAGGAAGCCCAGCTCGGCCCTGCTCCCCACAAAACAGTCGGGGTGGTACCAGCGGTCGATCATGCCCAGCTGAGGTTTCTCAGGGTCGATCATCTTCTTGGAGATGCGCACGGTGTCCTGCGTGGTGGGGACAGGGCAGGGAGGTGAGGAAGGGTTCACCGAGGTTCCTTCCCTCCTAACCCTACCCCAGCGTGCACGCACCCAGGCTACTCTGACAGCACCTCCCAAACCCACCACCTCTACCACCGAGGACAAGGCAGCGGGTACAGGGGAACAACACCACCTGCAGGTTCCCCTGCCAGTCCCACACCATCCCGACTTGGAAATCTATCTCCGTTCCTTCACCGTCGCTCATTGGGTCTGACCTCTCTGGAGTTTAGAAGAATGAAAGGCAACCCTATTGAAGCACAAACTATCTCGAGGATGATTGACAGGGGACACGTCAAGAGGACGTTTGCCCCATTGGAGGTATCTAGAATCAGGGAGTAGAGTTCCAGAACAAGGGGTCACCCATTTTAGATAGTCAAGGAGGAATTTCTTACAGGGGGCTGAGAGACTTTGGAATCTTCTACCTCAGAGAGCTGTGGAGGCGGAGTCGGCAAGTATAGGTGGAGGCCGACAGATATTTGAACGATATGGAAAGTCAGGGAAGGAGAGGGTTATGGCGAGGGGTTGGGAAAGCAGTATTGGGGCTGTGATTGGATCAGCCACCTTCTACCGAACAGCAGAACAGGCCTGAAGGGCCATCGGCCTACTCCTGGTTCTTATCTTCCTGTCCCAGTCTCCAGGATTTCCTCTTCAGATAGTTCTGATCTCCAGGCTGATAACCTGAGTGGGCCCCAACACACCATAGAGTCACACAGCACAGAAACAGGCCCTTCGGCCCAGCTCGTCCACGCTGACCAAGGTGCCCACCAAGCTGATCCCATTTGCCCGCATTTGGCCCATATCCCTCCAAACCTTTCCTATCCATGTACCTGTCAAAGTACCTTTTAAATGTGGTTAATATACCTGCCTCAACCGCTTCCTCTGGCAGCTCGTCCCATCTTCTCACCACCCTCTGTATGAAATTACCCCTCAGGCCCCTTTTAAATCTTTCCCCTCCCACCTTAAACCTATGCCCTCTAGTTTTTAGTTTCCCAACACTATACACCTCTATAAGATTGCCCCGCATTCTCCTACACAATAAAGACCTAGCCTGCCCAACCTCTCCCTACGAGCTCAGGCCCTCGAGTCCCTGCAACATCCTCGTAAATCTCCTCTGCACTCTCTCCAGTTTAAACATAGAACATTACAGCGCAGTACAGGCCCTTCGGCCCACAATGTTGTGCCGACATTTTATCCTGCTCTAAGATCTATCTATGCCTTCCCTCCCACATAAACCCTCCCATTTCTCTATCATTCATGTGTCTATCTAAGAGTCTCTTAAATGTCCCTAATGTATCTGCTCCCACAACCTCTGCAGGCAGTGCGCTCCATGCACCCACCACTCTCTGTGTAAAAAACTTACCCCTGACATCCCCCTTATACCTTCCTCCAATCACCTTAAAATGATGTCACCTTTAAGATGTCTTTCCTACAGCCGGGTGACCAAAACTGTTTACAATATTCCAAGTGCAGCCTCACTAATAACCAGATAAAGCCCCTCCCTCAACCCCAAACTCAGACCCTCCCCTTCACCAACACTCCCACCTCCAGCCACAATCAGATCCAACCCCTCCCCTACCAGATCAGTTCCATCCCTCACCATCCCCAGACCAGGCCCCTCCATCATTCCCCAGTCCAACTCCACTTTCCCATCCCACAGTTCGACCAGACACCCTCTCCTTTCCAACCTCGCACCCCCCCTTCCCCCCTCCCCCTCCACCCCGCGCGGGGTCCAGTTGGAGACTCACCTTCTCGATTTTCTTGCCGCAGCCTTTACAAGTGCTGCGGTTCGATTTGGCGTACTCCACCGCAAAGTCACTGAGGGTCTTCTCCCCCTTCCCCTCTCCCTGCTCACTGCCTTTTCCTGCATTTAAGCAAGGGGACAGTGTTCAAGAAGGCCTGTGTTTAGTGGCGATGTGGGTGTAGTGAAACAAAAAATGCATCTGTTCTAGAGAGCCGAGGGAGGATCGAACTGGCGGTCTGGAGGGCCCGACGATGCAGGGAAACAGCTGGTACTGCTGGAGAGGCAGGAACAAGGGCATCATTTGGAACTTGGGGACAGGACAAGCAAAGAGAGGAGGAGGAGGTTTCTGCGTTTACAAAGCGTGTTGCTATGCAGTTGGACAAGACATTGGTGAGGCCATCATGAAGGACTCCCACCATCCGGACCATGCCCTCTTCTCGATGCTGCCATCAGGCAGGAGGTACAGGAGCCTGAAGACCCGCACCTCAAGGTTCAACAACAGCTTCTTCCCCACTGCCGTCAGGTTCTCGAACTGACCTGAAAAATCCTAACACTACCTTAGACTATCTTTTTTTCTCTCTCCCTCAATCTTGCACTAATGTTATATTTCTGCACGCAAGTTGTGTACAATTTATGATAATTTAAGTTTGATAATTCTCTTCTAATGCACTATGTTACTGATGCAAAAAGCTAATTTTCATGGCATTTATACCCTGGGTACGTCTGCCTGTGACAACAGTAAACAGAGTCACGCAGCACGGAAACAGGACCTTCGGCCCAACTGATCCATGTCGACCAAGATACCCATCTAAGCTTGTCCTATTTCCCCGCATTTGGCCCATATCCCTCTAAATCTTTCCTATCCATGTACCTGTCCAAATGTCCATTAAACATTAATATTGTACATGCCTCAACCACCTCCTCTGGCAGCTCATTCCAAATACCCACCACCCTCTATATAATAATGTTGCCCCCCACCCCCGAGATCCAATTAAATCTCTCCCCTCTCACCCTAAACCCATACCCTCTAGTTCTTGATTCCCCAACCCTGGGAAAAAGACTATCTATGCCCCTCATGGTTTTATACACCTCTATAAGATCACGTCTCAGTCTCCTGCACTCCAATGAAAAAAGTCCCAACCTGCTCAACCTCTCCCTATAACTCAGTCCACGTCCTGGCAAAATCCTCACAGATCTTTTCTGTACTCCTTCCAACTTAATAACATCACAAAACCAGCCTCCCCTCCGTGGACTCTGTCTACACTTCCTGCTGCCTTGGAAAAGCAGCCAAAGTAATCAAAGACCCCACCCACCCTGGACATTCTCTCTTCTCCCCCCCTCCTATGAGGCAGAAGATACAAAAGCCTGAAAGCACGTACCACCAGGCTCAAGGACAGCTTCTATCCCGCTGTTATACGACTATTGAACGGACCTCGTACGATAAGATGGACTCTTGACCTCACAATCTACCCCGTCATGGCCATTGAACCTTATTGTCTGCCTGCACTTTCTCAGTAACCGTAACACTATGTTACTGTTTTTCCCTTGTACTACCTCAGTGTACTGATGTGGTGAAATGATCTGTATGGATGGCATGCAAAACAAAGTCTTTCACTGTACCTCAGTACCTGTGACAATAATAAATAAATTACACCTTTCCCATACCAGGGTGACCAAAACTGAACACAATACTCCTACGCTCCAAGGAAAAAAGTCCTAGCCTGTTCAAGCTCTCCAGTCCCGGCAACGGCCTCGTCAATCCTCCCTGCACTCTTTCCAGTTTAATCACATCTTTCCTAGCAGGGCAACCAAAGCTGAACACAGTACCCTGAGTGCAGCCTCACCAGCATCCTGTACAACTTCACCCTGACCTCCCAACTTCTATACTCGGGTGCCCTGACTGATGAAGGCCAGCGAGCCAAAAGCCTTCTTCGCCACCATGATGCGACGTTCAGGGAACCATGTACCTGTACTCTTGGCTCCCTCTGTTCTACAACGCTCCCCGGGGCCCTACCGTTCACTGTGAAAGTCCTACCCTCATTTGTCTTCCCAAAATGCAACACCTCGCACTTATCCAAATTAAACTCCATTTGCCATTCCTTGGCCCTCTTGCCCAGCTGATCAAGATCCCTGTCAACGACACCACCTATTTTAGTGTTCTCTGTAAACTTACTAATTGTGCCTTGTACAGGTTTGTCCCCTTTGACACTCACCAACTTTTATCGATGCACCATAGAAAGCATCCTATCTGGATGTATCACGGCTTGGTACGGCAGCTGCTCTGCCCAGGACCACAAGAAGCTGCAGAGAGTTGTGGACACAGCCCAGCGCATCACGGACACCAGCCTCCCCTCCTTGGGCTCTGTCTTTACCTCTCGCTGTCTTGGTGAAGCAGCCAGCATAATCAAAGACCCCACCCACCCAGGACATTCTCTCTTCTCGCCTCTTCCATCGCGTAGAAGATACAGGAGCCTGAGGGCACGTACCACCAGACTTAAGGACAGCTTCTACCCCACTGTGATAAGACTATTGAACGGTTCCCTTATACAATGAGATGGACTCTGACCTCACGATCTACCTTGTCATGACCTTGCACCTTATTGCACTGCACTTTCTCTGTAGCTGTGACACTTTACTCTGTACTGTTATTGTTTTTACCTGTACTACATCAATGTATCTGCACTGTGTAATGAATTGACCTGTACAATCGGTATGCAAGACAGGTTTTTCACAAGTGACAATAATAAACCAATACCAAATCACCGACATAGATGACAGGCAGCAACAGGCCTAGAGAGAGGTTTGAGGGATACTGCATCCCCTACGCTGCGCCGGACACACACGCACCTCCTCCTCCGACGCTCCCTCCAGTCTCGATGGCCTTCTTGATCTTCTCCTGGTCGTCCCACCGCAGGTCCGACAGCCCGTCCACGTCAGCAGGAGACACCACCCGGGCTCGCTTCCAGAAGCAGGCATAGTGATGCCAGTGCGGCACCTTCCCGTCGAACATGGGCGACTGGCGAGGGTCGGGGGGGGGGGGGGGGGGAAGAAATGAGCACATAACAGGGCATCAGACCCAGGCTTCACCCAGCACCGAGGAACAACTGTGCCCACCCTCCCGCCGCCAGCAATCCTGACCAATCGCAAGGCAGGCGAGTCAGAAGGGGGAAGGGTTGAGGGGAGAGAAGAGCACCTTCAGTGATCCCAGGGCAACCCAGAGAATCCTGGCTAATTGGAGCCCCCTTGGCAGGGTGGCACAGCAAGATCCCACAGGCACGGCCGCAGGCAGACCGATGTTGAGTCGGGGGGGGGGGGGGGGCAACCGACGTTGGAAGGGTCACCAGGGGGAAGGAGTCAAAAAGTCCAGCGGCGCAGTGGGTAGAGCCACTGCCTCACAGCGCCAGAGACCCGGGTTCGATCCCGACCTCGGGCACTGTCCGTGTGTCGGTGTGGAGTTTGCATGTTCTCCCTGTGACCGTCTGGGTTCCCTCCCATCTCCCCAGGTGTGTCAGTTTCCTTCCAGATCCCAACGACGTGCGGGGTCCGTAGGTTGATTGGCTGCTGTAAATTCCCCCCCTCGGGGGTAGGTCATACAAGTTATGCAGCATAGAAAGTCCCTTCGGCCCCACTTGCCCATGCTGACCAAGGGGAAGTCCCACATCCCTCTAAACCTTTACTGCCCACGTACCTGTCCAACTGTCTTTTGGATGCAATTGTACTCACCTCTACCACTTCCTCTGGCAGCTCATTCCATGTACCCACCACACTGTGGGGGAAGAACTTGCCCATGAGTGGTAGAATTAATGGGGAAATGCAGAGAATAGTTTCCAGGGGAAATTAGACAGGAACTGGGGTTGTTCTGTGAGCTAGCATAGACTCAATGGACCGAATGGCCTTCTATGTCACCAGAAAAAAGTGGAAAATCATGCCACGTGATCCTCTGCATCTCCGTGAGGGAGCAGACGGGACATTCCATCTCAGCAGGGGTATGGCACGCCTTCAGGGCTGGACCAGAGAGCCAACCTCCGTCGCTGCAGCCGTGTCCCCGGCGGGGGCTCAAACCCATGGCCCCGCTACTTCAGCTGCCGGCGCCGCACACTCAGCCAGCGCGGGCAGTGAGCGGGAACGGGGCAACACACACACAAAGCGCCGGGGGAACAGCGGGTCAGGCGGCATCCACGGAGGGAAACGGAGAGTTGACATCTCAGGTTGAGACCCTTCAGCGGGACGGGGAGGGGAAGGGAAGGGGGGTGGTGGGGGGGGGGGGGGGGGGGGGGGAGAGAGCTGGCAGGTGATAGGTGGATCTGGATGGGGGGGGGGGGGGGGGGGTGGTTTGATTCCAGCATCTCGTGTGTCTCCATTTAACAGGAACGTCTCACCCCCTTGGGTACACAGTCGGACACAGAGACAGCGATACAGCGAAGACTGTGTTACAATCCTTCGCCTGCACAAACTAGAGAACACGGAGCAAGAAGCCAGTCAGCCCCTCCCTGCCAAGAGTAGACAATCCACCCCCCCAGCTCTCACTCCTTAACAGCTCCCCCCGATGCCCTAACAGATTATTAACGAGACCACAGATGCTGGAATCTGGAGCAACACTCAAAAGAGCGTTGAAGGAACTCAGCAGGTCAGGCAGCATCCATGGAGGGAAATGGCTAGTTGACGTTTTGGGTCGAGACCCTCCATCAGGAGGGGAGACGGCCAGTATAAAGAAGTGAGGGGAAAGGGGGTGGGGAAGGGGAAGGGGTGGCCGGTGGTGAGATCCTGTTGTAGATGGCAGAGGTTGCAAAGGATATGTTGGATGCGTAGGCCAGTAGACAAGGAGTGGGAATTCTATCCCTCTTCTGTCGGCGGGGGGGGGGGGGGGGGGGGGGGGGGGGGGGGGGGGGGGGGAGAGAATGACACGAGGGCAGAAGTGCAGAAGAGAGAGAACATTAAGAAAATGGGCATTTGGAGAAGCATAGGCTGTTTAGGGACAGTCGGCATGGCTTTGTGAGGGGCAGGTCGTGCCTCACGAGCTTGACTGAATTCTTTGAGGATGTGACAAAGCACATTGATGAAGGTCGAGCAGTGGATGTGGTGTATATGGATTTTAGTAAGGCGCTCGATAAGGTTCCTCATGGAAGGTTTGTTCAGAAAGTCAGGCGGCATGGGATCCAGGGAAACTTGGCTGTGTGGATTCAGAATTGGCTCACCCATTGAAGACAAGGTGGTGGTAGATGGAGCGTATTCTGCCTGGAGGTCGGTGACCAGTGGTGTTCCGCAGGGATCGGTTCTGGGACCCCTGCTCTTTGTGATTTTTATAAATGACTTGGATGAGGATGTGGAAGGCTGGGTTAGTAAGTTTGCTGATGATACAAAGGTTGGTGGTGTTGTGGATAGTGTAATCTACAGCAACCTTCTACAACAGGATATTGATAGGATGCAGAGCTGGGCTGAGAAGTGGCAGGTGGAGTTCAACCTGGATATGTGTGAAATGATACACTTCGGGAGAACAAATTTGAAGGCAGAATACAAGGACTCTTAGCAGTGTGGAGGAACAGAGGGACCTTGGGATCCACGTCCATAGATCCCTCAAGGTTGCTGCGCAGGTCAATAGGGTTGTTAAGAAGGCATATGGAGTGTTTGCCTTCATTAGTCAGGGTATTGAGTTCAAGAGCCGCGAGGTGATGTTGTAGCTCTATAGAACTCTGGTCAGACCACACTTGGGAGTATTGTGTTCAGTTCTGGTCGCCTCATCGTAGGAAGGATGTGGAAGCTTTAGAGAGGGCGCAGAGGAGATTTACCAGGATGTTGCCTGGATTGGAGAGCATGTCTTATGAGGATAGGTTGAGTGAGCTAGAACTTTTCTCTTTGGAGAGGAGGAGGATGAGAGGTGACTTGATAGAGGTGTACAAGATGATAAGAGGCATAGATTGAGTGGACAGTCAGAGGGTTTTTCCCAGGGCGACAATGGCTAACACAAGGGGACATAATTTTAAGGTGACTGGAGGAAGGTATAAGGGGGATGTCAGGGGTAAGTTTTTTTACACAGAGAGTGGTGGGTGTGTGGAAGGCACTGCCGGCAGAGGTTGTGGGGGTGGATACATTAGGGACATTTAAGAGACTCTTAGAAAGATACATGAATGATAGAGAAATGGGGGACTATGTGGGAGGGAAGGGTTAAATAGATCTAAGAGCAGGATAAAATGTCGGCACAACATTGAGGGCCGAAGGGCCTGTACTGTGCTGTAGTGTTCTATGAAATTATTAATGACCACCTTGTTGTCAGAATCGTATAACACAATATCAAGATAAACAGTTGAATCACCAAGGTACAGAAGACTATAGACTAATGCTGTTAAATGGGAACAGTATGAGCGGTATTGATGGGCTGAAGGGCCTGTTGCTATGCTATATGACTAACTACAAGGGTGTCTTTAATAAACCTGATAAGAGGTTCCAAGAGAAACTGCTTTACTGACAGAGGAATTTGTCAAGACCAAGACAGGCACATCGGTGCCCCGATGCAGGGTTTCAGCCTGAAACGCCGACAATTCTTCCCGCTTCCCCCAGACGCTGCTCGACCCACTGAGCTCCTCCAGCAGATTGTGTGTTGCTCCAGGTTCCAGCATCTGCAGTCTCCTGTGTCTCCTTCGTTGGGCTACAGGGGAGTCCAGGTCCCGGGGATGGGAAGGCTGATGATTATCACGGCTTCACTAGGGTACAAACACAAAACAGTACAGCACGGGACAGGCCATTCGGCCCACAATGTTGTGCCGATCTTGATGCCAATTTATACTAAATGTCCTCTTCCTGTGTATCATCCATATCCCTTCGTATTCACGTGTCTATCTAAAGGCCTCAAACTCCAGACTGCCTGCCTCCACTACTACCCCTAATAACCCACTCCAGGCACCTACCACTCTCTGCGTGGAAAAACTTGCCCCTCATGTCGCTTTTAAACCTTGCCCCTCCTCCCCCCCCAACCTTAAAAACTTGTCCTCTGGTACTTGACATTTTACCCCGGGAAAAGACTCTGTCTACCCTAGAGGGAATAGCTATGTCGGCACAAAGCTGTGGGCCGAAGGGCCTGTTCTGTGCTGTGCTCTTCTATGTTCTATGTTCTCCATTCTATCTTACAGACTTCTGTCAGGTCCCCCCCTCAGCCTCCGCTGCTCCGGAGAAACAACTCTAGTTTGTCCAACCTCTCCTTAGAGCACATGCCCTCTAATCCAGGCAGCGTCCTGATAAACCTCTTCTGCACTCTCTCCACATCCTTCCTGTAATGGGGCGACCAAAACGGTAACCTCATTGAACAGTGGAATAGGCTGGAGGGGGCCAAGGGGCAGGGCTCAGCTGTCCTAAATAGCATTGGGGGCACTTAAAGGGTTTAGAACACAAGATCCCATAATTCATCCCAAGGGAAAAAGAGAGGATAGACCAGTAATGCAATAGAACAACCTGACCAACTAGGTATAGCCCACAGCCCTGCTATTAGCAGCACGTAACACCGACAAAGGAGACCTGCCTACAATTGCGTGCAGCACACTTGCCTTCATTGCTAGGGACACAGAGTGCAAGTCACATTGCTGTTGTCTAAAACTTTGGTCTGGCCACACTTGGAGTACTGAGTGCTGTTCTGGTCGCCCCATTACAGGAAGGATGTAGAAAGGGTGCAGGAGAGGTTCACCAGGACGCTGCCTGGATTAGAGGGCAGGGGCTATAAGGAGAGGTTGGACAAACTTGGGTTGTTTTCTCCGGAGTGGCAGAAGCTGAGGGGAGACCCGATAGAGGTTTACACGATTACGAGGAGAGGCATGGATAGAGCAGACAGGATTTTTCTCCCCCAGGGTCGAAACGTCCAATACTAGAGGTCATGCATTTAAGACGAGAGGGGGAAAAGTTTAAAGGAGATGTGGGGGGGGGGGGGAGGGGGGCAAGTTTGTTTTTTGCAGAGAGTGGTGGGTGTGTGGAATGCGCTGCCAGAGGCAGTGGTAGAGGCAGATACGATAGAGGTGTTTAACAGGCTTTTAGAGAGGCGCATGAATGTGCAGAGGACGGAGGGTTATGGATCACGTGCAGGCAGAAGGGATTAGTTTAATTTGGCGTCATGCTCAGCAGACATAGTGGGCCGAATAGCCTGTTTCTGTACTGTTCTATACTCTAATTGCGATGCCAACCCATTTGGTCTCAGCCTATCAGAGACATTCTTTTTCCCTCCCTCCCTGCCACCCCGCCCTCTCTGCAATCGAAAACCAATTTGATTTTCTCTCTTGCTCAGTTCTGACGAAGGGTCTTCGACCCGAACCGTCGGCCGCTTCTCCCTTCACAGGCGCTGCCCGGCCTGCTGAGTGTTTCCAACCTCTTCTGTTTTCATTGACGTGGGGTGTGCAAGCAAGTGCAAGTCTGCTGGGCTGAATGGCCTCTTGATGTTCAGTGACCCCCCCCCGCGGCGCCCCCCCCCCACAGTGGTTGGCAGAGTGCCCTGGGGTTCAGAGTCAAACACCAGAGCAAGGAGCACTCAGCGCCAACTTTGTGTCCATCAACTCACAGCCACGAAGAAATACAGCTCGGAAACAGGCCCTTCGGCCCATCAAGTCCATTCCGACCATTCAATCTAGTCTTGCCTTAATCCCATTTTATTCTCCCCACATTTCCCCATCAACTACCCCCAGATTCGACCCCTCACCCACATACTTACAGCGGCCAATTACCCCACCAACCTGCACGTCTCTGGGACGTGGGAGGAAACCGGAGCGCCCGGAGTTTATCCACATGGACCCAGGGAGAACGTTCCAAGAAAAAAAACTGCACAGCACACAGTCCTAATGCGGGCAAATGGGATTAGTGGAGGTGGGCAAAAAGGTCAGCACGGGCAAGGTGGGCCAAAGTGCTGTACGACCTTGAGATGGGCAGCACCCAAGGTTGGGATCAAACCCGGGTCTCTGGTGCTGGGAGGCAGCAGCTCTACTCGCTGCGCCACTGAGAGCTGCCTCCCTGGTGCTGGCATCACTCCCAGCAACACTTGTCAGTGGGGGGGGGGGGGGGGGGGGGGCAGGAGGATGAGAAGAGAAGGAAGGGGTGTTTTTTTAAATAAAGCCAAAACATTATCATGTCGTTAACAGCAGTTCCCTTTTTTTCTCTGTTGGTAAACATTTACATAATGACCCCACGATTTACTTAATTCTGCACCTCCTTATATCGCCTGCTTTAAATAAAATCAAATGCACTATTTCCGCCCAAGATAAACCAACGTTGTCATTTTAAACCACAACCATTGGAAGTCTGAATAAGGGAATCTGCATTGAATCTCTGGATTTTTCCCCCCAACCTCTCTACATGTGCATTTAAAACGCCTTTATTGTCCAGACTGTAAATGAGATTGGAATGTTTAAATTGTAATAAACCTTCGCCAAAGCGAGAGCTGGCAGGATAGAAGGGAGGAGGCGGCGTCCTGCACAATTCACAGAACAAACGGGGCTTTATAATAGTACTGCATGTGCATTGTACTAAAATCTTCTTACCAAAGCAGCTTCTGCCGGCTTTAGGATGTAACCATGACAGGCTGCAGAGGGGCCTGTTTTACAGCGTGATTCATCATCACAATACAGAGAACCAAACAAAAGCGGTTGTTGGGGTGCAAAAAGAGTCGCGCTCTCAGAAATGAATGCAAAAAAGCAACGACGGTGCATCAAGGCAAAATTGCCTTCTCTCATCCCAGATTTTTAAAAAAAAGCATGCATCGTAGAATATATCCTATCGGCCCAAATCAGCACCACGAGGCCTGCGCGCTTGCAGCAGAGAAAAGCGGAGGCAAGGTCCTCGCCTCTCCATTCGTTTCACTCCGCCTTACCTGCCACCATGATTGCAAGCCGCAGGGAATCCTTCGCGATGCTCTCCCCGCATTTTTTGCAGGAGGCCCGTCCGCTCTTTGCGTACTCAGCCTTAAAGAGCTTGTCCTCAGCCATGTCTGTGCATGCAACCCCGAGAGGAGGAGGAGGAGGAGAAAGAAGAGGAGGTGGCGCCGCCGGCGCTGATTGACAGGCGGCCCGGGGCTCGCCGGCGCTGATTGACAGGCGGCCCGGGGCTCGCCGGCGCTGATTGACAGGCGGCCCGGGGCTCGCCGGCGCTGATTGACAGGCGGCCCGGGGCTCGCCGGCGCTGAGACCAAGCCCGGAGGCAAGGTGATTGACAGGAGGCCCAGAGTTTGAGCATCCTCACTTGCAGAGAGAATTGCATCCTTGCATACAGTACAGAAGCAGGTCCTTCGGCCCATCGAGTCCCTGCTGACCATCAAGCACCCATTTGCACTCATGCCATTTTATTCTGACAATCTCCACCTCTCACCCCAAATTCCTATCATACAAGGGGACCGTTCAATAGTCTATCCCACTGTTATAGAACAATTACAGCACAATTCAGGCCCTTCGGCCCACAAAGCTGTGCTTAACATGTCCCTACCCTAGAAGTTACTAGGCTTACCCATAGCCCTTTATTTTGCTCAGCTCCATGTACCTATCTAACAGTCTCTTGAAAGACCCTATCGTATCCGCCTCCTCCACCGTTGCCGGCAGCCTATTCCACGCACTCACCACTCTCTGAGTAAAAAACTTACCCCTGACATCGCCTCTATACCTACTCCCCAGCGCCTTAAACCTATGTCCTCTTGTGGCCACCAATTCAGCCCTGGGGAAAAGCCTCTGACTATCTACCCTATCAATACCTCTCATCATCTTATACACCTCTATCAGATCCCCCCTCATCCTCCGTCGCTCCAAGGAGAAAAGGCTGAATTCCCTCCACCTGCTTTCATAAGGCATGCTCTGCATTCCAGGCAGCATCATTGTAAATCTCCTCTGCACCCTCTCTATGGCTTCCACGTCTGTCCTGTAGTGAGGTGACCAGAACTAAGCACAGTACTCTAAGTGGGGTCTGACCAGGATCCTACATAGCTGCAACATTACCTCTTGGCTCCTAAATTCAATTCCCCAATTGATGAAGGACAATACACCATATGCCTTCTTAACCACAGAGTCAACCTGCGCCACTGCTTTGAACGTCCTATGGACTCGGACCCCAAGATCCCTCTGATCCTCCACACCACCAAGAGTCCTACCATTAAGACTATATTCCGCCAACATATTTGACCTACCAAAGTGAAACCACTTCACACTTATCTGGGTTGAACTGCATCTGCCACTTCTCAGCCCAACTCTGCAGCCTATCTATATCCCTCTGTAACCACTGACAGCCTCCAAACTATCCACAACACCCCCAACCTTCGTGTCATCCGCAAACTTACTAACCCACCCCTCCACTTCCTCATCCAAGTCATTTATAAAATCACAAATAGTAAGGGTCCCAGTACAGATCCCTGAGGTACACCACTGGTCACCAACCTCCACTCAGAATACAACCCCTCAACAACCACTCTTTGCCTTCTGTGGGCCAGCCAGTTCTGGACCCACACTGCAATGTCCCCTTGGATCCCATGTCTCCTCACCTTCTTCATAAGCCTCCGTTCCCCTTGGACAATAAGATGGACTCTTGACCTCACGATTTACCTCATCATGTCCTTACACCTTATTGTCTGCCTGCACTGCACTTTCTCTGTAACTGGAACACTTTATTCTGCATTGCATTACTGCTTTTCCCTTGTACTACCTCAGTGCACTGATGTGATGAAATGATCTGTATGGACTGCATGCAAAACAAAGTTTTTCACTGTACCTCGGTACATGTGACAATAATAAACCAATTTACCATTTCTACCCCTCACCCACATACAAGGGGCAATTTACAGCGACCTATTAACCCACCGACCCCGCACATCTTTGGGATGTGGGAGGAAACCTGAGCACTCGGGGGAAACCCCCGCGGACTCAGGGAGAACGTGCAAACTCCACACAGACAGCCTGGGTCTCTGGCGCGAAGAGACATCACTTCTGCCAGCTGAGCCGCTCTGCCACCCATTGACAGGAGGACAGCTCTCTCCCTGGGGTGGCAAGTCATGGGTTCGTGCCCCACTCTGGGCATTTGGTGTAACAACCCCGGCTGTTGCTCCACTACTGAGTAAGGACAAATCTGGGCATGGTGTTGTCATTTAAGCAAGACCATATCAGCTCTTCACATTGTCAAAGTCAAAGTGGAGTTTATTGTCATATGCACGAGTCCACAGGTGCAATGAAAAACTTACTTGCAGCAGCATCACAGGCACATAGAGTCATATAGCAGGAAAGTGGGCCCTTCAACCCAACTCGTCCATGATGTCGACCAAGATGTCCATCCAAGCTAGTCGCACTTGGCCCATATCCCTCTGAACCTTTCCTATCCGTGTACCTGTCCAAGATTATTTCAAACGTTGTAATTGTACCCGCCTCTACCACTTCCTCTGGCAGCTCGTTCCCCACACCCACCACCCTCTGTGAACAGCACAATGTGCAAATCCACCGTACCTGATTGAGAATTTGAATTCAGTTTCTTTTGAAAAATAATCTCAGTACACTTAATGATAAACCAAATCCAATACCTAAACTGTAGATTGAGTGCTAAAGGATATTGCTGCTAGATCTCCCAATCTACCTTATTATGGGCTTACACCTTATTGTCTGCCTGCACTGCACTTTCTCTGTAACTGGAACACTTTATTCTGCGTTCTGTTATTGCTTTTCCCTTGTACTGCCTCAATGTACTGATGTTTCGGAATGATCTGTATGGATGGCATGCAAAACAACCTTTTTCACTGTACCTCGTCGGTACGTATGTGGAACGAGCTTGCCAGAGGAAGTGGTTGATGCAGGTACAATGACAACTTTTAAAAGACGGTTGGACAGGTACGTGGATCGGAAAGGTTTGGAAGGCTAAGGGACAAGAGCAGGCAAATAGGATTGGCTTAGACAGGCGCGGTAGCGTAGCGGTTAGTGTAATGCTTTACAGCGCCAGTGACCCGGGTTCAATTCCCGCCACTGTCTGTAAGGAGTTTGTACATTCTCCCTGTGTGTCTGTGAGGGTTTCCTCCGGGTGCTCCGGTTTTCCTCCCACATTCCAAAGGCGTACGGGTTAGGAAGTTGTGGGCATGCTATGTTGACGCCGGAAGCGTGGCGACACTTGCAGGCTGCCCCAGAACACTCTACGCAAAAGGTGCATCTCACTGTGTGTTTCGACGTACATGTGACTGATAAGAAACCTATTTTGGTCGACATGGACCAGTTGGGCCAAAGGGCCTGTTTCCGTGCTCTATGTGAATGTAATAAACTAACTACCAATTAGATTGTGTTGGGGCAGGTGGTGAGGCGGGGTGACGGGAGGGAAAAACCTACCTGATCTGGTCCTCACCAATCTACCTGTCGCAGGTGTGTCTGTCCGCAACATTATCAGTGGGAGTGACCACCGCACCGTCCCCATGGAGACTGAATCCCGTCCTCACGGTGGAAGTACAGAACTGTGCTCAACCACAACCTGCGACCTCACGGCCCAACATGTCCCCCTGCTCTACCACCACCACCAGACCAGGGGGCCAACCTGGTTCAATGAAGAGCGCAGGAGAGCGTGACTGCAGCAGCAGAAGTCACATCTCAGAGTGAGGCAGCCACCTGGTGAAGCCGCAGGACGGCAGCACTTGCATTCCAGACAAACGTAAATGGCGCGCGACGACAGAGCTAAGCGAGCCCACAGCCAACGGAATCAGATCGAAGCTCTGAAGTCCTGCCGCGTCCAGTCGTGAATACCGATGGACAATTAAACAACTCACCGGAGGAGGGTGCTCTGCAAATATCCCCGTCCGCAACAATAGGGGGGCCCAGCTCATCAGTCCAAAAGGGAAAGATGAAGCATTTGCAAGATCTTGTTATTTTAATTTTTTTTTGTTTTTTTGTTCTAATTATGTTTTGTTTCGTAAAAATTGTGTTTAATTTATGTTTTTCTTGTGAATGCTGCTGACATGATGCTCTGTGCCGTGATGCTGCTGCAAATAAGTTTTTCATTGCACCTGTGCACACATGGACTTGTGCATCTGACAATAATCTCGACTTTCGTCAGCCGGAAGTCCCCAGTGGATGATCCGTCTAGGCCTCCTCCAGTGGTCCCCTGCATGATAGATGCAGTTTCTTGTGGTCTAGAGCAGAGCAGATACCATACCAAGCCGTGATGCATCCAGTTAGGATGCTTTCTATGGTGCATCGATAAATGTTGGTGAGCATCAAAGGGGACATGCCAAATTTCTTTTAGCCTCCTGAGCGCTGATGAGCTTTCTTGGCCGTGGCGCCTATGTGGTTGGACCAGGACAGGCTATAGGCTATAGTATCAGGAGTGTGCGCACCGCCCCCCTTCCTGAAGTCAAAGACCAGCTCTCCTTTTATTTTGCTGACATTGAGGGAAAGGTTGTTGTCATGACACCATTCCACTAAGCTCCTATCTCCCTCCTGGTGAACCTCCTCTGCACCATCTCCAGTGTAGTCACATCTTTCCAATAGTGGCCAGAACTGTGAACTATATTCCACCCATGCTTAACAAATGTTTTATAAAGTTATACAATGGTCTTCCTGCTCTTACATTCTATGTCTCTGCTAATGAAGGCAAATATCCTGTTTGCCTTATCTATCTGTACCGTTGTCTTCATGTATCGTTGGACATGTACAGCAAGGTCCCTCTGTTCCTCTGTACCTTCTAGGGCCTTACCATCCATCGGGCACATCCTAAAATGAAAGCAGAGCTGAAAGCACTCAGCAGGTCAGGCAGCATCCTTGGAGGGAGAAACATTTCAGATCCGTGAGCCTTCCTCAGAGTTTTAGTGGACAGAGGTCATCAATGGCCCATTGGCAGTTAGCAATATATTGGTCAAGAGAAGGTAAGAGCCTTCAGGTGGATTGGGAATTCTAGAGGTGGGTCAAAGTAGAGGGTCCCAGACCCGAAATGTTAACTTTTTTTCTCTCCTCAGATGCTGCCCGACCCGCCGAGCTTTTCTAGCTTTTCGGATTTTATTCCAGATTTCGGATACTCTCATTATGTACGCCCGACCATCATTGGTCCTCCCAGTCCTGACCTTGTCACCTTCCTCCTGGGCCTCCAGGATCGAGGATGACTTACTCCCGCCCCGGCTCTGTGGGTTCTGAGGTGACCGATGAGTCCCCACGTGGGAACTGCTGACTCTTCCACAGACGGAGATACAAGAGACAGCCGACGCTGGAATCTGGAGGAGCTCAGCGCGTCGATCAGCCCTGCTGCAGGGTTCCATCCGAAATGCTGACAACTCTTCACAGACACTGCTCAACTCACTGAGTTTCCCCCAGCAGATTGTTTGTCCTGCCACCGATGGGGCAGTTAGGAGGCTGTCCGCTCAGGTAGTTAGTGAGGCGGTCTCCTCCTTCCGTTGCTTCCAAGGGGGCTTCTGAGCATTCCCAATCCGTCACGGTCCTCCACAGCATCCATACTCCTCGTCCTCTTTGGTCATGGCCAGGGATGTACAGGAGCTGGTGAGGGGTGTGTGTTCCTTCAAAGAGGCTTTGAGCACTTCCTTGAATCCTTTCCTCTGCCCATCTGATTATCTCTTCCCCACGACAGAGCTCAGATAAGAGTGTCGGAGGTCTGCAGTCAGGCAGGCAAGCGATGCGGTCTGGCTAGTGTTGTCAACCGGGAGTAACTGGTGCCTCAGTGTTGGGGAGCTTGGTCTCAGAGAGGACACTGACATTGATTTGCCCTTCCTTCCGGGGAATTTTGGAGGATTTCATGGAGACAGAGCGGTTGCTACCTGTCCGGTGCCTTGAAGTGCCTGCTGTAGGTAGCCCAGGTCTCAGGACCATCTAGGAACATTATCTTGCACACTTTAGGAAGGCAAGAAAATCAGGATCAGGTTTCTTATCGCTGACATAGATGATGTGAAATGTGTTGTTTTGCAGCAGCAGTACAGTGCAAAGACGTAAAATTACTACAAATTACAAAAATAGGACATAGAACACTACAGCACAGTACAGGCCCTTCGGCCCACAATGTTGTGCCGACATTTTATCCTGCTCTAAGACCTATTTAACCCTTCCCTCCCACATAGCCCTCCATTTCTCTATCATTCATGTATCTAAGAGTCTCTTAAATGTCCCTAATGTATCTGCCCCACAACCTCTGCTGGCAGTGCGTTCCACACACCTACCACTCTCTAAAAAACTTACCCCTGACATCCCCCTTATACCTTCCTCCAATCACCTTAAAATTATATCCCCTCGTGTTAGCCATCGTCACCCTGGGAAAAAGTCTCTGACTGTCCACTCGATCTATGCCTCTTATCATCTTGTACACCTCTATCAAGTCACCTCTCATCCTCCTCCTCTACAAAGAGAAAAGCCCGAGCTCACTCAACCTAAAATAAACAAATAGTGCTAAATAAAAAAGGAATAATGAGGTAGCTTTCAGAAATCTGATGGCGGAGGGGAAGAAGCTGTTCCTGAATCGTTGAGTGTGGGTCTTCAGGCTCCTGTACCTCCTCCCGATGGTAATAATGAGAAGAGGGCAAGTCTCGGGTGGTGAGGATCCTTAATGACAGATGCCGCCTTCTTGAGGCACCGCCTCCTGAGGATTGTCCTCGATGGTGGGGAGGGTTGTGTCCATGATGGAGCTGGCTGAGTCTACAACCCTCTGCAGCCTCTTGCGATCCTGCGCATTGGAGCCTCCACACCAGGCGGCGATGCAAACCAGTCAGAATGTCTCCACCGTACAGGAGAGCAGAGTAGGCCACTTGGTCCCTCAAGCCTGCCCCGCCATTCAATATGATCACGATTGATCTGCCCCCAGGCCTCATCTCCTCTCAGAGTCATAGAGTAATACAGCACAGAAACAGGCCCTTCTGCCCAACTCATCCATGGTGCCCACCAAGCTAGTCCCATCTGCCCACGTTTGCCCCATATTCCTCTAAATCTTTCCTTCCTTCTTCTGCGCCGGTTCCCCATAACCATTAATTTAATTATCTAACTCCTCTTTAAATCCTTCCAGTGAGGGGTTGAGAATTCGGAGACTCACCACCCTCTACGACAAGAAATTCCTACATACCTCATTTTTTTCCACCCAGAGAGTGTTGAAGTTTGGAACACACTGCCTGGTGGCAGAAGCGGAGACTCTAACAACACTTAAGAAGTATCTAGACAAGCATTTGTATCGCCAAGGCATAGAAAGCCTATGGATCAAGTACTGGTAAGTGGAATTAGGATGAACATGGAACATACAATGGTACAGCACAGGAACAGGCCCTTTGGCCCACAATGTCTGCACCGAACATGATGCCCAGTAAACTAATTCCCTTCTGCCTGCACGTGATACATTTCCCCTCCATTCCTGGCATATTCATACACCTATCTAAAAGCCTCTTAAATGCCTCTGTCGTATCTGCCTCCACCACCACCCCCTGGCAGCACATTCCAGGCACCCACCGCTCTCTGTGTAAAAAAACCTGCCCCCCACATCCCTTTTAAACTTCCCCCGCCTCACCTTAAATGCGTGCCCCTCTGGTATTAGACATTTCCGCCCTGCTGAAAAAGATGCCAGCTGTCTACTCAATCTATGCCTCTCATCGTTTAGTACGTTTCTCCCCGTTTTAGTACGTTCTCCCTGTGTCTGCGTGGTTTTCCTCCGGGTGCTCCCCGTGGTTCTCCCGTGTTCTCCCACGGGTTCTCCCCGTGTCTGCGTGGGTTTCCTCCGGGTGCTCCGGTTTCCTCCCACATTCCAAAGACGTACGGGTTAGGAAGTTGCGGTCATGCTATGTTGGCGCCGGAAGCGTGGCGACACTTGCGGGCTGCCCCCAGGGACACTCTACGCAACAAGATGCATTTCACTGTGTGTTTCGATGTACATGTGACTAATAAAGAGATCTTATAAACTTCTATCAGGTCCTCCCCTCAGCCTCTGACAACCCAGAGAAAACAATCCAAGTTTGTCCAACCTCGCCTCACAGCACACGCCCTCTAAACCAGGCAGCGTCCTGGTGAACCTCCTCCGCACCCTCGCCGAAGCCTCCACATCCTTCCTGTAATGGGGCAACCAGAATTGGACTTGGCTACCACGACACACTTCCTCCCGCTGCCGGGCGCAATTCCAAGCGCAAACTGGAGGAACAGCTCCTCACTTTCCGTCTTGGAACCTTGCAGCCTGACGGCATGAACATTGAATTCTCCCACTTTAGGTAATCCCCACCCCCCTTTTCCCCCCCCCCCCCCCCCCCACCGTGCTTCTTCTCTTCTTCCTTCTCCTAGCCCTTTTTGCCTCTCTCCTTATCCTTCCCTTTGACCCATCCCCCGGTGGATGTGCTCTCCCCTCCTCCCCGCCACTGCCCATCACTATCTCATTACCTGCATCTACCTCTCACCACCCTGTGCCCACCCCACCTCCCCTCTTTTGTCCACCTATCACTGCTCTGCTTTTCCCTCCTATATATCGGGCTTCCCCTTTTCCTATCTTCAGTCCTGAAGAAGGGTCCTGACCCGAAACGTTGGCCGCCTGCTTTTCTCCGCGGATGCTACCTGGCCTGCTGAGTTCCTGAGTTAAGACAGTGTTTTGCATCTGTCTGAACTATCGATTGCTTCTGCAATTCACCAATCAGCCAGCAGATGGAGATGGTGGCCAATTCTTGTTCTTGAGCTGAATTGGAGTCAGGGATGGTCCCCATTCAATAAAACAGCAGCAAAACAGCAGCAAAAAATCTGTCACCTTTGCAACGAGTACACAAGGGTGTTACATGGTACTTTTAACAACTTTTACATGGTACTTTTAACAACAACTTGGCTTTGCATAGTGCCTTTAACAATACAACAACTTGCCACTGCATACTATAATGTGGTAAAACTTCACTGTGGGACCAAACACCACCAGCTACAACAGGATCAAGACCAACAGGGAAAGTGGGCCAGGGAATCACGAGATGGAACTTAACTCGGACAAGTGCAAAGTGTTGTAGTTTGGTAAGTTAAACCAGGACGGGGCCCTGGACAGTGTTGTAGGACAGAGAGACCCAGGGGTTCCCTGAAAATAGTGACGCAGGTGGACAGGGTGGTGAAGAAGGTTTTGGGACTGTTGGATTCGACTGTTTTAAGTAGTTTTTTAACACGTATAGTGTTTAATACACCTCAAGTGGCTGCACAAGGAATGGCCGCTTCCTAGTTTATTGGTTCGTCCATCAGGTGAATATGTGTTTTCTTATTGGGTGGTTTTGCCACAGGTATCTAATCGGTTTTCTGATTGGACTATTGTTAGCTACGGAGAGCCTCTTATCTCAGGTGTAAAAGGCGTCATTTTTTGTTAATCTCTCTCTTGCTCTCTTCCATCCCCCCCGGCCATAGCTCATCTTTAGTTCCTTTTGTCTCGGCTCATCTCCCAGTAGTAAAGGTAGTGCAATGTGCTCTGTCACTGTTTCTTTGTTTTAAACTTTTCCAATAAAACTTTGTGAAGCACCAAATTGTTTTCAACTCATTCCTGGACTCCCGAAAGAACCTGCGGATTCGAAAATAACCGGATCCGACAGCAGGCTGGCCCTCATCGGTCAGGGCACTGAGTACAGGAGTTGGGACATCATGTTACAACTGTAGAAGATGTTGGTCAGACCACATTTGGAGCACTGTGTGCAGTTCTGGTCGCCCAGCTATAGGAAGGACGTCATCAAGCTGGAGAGGGCACAGAAAAGGCTCCCGAGGATGTTACCAGGACTGGAGGGCTTGAGCTATGAGGAGAGACCAGATAGGCAGGGATTTTTTTCCCTGGAGCAAAGGAGGCTGAGGGGTGACCTTATAGGGGTACAGAAAATCACAAGAGATGTAGATAAGGGGAATGATCACAGTCTTTTCCCCAGGGTAGGGGAGTCTAAAACTGAAGGGCAAGGGTTTAAGGCGAGAGGGGAAAGATTTAAAATGGACCTGAGGGGCAACTCTTTCACACAGTGGATGGTGGGTATGTGGAACAAGCTGCCAGAGGAAGTTGTAGAGGTGTGTACAATTACAGCATTTAAAAGATAAGCTCATGGATAGAAACTATTTAGAGGGATATGGGCCAAACGCAGGCAGATGGGACATGCATCTTAGGTCAGCATGGTCGAGTTGGGCCAAAGGAGTCCATTATATGAGAAGAAATAGACAAGGAGCTTAAGGAGGGAGTGAAGGTGGTGAACCTTTGGAATTCTCTGCCCGAGAGGGCTGTGGAGACTCAAGTCACCTGCATTCAAGATGGAGGTTGATAGACTTTAAGGGGATAAAAAGGCGAATGCAGGAAAAGTGGCACTGAGGTAAACATCCAACCACGAGCTCATTGAAGGACAGAGCAGGAGAGAGGGGCCGAATAGCCTCCTCTTGCCGTTTCTCTCGTAGAGCCTAAAGGAGGGATCTAAAGGTTTGCGTGTTTCAGACTTGACACATGCTTTCCTTAGCGTGTAGCGCTCTCAGCATGGCCCACGCAACTGATATCACGCTTACCTACCTCCTTGTTCATTGATGTGGATGCTACCGACAATGCTGGCAGTTTTATCTGCTGTGGGAAGCAGGGAATATGGGGTCAGAGCAGGATAGTCGTGCTGAGGTAAAGGATAGCCAGGAGCTTGTAGCTTCAAGTGGAAGGGCTGAATGGTCCACACCTCCTTCAATTTCTTACGTTCTTATTGCCCATCTCTAATTGCCCCTGCATTAAAGAGGCAGCTGAGAGTCATGGGGCTGGAGTCACGTAGTCGAGTTGAGTTAATTTCATGTGAGGTACAGGTACAATGCAAAATGTGCTCGCAGCAGCTTCACAGGCACGTAGGTACAGACAACACACGGAAAATAAATTACTTATAAATTGTTCAAGAGTGAAGAGGGAGACCAAAAAAAGACAGTAGAAAAGCAAGACGTTAGTGCAAATACAAAGACACATTCAGAGACATGTCCGTGGCAGTGCGAGAGGTGGTGCGTAGTGTTGCGTTGCTGAGGTAGGGTGAAGGTTGTGCAGGTCAGTTCAAGAACCTGGTGGTTGTGGGAAAGTAGCTGTTCCTGAACCTGGTGGTGAGGGACTTCAGGCTTCTGTACCTCCTGCCTGACGGTAGCTGCGAGAAGAGGGCACGGCCCGGATGGTGGGGATCTTTGATGATAGATGACGCCTTCTTGAGGCGGCGCCTCCTGTAGATGTTGTCAGTGGTGGGGAGGGCTGTGCCCGTGATGGACCGGGCTGTGTCCACTACTCTCTGAAGCCTCTCGCGTTCGTTTGCGTTGGAACTGCCGTATCAGACCATGGTGCAACCAGTCAGGATACTTCCAGCAGCGCATCTGTAGATTTGTTAGAGTATTTGGTGAAATACCAAATCTCCTTAAGCTTTTACGGAAGTAGAGGCACTGGCATGCCTTCTTCGTGATTGCATCAATGCGCTGGGCCCAGGACTGGTCAGATCGACCAGACTGGGTAAGGACGGCAGATTTCCTCTACTCACGGACATTAATGGACTAGATCGGTTTTCACAACGATCCAGTGGTTACATGGTGGCCCTTATTGAGGCCAGCTGTAACACCAGATTGATTTAATTTCTTGAATTTAAATTCCTAGCTCCCCTGGTGGGATTCAAAATTATGTCTCTGAATAAACAGGCAGCACAGTGGCACAGCTGGTGAAGCCGCTGCCTCACAGCGCCAGAGACCCAGGTTCGATCCCGACCTCGGGCGCTGTCTGTGTGGAGTTTGCACGTTCTCCCTGTGACCGCGTGTGGTTCCCCTGGGTGCTCCGGTTTCCTCTGACGTCCCAAGAGTACACAGGTTGGTGGGTTAATTGGCCGCTGTAAGTTGCCCCCAGTGTGTGGGTGAGGGGTAGAATCTGGGGGAGAACCAGTGCAGGATTGGTGTAAGTGGGTAAAAACAGAAAATGCTGGAAACACTCAGCAAGTCAGGGAGTGACTTCTCAAACTTTGTCTGCAAAAGTTCTCAGTGTCTCTCTCCACAGATGCCGCCTGACCTGCTGAGTATTTCCACTTTGGTTTTTAGATCAAATTTCCTATTTTTTTAATTTTCTATTTACGTGTAAGTGGGTAAATTGGTTTATTATTGTCACATGTACCGAGGTACAGTGAAAAACTTGTCTTGCAAACCGATCGTACAGGTCAATTCATTACACAGTGCACTGAGGTAATACAGGATAAAACAATAACAGAATGCAGAGTAAAGTGTTACAGTTACAGAGAAAGTGCAGTGCAGGCAGACAATAAGATGCAAGGGCCATGACGAGGTAGATTGTGAGGTCAAGAGTCCATCTTATTGTACTAGGGGACCGATCAATAGTCTTATAATAGCAGGATAGAAGCTGTCCTTGAGCCTGGTGGTACGTGCTTTCAGGCTTTTGTATCTTCTGCCCGATGGGAGGGGGGAGAAGAGAGAATGTGCGGGGTGGGAGGGGTCTTTTGATTATGTTGGCTGCTTACCAAGGCAGCGAGAAGTGTAGACAGAGTCCATGGAGGGGAGGCAGGTTTCTGTGATGTGCTGAGCTGTGTCCACAACTCTCCACGGTTCCTTGCGGTCCCGGGCAGAACAGTTGCCGTACCGAGCCGTGGTGGTTGATGGTCAGTGCAGACCTGTTGGGCTGAAGGGCCTGCTTCCTTGCTGTTTGGTGCTACGTATCCCTCGTTCATCGATTCCCATTTGCAACTGCGGGGTAGTTCACAACAGCCAATGAGCCTTGGGTTTCACCTGGGGTAGATGAGGCAGTGGGCAGTGTGGACACATGGAGGGGCGATGCACCCCTCATCTCACTGGGTGGGAGACCATCCCTGGGCAACCTGACGGGGCTTTGGACCGCACAGCAGCTGTCGGGAGTCCCCCACCTCCACCCCTGGCAAGGCAGCCCGAACTGCCGGAGCAGTCTCCTGTTTCCATGGCAGCCAACTCTGTGGTGATTAGCAACCCAGCCACCGGGACAGGAGAGGAAGGCTCTGCAATGCCGTAGCACCTTTCATCTCCCGGTTCAGGACGGCCCGAGGGGACGCCGCACTCCTCCAAAGCGCTGGTGCGCTCCTCTGATGCAGAGTAGAGCGTCGGCCCACTCCTGCACAGCAAGATCCCAGATAAAACAACACGTGGTGGCATGACTCAGATGTTCTCCCCAGAAGCTGCGTCACAGGTAGACGGGGCGGTGAAGAAGGGGTTTTGGCGTGCTGGCCTTCATCGGTCAGGGCGCTGAGTCCAGAACAACACACAAAACACTGGAGGAACTCAACGGGTCAGGCAGCATCGATGGAAGGAAGGTGGACAGTTGACGATTTGGGTCGAGATCCTTCATCTAGGCTGGATTCAGCAGTCCCGGACAATGGGTCTCGACCCAAAATGTTGACTGTCCATTCCCCCCATAGATGCTGCCTGACCCGCTGAGTTCCTCCAGTGTTTTCGATTTTGCTCCAGATTCCAGAATCTGCAGTCTCTTGTGTCTCCATTTGAGTAGAGAAGTTGGATGTTATGTTGCAGTTGGACAAGGCATTGGCGAGGCTGCACTTGGAGTATTGTGTAACTTTTGGTCAACCTGTCATGGGAAGGATGCCATTAAGCTGGAAAGAGTGAAGACAAGATTTAAGAAAGTGTTGCCAGGACTCAAGGGCCTGAGTTATAGGGAGAGGTTGGACAGGTTGGGACTTTATTCCATGGAGTGTAGGAGACTGAGGGGTGACCTTATAGAGGTGTATAAAATCATGAGGGGCATAGATCAGGTGAACGCACTCAGTCTTTTTCCCAGGGTTGGGGAATCAAGAACTAGAGGGCACAGGTTTAAGGTGAGAGGGGAAAAAATTTAGTAGGATCTTGAGGAGGAATTTTTTTTACTCAAAGAGGGTGGTATGTACATGGAACGAGCTGCCAGAGGAAGTGTTTGAGGCAGGTACACTGACAACATTTAAAAAAAAACATTTGGACAGGCACATGGATATGAATATTTTACAGGGATATGGGCCAAACGCAGGCAAATGGGACTAGCTTAGATGGGCATCTTGGTCGGCATGGATGAGTTGGGCCGAAGGGCCTGTTTCCATGCTGTATAGCTCCATGAGTATCAACATCTCAGAGGATCTATCCTGGGACCAACACATTGATGCAATCATGAAGAAGGCACGCCAGTGGCTTTACTTCATTAGGAGTTTGAGGAGATTTGGTACGTCACCAAAGGCTCTTGCAAATTTCTATGGATGTACGGTGGAGAGCATTCTGACTGGTTGCATCACCGCCTGGTGTGGAGGCTCCAATGCACAGGATCGAAAGAGGCTGCAGAGGGTTGTAGACTCAGCCAACTCGATCACGGGCACAACCCTCCCCACCATCGAGGACATCTTCAAGAGGCGGTGCCTCAAGAAGGCGGCATCCATCGCTAAGGACCCTCACCATCTGGGACATGCCCTCTTCTCATTACTACCGTCAGGGAGGAGGTACAGAGGCCTGAAGACCCACGCTCAACGATTCAGAAACAGCTTCTTCCCCTCCGCCATAAGATTTCTGAACGGTCCCTGGACCCATGAACACCGCCTCGTTATTGCTTTTACTTTGTAATTTATAGTAGTTTTATGTCTGCACTGTACTGCTGCTGCAAAAGAACAAATTTCATGTCATCTAAGTCAATGATAATAAACCTGATTCTGTTTCTAAGTCCCTGAGGTGATGCTGTTCCTGTGGTTTGTGTGGACGCGCTGGATACCAGAGGAAATATTTTAAAATAAAATGGAGATGAGCAATCTAACAACAGAAGCAACAACTTGATATTACACCGACCGAGCCCAGACTACAAGGGGGACCCTAGCGAGGACATTCCATGCGGCAGACAGCAGAGAGGTGTCTCTGGAGCTGAAAATTAAGAAAAGCCGCAGGTGCTGAAAAGCTGAAACAAAACCAGAAAATGCTGGAAACACTCAGCAGGTCAGGCAGCGTCTGTGGGGAGAGAAACTGCGTCAATGTTTCAGTTCTAACGAGGAGCCTTCAACCTGAAACTTTGACTCTGTTTCTCTTCCCACAGATGCTGCCCAACCTGCTGAATGTTTGCAGTGTTTTCTGGCTTTGTTGCCGTGGTTACCACAGTCGGATCTGTCTCCTTCCCTTGAAGGTGGTCACAGTTCCAACATCTCTGATCTCCCCTGACATGCCCTCACTCGGATGGTGTACTTGTACTGCAGTCCAAGTCTTCAGCCTTCAGTGTGGATACTGCCCTGCTCCCGGGCCTCGTTGCTGTTGAGTTGGATGTGGCCTCTTCAACGGAGAGGCAGCAAGGTTGGCCCTCGGGATGGACTCAAGGCCGGAGTCACAGTAGAGGAGAATGTTCAGCAAGAGCTGACTGCCTCTCACTCCTCGCTGTCCTCTCTGTTCCTGGGTCTCAGTGCGCTGGGGACTTGGTGTTTGGGCTATAGATGATCTTAGAGTCATAGAGTCATACAGCCCAACTGGTCCATGCCGACCAAGGTTTTTATCCGAGCTGGTCCCGTTTACCTGCGCTTGGCCCATATCCCTCTAAACCTTTCCTATCCATGTACCTGCCCAAATGTCTTTAAACATTGTAATTGTAGCCGCCTGCGTTTGGCCCATACCTCTGTAAAATAGGCAGGCACGGTAGTGTAGCGGTTAGCGTAATGCTATTACAGTGCCAATGACCCGGGTTCAATTCCCGCCACTGCCTGTAAGGAGTTTGTACATCCTCCCCGTGTCTGCATGGGTTTCCTCCGGGTGCTCCGGTTTCCTCCCACATTCCAAAGACGTACGGGTTAGGAAGTTGCGGGCGTGCTATGTTGGGGCCGGAAGCGTGGCAACACTTGCGGGCTGCCCCCGAACACTCTACACAAAAGATGCATTTCATGGTGTGTTTTGATGTACATGTGACTAATAAAGATATCTTATTTATCTCTACCACTTCCTCTGGCAGCTCGTCTCCCACATACCCACCACCCTCTGTGTGAAAAACTGGCCCCTCAGGTCCCCTTTAAATCTTTCCCCTCTGACCTTAAACTGATGCCTTCCAGTTTTAGACTCCCCTACCCTGGGAAATAGACTGTGAGCATTCACATCATCTGTATCCCAGCCTATCTGGTCTGTCCTTATAACTCAAGCCCTCCAGTCCAAGTAACATCCTCGTAAATCTTTTCTGCACTCTGTCCAGCTTAACGACGTCCTTCCTATAGCTGGGCGACCAGAACTGCGCACAGTGCTCCAAGTATGGTCCTGACCAACATCTTCTACAGTTGTAACATGACATCCCAACTCCTGTACTCAGTGCCCTGACTGACGAAGGCCAGTGTGCCAGATGCCTTCTTCACCGCCCTGTCTACCTGCGTCACCGCTTTCAGCGAACTATATATTTGTACCCCCTAGGTCTCTCTGTTCCGCCTTGTCCACGTTGAAGAACCTCTGGCTATCAGTGAGCCTCCCACCCTCCTGTTCTTTGGGTCACCTTCAATAAGTTCGCCCCTCTCTTCTGTCCGAGGAGGATGGACCCAAATTCTTCATCCTGGGAATCGATGGGTGACCCTGTCAGAGGAGGGCAAAGATTTGATGGAAGCTGGAGGTGGCCCAGCCACTTCTGGCAAGAAACCAGTCGCCCAGGCCAGTCGTGCCTCAGGTGTTGTCACTTGCAGGGGGGGGGGGGGAAGGTGGCGTTGATACGAGGGATGTCGGAGATGGCGGGTGATGGACGTGTGGGGAAGGGCGCACAGTTCTCCCCATCCCCTCTCGCTCTATCTGCAGTCCTGTCTCTTCCTCAGTCCGCCTTCTCCCCCTGTTTTGACTCTCACCCTCTCATTCTATACTCACTTTGTTCTTCTGCGGATATGGCAAACACTTATTGTCCGGGCCTGGTTCTCCTCTCAGGGATCAGCTGAGGGATTCCAGTGGTCAGTCAGGAGTTAACCAGATGGCAGGGGCTTGGAGTCACGTGTGGGCCAGGTGGGCTGAGGGTGGCAGACATCCATCCCCATGTCACTATTGGCAACCAAATGGGTCCTTATGACATTCTGGTAGTTTGTGGTCAACGTTACTGAAATTAGAATTCGATATTTGTCTTTAATTAACCGAGTTTCAGTTTTCCGGAGGCTGTGATGGGATTTGAACTCACTTCTCCCGGTCAGTAGTCCGGACCTCCAGACAGCTCAGTCAGTGATTTAAGCACTTTGCTGCCGCGCACTGGCTGCACACGGCTCTCCTCTCGTTATTTCTCCTTCTCCCTCTCTTGCTGTTCGTCCCCCTTCCCCCACTCTCCCTCTCAACACACACGCACACACACACACACACACACACCACACACACACCATACCACACACACACACCATACTACACACACACACACACACACACACCATACCACACACACACACCATACTACACACACACACACACACACACACCATACCACACACACACTCACACACACACACACTCACACACACACCATACCACACACACACACACCATACCACACACACACCACACACACACACACACACACTCACACACACACCATACCACACACACACTCACACACACACACTCACACACACACCATACCACACACACACACCATACCACACACACACTCACACACACACACATTGCTGCTCCTCTCCCTTTCTCTCTCTCCCTCGGTTCTTTCGCATCTCTCCTTGTCTCTCTCTGCTCGTTCCCTCACTCCCCCCCCACCTGCCCTTTCTCCCTCCCTCTCTCTCTCTCTCTCACTCTGTCTCATTTCTCCCTCTCTTACCTCTGCCTCTATCTTTCTCCATTCTTTTTTCTCCCTCTCCCTCCCATCCTTAGTTCTCCCTTTCCCTCCCCCTCCCTCACTCTGTTGATCTCTATGTTCTTGCCTTCTCTTTCACATTCTCCCTCTGCCTGTCTCTCTCTCTCCCTCCCTCCCTCCCTCTCTCTCCCTCTCTCTCTCTCTCTCTCGCAGCTCCTGAGACCACTAACTCACCCCTCCCTCCCTGCCCAACCCCAACACTGAGCCCCCGAGAGAATGGGAGCCCCGGGGTTAGAGCAGAGTTGTTACATCAGATCGGAGAAGGAGGTAGCATAATTAAAGCCTCATGGTTGCCACAGTGACGTGGCTAATTCACAGCCCCTGACGGCTAATGGATCAACTCATTTCAACAAGATGACACGGAATCTCATTAACCTCATTCTGCTCAGGAATCCACCAAAGGTCTTTATAATAAAAGATGCAAACGGGAAGTTGATAAATCCAACTGTCGCTTGTTCTCTGTGACTACATCAAGGGCTCAACGCTCGTCCTGTATGCCATCTTACCCCCGTGTTATGGGACTCCTTCCCAGGGACAAAGCAGGCCAGTATTAGTTCTCACCTTACACAGAAGATAGTGGGGGGGGGGGGGGGGGGTGAGGGGTTGTTGGGGGGGGGGTGAGGGATTAAGGTGGGTCCACAATTAAGAGAACCCGGGGCAGGGAGGGGCAGCTGTTCCTTTGTGGCTGGGCGGTGAGGTCTTTATTGGCCGCGCAGGTCAATAGGGTGGTAAAGGAGGCGTTATGGCATGCCTGCCTTTATTAGTCACGGCCTTGAGCTCAAGAGTCGGAAGTTATGCTGCGGCTTTATAAAACCCTAGTTCGGCCTCATCTGGAGTATTGCATTCAGTTCTGGTCGCCCCACTACAGGAAGGATGTGGAGGCTTTGGAGTGGGTGCAGAAGAGGTTTCCCCAGGACGCTGCTGGATTAGAGGGCATGTGCTATAAGGAGAGGTTGGACAAACTCAGGTTGTTTTCTCTGGAGCGGCGGAGGCTGAGGGGAGACCTGATAGAGGTTTATCAAATTATGAGATGGCATAGATAGGGTAGACAGCCGGTATCTTTTCCCAGGGTCAAAATGGTTAATACTAGAGGGCGTGCATTTAAGGTGATAAGTTCAGAGGACATGTGGGGGGCAGATTTTTTTTGCACAGAGAGCGGTGGGCGCCTGGAATGTGCTGCCAGGGGTGGGGGCGGAGGCAGATACGATAGAGGGGTTTAAGAGGCTCTCAGACAGGCGCATGAATGTGCAGAGAATGGAGGGATATGGACGTTGTGCAGGCAGAAGGGATTAGTTTAGTTAAGTGTTTAATACTAGTTTAATTAGTTTTGGGTGGGGGATGGGTGGGGGATGGGTGGGGGGATGGGTGGGGGGATGGGTGGGGGGATGGGTGGGGGATGGGTGGTGGGGGATGGGTGGGGGGAATGGCGTGGGGATGGGTGGGGGATGGGTGGTGGGGATGGGTGGGGGATGGGTGGGGGATGGGTGGTGGGGGATGGGTGGGGGATGGGTGGGGGATGGGTGGGGGGACGGGTGGGGGATGGGTGGGGGACGGGTGGGGGATGGGTGGGGGACGGGTGGGGGGTGGGTGGGGGATGGTGGGGGGATGGGTGGGGGATGGGTGGGGGGACGGGTGGGGGACGGGTGGGGGATGGGTGGTGGGGGATGGGTGGGGGGATGGGTGGGGGATGGGTTGGGGGGACGGGTGGGGGACGGGTGGGGGACGGGTGGGGGATGGGTGGTGGGGGATGGGTGGGGATGGGTTGGGGGATGGGTGGGGGGATGGGTGGGGGACGGGGGGGGACGGGTGGGGGGGATGGGTGGGGGATGGGTGGGGGGGATGGGTGGGGGATGGGTGGGGGGATGGGTGGGGGGGATGGGTGGGGGGATGGGTTGGGGATGGGTGGGGGGATGGGGGGGGGATGGGTGGGGGGATGGGGTGGGGGGTGGGGATGGGTGGGATGGGATGGTGGGGGATGGGTGGGGGGATGGGTGGGGGGAATGGGTGGGGGGATGGGTGGGGGGATGGGTGGGGGGATGGGTGGGGGGGATGGGTGGGGGGATGGGTGGGGGATGGGTGGGGGGGATGGGTGGGGAATGGGTGGTGCAGGAATGGGTGAATGGGGAATGGGTGGTTGGGGGACGGTGTGGGTGATGGGTGGGGGGACGGGTGGGGGGACGGGTGGGGAATGGGTGGTGGGGGGACGGGTGGGGGATGGGTGGGGGGACGGGTGGGGGACGGGTGGGGAATGGGTGGTGGGGGGATGGGACTGGAGGGCTTGAGTTACAGGAGAGACCGGGATCTGTTTTTCTGGGGAGCGAAGGAGGCTGAGGGGTGACCTTATAGAGATTTATAAAATCCCAGGTAGAGGAGTTTTCTCTGGTCTATATCAGTTCCCACAGCTGGTGTTTCCCATTCCCCTTCCCTTCCCAACATCCCACCTCCCAATAAAACCGAAAAGAGATTCTACATGGTGCTGTCTCCGTCAGATTACTGTGTCTGCCAGGACAGTGCAGAGGGGGTTTAATCAGAGGACGCAAGGATGTCCTGGGCAAGTTCGTAAATTCGTTGGTGAGACCTCACTCGGAAAATTGTGCCACGCTCTAGCAAGGATGTCATTAAGCCAGAGAGGGTGCAGAGAAATATCACAAGGATGTCGCCGGGACTGGAGTGCTTGACTTATAGAGGAGAGATTGGATAGCCTGGGACATATTTCACTGAGCGACAGAGGGTGAGGGGTTTATAAAATCATGAGGGGCAGAGGTAAGGTGGACAATCACAGTCTTTTCCCCAGGGTAGGGGAGTCTAAAACTAGGAGGGCATTGGTTTAAGTTGAGAGGGGAGAGATTTAAGGGGATCTGAGGGGCAACTTTTCCACACAGAGGGTGGTGGGTGTGTGGAACGAGCTGCCAGAGGAAGTGTTAGAGGCGGGTACAATCGTTGGTGTTGGAATTGGTTTATTATTGTCACTTGTACCAAGGTACAGTGAAAAACTTGTTCTTGCACACCGATCGTTACAGGTCAATTCATTACACAGTGCGTTGAGGTAGTACAGGGTAAAAACAATAACAGAATACAGAGTAAGGTGTCACAGCTACAGGGAATTGCAGTGCAGGTAGACAATAAGGCGCAAGGTCACAACAAGGTAGATTGTGAGGTCAAGAGGTCCATCTCATCATAGAAGGGAACCGTTCAATAGTTCTAATCACCGTGGAATAGAAGCTGTCCTTGAGCCTGGTGGTACGTGCCCTCAGGCTCCTGTATCTTCTACCTGATGGAGAGGGGAGAAGAGAGAATGTCCGGGGTGGGTGGGGTCTTTGACTATGTTGGCTGCTTCACCAAGGCAGCGAGAGGTATAGACAGAGTCCATGGAGGAGAGGCTGGTTTCCGTGATGCACTGGGCTGTGTCCACAACTCTCTGCAGTTTCTTACAGTCCTGGGCAGAGCAGTTGCCATACCAAGCCGTGATGCATCCAGATAGGATGCCTTCTATAGTGCATTGATAAAAGTTGGTGAGTGTCAAAGGGGACGTGCCAAATTTCTTTAGCCTCCTGAGGAAGTAGAGGCGCTGGTGAGCTTTCTTGTTGAAAGACATTTGGATGGTTACATGGATAGGAAAAGTTCAGAGGGACATTAGCCAAATGCAGGCAAATGGGACTAATTAAATTAGGCTTATTGGTTGGCATGGATGAGTTGGGCTGAAGGGTCTTGTTTCCGTGCTGTATAAACTCTGTGACTCTATGACTCAATAATACTTTATGGTTGGCATGGACTTGATGGGCCGAAGGCCTGTTCCTGTGCTGTACTGTTCCATGTTCTTTCAGAGTCATTATTGGAAGCTCAACAAGATCCTCTCTAGCGTAATTAGAGCTTGTCAACGACCCCAGCATTGACAGGACACCCATATCTCGGAAATGAATAACAGAAGAAATCAATGATATATTGTTTAATATTACATCTGAGGATCAGTTACTTCTAAGAATTGTTAACTTTCATTCCCCACATTAATCTGTGGGTCCACCAGGAAATAATATTGTCAGCAATAATGCAGGTTGCATTCCAGATGGGAATATGCAACCAAATCTGATTTATTTCTATAATATTACTGCCCACGGCAAGTTTCCTTCTTTAAGAATAAATTTCAAATTATTGAAGCAGTTAAGTACAAAGCCTGCAAGAGCATAGAACACAGAACAGAAGGGGAGCAGTTCACCTCAGATGGGAGAAGTCGGTGTTCATGCTGTTGGGTTGTAGACCACCCAGGGGGAATATGAGATGCTGTCAATGTAAATGGGTTGTAGAGTGTCCTCAGATGATACCCAAGAAGGTAAGGCAAGGTATTAGTCACATGTACATCAAAACACACAGTGAAATGCACCTTTAGCATACAGTGTTCTGGGGGGCAGCCCGCAAGTGTCGCCGCGTTTCTGGCGCCAACATAGCGTGCCCACAACTTCTTAACCCGTACGTCTTTGGAATGTGGGAGGAAACCGGAGCACCCGGAGGAAACCCACGCAGTCACGGGGAGAACGTACAAACTCCTTACAGGCAGCGGCGGGAATTGAACCCGGGTCGCTGGCGCTGTAATAGCGTTACACTGACCGCTACACTACCGTGCCTGCAAAAAGCCATTGGCCCCTCTACCCTGCTCTCTCAATTAGTATGATTGGGACTATCCCATACCTCATCCATGCTCCCTCTTGGCCCCTGTTGTTTCAGTCTCCCTTCACAATGGACCAGAATTCCCTGCTCCCTGTGTTGATAATTGGGCCCACTGCATGAGGAACTTTCAGCTCCTCCATTGCTGAGACCACATCCCCATTCCAAGCTGCCATTCCCTCTCAGAACCTCATGAGGGTTAGCGTAACGCTATTACAGCGCCAGCGACCCGGGTTAAATTCCCACCGCTGTCTGTATGGAGTTTGTACGTTCTCCCCGTGTCTGCGTGGGTTTCCTCCGGGTGCTCCGGTTTCCTCCCACATTCCAAAGATGTACAGGTGAGGAAGTTGTGGGCGTGCTATGTTGGCGCCGGAAGCGTGGCGACACTTGCGGGCTGTCCCCAGAACAGTCTACGCAAAAAGATGCGTCTCACTGTATGTTTCGATGTACACGTGACTCTATGGCTCTATAACAGCTACTTCCCTTCAACCAGTCGGTTCTTGAACCAACCTGCACAACCCCAATCACTACCTCAATATAGCAATACTGTGACCACTTTGCACTCTAATGGACTTCGGGGTTTGTTTTTGTTCTATTTGTATTCTTTCTTGTAAAAAATGTGTATCATTTACATTTAATTTATGTTCTTCTTGTGAATGTTGTGTATCTGATGCTCTGTGCCTGTGATGCTGCTGCAAGTAAGTTTTTCAATGCACCTGTGCACACATATAGTTGTGCATTTGACAATAAACTCCACTTTGAAACTTTGACCCACAGAACTACAGCCAATACCTAGCCCTCCCTTCTTCTTATGACGGGGTTTATTTTGGATGTGGCTACGATGCATTCTGTCTGGTTTGGAGAGTGTGTGTGAACAACATGAATCTAATCATCCCTGGCACACAACATTACATTTAACACTGCTTCTGAGACTAACAGATGGCTCAGTGCACACTCCTTACATTTATAGCGCAGGCTCTGTGGTGCTGGATAGAACTGCACAATAGTTAGGTCTAGCTCCAAGCAAGCCTGATCAGGATAGTTTCAGGTGCTGAGGGGGGGGGGGGGGGGGGAAGGTCTGACCCATTCATAGGATGCAGAAAGTTTACAAAGAAGAAGGCCACTCAGCCCATCGAGTACAACCTAATCCCAACTTCCAGCACTGGGCTCGTGACCCTGCAGGGTTTGTTTAAATGTGGGGAGGGGTTCTGCCTGCAACACCCTTCCAGGCAGTGAGTTCCAGGCCGCTGCCACCCTCTGGGTGAAAACATATCTCCCCCTCTCCCCTCTGTACAAGGTGTTGGTGAGACCACACTTGGGGTGCTGTGTGCAGTTCTGGTCACCCAGCTATAGGAAGGATGTCATACAGCTGGAAAGAGTGTAGGAAAGGTGCAGAAAAGTGCCTGCACAAATAGATAGGGAGGTAAAGAAAGCATATGCCACGCCTGCCTTTGTCAGTCGAGGCATTGAGAAAAGATTCACGAGGATGTTACCAGGACTGGAGGGCTTGAGTGACAAGGAGAGGATGGATAGGCTGGGACTGTTTTCCCTGGAGCGAGGGAGGCTGAGTATTGATTTTATGGTGGTGTATAAAAACATGCGGGGCGTAGATAAGGTGAATGGTCACTGTCTTGTCCCTGGGGGAGGGGAGTCCAAAACTAGAAGGAACTGCTTTAAGGTGAGAGGGGAAATATTTAAAGGGGACCTGAGGGGCAACTTTTTCAGACAGAGGGTGGCGGGTATGTGGAACGAGCTGCCAGAAGAAGTGGCTGAGGCGGGTATAATTACAACGTTTGAAAGGTACTTGGGCAGGTACATGGATAGGAAAGGTTTAGAGGGATATGGGCCAAATGCAGGCAAATGGCACTAGCTTAGATGGGAACCTTGGTCAGCATGGACAAGTTGGGCCAAAGGGCTTGTTTCCCTACAGTACGACTCTCCTACTTTAGCACTCCTACCTATCACTTTAAATTTGTGCCCCTTTGTCTCTTCCCCTCAGCTAAGACAAATAGGTCCTTCCAGTCAACTCTATCTAGCTTCCTCATGATTTTACACATCTCAATTAAGTTTCTCCTCGAGGCCTCCTCTGTGGCAAAGAAAGCAACCCCAGCCGATCCAACCTTTCCTCATTGCGACGTTTATCCAGTCCCAGCACCTTCCTTGTAAGCTCATCACCCCACCACCCCCCACTTCTCAATTAAAATTCCGCTCGGCATTTCCCTGCCCATCTGCATCTTCCTGCAGTCGAATGCTTTCCTCGATGTCACCACACTTGCATTCCTTGTATCACCTGCAAACCTTGCATCGTGCCTTCACATTTGTCTGAATCATTGAAGCAGCTCACAGAAATCAGAGTCCTGATCACTGGGAAACCTCATTGGTAACGACCTTTCTGGCCACAAAACCATCATCAACTATTAAACCTTTGCTTCCTGCCACTGAGCTAGGATCCAATTTTCCAATTCTCTCTTGTGTTTCGTGGACTTTTCCTTTTTGACCAGACTGCCGGCTGGGATCTTGTCAAAATGCTCGCCGAAGTCCCACTAGATTACATCAAACGCACTGCCCTCATTGGCCCTCTTTGTCACTTCACTAAAGAATTCATTTGAATTATTAGACACAACCTTCCTCGACCACATCAATAGAACATAGATCATAGAACATAGAACATTACAGCACATTACAGGCCCTTTGGCCCACAATGTTGTGCCGACATTTTATTCTGCTCTAAGATCTACCTAACCCTTCCCTCCCACATAGCCCTCCATTTCTCTATCATTCATGTGGCTATCTAAGAATCTCTTAAGTGTCCCTGCTGTGTATCCAGGATTAGTTTGTAACCTTCCTAACTAAAGGTTTATGCTATTCCTCAGAAAGGATTCCAGTAATTTGCCCATTGTCCAAGTTAGACTAATTGACCTGTAATTACTCATTTTACCCCTTCTCCCTGAGCCAGTCTTCCAGGTCTCTTGCCAGGGAGGGTTGAAATATTATATTCAGAGTCACACAGACACAAAGAGTCCCACAGCACAGAAACAGGCCCTTTAGCCCACCAAGTCCTCACTGACTGTCAAACACCCATTTACACTCTTATTTTAATCCCCACTCACCTGCACCTTAGGGGCAATTTACAGTGGTCAATTAGCTTGCCAACCTGCATGCCTTTTGGGATGTGGGAGGGAACTGTAGCACCCAGGGGGAAACCCACGTGGTCACAGGGAGAAGATGCAAACTCCACACAGACAGGACCCGGGGTCAGGATCGAACCTGGCTCTCTGGAGCTGCGAGGCACTGCGCTACGCCACTGAACCAGCCTCTGTTCCTCCCTTGTTTCCTTTAACAGTCTGGGATAGATTTCATCTGCTCCTGGAGATTAATCCACTTCCAACATTGCTAAAAACCTTAATACTTCCACTTTTATTCTTCAATTTTTCGTCCTTGTCCTCCGTACAACATCGATATAATCCACCTTGTTTGAGAAGACAGCTTTTAATTCGTCACATTATCTGCCTCGACACACAGATTACCTTACCAGTTCCTATCAAGCCCGATGAAGTGATATCCATTATTCTACATGTAACAGCCCTGAACCCCTGGATTAGATCCCAGTCTGTAATCACCCCCAGGTATCCATTATTCTATCTATAAACCCCCTGAACCCCTGGATTAGATCTCAGTCCACACTCTGTATATCGGTGTGCTGGGCGTTGTGCCCATTGATGTAAGCCCAGTGGCAGAGGCAGACTTCAGACTTCTGGGATGCTTGACTTCATCTCGTGACACCAGGTGTTAGCACCCTGTCACTTAACTTGCTGATGGGGGGGGTATTACTCACGGAAGAAATCGATGCACTGTGACCCACCCGGTTGTTGCTTGGAGGACGGCAGCTCTACAAGATATGCGGTCCCTGGGGACTATCCTTGTTTCTGACGCAGGATTCTCAGCTACCCTGTGTTGCTTTATTGCATTCTGAAGAATTATCAGCCAAAGGAGTTTTGACAGTCGCTCGGAGGGGTGCTGGTTGGAAAGAACAAGGAGTTGTAACTATTAGCAATGAGCTTGAGATCCCTGCAATGCCTCATAAAAAAAACTTTCATTAGATTCAGCAGCTGCAGGCAACTGTCTTTGCACAACACCTCTCCTGCCCTCACAGTGTGTCTTTTGCAGTGACCCAACCACGTGTGTGAGGGCTGGGTGCCCCTGGGCAACAGGGGGTGGCTTCCAGCTGTGACTAACTCCACAGTCACCGTCTTCATGCATGTCTGAAGCCGAGGATGGAGGGAGATGGGACCTGTTAAACCGGGGAGCCTGCCCATATCCTGTGCAGGGATTGGGCAAGGGAGCCACAGTGGCACAGTGGGTCGAGCCGCTGCCCACAGCACCAGAGAGCTGGGTTCGATGCTGATCTCGGATGCCGTGTCTGTGTGTGCAGTTTGCACCTTCTCCCCGTCACCATGTGGGTCCCCCCCCCCCCCCCCCCCACCCGGGTGCTCCGGTTTCCTCCCACATCCCAAAGGCGTGTGGGGTCGGTGGGTTAATTGGCCGCTGTGGATGGCCCCCTAGTGTGTGGGTGAGGGGGTAGAATCTGGGGGGAGTTGAGGGGAATGTGGGGAGAATACAATAGGATCGGAGTAACTGGGTAGTTGATGGTCAGCATGGACTCGATGGGCTGAAGGGCCTGTTTCCCTGCTGTATCTCTCAGAAGGTAAGAAACAGGAGCAGGAGTGGACCACTTGGCCCCTTAGACCTGTTCTTCCATTCAACAAGGTCATGGAGGCTCGACCTTAGAGCCATTTTCCTGCATTATCCCCATATCCCTTGAATCCCTTAATATCCACAAACCTATCGATCTCTGTCTTACGTATACTCAGTGACTGATCTTCCACTGTCTCCAGGGCAGAGAATCCCAAAGGTTCACCGTCTTCTAGAACACAGGACATAGAACATAGAACATAGTCAAATACGATCTCTCCAAGTACCAGCTTAATTTGTTTCATATTAAAAGCGCTCTGTAAATGTCAGCTGGCATTGGTAGACAAAGGTAAAATACGGAAGTAAGATACTTCCCCATAAATAAACAGTTCAGAAGGGAGGCAGGCTGAGAAGGGGGCAGGCATGGTAGTGTAGCGGTTAGCATAACAGTATTACAGCGCCAGCGACCCGGGTTCAATTCTGGCTGCTGTCTGTGAGGAGTTTGTACGTTCTCCCCGTGCCTGCGTGGGTTTCCTCCGGGTGCTCCGGTTTCCTCCCACATTCCAAAGACGTACGGGTTAGGAAGTTGTGGTCGTGCTATGTTGGCGCCGGAAGCGTGGCGACACTTGTGGGCTGCCCCCAGAACAATCTATGCAAAAGATGCATTTCTCTATGTGTTTTGATGTACATGTGACTAATAAAGAGATCTTATCTTAATTATTTGCAATTTTAGAACATAGAACAGTACAGCACAGGAACAGGCCCTTCGGCCCACGCTGTTGTGCTGAACTAATTAAATTAGTAGTCAAATGCCCAACTAAACTAATCCCTTCTGCCTGCACAATGACCCTATCCCTCCATTCTCTGCACATTCATGCGCCTGTCTAAGACCCTCTTGAACACCTCTATCGTATCTGCCTCCACCACCACCCCTGGCAGCACATTCCAGGCACCCACCGCTCTCTTGTAAAAAAACCTGCCCTGCTCATCTCCTTTGAACTTACCCCCCTCTCACTGTAAATGCATGCCCTCTGGTACAAGACATTTCCACCCTGGGAAAAACAGACCAGCTGTCTACTCTCTCTATGCCTCTCATAATCTTATAAACCTCTCTCAGGTCTCCCCTCAGCCTCTGATGCTCCAGAGAAAACAACACAAGTTTGTCCAACCTCTCCTTATAGCACCTGCCCTCTAGGCACCCACCACTCTCTGTGCAACACCACCATGAGGTAGATTGTAAGGTCAAGGGTCCATCTTATTGTACTAGGGAACCGTTCAATAGTCTTATAGCAGTGGGATAGAAGCTGTCCTTGAGCCTGGTGGTACGTGCTTTCAGGCTTTTGTATCTTCTGCCTGATGGGAGGGGGGAGAAGAGAGAATGTCCGGGGTGGGTGGGGTCTTTGATTATGTTGGCTGCTTTACCGAGGCAGCGAGAGGTGTAGAGTCTACGGAGGCGAGGCTGCTATAGGAAGGATGCAGGGGCATTGGAGAGGGTCCAGAGGAGAGTTCCCAGAACAGACTACAGTTCGATTAGGAAGGCTGGGATTGTTCTTCTTTGAAGGCTGAGGGGAGATCTGAGAGAAGTGTAGAATTGGAATTGGTTTATTATTGTCACATGTACAGCGAAAAACTTGTCTTGCATACCGTTCGTACAGATCATTTCATTACAACAGTGCATTGACGTAGTACAAGGTAAAACAATACAGAATGCAGAATAAATGTCACAGTTACAGAGAAAATGCAGTGCAGGCAGACAATAAGGTGCAAGGGTCATGATGAGGTAGATTGTGAGGTCAAGAGTCCATCTTGACAAGATCGTGACAGGGTGGTTAGTGGGAGGCTGTTTCCATTGGTGGAGGCTTGAGGGCTTGTGAACACAGATGTATAATGGGGGCGGCACAGCGGGTAGTTCTGCTGCCTCACAGTCGCTATGACCCACTTTTAATCCTGACCCCAGGTGCGGTCTGTGTGGAGTTTGCACCTTCTCCCTGTGACCTCGTGGGTCTGCCTCGGGTGCCTCCCACATCCCAAAGATGTGCGTGCCGGTAGGTTAATTAGCCGGCGTATACTGCCCCTAGAGTGTTGGTGAAGGGTAGGAGAATCGGGGAGGGAATAGGTCAGCGGGGAATGGGATTGGTCAGAAAACCAGCATAGGCTTGATGGGTTGAATGACATTGTATGGAAATCCGAATCAAATAACAGGGTAGAGCATTAAAAGTAACTTGAGGCAGAACTTTTCTTACACAGGGTATGGTTGAAATCTGGAGTGCACTCCCTGCAGATGAGGTGGAGCTCGTGCAAGAGGGAATTGGTGAAGGAAAATTTCCAAGGTTACGGGGAAAGTTTGGAACTAGCGAGCTGCTCAGCTGGAGAGCCAGCACAGACCTGGTGAGCTGCGTGGCCTTCCTTTGTGCTGGAACCAAACTACAATTCTCTTCTCAGTAGAATTCTGAGGGTTCCCTGCCATTGTGGTGCACTCTTGGTTGGAACGTTTCTTGCTGTGTGTCTCATTCCCTTTCCTCACTGCCTCCGTACTCCCGTTACTTGGAGGAGTTATTTCTCCTGCCCTGCTCCTTTAAGGGTGGGCTTATCATCTTCTCAATCCTTCAAGGGTCAATTACCATGCTGTCCACCCCCCAATAAATTTATTTGCAAGCTGCCCGGTTCTATGAGAATGTAGTTACACATCACCTGTCTCTTTAAAGTGGGTGCTACACATGCTCGTGTTTACATCAACGGTGCTGAGGTCAAGAAGGTTGAGGGCTTCAGGTTTTGGTCACCCTGTTATAGGAAAGACGTGGTTGAACTGGAAAGAGCGCAGAGAAGGTTTACGAGGATGTTGCCAGGACTGGAGGGCCTGAGTTACAGGGAGAGGTTGGCCAGACTAGGTCTTTATTCCTGAGGGGAATGAGGGGGCGACCTTATAGAAGTGTTTAAAATTATGAGGGGCATCGATAAGGTGGACGGTAACAGTCTTTTCCCCAGGGTAGGGGAGTCCAAAACTAGGGGGCATAGGTCTAGGGTGAGAAGGAAAAGATTTAAAAGGGATCTGAGAGGCAACTTTTTCACACAGGATGGTGAGTATATGGAACGAGCTGCCAGCAGAAGTGTTTGAGGCAGGTACAATAGTATCATTTAAGAACCACTTGGATAGGTACATGGAGGGGCGGAGCCTGGAGGGATATGGGCCGAATGCAGGGGGTTGGGACTGGCTGGCGGGCACCATGGTCGGCATGGACTGGTTGGGACGAAGGGCCTGTATCTGTGCTGTATTGCTCTATGACTCTATGAATCACCACTTTTTATCGATGCACCATAGAAAGCATCCTATCTGGATGCACCATGGCTTGGTATGACAACTGCTCTGCCCGGGACCACAAGAAACCGCAGAGAGTTGTGGACACAGCCCAGCGCGTCACAGAAACCAGCCTCCCCTCCATGTTCTACACTCCTTGAAGCCAACATAATCAAAGACCCCTCCCACCCTGGACATTCTCTCTTCTCCCCCCTCCCATCGGGCAGAAGATACAAAAGCCTGAAAGCACGTACCACCAGGCTCAAGGACAGCTTCTATCCCACTGTTGTAAGACTATTGAACGGTCCTCTTGTACGATAAGATGGACTCTTGACCTCACAATCTACCTCGTTATGGCCTTGCACACTAACGTCCGTCTGCACCGCACTTTCTCTGTAACTGTAACATTTTATTCTGCGTTCTGTTATTGTTTTCCCTTGCACTACCTCAGTGCACTGATGTGATGAAATGATGTGTACGGATGGCATGCAAAACAAAGTGTTTCTCTGTACCTCGGTACATGTGACAATAATAAACTAATTTACTAACTTATGGAGGTGTTTAAATAATTCCTTGCTCCGTAAGGGTGTTTATCTATTATGCTTGATCTTTAAAGGTGTGTTTGCACATTGCTTGTCTCTTTAAGGGCACACTGGCACACTGCATACCTCTTCAAGAGTATTTGCACACTGCGTGACTCTTTGAGGGAATATTTGCATACTGCTTATCTAGAAGAATGCAGTTGCATATTTGCTTATCTCTTGCACACTTCCTTACTCTTTAAAAAGCACATTTGCACACTGCCAGGTTCTTTAAGGATGTGTTTGGATGCTACCGATACCTTTGAGCTGCTGACCTCTTTAAGAGCATATTTGGATGCTGCTGGCCCCTTTAAGGGTGTATCGGGAGGGGGGGGGGGGGGGTGCCGCTGGCACCTTGAAAGATGTATTTGGACACTGCTGGTCCCTTTAAGGGTGTATGGGGGGGGGGGGCTGCCGCCGGCCCCTTTAAGGGTGTGGTTGGCTGCCGCTGGCCCCTTTAAGGGTGTTTTTAAAAAAAAACAAAATAAACTTTATTCATAATAAAAGACAAAACTATATACAATTACAAAACAGTGCAAACCTTTACGTTCTTGTACAAATCATTCATTAGTGTTACCTTTTCATTTAGAAAACAGCACCGATGCCACACGTGTGGCTCCCTGGAAGCTACCAGCCCCGTATTTACAATACTTAAGGGCTTTCTCCCTGTTCCCGCCCCTCCCCCTCCAGTGGCAGAAGAACCCTAAACAGTAGTCCTTCCCCACCGAGCCCTTGCGTTGGCTGCGCCCAGCTTCAGTGCGTCCCTCAGCACGTACTCCTGCAGCCTGGAATGTGCCAGCCGGCAGCATTCCCCTATGGACATCTCACAGTGCTGGAAGACCAACAAGTTTCGGGCAGACCAAAGGGCGTCTTTCACCGAGTTGATGACCTTCCAGCAGAAGTTGATGTCCGTCTCTGTGTGTGTCCCCGGGAACAGCCCGTAGATCAGAGAATCCTCTGTTATGCTGCTGCTGGGGATGAACCGTGACAAGGACCCCTGCATCTTTTGCCACACCCTCCTCGCAAGCCTACAGCCCACAAAGAGGTGGGTGACCGTCTCGTCCCCAGCGCAGTCCTCCTGGGGGCAACGTGCGCTGGGAGTGAGGTTCCAACCATACAGGAAGGATTTGACTGGGAGGGCCCCTCTCGCTGCCAGCCAAGCGAGGTCTTGGTGCTTGTTGGTGAGTTCTGGCGATGAGACATTCTGCCAGATGGCCCTTTAAGGGTGTATGGGGATACCGCCGGCCCCTTTAAGGGTGTGGTTGGCAGCTGCCGGCCCCTTTAAGAGTGTAGTTGGATGCCGCCGGCCCCTTTAAAGGTGTGGCTGGCTGCCGCCGGCCCCTTTAAGGGTGTGGTTGGCCGCTGCTGGCCCCTTTAAGGGTCTGGTTGGATGCCACCGGCCCCTTTAAGGGTGCGATTGGCTGCCGCCGGCCCCTTTAAGGGTGTGGTTGGATGCCACCGGCCCCTTTAAAGGTGTGGCTGGCTGCTGCCGGCCCCTTTAAGGGTGTGGTTGGATGCCGCCGGCCCCTTTAAGGGTGTGGTTGGCCGCTGCCGGCCCCTTTAAGGGTGTGGTTGGATGCCACCGGCCCCTTTAAGGGTGCGATTGGCTGCCGCCGGCCCCTTTAAGGGTGTGGTTGGATGCCGCCGGCCCCTTTAAGGGTGTGGTTGGATGCCGCCGGCCCCTTTAAGGGTGTGGCTGGCCGCTGCTGGCCCCTTTAAGGGTGTGGTTGGATGCCACCGGCCCCTTTAAGGGTGCGATTGGCTGCCGCCGGCCCCTTTAAAGGTGTATGGGGGGGGGGGGGCTACCGCTGGCCCCTTTAAGGGTGCGGTTGGCCACTGCTGGCCCCTTTAAGGGAGCGCTGCGCCCCCCCCCCCCCCTCCCCTGCAGCCCGCGGCTCCACTCAGTGCGCCCGGCGCGGCGGGAGCGGGGGTCCGGGATCCCACCCGGATCGGTGCAGCAGCCGCGGACCGGGATCAGTCACAAATCCGGGATTAATCCAGGGTCGTCTTGGATGCAGCGGGTCCGGGATCCGTGCACGAGCACCGGGATCCGTGCACGAGCACCGGGATCAGTCCGGGAGCAACAGGTCCGGGATCCGACTAAGGTAGTCGGGAATCCCATCTGGATCAATCCAGGCGCAACGGACCCGGCAACGGACTGGATCAGTCGGGATCATATCGGGATCAATCCACGTGCAACTGATCCGGGATCAAATCGGGATCAATTCGGGAACCACGGAACCCGGGAACAGTCTGGATAAATCGGGATCAATCGAGGAAGAGCGCATCCGGAATCAAACTGGATCAACCGGGATCAAATCAGGATCGACCCGGGAGCAGCCCGGGATCCACCCGGGATAGTGGGATCAATGCACCGCCAGCGGATCCGGGATCGGACCGGGAGCCGCCCGGGGTGGCAGCGGGATCCGCCCGGGATCTCAGTGGGATCAATGCACCGCCAGCGGATCCGGGATCGGACCGGGAGCCGCCCGGCGTGGCAGCGGGATCCGCCCGGGATCTCAGTGGGATCAATGCACCGCCAGCGGATCCGGGATCGGACCGGGAGCCGCCCGGCGTGGCAGCGGGATCCGCCCGGGATCTCAGTGGGATCAATGCACCGCCAGCGGATCCGGGATCGGACCGGGAGCAGCCCGGCGTGGCAGCGGGATCCGCCCTCCCGGAGTCGACCGGGAGCAAGGATGCGATGCAGCCCAAGAGCTGGAGCGGGTCGATGTCCCTCAGCCTGGGCACCGTGGTCCGGGTGCGGGAGAAGAAGGGTCGGCTGAGGGCGGCCATCCCCTACATGCCCTTCCCGCTGGCTCTCTTCTGCCTGTTCTTAAACACCTTCATCCCCGGAATGGGTAAGGGTCCTTTAAATGCACCCTGGGTGGGGTTGTGGGGTGGGGGAGGGGGGTTGATTGCAAAGCAACGCGACACAAGCAAAACTCATGCAGTCGGTACAACACCGCACTGGTACAACCCAAACACCCGTGCATCGCCAGGTGAACACAAGACATGCAAAATTACGCAGCCTGCACAAACTAAACGCAGGTGGTGTAAAGCAACCAAACCTCACTGGACTCCAACAGGGGGTAAAAAGCAACCCAGGCAAATTAACACAAACCAACCGCAGACCCAGCACAAAACAAACGCAGACACAACAAATCAATGCAGCACAACATAATTCGGTTCAAGGTATTTGATTGTGCTGTGTATGTGTTTTACTCTGTGTGTTTGACAGTGCGCATGTGTTTCAATCACAGTGTTTCACTGTGTGTGTGTGTGTGTTTCGCACTGAGAAGGTGTGTGTTCCGATCTCAAGGTGTGTGCGTGTATCACTCCCAGGTTCTGTGCGTCACTCTGCTTGTGGCTCAAGTCTGGAAGAGTAATGACCACTTTCAGGTTGAGTGTTCACTCTCTGTGGGGGTGTTTCACTCCTGAAGTAGTGCATCTCACTTTCAAGGTGAGCATGTTTGACCCCATGTGTTGTCAGACTGTGTTTCACTTTTACTGTGTGCTTTATTCTGTGTGTGTGTGTGTGTGTGTGTGTCTTCTCAGTGAGTGTGCGTCACCCTGACAGTGTGTTGTATGATTTCTATTTCACAATTGGTAGCAATATCTCTCACAGTGAGTTTCACTGTCTGTAGATGAGTGTTATTGTCTGTAGGTGTGTGTCACTGTGGGTTGTGTCACTGAATGTAGTTGTGTGCCTCTGTGGGTGTGTGTCTCACTGTGTGTGGGTGGGTGTCACTGTGTGTGGGTGGGTGTCATGGTGCGTGTGTCACTGTCTGTGGGTGTGTGTCACTGTGTGTTAAGCCCAGAGTGTTAAAACACAGCATGCAGTGCCCTCTGAGTGCTGTGCTGATGGAGGATTAACATCAGTGAGGGAAGGACCGTATCACTGTGTTATGTTTGAAGAGCTAAGTCATTTAAGCTCATCAAATATGAGTGGAACTTGCAGCAGACACAGCAGGGCTGATGGTGGGAGCAGTAGGACTAGGAACTCATGGTACTGGATAAACAATCCAGAAGTACAAGTTCCAATCCCACCACTGCATCTGGAATCTAAATTCAGATCGTAAATAAACTAATCTCAGTGCTGATGAAACTCCCGATTATGGTGAAACATCACCATTAGGGGAGGAAACTTGTCACTCCTGCCAATCTGGTCAAACCTACATCAACATAGCCTCGGGGTCATCCAGCAGAGAAACAGGCCCTTCGGCCCACCATATCTGTGCTGGCCATCGGGTACCCTTAGCCTCCGATGCTCCAGAGAGGAAAAAAAAATCCAAGTTTGTACAACCTCTCCTCATAGCTAATATCACCATTAATTTGAGTTGCTCTGGTAGTGAGCCGGCACAGATATGATGGTTGAAGGGTCTCCTTTTGCGGTCTAACCATTCTACGATGCTATGAAGAGTAACTGATGAAAATCATTGTGATCCGTGGTGAAGATATCTTCGATTCAGTGGACTTCAACTCAGAGTTGATGAGCTGGAGTCTGAGCTTCAGACTGTGATGCATCAGGGAGGGGGTAAAGTTACCAAGGGGCACTTAGTTTGCAGGAGCTTGCTGGATCCCATTAGCTCAAGTAGGGTCAGGGAAAGGGCGAGGGGCAGTGCAAGTATAAGTGGGGCAGATACGTGTGGTGTTACGGGAGCCCTACACTTTGCACCTGTCCCACAGGCACACCACAGGAGCACAGGCAGCAGGGGCGAGTGTGCGGTTTGAAGACTGGTGTGGGAGAGGACCGGCTTCCATCCAGGGGGCCAATGGCACTGTTGCCTTCTCTACCGTGGTGATTCAAGACCTTGTTCTGATACTTCTTAAATGCGTGAGGGTCTCTGCCCTCCCACCTCCCCTTGGGAATGCGTTCCAAATTCCAACCATCCTCTGGGGGGGGGGGGGGGAAGGGGAGTCCTCCTCGGTCCTTTCTTACCCCTACTACGCTAAACCCATGCTCTCTAGTTTTAGACACCACTGCCATGGGAAAGGTTTCTTGCCTACCTACACCCCCTCATAATTCTGTCGATCCATCAGGCCCACTCCATCAGCCAAACAATAGCCAGCACTTAAAGATTAATAAATATTTTACAAGTTATGGGGCAGCACGGTAACGTAGCGGTTAGCGTAATGCTATTACAGCGCCAGCGATCGGAGTTCGATTCCCCCCGCTGTCCCTGTAAGGAGTTTGTACGTTCTCCCCGTGTCTGTGTGGGTTTCCTCCGGGTGCTCCGGTTTCCTCCCACATTGCAAAGATGTAGGGGTAGGTTAATTTGGGTTTAAAATGGGTGGTGCGGACTCGTTGGGCCGGAAGGGCCTGTTACCACGCTGTAAATTCAAAAAAAAAATTAGTATGTACTATACAGGAGGCTCAAAAATCGAACAGGAAGGTGGTCTAGCATTGTCCAACAAGTGGGGATGGAGAGAGCATTAGATTAAAGGAAAAAGGCTTGTAAACCTTCCAAGAAGATTAAAGTAGGTGCATCTAATGAGAAACATAAAACTAGACTGAAAAGGCTTTAATGGATGTGCAGAAAGGAAAAGATCAGCTAAATTAATGGCGTTTTTAGCAGACCAAGATGGGAGAAATTGTATTGAGAATGAAAGGGATTAAATAAAGTGTCCGTCTTCTTGGAGAGAGACATAGAAAACCGAGAAGTAGCGAAGGACGATGATATTAAATTTGTGTAATATTAGATTTGTATCACGGAGAGCTTAGTGGGACTGAGAGCAGAAACAGGAGCAATGTGTGAGAGGCATTTAGACAGGCCCATAAACAGGCAGGGAATGGAAGAATAGGGATCATGTGCAGGCAGATGTGCAGTTTAAATTGGCGTCGTGGCTGGCAGAGACATGGTGGGCCGAAGGGCCTCTTCCTGTGCTGTCCTATGAAAGCTGAGAAATCCCCCAGGAACCGGATGTCCAGCAGCCCAGGGTGGGGGAGATGGCGGCTGCACTGGCTGTCAAACTTCCCGAACGTCGATGGGTGCCAGACCGGTTCCCACAGGTTGTGGGTTGAAAGGAGGACGCGGGGAGGCTGTGGGGGGGGATATGGACAGGTTAAGTGAAGGGGCAAGGACCGGCGGGTCGAATACAGTATGGGGAAAATGTGAGGTCATCCTCGAGTAGAAGTGGGGGGGGAGGGAAAGGGAGCGGATCCCGGCGGCAGGGGTGGGAGTACTGAGGAGCAGTGCGGGGGATTTTCAGGGAGGTGGTGGTGAAGTCAAGGGGATGGCCAGACTGGCGGTTACTATAGTGATGGCAGCACTCTGAGCAGAATCGGTGCACTGGAAGAAGCCAGCACTTTGACCCACGTTGTAAGGATGCCCACAGACAGCCCCAATGGATGGGCACAGGGAGGGGGCTAGTCCAGGTGCCCATGGGGGCCTTGGACTGGCATTGTGAGGCCAATGACAGAACACAGCCGGAATTTTCACGTCAACTCCATGTGTGAAAGCATTCCAGCAGGCCAACTCCTGGAGGGATGTGGGCCAAACACAGGCAAAGAGAGTCACACAGCACTGACATGTCCCTTTGGCCTAACTGGTCCATGCCAACCAAGATGCCCCATCTAAGCGTTTGACCCACATCCTTCTAAACCTTTCCTATCCATGTACCTGTCCAAGTACCTTTTAAATGTTGTTGATGTACCTGCCTCGGCCACTTCTTCTGGCAGCTCGTTCCACATATGGACCACCCTCTGGGTGAAAGAGTTGCCCCTCAGATTCCTATTAAATCTCTCCCCTCTCACCTTAAACCCATGTCCTCTAGTTCTTGATTCCCCAACCCTGGAAAAAAGACTGTGTGCATTCACCCTGTGTATGTCCCTCATGCTTTTAAACACCTCTATACAATCACCTCTCAGTCTCCTACACTCCAATGAAAAAAGTCCCAACTTGCTCAACCTCAGTCCCTCGAGTCCCGGCAACATCCTCGTGAGTCCCCTGCACTCTTTCCAGCTTATTGGCATCTTTCATATAGCAGGACACATGCTCCAAAAGCGGCCCCACCAACTTCTTCTACGACTGCAACGTAACATCCCGATTTCTATACTCAATGCCCTGACTGATGAAGACCAGCGTGCCAAAAGCCTTCTTCACCACTCTATCTACCTGCGACACCACTTTGAGGGAACCAGGTACCTGTACTCTTTGGTCCCTCTGTTCTACAACACTCCCCAGGGCCCTACCGTTCACTGTGAAAGTCCTATCCTGATTTGTCTTCCCAAAATGCAGCACCTCGCACTTATCCAAATTAAACTCCATTTGCCATTCCTTGGCCCTCTCGCCCAGCTGATCAAGATCCCTCTGTAAATCCTGAAAACCATCTCCCCTGTCAACGACACCACCTATTTTAGTGTAATCTGCAAACTTACTAACCATGCCTTGTACATTCTCATCCAAATCATTGCTATAGGTGACAAATAGCAATAGTCCTAGCACCGACGCCTGGGGAACACCAGTAGTCACAGGCCTCCAGTCTGAAAAACAACCTTCCCACCACCACCCTCTAGTATTATAGTGTGATGGTCTCCCCTGTCTCTGCTCCTTTATTGGGATGGTAGGCAGTGCTTGGGGGGCGTTTACTCCCGATATATCTCAATGATTTGGATGAGGGAACAGAGGTACTAAATTGGGAGGGATTGTGAGTTCCGAGGAGGGTGCAAAGAGACTTGAAAATGATTTAGACCAGGTGAAGGGGTGGGCAAATCCAGGGCAGATGCCGAGTAAAGAAGAAAAACGTGAAGTTGCCCAGTTTGAGAGGCAAGGGATGGGGAAATGTTGATGGAGGAAGGATCAGGGTGTTCTTGTACAACACACACACAGTGCTGGAGGAACTCAGCGGGTCGGGCAGCGTCCACGGAGAGAAATAAACGGTCGATGTTTCGGGCCGAGACCCTTCATCGGGACTGGAGAGGAAGAGGGCAGAAGCCGGAATAAGAAGGGTGGGTGGGTGGGGGTGGGGGTGGAGAAGCACACACAGGCGGGGGACAGGTGAGTCCAGGTGAGAGGGGGGCAGAAGTAAGAAGCTGGGAGGTGAGAGGTAGAAGAGGCAAAAGGGCTGAAGAAGAAGGAATCTGGCAGGAGAGGGCAGTGGACCATGGAATAAGGGGAAGGAGGTGGGGGATAGATAGGGGAGGGGAAGGGGGGATGAGGACTGAGGAAGGGGGGAGGGAGCCACAGGAATAAGGGAAGACAAAGGGGGTGGGTGGTCGGGAAAGGAAAAATGAGACAGTGGACTGTTTCCCTCCATAGATGCTGCCTGACCTGCTGACTTGCTCCAGCATTTTGCGTGCGTGCGTGGCGTGTGGCTCCAGATTCCGGCGTCTGCAGAATCTCTTGTGTCAGGTTGTTGTACACCAGTCGCTGTAAGTAGCCCTGGCCGGTACAGCAAGCAGTTAGGAAGGCAGATTGTATGTTCGCCTTCATTACACAGAGACTGTACCCGGAGCATGACGTGCAGTTTTGGTCTCCTTACTCAAGAAAGGATGCAGTTGCCATGGAGAAAGTGTGAGCGAGGCTCCTGTGGGTGATGGCCGGAATGGGAAGACTTTTCCCCAGGGTTGGGGGAAATCAAGAACTAGAGGGCACAGGTTTAAGGTGGGGGGGGGGAGATTTAATAGGAACCCGAGGGGCAACTTCTTCACCCGGAAGGGTGGTCCGTTTATAGAACGAGCTGCCAGAGGAAGTGGTTGAGGCAGGTACATTAACATTTGAAGGTGCATGGGTAGGGAAGTTTAGAGGGATATGGGCCAAACGCAGGCAAATGGGACCAGCTTAGATGGGAATCTTGGTTGGCATGCACCAGTTGGGCCGAAGGGCCTGTTTCCATGCTGTATGACTCCGTGACTTGGACGGGTGATCCCTGCGATACGGCCTTTAGGGTGACCGGGAATTCGCCCTGAAAATTCACCAGAAATTTGAGATGAAGAATGAAATTTGCTCTCGTTTGACTTTTGTGTGGGGGGGGGGGGGGGGGAGGTGGTGGGTTAGGGAAATAAGTAATAAGTCAACACAAAATGTACTTCTTTTCAACTCGCGTTTCCTTGGTGCACCAGGCAGATGACGGGGCTTCACCTTATTGAAATCGTTGATACGGGCCCATTCCTAGGAACACAGCACCCCCCTCCCATAATGTGGGAGTCACCTGCGTAGAGAGGGACTGGACCAACCAGACCTTGGATGAGGCCTCATTGAAGCAAACAGGCTGGACGCAGGGAGGATGTTTGCCCTGGCTGGGGGCTCCAGGGGGAAGGCTCGAGGTCTCCGGATAAGGCATCTAGGACTGAGATGGGAAAGATATCTGAGCCCGTGAAATTCTCCATGGAATGGTGTGGAGCCCAGATCGTTGAATATACCTCAGGAGGAGATGGACGGATTTCTCAGCATAAAAGCCATGAAGGGGTTGGGGAGCGATAGAGGGATATAGTGCAGAGATAGAGGATCAGTCACGATTGGATTGAATGGCAGAGCAGTCTTGAAGGGCCAATTGGCCTCCTCATACTGTCTCTGCAACCTCTGGTTCTCTCCCCACGGATGCTGCCTGACCTGCTGAGTGCTTCTGCCAATTTCTGCTTAGGTTTCAGATTTTCCAGCAGCTGCAGGTTTCTGCCGCAGAAGATGATATAAAATCAAGAATGTACTGCCGAGTCTTCATGAGGTGTTGGTCAGTCCGCATTTGGAGTATTGTGAGCAGTTTTGGTCCCCATATCTAAGGAAGGATGTGCTGGCATTGGAAAGGGTCCAGTGGAGGTTTAGGAGGATGATCCTGGGATGAAGGGGTTAATGTACGAGGAGCGTTGATGGCTCTGGGCCTGTACTGGCTGGAGTTTAGAAGGATGGGGGGGGGGGATCTCATTGGAGAAGAGAAACAAAGGACTGCAGATGCTGGACTCTGGATGAAAACCACGACGATTGCTGGAGGAACTCAGCAGGCCAGGCAGCATCTGTGGAGAAAGCAGGCGGTCAACGTTTCGGGTCAGGACCCTTCAGGACCTTATTAAGACCTACTGAATATTGAAAGGCCTGGATAGAGTGGATGTGGAGAGGATGTTTCCAGTAGTGGGAGAGTCTAGGACAGAGGACGCAGCCTCAGAATAGAAGGGACGTCCTCTTAGAACAGAGATGAGGAGGAATTTCTTCAGCCAAACCGTGGTGAATCTGTGGAATTCATTGCCACAGGCGGCTGTGGAGTCCAAGTCATTGGTATATTTCAAGCCGAGGTTGACTAGTGAGGGTGTCAAAGGTCACGGGGAGAAGGCAGGAGAATGGGGTTGGGAGGGAAAAATAAATCAGCCATGATCGAATGGCAGAGCTACTCGATGGGCCGAATGGCCAGATTTTACTCCTGTGACATTTGGAGTTCCCACTGAGGGTGGCAGAGGAGGGGAGGCAGAGGAATGCCGGGTTCTGGGGGAGCACGGCTGGCAGGGACAGGAGCTGCTCCTCCCAACTCTCTCCTGCTTCCCCCCCCCCACCCCCCCCCCCCCCCCCCCCCCCCCCCCCCCCCCCTGCCCCCCCCCCCCCCCCCCCCCCCCCACCCTGGCACTTATTCCTTTTGTCCAAATATGGGCAGCTTCAGATCTTCTGGGAGACCAGGAATGCAAGGGAAAGTCTCGACAAAGGAATCCGATCCCTTAAAGGGGCCGGCCTGTGCCAGACTTGGTTGATGAGCTCAACATGACATGAAATGCAGGCACATAACGTGAGACACAAAAAGGCCAGGTACTGCCACCCAGTGCCCAGGGTCCTGAGATAGCCGATCTGTCGTTAAACAAACCAGTGGAATGCCTCACAGTCTTCTCACAGACCAGAATGAAAGTGGCTTTTTACACTCGCCACAAACCTAGCACGTGAGAGGTCCGAACTAAATGCAAAGTTCTCCCTGTCCCCCTCCCTCCCTCCCCGTCCGTCTCCCTCCCTCTCCGTTGCTGGTTCCCTGAGTTCTAATCCACACTGCTTACATTCCAACCTTTGCCCACAGTGTTGGGTCATCCACAGCTGGGAAACAGAAATCTTTCCTTTGCAAACCCGTCCCAATAACTCTGACGGTTTCAAGGTGTTTGCCACGTTTCCCATAAGAATGCCTGGGCCCCTTTAGAAATCAAAGACAAACTTAAGAAATTCCGGCGGGGATGGCGGTGTGGGAAGCTGGGAGCAATTCCGGAGGGAATTGTCTGACTCAGGAGTGGATGAAGCACACTCCAGGGACCTGATCTCCCAACCCAGCTGCTGCTTGTTCCTAGCAGAGCTCGGGTGCTTGGGGGTCAGGAATGCGGAGCTGGGAACTCTGCCAACAAGGACAACAGTGCAGCAGGATAATCCCATTGTTGGCCGGACTGTGGCTCACTCCTCTGGCCGGAACACGGCCTTCAGACTAAACAGTACTCCGTCCACTTCCAGGTCCTCCCACCCCACCCCCTCCCCACAACCCTCCAGCATATTAATGTTCTTAATATACATTCCAGGGATGTGGGCTTCGCGGGCTGAGCCAGCATTTATTGCCCATCCCCGGTTTGCCCTTGCGAAGGTGTGGCGGTGAGCTGCCGTCTGGAACTGCCGCAGTCCTGAGGTGTGGGTGTACCCACGTGCTGTTGGGGAGGGGGTCCCAGGGTTTGGACCCAGTGACGGTGACGGCGATAGATTCCCAAGTCAGGACGGTGTGTGGTTTGGAGGGCGACTTCCCGGTGGGTGGTGGTCCCCGTGCTTTGGCTGCCCTTGTCCTTCTAGCTGGTAGGGGCGGTGGGTTTGGAAGGTGCTGTCTACGGGGGTCTTGGGAGTTGCTGCAGTTGCATCCTGTAGATGGTACAGACTGCTGCCATGTGTGTCGGTGGGCGATTGAGTGAATGGTGGTGGCTGGGAGCCTATCAAACGGGCTGCTGTGTCCCTGTGCGGTGTCGAGCTTCTTGAGTGCTGTTGAAGCTGCCCTCATCCCCGGCAAGTGTGAGAGAGCATGAAAGACAAAGACCTGCAGATACCGGAAATCTGACAAAAAAACAGAATGTTTGAAATTGGTAAATTGGTTTATTATTGTCACATGTACCGAGGTACAGTGAAAAAACTTTGTTTTGTGCGCCATCCATACAGATCATTTCACACATCAGTGCATTGAGGTAGTACAAGGAAAAAACAATAACAATGCAGAATAAAGTGTTCCAGTTACAGAGAAAGTGCAGTGCAGGCAGACAATAAGGTGCAAGGCTATGATGAGGTTAAGAGTCCATCTTATTGTACTAGGGGCCGTTCAGTAGTCTTATAACAGCAGGATAGAAGCTGTCCTTGAGCCTGGTGGTACGTGCTTTCAGGCTTTTTGTATCTTCTGCCTGATGGGAGTGAGAGAGTGTTTTGGGTGGTTGGGGTCTTTGATTATGTTGGCTGCTTTATACAGTGAGACAGCAAAGATCTCTCAGGAGAACAACTACAAGCTCTCTAGTCTATGGTAACAGAGCATTGAGAGAGCTGAGATCCCAGAGAGTACCTTGAATCCATAAGCTGTTTGTATCTTCTGCCCAATGGGAGGAGGTTAGAAGAGAGAATGTCCAGGGTGGGAGGGGTCTTTTGATTATATTGGTTGCTTTACTGAGGCAGCGAGAAGTGTAAACAAGTCCATGGAGGGGAGGCTGGTTTCTGTGACGTGCTGGGCTGTGTCCACAACTCTCTGCAGTTTTCTTGCGGTCCCGGGCAGAGCAGTTGCCGTACCAAGCCGGATGCATCTGGATAGGATGCTTTCTTTGGTGCATCTATAAAAATTGGTGAGGGTCAAAGGGGACATGGCGAATTTTGTTAGCCTCCTGAGGAAGTAGAGGTGCTGGTGAACTTTCTTGGCCGTGGCGTCTATGTGGTTGGACCAGGACAGGTTATTGGTATGTTCACTCCTAGGAACTTGAAGCTCTCAACCCTCTCGACCTCAGCACCGTTGATGTAGACAGGAGCGTGTGCACCACCCCCCTTCTTGAAGTCAAGTGTTTTGCTGCCATTGAGGGAAAGGTTGTCGTCATGACACCATGTCACTAAGCTTCCTGTACTCCTGACTAATCGTTAACATAAAATGTTAACGTCGAACGGATCTATCACAAATCGTTATTTGAGATTCGGCCCACTACGGCGGTGTCATCAAACTTGTAGATGGAGCTTGAGCAGAATCTGGCCACACAGTCATGAGTGTATAGGGAGTAGAGTAGAGGGCTGAGGACGCAGCCTTGTGGGGCACCAGGGTTGGGAATAATCGTGCCGGAGGTATAGCTGCCTATCCTCACTGACTGCGGTCTGTTGGTCAGAAAAGTCAGGGATCCAGTTACAGAGGGAGGTGTTGAGTCCCAGGTCTCGGAGTTTGGAGATGAGTTTGCTTGGAATTATAGTATTGAAGGTGGAGCTGTAGTCAATAAACAATAGTCTAACGTGGGTGTCCTTACACTCCAGATGGTCCATACTCAGCAGGTCAGGCACCATCTCGGAAGAATAAAAGGGCTTCTGTTTTGGGTCCAGGACCCTCCTTCAGATCTGGGAAAGAGATCTGAGAGCCAAGCTGCAGCTCCTTGTCCCCTGCACCTATCCCCTCTCGGCCTCTGTCACGACTCCCACTCCCCCCTCCTCCATCTGCCTATCACCCCCCCGCCCCCCACCTGGATCCACCGAAGACCTGCCGGCTCTTCCCCATCCCTCCCCCTCACATCTTTGTACCGGCCGCCTCCCCTCTGCTCTTCCAGCCCTGATGAAGGGTCTCGACCCGAAACGCCGACTGTCCGTTTCCCTCCACAGATGCTGCCTGACCTGCTGAGTTCCTCCAGCAGTTTGTTCGTTGCATAGCAGGGTAGTCAGGGTCTTTTTCCCAGGGCGGAAATGTCAAATACTAGAGGACGTTCTTTTAAGGTGACGGAGGGAGGAGTTTAACGGAGATTAACGAGGCAGGTTTTTTTTATACAGAGAGCGGTGGGTGCCTGGAATGTGCTGCCAGGGGTGGTGGTGGAGGCAGGTATGACTGCAACGTTTAAGAGGCATCTAAACAGACCCATGAACAGGCAGGGAATGGAGCCATATGGATCATGTGCAGGCGGATGTGCAGTTTAAATTGACATCGTGGTCAGCACAGACATTGTGGGCCGAAGGGCCTGTTCCTGTGCTGTATTGGTCTGTGTTCTATATATATTTGAAAAAATCAGGACAAGAGACATCTTAATGTTGTGTTGTGTTGTGGATGGTGTGGAGGATTGTCGAAGATTGCAGAGGGACATTGATAGGATGCAGAGCTGGGCTGAGAAGTGGCAGATGGAGTTCAATCCGGAGAAGTGTGAGGTGGTGCACTTTGGAAGGACAGACTCCAAGGCAGAGTACAAAGTTAATGGCAGGATTCTGGGTAGTGTGGAGGAGCAGAGGGATCTGGGGGTTCACATCCACAGGTCCCTGAAAGTTGCCTCGCAGGTGGATAGGGTAGTTAAGAAAGCTTATGGGATGTTAGCTTTCATAAGTCGAGGGATCGAGTTTAAGAGCAGCGAAGGTAATGATGCAGCTCTATAAAACTCTGGTTAGACCACACTTAGAGTACTGTGTCCAGTTCTCATCACTTCATTATAGGAAGGATGTGGAGGCGTTGGAAAGGGTGCAGAGGAGATTTACCAGGATGCTGCCTGGTTTCGAGAGTATGCATTATGAGGAGAGACTAAGGGAGCTAGGCTTTACTCTTTGGGGAGGAGGAGGATGAGACGAGTCATGATAGAGGTGTACAAAATATTAAGAGGAATAGATAGAGTGGACAGCCAGCGCCTCTTTCCCAGGGCACCAATGCTAATCGAAGAGGGCATGGATTTAAGGTAATGGGTGGGAAGTTCAAGGGAGATATCAGAGGAAGGTTTTTTACCCAGAGAGTGGTTGGGGCATGGAATGCGCTGCCTGGGGTGGTGGTGGAGGCTGATACGTTGGTCAAATTCAAGAGATTGCTAGATAAGCATATGGAGGAATTTAAAATAGAGGGATATGTGGGAGGAAGGGGTTAGATCGTCTTAGGCGAGGTTTAAAGGTCGGCACAACATTGTGGGCCGAAGGGCCTGTATTGTGCTGTACTGTCCTATGTGCTTAATTATCCAGGGCCCTGGAATGTTGTAGACGATCTGGTCTCCCTTCTTTGGGAATATTATACTTGCGGGAGAGGGAGCCCAGTGAAGGTCAACCAGGCTGACTCCTGGGATTGGAATTTGTTTTTTTGTGAGGAGATTCTGAGCGGACTGGACCCGTCCTCTGTGGAGTTCCGAAGAAGGACAGGTAGAGGGGGAATGTTTTGCAGGACAGGAGTGTCTAGAACGCGGGGATACTGTCTCAAAATAAGGGGGTCACCCATTAGGGGTAGAAATGAGGAGCAATTTATTTCTCCCAGAGTGCAGTGAATCTTTAGAATTCTCTACCAAGGAAGTCAGTGGAAGGTCAGGAACTGATGCGTTCAAGACGGACATTGATGGCACAGGAAAGTCACGCTGGGGTTAAAAGTCATAAATGACCTTATTGGATGGCAGTATAGCACAAGGGGTTGAATGGTCTGCCGGTTTTTAAAAGTTCATTTGTTTTTCGGGATCCGGGCAAACCCAGCATTTGCTGCCCATCCCTACCTGCCCTTCAGAAGGTGGGGGACTGAGCCGCCTTCTCAAACCACTGCAGTCCTTCTGGTGAAGGTGCTCCCGCAGTGCTGTTGGGGAGAGAGCTCCAGAGTCTAGACTCGTACAGCACGGAAACAGGCCCTTCGGTCCAACCGGTCCGTGCCGAACAAGATGCCCCATCTAAGCTCGTCCCATTTGCCCGCGTTTGGCCCATATCTCTCTAAACCTTTCCTATCCATGGACCTGTTCAAATGTCTTTTAAATGTTGTTAATGTACCTGCCTCAACCACTTCCTCTGGCAGCTCGTTCCATATACTGACCACCCTGCCCAACACGTCACAGGCACATCCCTTCCCCACCGTCTAGAGGAGATGCTGCCTCAAGAAGGCAACATCTATCATGAAAGATCCCCACCATCCGGGCCATGCCATCTTCTCGCAGCTCCCATCTGGCAGGAGATACAGAAGCCTGAAGTCCCTCACCACCAGGTTCAGGAACAGCGACTTCCCTTCAACCAGTCGGTTCTTGAACCAACCTCCACAACCCTAATCACTACCTCAGTACAGCAACACTGTGACCACTTTGCACTAAAATTGACTTTTTTTTGTTCTAATTGTGTTCTTTCTTGTAAAATTCATGTATAATTTATGTTTAATTAATGTTTTTCTTGTGAATGCTGCTTATCTGATGCTCTGTGCCTGTGATGCTGCTGCAAGTAAGTTTTTCATTGCACCTGTGCACACATGTACTTGTGCACATGACGATATACTCGACTTTGACCTTGACCCTCTGGGTGAAGAAGTTACCCCTCAGGTTCCTATTAAATCTCTCCCCTCTCACCTTAAACCCATGTCCTCTAGTTCTTGATTCCCCAACCCTGCGGAAAAAACTGTGCACGTTCACCCTATCTGTGCCCCTCATGATCTTATACACCTCTGTAAGGTTGCCCCTCATTCTCCTATGCTCCAAGGAACAAATTCCTAGCCTGCCCAATCTCTCCCTATAACTCAGGCCCTTGAATCCCCTTTAGGCCCAGTGACAGTGGATGGAACGGCAAAAGGTTTCCGAATCAGGATGGAGTGGGGACTGGGAGGGGAAGCTGTGAGTGGTGGTGCTCCCCTGCACCCGCTGCCTTTTGATGGCAGTGATGGCGGGTTTGGAAGGTGCTGTTAGAGTGGTCCGGGCTGGTGTAGACATTCACAAAGCCTTCATCAGTCAGGGCACTGAGTATAGGAGTTGGGACATTATTGTTGCAGTTGTATAAGTCGTTGGTGAGGCCGCACTTGGAGTACTGCGTGCAGTTTGGTATTGGTATTGGTTTATTATTGTCACTTGTACCGAGGTACAGTGAAAAACTTGTCTTGCATACTGATTGTACAGATCAATTCTTTTCACAGTGCAGTTACATTGAGTCAGTACAAAGTGCATTGATGTAGTACAGGTAAAAACAATAACAGTACAGAGTAAAGTGTCACAGCTACAGAGAAAGTGCAGTGCAATAAGGTGCAAGGTCACAACAAGGTAGATCGTGAGGTCAGAGTCCATCTCATCATATAAGGGAAACCGTTCAATAGTCTTATCACCATGGGATAGAAGCTGTCCTTGAGCCTGATGGTACGTGCCCTCAGGCTCCTGTATCTTCTACCCAATGGAAGAGGAGAGAAGAGAGAATGTCCCGGGTGGGTGGGGTCTTTGATTATGCTGGCTGCTTCGCCAAGACAATGAGAGCTAAAGACAGAGTCCAAGGAGGGGAGGCTGGTGTCCGTGATGCACTGGGCTGTGTCCACAACTCTTTGCAGTTTCTTGCAGTCCTAGGCAGAGCAGTTGCCGTACCAAGCCGTGATACATCCTGATAGGATGCTTTCTATGGTGCACAACTCTCTGCAGTTTCTTGCAGTTTATAGGAAAGACGGGGTTAAACTGGAAAGAGTGCAGAGAAGATTTATGAGGATATTGCCAGGACCAGAGGGCCTGAGTTACAGGGAGAGGTCGACCAGGCTGGGTCTTTATTCCTTGGAACATAGGAGAGTGAGGGGTTGCCTTATAGAAGTGTTTAAAATTTAAAGAGGCATCTATAAGGTGGACAGTAAGTCTTTTCCCCAGGGTAGGGGAGTCCAAAACTAGGGGGCATAGGTTTAGGGTGAGAGGGGAAAGATTTAAAAGGGACCCAAGGAGCAACTTTTTCACACAGAGGGTGGCGAGTATATGGAACGAGCTGCCAGAGGAAGTGGTTGAGGCAGGTACAACAGTACCATTTAAGAAGCACTTGGATAGGTACGTGGAAGGGCGGGGCTTGGAGGGATATGGGCTGAACACAGGAGGTTGGGACTGGCTGGGTGGGCGCCGTGGTCGGCATGAACTAGTTGGGCCGAAGGACCTGTAGCCATGCTGTACTGCTCTGAGTCCGAGGGCAACATTTCTCATCCAAACCCTCTTGACTGAGTAGGTTCAGCTCTGCCAGAGTTAAGAGTCAGCTCTGTTCTGGAACTATAGATTAGGTAACCCAGGCCACTGGAGCACTGGACATAACACGGCCACCAGACTGCCCTGAGGGAACATATTCATCACTCCTTCTGTCACAGCTCAAGGTTATTAGCGCCACTCATTACCGCACTCTTGCTTGTGGCAACTAGCTGTGCGCAAATTGTTGGCTGTATTTCAGAATTCAAAAATATTTAATTGGCTTTAAAATACTTCCCTTTTAATGATTAGAGAGAAAAGCTATTAGACCATAAGATAAGGGAGCAGAATTATGCCATTCAGCCATTGAGTCTACTCTGCCATTCAATCAGGGCTGATTTTTTTCCAACCCCATTCTCCTGCCTTCTCCCTGGAAGCCTTAACCACCACCCCCCCCCCCCCCTCACCAATCAAGAACTTGTCAATCTCTGCCTTAAATACACTGAATAACTTGGCCTCCACCGCCCCCTGTGGCAACGAATCCCACAGATTCACCACCCTCTGGCTGAAGAAATTCCTCCTCATCTCCGTTATAAAGGGATGTCCCTTTATTCTGAGGCTGTGCCCTCAGATCCTGGACTCTCCCATTGATGGAAACATCCTCTCTGCGTCCACTCTATCCGGGTCTTTCAGTATCCAGTAGGTTTCAGTGAGATCCCCCCTCATCCTTCTGAACAGACCCAGAGACATCAAATTCTCCTCGTACATTAAGCCTTTCAGTCCCAGGATCGTTCTTGTGAACCTCCTCTGGACCCTCTCCAGGGCCAGCACATATTTCCTTAGATACGGGGTCCCAAGCTGCTCACAATATTCCAAATGTCAGACCCTATTCTGAGTGTTGGGAGCCCCAACACAGGTACGCTCCCCATCTAACTGTGGTGCCTGGTCGGATTTACCTCCGCGTGCGGTTGTGTTGCAGGAACCTTCCTGTCAGCCTTCACGGTGCTGTGCGGCGCGCAGACGGACCTGCAAAACCGCCACGTGTGCTGCGCCTTCCTGCTCAACGTGGCTGCCGCCTTCATTCAGATCGTCACGGCGGTGGTGATCGTGGGCTGGATCATGAGCATCTTCTGGGGGATGGACATGGTCGTCCTGGCCAGTAAGTGGAAGCCGACAGTCGCTCAAATCTCCCCCACCCGCCACCCCCCTCCAAAACAACCGTCCCGTTCCTGGATCCCGTAACGTTCCAAAACAACCGTCCCGTTCCTGGATCCCGTAACGTTCCAAAACAACTGTCCCTTTCCTGGATCCCCTGATGTTCTAAAACAACCGTCCCGTCCCTGGATCCCCTAACATTCTAAAACAACCGTCCCGTCCCTGGATCCCCTAACGTTCTAAAACAACCGTCCCGTCCCTGGATCCCCTAACGTTCTAAAACAACCGTCCCGTCCCTGGATCCCCTAATGTTCTAAAACGACTGCCCTGTGCCTGGATCCCCTAATGTTCTAAAGTGTCCGCCCTGTGCCTGGCTAAAGTCCTAAATCAACTGTCCCGTCTCTGACTTCTGTTCCCCCCCCCCCCAACCCCCGACTGATTTAAAATGGCTTCCTCCACCATTCTAAAATGGCCGACCCATCACCAACTTCCTGTGCAACTCCCTCAAGTTAATTTGAAGTGAAATTCCCCGCTCAATAACTCCCTTCTGTTTGCCCCGACTTTACCCCTCCTGTAAGGAGGACAGACACTCCCCAGAACACTGTATTGGTATTGGTATTGATTTAGTATTGTCACGTTTACTGAGGTACAGTGAAAAACTTGTCTTGCATACGGTTTGTACAGATCAATTCATTACACAGTGCATTGAGGTAGTACGGGGTAAAACAATAATAGAATATAGAGCTGCCGTTCTTGGACAGCTGTCACTCAGAGGGGACCCCACCTGTCCTGTCAGGTGGGGTTAACCGATCTCCCAGCAGTGGAACAGGATTTGCCCCGGGAAGCCCTCCCCCCCCACCCCACCTCTTGCAACAGCGACCATAGTCCCAACCTTCTCCAATGCCTGAAGGGATAAGGAGGGTTAACATACCCCTCCACCACTTGGGCCGGGCCCCTGCAGTGATCACTTGCTCTGACGATGCCCCCCACACTCGAATAGCCCGACATCACACTCTTTCCCCGCGGCTCTGCAAATTATTCTCTCCAACTACCCACCCAATTCTTCTTTGAAGGCTCCCGACGAAGGGTCCCGGCCCGAAACGGCGACTGCCCATTTCCCTCCGTAGCTGCTGCCCGACCCGCTGGGTTCCTCCAGCGCTTTGTGTGTTGTGTCTGCAGTCTCCCCGGATGAAGGCCCTGATCGGCTGTTTCCACCACCCCCTACCCCCAGTGAGTTCAGGATCGAACTACTCTCTGGGTAAATAAAGTTCTCCCAAACCCCGTTCCCTCCCCTACTTCACCCATTTTCGTTTCCCCTCCCTGTCCCAGTTCCACCCACCCACTCCCCACACACTTCTCTCACCTGCTCCCCTCCCCATCTCCTTTCTTCTGCCTTACACCTCTCCCTGACGGTCCCCAATATCACCCCCCTTTACCTCCCTCCAGCAGGTGTCTCCACCTTCACTTGTCCCTCCCCTCCCCTGACCCCTTCCGTCCGTCATCCTTCGCTCCCTCCGCAGTCCACCTACCGGCCCCTGCCCCACCTCTCCTCTTTATACCGACCACCTCCCCTCTCCACTCTCAGTTCCTGGTGAAGGGCCTCGACCCGCAACGTCGGCAGCCCCTCTTCCCACCACAGGGGCTGCTCGACCCGCTGAGTCCTTCCAAAGTCCCCCCCCCTCGCATCTGCCTCTTTTCCCCTTCAATGCTCGCCCAGGTACTCGAACCGTCTGCTGACCCCCCCACCCACCCCTCCTGTCTACCCCATCTAAAGCCGCCACGATCCCGTCCACCTCCATCGGATCCCCCCTCGATCGGTGGATCTTCCCCAGACTCTCTCTGGGACCGTCACTGCTTGACGTCTTCCTCCTGTTGTGGACTAACCGGTGCTAAGTGGTAACCTTCCTGCTGATGCCCTTGTTACCCCTTGGGGAGAGAGAGGGAAGTCATTCACTTGATTAAACTGCATTGACTGCGTTTGGTCAAGAGATAAGATAAGATTTTTTTTATTAGTCACGTGTACATTGAAAAGCAGTGAAATTCATCTTTTGTGTAGAGTGTTCTGGGGGGCAGCCCGCAAGTGTCGCCACGCTTCCGGCGCCAACATAGCACGACCACAACTTCCTAACCCGTACGCCTTTGGAATGTGGGAGGAAACCGGAGCACCCGGAGGAAACCCACGCAGACACGGGGAGAACGTACAAACTCCTTACAGACAGCGGCCGGAATTGAACCCGGGTCGCTGGCGCTGTAATAGCGTTACGCTCACCGCTACACTACCAATGCCTGCCCTCTACACTACATTGGCCGAATGCCTGCTTACCTTAAGTGAAGAGAGACTGCAAGTGAGTGAGGTTCAGAGGGATTGAGGTGTTCTAGTGCAGGAGTCACAAAGTGTTAGCGGGCAGGTCCAACAAGTAGTGAAGATGGGAAACGGCACGTGACCTTTGTTGTGAAGGGGTTGGAGCTTAAGAATAAAGAGGTTGTGTTACAGTTGTGCTGGGTGTTGGTGGGGCCTGCTCCTGGAATATTGTGCGCGGTCTTGGTTCCCTCACCGAAGGAAGGAGACAGTAACATTGGAGGCAGTCGATAGGAAACTCACCAGGCTAACTCCTGGGATGAGAGGGTTTGTCCTAGCAAGAGAGGATGGACAGTTTGGGTCTGTTTCTTGGTGTTTGGACAAATGAGGGGTGACCTTGTTCAAACATACAAGATCCTGAGGGGGCTCGACAGGGTAGATCCTGAGGTGTCTCTAGCAGTCGGAGAGTCAAGAACAAGGGGACACAGTTACAAGGTATGGCGCGGTAGTGTAACGTTATTACAGCACCAGCGACCCGGGTTCAATTCCCGCCGCTGTCTGCAAGGAGTTTGTACGTTCTCCCGTGTGTCTGCGTGGGTTTCCTCCGGGTGCTCCGGTTTCCTCCCACATTCCAAAGACGTACGGGTTAGGAAGTTGTGGACGTGCTATGTTGGCGCCGGAAGCGCGGCGACACTTGCGGGCTGCCCCCAGAACACTCTACACAAAGATGCATTTCACTGTGTGTTTCGATGTATATGTGACTAATAAAAAGAATGTTATTATAAGATAATGATCTGGTTGTTTGAAACGGAGGTGGATATACATTACATTACTTCTCTCTGCGGGTGGTGAATCTCTGGAATTCTCTGACCGAGGGTGGTGGAGGCTGGATCGTTGGATATATTTAAGAACACAGAACATAGAACAGCACAGCACAGGAACAGGCCCTTCGGCCCACAATGTTGTTCCAAACTAATTAAGTTAATGACACCTAATCCCTTCTGCCTGCACATGGTCCACATTCCTCCATTCCCTGCACATTCATGTGCCTGTCGAAGAATCTCCTAAACGCCTCTATTGTATCTGCCTCCACCACCACCCCTGGCAGCACATTCCAGGCACCCACCGCTCTGTGTAAAAAAAAAACCTGCCCCACACATCTCCTCTGAACTTACCCCCTCTCACCCTACCCTTTAGTATTAGACACTTCTACCCTAGGGGAAAGAGATTCTGACTGTCTATCTATGCCCCTTGTAATTTTATAAACCTCTATCAGGTCTCCCCTCAGCCTCTGACGCTCCAGAGAAAACAACCCAAGTTTGTCTAACCCAGGCAGCATCCTGGTGAACCTCTTCTGCACCCTCTCCGAAGCCCCCACATCCTTCCTGTAATGGAGGGGGCGACCAGAATTGAGTTTAATTGTATTTGAGCTGGAGATAGATAAATATTTGCAAGATCGAGGAGTTGAGGGTCATGGGGAACTGGCGCCCAGGAGGCCAGCATGGATCAGCCAGGATGTGTTGAGTGACAGGACGGCTTCAGGTTGAGGGTCAGAGTGGCCGACTCCCGCTCCTATTTCCCTGTGTGTTTTCGAGTGTCCGCGCGGTGGAAAGTGGGGGCGACCTTCACTTTCTTGACATTTTCTCTTTTCTTCCCCCCCCCCCTTTTAACAGCCTACAGGGAACAAGGAGTTCGTCCTCAACAGCTGTAGTTCTCCAGCGGTCTTCAGGGTGTCAAACGGCACCCCCACCTTCCCCCATCTGCAACGGTCCTGGGGCATCCCCGCCGGACACCTCTGAAGACCCCCTCCCCCAGAACCGGGACGAGGCTTCGAGTGGGGCGATTGGGGAGGGAGACCAAGATTAAACACAGAGCACCGGAAAGGCTCCCCTTCCCCACCCCGCCCGCTCCCCTGAATCCCCGTTCAGTCACCCTACAGTCAACCTGCCTCGCTGGCCCCTCCTCCTCCTCGTTACAAGAGCAACACTGTGGTCACCGTTCCCCAGGGAGCTCCGAACCCAGACTGAACATCGAGCTCCCCGGGAAAATTCCCACGGCGACCCTTTCTCGCTGATCCCGGGATTCCCCGAGTTAAACCCTCTGTAGTGTGGCCTTTGCAATAAATGTTCCACACCACCCCTCGTTTTTAAAAAGAACGTTCCGAGTTTTTCTCCTTTCGAAATAAAAAGTATGTTGGAGCAACAAAGTCCTTCAGGATTGACGCTGTTGTTTGTGGGGAAGGAAAATGATACCAGAGTAGTGAACGAAATCAGTGACGGTGAAGAACGTCGGACCGTTATGGGGACACGAGAGAGTGCGGGTGCTGTAGTCTGTGCTGACACGGGGTCTCCACCCAAAACATCGACAATGCCTTCCCCACCCCCCCCAACAGATGCTGCTCGACCCGCCCCCTCCACCTACTCCCCCCTCCTGCACCCACACCCACTCCCCCCCTCGTCCACCCACCCCCCTCCTGCACCCACACCCACTCCCCCCTCGTCCACCCTCTCCCCCCTCCCTCCACCCACCCCCCGTCCACCCACCCCCACCCCCACCCCCACCCCCCTCCTGCACCCACTCCCCCTGAACCCACACCCACCCCCCTCGTCCACCCACTCCCCCCTCCCTCCACCCACCCCCACCCCCCTCCTGCACCCACTCTCCCCTGCACCCACCCCCACCCCCACCCCCCTCCTGCACCCCACTCCCCCCACTGCACCCACCCCCACCCCCTCGTCCACCCACCCCACCCCCACCCCCACCCCCCTCCTGCACCCACCCCCACCCCCCTCCTGCACCCACCCCCCTCCTGCACCCGCACCCACCCCCCTCGTCCATCCCACCCCCTCGTCCACCCACTCCCCCTCCCTCCACCCACACCCACTCCCCCCTCGTCCACCCACACCCCCCTCCCTCCACCCACACCCCCCTCCCTCCACCCACTCCCCTCCCTCCACCCACACCCACTCCCCCCTCGTCCACACCACACCCCCCTCCCTCCACCCACTCCCCCCTCCCTCCACCCACTCCCCCCTCCCTCCACCCACACCCACTCCCACTCCCCCCTCGTCCACCCACTCCCCCCTCCTGCACCCACTCCCCCCTCCTGCACCCACTCCCACCCCACTCCCACCCCCCTCGTCCACCCCCACCCCCCTCGTCCACCCCCACCCCCCTCCCTCCACCCACTCCCCCCTCGTCCACCTCCACCCCCCTCCCTCCACCCACTCCCCCCTCGTCCACCCACACCCACCCCCCTCGTCCACCCCCACCCCCCTCCCTCCACCCACTCCCCCCTCGTCCACCCCCACCCCCCTCCCTCCACCCACTCCCCCCTCGTCCACCCCACCCCCTCCCTCCTCGTCCACCCCCACCCCCTCCCTCCACCCACTCCCCCTCGTCCACCTCCACCCACCTCCCGCCCTCGTCCACCTCCACCCCCCTCCCTCCACCCACTCCCCCCCTCCACCCACTCCCCCCTCGTCCACCTCCACCCACTCCCCCCCTCCACCCACTCCCCCCTCGTCCAGCTCCACCCCCCTCCCTCCACCCACTCCCCCCCTCCACCCACTCCCCCCTCGTCCACCTCCACCCACTCCCCCCCTCCACCCACTCCCCCCTCGTCCACCTCCACCCCCCTCCCTCCACCCCCTCCCCCCTCGTCCACCCCCACCCCCTCCCTCCACCCACTCCCCCCTCGTCCACCCCCACCCACTCCCCCTCGTCCACCCCCACCCCCTCCCCCCTAGTCCACCCCCATCCACTCCCCCCTCGTCCACCCCCACCCCCACACCCCTCCCCCCACCCACTCCCCCTCGTCCACCCCCACCCACTCCCCCCTCGTCCACCCCCACCCCCCTCCCTCCACCCACTCCCCCTCGTCCACCCCCACCCCCCTCCCTCCACCCACTCCCCCCTCGTCCACCCCCACCCCCCTCCCTCCACCCACTCCCCCCTCGTCCACCCCTCCCTCCACCCACTCCCCCCTCGTCCACCCCCTCCCTCCACCCACTCCCCCCTCGTCCACCCCTCCCTCCACCCACATCCCCCCTCGTCCACCCCCCTCCTCCACCCACTCCCCCCTCGTCCACCCCCTCCCTCCACCCACTCCCCCCCTCGTCCACCCCCTCCCTGCACCCACTCCCCCTCGTCCACCCACTCCCCCCTCGTCCACCCCACCCCCCCTCCCTGCACCCACTCCCCCCTCGTCCACCCCCACCCCCCTCCCTGCACCCACTCCCCCCTCGTCCACCCCCACCCCCCTCCTGCACCCACTCCCCCCTCGTCCACACCCACCCCCCTCCCTGCACCCACTCCCCCTCCGTCCACCCACCCCCTCCTGCACCCACTCCCCCCTCGTCCACCCACCCCCTCCTGCACCCACACCCACCCCCCTCGTCCACCCCCACCCCCCTCCCTCCACCCACTCCCCCCTCCCTCCACCCCCACCCCCCTCCCTGCACCCACACCCACCCCCCTCGTCCACCCACCCCCTCCTGCACCCACACCCACCCCCCTCGTCCACCCACTCCCCCTCCACCCACCCCCCCCGTCCACCCACCCCCCCGTCCACCCCCACCCACCCACCCCCCTCGTCCACCCACTTCCCCCTCCCCCCACACACCCCCACCCCCCTCGTCCACCCACTCCCCCTCCCCCCACCCACCCCCACCCCCCTCGTCCACCCACCCCCCCGTCCCTCCACCCCCCCTCGTCCACCCACGTCCACCCACACCCACCCCCTCGTCCCTCCACCCCCCCTCGTCGACCCACTCCCCCCTCGTGCACCCACACCCACTCCCCTCCCCCAACTCCCCTCCTGCACCCACTCCCCCCTCGTCCACCCACATCCTCCCCCCTCCCCCCTCGTCCACCCACATCCTCCCCCCTCCCCCCTCCTGCACCCACTCCCTGAGCTCCACCAGTCGACTGTGTGCTGCGTCTCACCGTTCTGTTCCTACTTCTGTTGACGTCTGAAGTGGAGCCACTTTGACCAAGTTTACGCTTGATGTCACCTGTTAATGAGAAGTATTAATCCAACAACAGTGGTTGACGGTCAGCATGGACTTGGTGGGCCAAAGGGCCTGTTCCTGTGCTTTGAGACGTCCCGGTTCTGTGATCCGAGCAACGGGCGGTTAAGACCCTGACGTGACGTGATCTCACCCTTTGGTCTCTGGGTAACGATCCCCGATGGCCTCCCCGCTGGGTTACACCAGAGCACCTGCGCTCACGACACGTGAAGGAAACGGGGGAAGACCGGTGCTATGTGTGAAGAGACAGATTGGAAAGATCTCAAAAGTAAAGGACTCTGAACACGTTCTGGCAGGAAAGGATTTTATTTACAAGGAAGAAGTGTAGGGAAACAGTAACGGGAGTAACACACACACACACACACACGATGAGTTTATAACACACATGGGAAAATCACCGGGCATAAAGTAAACACACATGCACACCGTTTATAGCAAGTGTGGGAAAATCACAACAGGGATAAGATCCACACACACACACACACAGACTGGGTACATACAAGGAAAAGCAATACGATACTTGTCACCCCTTGACTCAGTGCAAGCATGGCTCTATGCTACTGGGGACTCTAACTAAAACGCTCCCAACTCTTCAACAGCACACACCTCACCAATGATTTCTCCAGCACCATTTCATGGCACTCAGCCTGGAATGAAGCAGGGTAATCCCTCAGAGCAGAGAGCCGAGCACATGCGGCACTCTTTATAATGCTGGAGGGCTGGGGGATCCGGCCCAGGTAATTTACAAAGGCCAATGGCCCGGTGCCAGCAAGGACTAATCGATTACAAAGGCTAATGGTCAGGTGTGCGCCGATGGGTTGGCTGGGGCCAAACCTTGATTGGCAGTGGTGTGTCTTCTGACCAGGTAGTGGGCAGTGCTGTCATGTGACAGCCTCGACCCTCCACAATACAACTGGGGAGGGATCGGGCCTGTTAGTGCCACTGCCTCCTGGCTCCAAGGACCCCGGTTCGATCCTGACCTCAGCTCCTGCGCACGGTTAGCGTGCTTTTCCTGTGGCCATGCGTGTTCCTGCCTGCTTCTCCCCACACACCAAGGATGTGCTGGTAGGTTAATTGGCAGCAGGAAATTAGCAGTGGGGTAGGTGGGACGTCGGTGGGGTGGGGGGGGGGGGGGAGGGATTGATGTGCATGTGAAAGAGACCAAGTTGAGGGTATATTATCACAAATGGGACTGATGGAATTCCTCCGCTGGGAGCTAGAAGGAACCTAATGGGCTGAATGGCCTCTTTCTGTTATAATAAGTAAGGATGAGCTCCCTCTCATTTCCTTCTGTAGGCCCAGCCCTGACTCATAGTCACACAGCACGGAGATAGGCCCTTTGGCCCATCGAGTCCCTGCTGGCCATCGAACACCCATTTGCACCAATCCCATTTTATTCTCCCCACATTTCCCATCAATTCCCGTCAGATTCCACCCCTCATCCACACTCTGGGGGGGGGGGACAATTTACAGCAATTAACTCCACTCCCCGACCCCACATGTAGTTGGGATGTGGGAGGAAACTGGAGCACCCGTTGGCGGGGGGGGGGGGGGGGGGGGGGGGGTGGTGGTGGTGGTGGTGGGAAACCCACGCGGTCACGGGGAGAACGTGCAAACTCCACACACAGACAGTGCCCGAGGTCGGGATCGAACCCGGGTCTCCGGGGCTGTGAGGCAGCAGCTCTACCCACTGTGCCACTGGGCCGCCCCAAATCCCACTCGGTTTTCCAAGGTGGGTGACTCCAATCCCTCTTCAACCGACCAATTGAGCAGCAGGAAAAGCAAAGATCCTCGACAAAGGTTTGCGAGAGCCGCAATTCTACACACAAGGGAAGGTAGTCGTTATTGTTCCTAAACTTTGTGGCTTCTGAAAGGACTGGTAATGTATAATAGTTTTGTGTGTGCTTGTGTAGTCTACACTTTCAGTCTGCCTTTAGAATGACTGTTGATTTATAGTGGTTCCTCAAAGAATGAGGCACCGCTGCAATGCAAGGTTGTCTTGATTGGGCAGGGTTTGTTACGAGTTTAATGAAAGTATCCTCTGAATACTTGAAGTAGCTGTTCCAGTCAGACAGTTCAAAGTGTGGAATAAAAGTGGACATTGCAGGAAACACTCAGCAGGTCAGGCAGCATCTGCGGAGAGAGAAACAGTTCATGTCTCAGGTCTGGGACCCATCGTTCTCCCTGTGATAGAACATACAACACAGTACACACCCTTCGGCCCACAATGTTGTGCCAACATTTTATCCTGCTCTAAGATCTAACCCTTCCGTCCCACATAGCCCCCCATTTCTCTATCATTCATGTGTCTGTCTCTCTTAAATGTCCCTAATGTATCTGCCCCACAACCTCTGCCGGCAGTGCGTTCCACACACCCACCACTCTCTGTGTAAAAAAACTTACCCCTCACATCCCCCTTATACCTTCCTCCAATCACCTTAAAATCACTTGGGCTTTCCCCCAGGCGCTCTGGTTTCGTCCCACATCCCAAAGGCGCGCTGGTCGGTGGGTTAATTGGCTGCTGTGGATTGATGGGAATGTGAGGAGAATGAAATGGGATTCGTGTTAAAAATTTGCGGTCAGTGGTCAGGACAGATTCGATGGGCCGAAGGGCCTGTTCCCCTGCTGTGTGGCTCTGTGACACTGGAGGAGCAGTAGTTCCAAGGGAATGTCATTGTTCCCCGGAATACTTCATCTCCTGGGACTCCCCACCGCGGGACCACCTTCACCAGAAGGACTGCAGCGGTTCGAGAAGGTGGCTCAGCCCCCCACCTCCTCGAGGGGCAGTGAGGGACAGGCAGTAGATGCTGGCCTTGCCGCTGACGCCCGGCTGCTGAGCCTGGCTCTCCTGCCGGGCTGGTCTGGAAGATGGCATGATTCATTATCCGGAGCCCTCAGTCGCCCTGCTGGGTTCAGGAAGTAACTGCTGGAGGAACTCAGCGGGTCGGGCAGCATCTGTGGAGGGAAATGGAGAGTCAACGTTTCGGGCCGAGACCCTTCATCAGGACCGGAGAGGAAGGGGAAGCCGGAATAAGAAGGTGGGGGAAGAGGAGGAGCACAGGCAGGTAGGGGACAGGTGGGTCCAGGTGAGAGGTGGGTCCAGGTGAGAGGTGGGTCGAGGTGAGTCCAGGTGAGAGGTGGGTCCAGGTGAGAGGTGGGTCCAGGTGGGTCCAGGTGAGAGGTGGGTCCAGGTGAGAGGGGGAAGGTCGGTGGGTGGGGGAGAGGGGGAAGTGGGAATGTTGCGAGAAGCTGGGAGGTGAGAGGTGGAAGAGGCCGAGGGCTGAAGAAGAAGGAATCCGGTAGGAGAGGGCAGTGGACCGTGGAATAAAGGATGGGGGAGGGGAATGGATGGGCAGGTCACGAGGGCGGGGGGGGGGGAAGAGAAGGGGGAAGGGGCCACAGGAATGAGGGAACACAAAGGGGGGGGAGGAAAACAGAGAGGAGGGGGGTACATGGGTCGATGTTGAGGCCGTCAGGTTGGAGACTCCCAAGGAGGAATATGAGGTGTTGTTCCTCCAGCCTGGGTCTGGAGAGGAGTACAGGAGGCCATGGATGGACAGGTCAGTGTGGGAGTGGGATGTGGGATTGAAGTTGGTGGCCACCGGGAGGTCCTGGCTGTTGCGGCAGACGGAGCGAAGGTGCTCGATGAAGCGGTCACCCAGTCTGCGTCAGGTCTCACCGATGTAGAGGAGGCCTCACTGGGAGCACCGGATGCAATAAATGACACCCTTGGACTCACAGGTGAAGCACTGCCTCACCTGGAAGGAGTGTCTGGGACCCTGAATGGTGGTGGGGGAGGTGGTGTAGGGACAGGGGTAGCACTTGGTGTGGTTGTAGGCATAAGTGCCGGGAGGAGGACGAGTGGACGAGGGAGTTGTAGAGAGAGCAATCCCTGCAGAAATTTCCTGGGATGCAGTTGGAGGTGGTGGAAGTTGCGGAGAATGATGTGTTGGATGCGGAGGCTGGTGGGGTGGTAGGTGAGGACAAGGGGAACCCTGTCCCTGTTACAGTATGTCGGGGGTGGGGTGGGGTGAGGTCCTGCGATGAAATCCTTCCCATTGAGTAACAGGGAGCTGCTGGGTTCTGTACACCTCACTGAGGCAGCCTTGTCACTGGCATCTGAGGCTTTGTTGGCAAGGAAACAAATCTAATTAACTCTAATGACTGCCCTGGATCCACATTTGGGAAGTGTATAATCACACAGCCAGTTTTTCACAGCAGTTCCACACTGATTTAACACAGCTGTAGCCTTCATCTCAACACGGGGCAGGAACGGGTGTGGGACACACACACGGGACAGGAACGGGTGTGGGACACACACGGGGGGCAGGAACGGGTGTGGGACACACACACGGGACAGGAACGGGTGTGGGACACACACGGGGGGCAGGAACGGGTGTGGGACACACACACGGGACAGGAACGGGTGTAGGACACACACGGGGCAGGAACGGGTGTGGGACACACACGGGGGGCAGGAACGGGTGTGGGACACACACGGGGGGCAGGAACGGGTGTGGGACACACACGGGGGGCAGGAACGGGTGTGGGACACACACACGGGGGGCAGGAACGGGTGTGGGACACACACGGGGGGCAGGAACGGGTGTGGGACACACACGGGGGGGAGGAACGGGTGTGGGACACACACGGGGGAGACACACACGGGGGGGAGGAACGGGTGTGGGACACACACGGGGGGCAGGAACGGGTGTGGGACACACACGGGGGGCCACACACGGGGGGCAGGAACGGGTGTGGGACACACACAGGGGACACACACTGGGGGGAGGAACGGGTGTGGGACACACACGGGGGGCAGGAACGGGTGTGGGACACACCCGGGGGGGAGGAACGGGTGTGGGACACACACGGGGGGGAGGAACGGGTGTGAGACACACACGGGGCAGGAACGGGTGTGGGACACACACGGGGGGGACACACATGGGGGCAGGAACGGGTGTGGGACACACACGTGGGGCAGGAACGGGTGTGGGACACACACGGGGGGGACACACACGGGGGGGAGGAACGGGTGTGGGATACACACGGGGGGGAGGAACGGGTGTGGGACACACACGGGGGGCAGGAACGGGTGTGGGACACACACGGGGGGCAGGAACGGGTGTGGGACACACACGGGGGGAGGAACGGGTGTGGGACACACACGGGGGGCAGGAACGGGTGTGGGACACACACGGGGGGGGAGGAACGGGTGTGAGAACCAGGGCCCTGGTGAGAGAGGAGAGTGGGAACTGGGACCCCCGTAAGTGGGGAGTGTGGGAAACAGGGCCCCGGGTGAGAGGGGATGACTCCTCCTCCCAGGAATCGCCTGGAGACTGGAGTCAGTGATCCATCGGTGGTACCGAGCCCCATCGATCAGACTAGTGGTGACCCTGCTGACCCACCCAGTAACGTAGGATCGGAGGACTCATTACAGGAAGGAGGTGGAGGCTTCGGGGAGGGTGCAGGAGAGGTTCGCCAGGACGCTGCCTGGATTAGAGGGTATGAGCTATAAGGAGAGGTTGGGCAAACTTGGGTTGTTTTCTCTGGAGCGGCGAAGTCTGAGGGGAGACCTGATAGAAGTTTATAAGATTCTGAGAGGCATAGAATCTTTCTCCCAGGGTCAAAATGTCTAATACTAAAGGACATGCATTTAAGGTGAGAGGGGGTAAGTTCAAAGAAGGTGTACGAGGCAAGTTTTTTACACAGAGAGCGGTGGGTGCCTGGAATGTGCTGCCAGGGGTGGTGGTGGAGGCAGATACGATAGAGGTGTTTAAGAGGCTCTTAGATAGGTTCATGAATGTGCAGGAAATGAAGGGAGATGGACATTGTGTAGGCAGAAGGGATTGGTATTGTTAGGTGTTTAATTCTTAGTTTAATTAGTTGGGCACAGACATTGTGGGCTGAAGGGTCTGTTCCTGTGCTGTACTGTTCTATGTTCTATGAGATTGCCTTTCACTCACAAGGAAGCTGGGGGCCTGGTCCCTCAGCCTCACCGGAGTGTCGTCCCGTCACTGAGAGTGGGAGCTTGCTGTGCACTCTGCTCGCAGTGACTGCCCTTCCAAAGGGCGTCCCTGCCGGCTGCAGGCCCTCTGGGACCACCTGGGGCCAGGCGGGGTGCTACAGAAATGCAGGCCCTCTGCTCTACCCCTCGCACGCACTATCGGCAGCCTCCCCCCATTCCCTTCTCCTCAGGAGACTGTGGGACTTCAGGGGGAGTATGTTGGTTAATCCCCCGGTGACTCCAGTTATCACTGGTTATCACTAGTTATCTCTCTGGTGACCTTGTTCTCAGCCGTGGCCTGCAGAGCCACCTGGTGGTGAGCAGAGCTCCTCTTAACACCTCTCTGGTTAGAACACTACAGCACAGCACAGGCCCTTCAGCCCACAATGTTGTGCCGACATTTTATCCTGCTCTAAGATCTATCTAACCCTTCCCTCCCACATAGCCCCCCCCACCATTTCTCTATCATTCATGTGTCTATCTAAGAGTCTCTTAAATGTCCCTAATGTATCCACCCCCACCTCTGCAGGCAGTGCGTTCCTCGCACCCACCACTCTCTGTGTAAAAAAACTTACCCCTGACATCCCCCTTATACCTTCCTCCAGTCACCTTAAAATTATGGCCCCTCGTGTTAGCCATTGTTGCCCTGGGAAAAAGTCTCTGACTGTCCACATCGATCTATGCCTCTTATCATCTTGTACACCTCTATCAAGTCCCCTCTCATCCTCCTCCTCTCCAAAGAGAAAAGCCCGAGCTCACTCAACCTATCCTCATAAGTGGCCCTTGGATTAGTCTGATGTTCTCACTGGTGATTCTGATTACCCTTCCAGTTACACTGGTTACCTCTCCGGTTACCCCTCGATTACTCTGGTTACCTCTCTGGTGAATTTGTTCTTGACCGTGGCCTGCAGAACCACTTGGTGATGAGCAGAGCAGGTCTCCCTGGTAGACGAGGTGGCAGAGACCTGGCAGTCCTGATGAAGTCGACTGTTTATTTCCCTCCGTAGATGCTGCCTGACTCGCTGAGTTCCTCCAGCACTTTGTGTGTGTTGCTGATGGTGATTCCCACAGCAGAACCATTGCTCGTCTGTGGGTCCTATATCCCTCCCCCCCACCCCCGGTGTCGATCGCTCGCTGTGTGGGATCTGGGCTGCGGCTGCCAAAGCTCAGCCTCTCTTCGCTAGGACTGTCCCTTTAGGGAGTCCTTAAGGGAGCGAGCACCAGTGGTTCTGAGGCCAGCTGGAGGGCTTCGTCCACGTCTGATGCACACAAAGCCCGCCGTAAGTGTGGCATCTGTGACGAGATGTCTGTTCCCTGATGCCCAGAGCCTGACGCCTGGGGTGTGTTGTCTGGCATGTGTCGCCTGGGGTGTGAAGCCTACGGGCTGCCCCTCCAGCGTGACGTGTGCGGTCCGGAACCTGACGTCTGCTGTGCAGCAAGAGGAGGAGAAGCTGGAGACAGCCATTTGGCCCCTCACTCCTGCTGTGTCACTGTGATCACGACTGACCTTTGAGCTCAGCGCCTCCGTCCTGCACTAACCACACATCCCTCTGTGCACAACATCCAAAGCACCTTCCCGTCTCTGCCTTGGTCACGCTCAGCAGCAGAACCCCCACTGCCCTCGGGCAGAGAATTCCGGGACCCCTGGTTCTGGACACCCAGGCATGGGGAACATCCTCCCCCAACTATCCTGTGAAGCACCGTCAGCGTTTTGTAAGCTTCACTGAGGCTTTCTGAACTCCAGAGACAGACCTAGCCTCTCCCTGCAGGGTAACCCCACCAACCTGACAACCAATCCGGTGAACTTTGTCTGCGCTCTTTCTATCCCCCTCCCCTTCACCGGGTAGAGAGAGACCAGACCTGTACAGAATGGGCACACTAAAAACTGTAGATGTTGGAATCTAGAGCAGGAAGAAACAAACTGCATTAGCGTTCACTTTAAGAGGACTTGACCATAAAAGCAAGGATGTACTGCTGAGGCTTTATAAGGCATTGGTCAGACCACATTTGGGAGTATTGTGAGCAGTCCCATATCAAAGGGCTGGTCCTGAAGAGGGTCCAGAATGATCCCGGGAATGAAAGGGTTAACATATGAGGAGTGTTTGATGGTTCTGGGCCTGTACTCGATGGAGTTCAGGAGCATGAGGCAAGATCTCATTGAAACCTACTGAATACTGAAAGGCCTGGATAGAATGGATGTGGGTGTTTCCATCAGGAGGAGAGTCTGGGATCCAAGGGCACAGCCTCAGAATAAAGGGACGTCCCTTGAGAACGGAGATGAGGAAGAATTTCTTCAGCCAGAGGGAGGTGAATCTGTGGGATTCGTTGCCACAGAGGGCCGTGGAGGCCAAGTCATTGGGTGTATTTAAGGCGGAGGTTGATAGGTTCCTGATTGGTGAGGGGGTTTACAGGGAGAAGGCGGAAGAATGGGGTTGAAAAAAAATCAGCCAGGATTGAATGAGGGAGCAGACTCAATGGGCGGAATGGCCTAATTCTGCTCCTATATCTTATGGTCTTATGCTGGAGGAGCTCAGTGGGTCGAGCAGCACCCGTGGAGGCAGAGGGCTGGTCAACATTTTGGGCCGACTCCCTGCATCAGGACCTGTGCAGAATACCCCAGCTGCAGTCTCACCAGCGTCCTGTATAGTTGGAGCAAGACGTCTTCGCTCTTGAACTCAAGTCCCCTTGAACGAAGGCCAACATACCATTGATCTTGCTAATCACTCGCTTCACCTGCACATTAACCTGTGATCCGTGTACAAGGGCACCCTCTGAACCCCAACACACTTCACTCTCTCACGCTTTACTCCTGTCTACAAACTACTCACAGCTTTCCACGGAGTATTCCATCCGCCACGCCCTTGTGCATTCATTCACCCTGTTCCTCGATGTCTAGCGTGCGATGTCTGGTGTGGACTCAGAGAAGACACAGGAGGTTTATACAGGTAAGATTTAATGCATAGTCTGTGTACACCGTCCAGAGGCCGCCGACCTGTCTGAAGCCAGCAACCTTCTGGGGCTGTGGAGGGAGAGTGAGTCCACTGATCTACCCCTCGTTGTGTCCCATCACCTTGTTGTTCATTGCAGGGCCAATGAATACCTCCCGACATAACAAACATCGAAAGTGCCCCACCCTGGTACTTGTCGACACTCCAGCTTCTGCTCTCTCTTCCTTAAATGGCCAGTGGAACCCCCACACCATCAGCTAGGGTGGAGGTTTGCGACCACGTCAAACAGCCGCCAAACTGGGTGGCTTCCTCACTCTCCCCTGGGAGGGCACATAGGAGTCAACCTCAGAGAAGGGCCAGCGGTCAGAGAGCAATACAGCATGAAAACAGGCCCTTCGGCCCAACAGGCCCCATGAACCCTGGTTCATGCTGACCAAGGTTCCCATCTAAGCTAGTCCCATTTGCCCGCGTTTGGTCCATATCCTTCTAAGTCTTTCTTATCCATGTACCTGTCCAAATGTCTTTTAAAAGTTGTTAATGTACCTGCCTCAACCACTTCCTCTGGCAGCTCATTCCATATACGGACCACCCTCCGTGTAAAAAAGTTGCCCCTCAGGTTCCTATTAAATCTCTCCCCTCTCACCTTAAACCTATGCCCTCTAGTTCTTGACTCCCCAACCCTGGGAAAAAGACTGAGTGCATTCACCCTATCTATGCCCCTCATGATTTTATACACCTCTGTAAGGTCACCCCCTCAGTCTCCTATGCTCCAAGGAATAAAGTCCCAACCTGCCCAACCTCTCCCTATACCTCAGGCCCTCTAGTCCTGGCAACATAAGTCGTGGGATCGAGTTTAAGAGCCGCGAAGTGATGATGCAGCTTTACAAAACTCCAGTTAGACCACACTTAAGAGTACTGTGTCCAATTCTGGTCGCCTCATTATAGGAAGGATGTGGAGGCGTTGGAAAGGGTGCAGAGGAGATTTACCAGGACGCTGCCTGGTTTACAGAGTATGGATTGTGAGGAGAGACTAAGGGAGCTCGGGCTTTACTCTTTGGAGAGAAGGAGGATGAGAGGAGACATGATAGAGGTGTACAAAATATTAAGAGGAATAGATAGAGTGGACAGCCAGCGCCTCTTTCCCAGGGCACCAGTGCTCAATACAAGAGGACATGGCTTTAAAGTAATGGGTAGGAAGTTCAAGGGAGATGTCAGAGGGAGGTTTTTCACCCAGAGAGTGGTTGGGGCATGGAATGCGTTGCCCGGGGTGGTGGTGGAGGCTGATACGTTGGTCAAGTTCAAGAGATTACTAGATAAGCACATGGAGGAATTTAAAATAGAGGGATATGTGGGAGGGAAGGGGTTAGATAGTCTTAGGCGTGGTTAGATGGTCGGTACCACATTGTGGGCCAAAGGGCCTGTATTGTGCTGTATTTTTCTGTGGTTCTACGGTTCTATGAACATCCTCGTAAATCTTTCTGCACTCTTCCCAGTTTAATCACGTCCTTCCTATAGCAGGGCGACCAAAACTGAACACAAGTGCGGCCTCACCAGCGTCCTGTACAACTGCACCGTGACCTCCCAACTTCTGTACTCAGTGCCCTGACTGAAGGCCAATGTGCCACATTGTAGAAGACATGTATAAGGCCAGACATAGATTTCATTCCCTGAAATGGGTTTATTGAGTCGGATGGATCTTAAAATAATCCGATCATTTCCCAGTCCCCGCTGCTCACACCGGCTTTCCATTAAAGATTTATTGAATTACTCAGATTTAAATTCTTCAGACTCCTGGCAAGTTTTGAATACGTGACTCTGGATGAAATGGTCCCACCTCGGGACATGGGTCACGCTGCAGTCTGCGGGATTGCGGACAAATGCAGAGGCCCTGTTAATCCCACAGGCAGGAAGCACCAGGAAAAAATGACCACTGCCCCAAAACTGGACCCCATCATGGAGTTAATCAGTCGACATTACACTGCTCAGGGGCCACAGACCCACGGTCTGGTTCTGGAGGTGGACAGGAAGGAGGCTCCATGTCCTCCCAAACTGGGCCAAGGAACAGTGGGCGGCACAGCGGGTAGAGCCGCTGCCTCACAGCGCCAGAGACCCGGGTTCGATCCCGACCTCGGGCGCTGTCTGTGTGTGTGGAGTTTGCACGTTTCTCCCCGTGACCGGGTGAATTTCCCCAGGGTGCTCCGGTTTCCTCCCACTGTCGTTGCCCCCAGTGTGTGGGTGAGGGGTAGAATCTGGGGGAGACGATGGAAGAATAAAATGGGATTAGTGTAACTGGGTGATTTGATGGTTGGTACAGACTCAGTTTCCCTGCTGATTTCCCTCTCTGAATCTATTTGGGGACCGGTGAGTATTTGAGGGGAGTCAGTTGTGGGATGTCCTGGCGACTGGTACCGTCAGCGAGAATGGGGTTACTGGGGATGGGGGTCTGGGGCAAAGAAGCCGATCAGACCATAAAATGTGGGAGGATTTCTCCCTTTGCCACGGACGAGCAGGTTTTTGTTACCAAGTCTGGCTGGGGATGGAAGTTCGTACCACTACCCCTCTGCTGCTCCCCCCCTCACTCCACACCCCGCCCCCTCCTCCTCCCACACTCCCCCTCCTCACTGCCCGAGGTCGGGGACTTTGTACAGAGAGGGGGTTCCCACAGAGCTGGGGGGGGGCGGGGGGGTCTTTACCACCAGACCCGTGTCTGGGTCACAATGAAGCCTCGTGTGGCTGAATAGTCTTACACCAGATTTACTTTGAGGCTGTTGGAGGAACAGACCCAAGGTGGGCTCTGTCCGATCACTGGGTAGTCATTAGCAGCGTCTGCAGTGACTGTGAGGGACAGCCGTGGATCGGGAGGTGGGTTTGAGGGGTGCATTGAGTGGGTGGGATATCCACACCTCCCCCCCGCGCTCCCCCCCACCGCCGACCCCTCTGTCCCCTGTGCCGCTGGGGGCAAAGTGATGGCAGGAGTGACCCCGTTTGGAAGGAGTGGGGAAAATGGGGACAAGATCCTTCGTTGGTTGGCTGGTCTGAGGGAACTGGGGCCATGTTCTGTGGGAGTAGGGCCCGGTCTGTGGGAGTAGGATCCTGACCTCTCAGCACTGTGGAAAGCGGGGGGACTGGGTGCAGCCCCGAAGCCCTGAGTCCTCCACTCACCGCCGTCACCCCTCCCTACGACACCCACAGCACCACAAGGAACAGCATCCACTCGCCCCAGAGCAGGGCTGAATGGCCTCAGCCCGCGTGGTGAAGCTCACAGACCACCCCCCCCAATCCCCTCCTTGGGGGGGGGGTTGTGATGATGGGACACCTGGCGGCCAGGCCACAGTAGCAGGGCGAAAGCTCCGGAACGTTCTCTGGCCTCCTGTCTCTCGTTACTCCGTGTCTTGGGACTGCCCTGCCGCTCATGACGGATGCTGGGGGGGGGCGCCGGGCGCGCGTCTCCTGGCCTCGTGGTTCCTCCCCACCCCGAGAGCAAACCTGACCCCCCGCCATCACCCCCCCTTCCCCCCACCCCCTTTCTGTCAATCGTCCGTCACAGGCTCTTCCTGTGCGGGGGGAAGGGAGGGGTGGGTGGGGAGGAGGGCCGACCACCCCCCGTGAATCCCACCTGTTTGCCACCTCTCTCGGCGATGGTGGGGGGTGGTGGGGGGGTTGGGGAGGGAGGGGACAAGCTCCACCCCCCACCCTCCTGTTTTCCGGAATGTTCTGTAGTGCGGGAGGAAGTCTCCGGACTGCGCCGGGCAGGATCAGTCCTGTGACTGCAGCATGGCGTTCAGGATGGAGATGAGGTGGTCCATGCCCCAGAGGTAGCCGTCCTCCCTGTTGCCCTCCTGCCAGGGCCGGCGGTGGGTCAGCACCTGACCCCCCGGCAGGGGCATCGTCTTCCCAAAGTCGATCATCCACACCTTAGCCTGGGCACGTTGGTCGTGGACGAAGAGCAGGGAGCTGCCGATGACCTGCAGGGGGTGAGGGGGGGGCGGAGGGGGGGAGAGGGGGAGGGTACGGAGGGGGGAGAGGGGGGAGGGAGGGGAGGGGGAGAGGGGGGAGGGGAGGGTACGGAGGGGGAGAGGGAGGGGAGGGCACGGGGAGAGGGGGAATGGAGGAGCGGGAGGGGGAGGGGAAAGGGGGAGGGAGGAGAGAGGGGATGAGGGAGAGGGGGAAGGGGGAGGGAGGGAGGGGAGGGGAGGGATGGGAGACAGAGGGGGGAGTGGGGGATGGGGGATGAGTGATGGGAAGGAAAGGGGGAGAGGGGGAAGGGAAAGGGAGGGGGATAGGGGAGAGGGGGAGGGAGAAGGGAGGGGAAATGGAGATAGGGAGAAGGGAGGGAGGGAGGGAGAGGGGCATGGGGAGAGGGAGGAGGCAGAGAAGAGGGTGGGGGGCAGAGGGAGAGGAAGAGAGGGGAGAGGTCATGTTAAACAAGTGACTACACACGTGCATGTGATCCTGAATGCTGCCACTTTGCATGCATCAACATGTATGACTGTGTGTGTGTGTGTGTGTGTGTAACTATGTATGCATCAATGTATGACTGCGTGTAACTCTGTGTGCATGCACACACATGACTGTGTGTCCGTGTGTATAACTGTGCACATGGTGTGGATCTGTATCCATGCGTGTAACTCCGTGTGGCTCCACACACGTGACTCTGTGTCTGTGTGTGTAACTGTGCACATCCACATGTATGACTCTACGTACTTCTGCACCTACGTGTGCGACCCTGTGCACGCACGTGTGATCACCCCCCCCCCCCCCCCCCCCCCCCCCCCCCCCCCCCCCCCCCCCCCCCCCTCACCTCGTGGCTCTGGAAGAACGGAGAGACCTCCAGCGTGTCCCGAATCAGCTTCAGACGGTCGAGGTACTTCACCTGCAACAGTGCAACAGCAGGTTGCTGACTGGCATGTGTCGTTCCTCACCCCACCTATCCCTGATACCCCCCACCCACCCCCCGGCTCCTCCTCCTCCTCCTCCTCACTGCCCTCACGGAGAATGCACCCCCACCCAACTCCTGTCCGGCAGCACCCACTCCCCCCTTCACCCTCACCCACTCCCCTCCCCCCGCCACCCACACCCACTCCTCCCTCCAGAACCCTTGCCCGGGGAAGCCAGCGAGCTGTAACCTGGCTGAGGAACCCACAGTAAAGGAGCCACCCCATCCCTACCCACCCCCTCTCTCCAACTGACCCCCTCCCCCCACAAGCCCTTAACTCACCAGGATCTCTCTGTTTCCCTTGGTGAACTCCCAGAACGACACCATCACCTGGTCTTTAGTTTTTGTTTTCTTGAAGTCACGGTTCACACTTCCGTCCTCCTTCTGTGTGGGAAATAATCGGTCAACAGGAGCCCAGAACTGACCTCTGACCCCTGACCCTGGTGCCCCAGCACTGACCCGACACTCGTGCCCGGTTCTTAGTGTCGATCCTAACCCTTGACCCTGGTGCCCGATCCCCAGTGCTGACCCCTGACCCTGGTGCCCGAGCCCCAGTGCTGACCCCTGACCCTGGTGCCCGAGTCCCAGTGCTGACCCCTGACCCTGGTGCCCGAGCCCCAGTGCTGACCCCGACCCCTGAACCTGGTGCCTGAGGGGTTCTGTGGAGGGATGGGAGTGATGCCCACAGTAGGGGTTCTGTGGAGGGGTGGGACCAGTGGTTCTGTCTGGGTCCACACCTGCTTCAGGAGGTGTACCGTACTTCCCATGGGAGGGGGGTGGTGGTTAGATCAGCCCCCAGAACAGGGAGGGGGCATTCAACAGAAACAGCAGCCTGTCATGCACAGACACACTCACCATACACACACTCCATACATATACATGAGTGTGTGTGTGTGTGTGTGTGTGTGTGTGTGCGTGTGTGTGTGTGTGCGTGTGTGTGTGTGTGTGTGTGTGGGTTGTGCTCTCACACTAATACACAAGTGCAGAAAAACACACATAGTCTTAGATAAACTCACACACACACACACATGCACATGCACACACTCACATGCACACTCACATGCACACGCACACACTCACATGCACACTCACATGCACATGCACACGCACACACTCACATGCACACTCACATGCACATGCACACGCACACACTCACACTCACACACACACTCACATGCACATGCACACGCACACACTCACACTCACGCACATACCTCCCTGAGCACCCCGTAACACGGGAGAAGAGTAACAGAATGATCTCTGCAGTGGGCCTAATGGAGCAGTGGAAGGTTCATCCCAGACACGTCAAGCTCAGCGTTTGACCGTAGCTATCCATGAGAAACGTCATTGAGTTGTACAGCACAGAAACAGGCCCTTCAGCCCATTGAGTCTGTGCTGACCACCAACCACCCATTTGCACTAATCCTGCATAAATCCCGTTTTATTCTCCCCACATTCCCATTCCCAGTTACCTACACATTAGGGGCAATTTACAATAACCTGCTAAGCCGCACATCTTTGGGATGTGGGAGGGAACTGGAGCACCCGGAGGAAACCCACACAGTCACAGGGAGAACGTGCAAACTCCACACAGGCGGCGCTGAGGCTGGGATTGAACCCGGGTCTCTGGGGCTGTGAGGCAGCAGCTCTACCCGCTGTGCCACTGGGCCACCACAACATGGGGCAGAGGGACTCGGTTGTTGGAGAGCTTGAGAAGACTGAGCAAAGACAACACCAGGTGCTGCAGTGGTTACATTACTGGGTTAGCAACCCGGAGACCTGGGTTGACCATCCGGAGACACACGAGTTCAACTCCCACCTCGTCAACCGTGGAACCTCAGTTCAGTCAATCTGGGGTTTACAGCAACAAATTAACCTTAGTAATGGTGACCGTAGAGGCTGCCTCTTTCTAGAGATAAATGCATGGAAGAGAGGGCTTCTGAGCGAAGGGAGAGTTGACAAGACAAGAGGTTCAGGATGGGTTCAGGGAGAGAAGTAGAAGCACGCTGGGCTCAGGCTCAGAGCAGCAGCAGGAAAGGGGTTGAAAAGAGAAATCAGCCATGATCGAATGGCGGAGCACACTCGATGGGCTGAATGGCCTAACTCTGCTCCTACGTCTTACGGAATTGGACGGGGTCTGGGAGAGAGGGCAGCCAACAGAGTGCGAGGGTGAGCGGTCGTCAGGGCTGGGGAGCCAACGGGCGGACAAGAGAGCGGGAGCGAGAGGGGAGCAGGGCCGGGCGATGGTCGGCGGAGGTGGTGGAAGGTGTGAGGGGCACCAGGGCTGAAGGAGGCGAGGGGACAGCGAGAGGGGAGGATAACAAGAGACCGTCTGGAATCCTGCTCGTCCATGAGTGGGAAGACCCACCGGTTGGGGAGCAAGTTCTCAGACGGACGCACTCTCAGACAGGGCGACCTGAGTAAGTCCAAGTGCCAGAGATCTAGGGCACTGAGCCAGCAAATATTCCTGAGACTCTTATCTCAGGGAGGTTCCCTTAGCAAGGTCCCACCTTGGTTACATATCTCCAGGGCTGGACTGCGATAAGAGGTCGACCTTTGTTGGCACAGCACAGGTGGGAGTGCTGCCCTTGCCGAGCCTGGAACAGGCTGCACCCATCGGGAGGTTTACATTGAAGGAGTCTCCTCTGATTCCTCAGTTCCTGCAAACCCGGAGGAACGAACACCCTTTACCTCACCCAGTGCCGGATCACACGGTATTTAACCCTTGCGGAACAGATCTACCTCCCTCCTGGGGGGGAATGGGCTTGCAATGGTCTGGTCCCAGGAGCTTCTGATAACCCATGGGGATGAGAGGGAGGGAGGAGGAGAGAGAGAGAGAGAGAGAGAGGGGGGGGAGTGGGGGGAGAGGGAGAGGGTAGGAGGGGGGAGAGAGGGAGAGAGTGGGAGAGAAGAGAAAGGGGAGAGCGAGGGTGGAGGGAGAGAGAGGCTGCAGAGGAGAGATAAAGTGGGTGGGGGAGAAAGATGGGGGAGAGAGAGAGAGAGAGAAGAGGAAGAGAGGTTGTGGGGGAGAGAGGGGACGGGAGGGAGGGAGGGAGGGAGGAGAGAGGGAGGGGGAGGAAAGGGGGAAGATAGGGCTAGAGAGAGGGGCAGAAAGAGAATGGGGTCAGAGTGAGGGGAGAGAGAGGCAATGGGGAAGAGAAGGGAGGAAGAAGTGGGTAGGAGGGAGGAGAGAGTGAAGAGTGAGAGAGGGGTAGAGGGTGGCAGAGGGAGGAGGGGAAGGAGGGGTAGCGAGAGGGAGGCACAAAGAGGGAGTGGGAGCAGAGGGGGGAGCGAAAGGGAGAAGAGGCTGTGGGGGAGAAAGGGTGGGGGAGGGAGAGGGAAGGCTGGAGAAAGAGAGGAGAGAGGGATAGAGAGATGGAGGGAGAGAGGGAGGAGAGGGGTAGAGAGGGGGGGGAGGGAGAGGGGGAGGGAGAGGGGGGAGGGAGGGGGAGGGAGAGGGGGGAGGGAGAGGGGGGATGGATAGAGAAATGGAGGGAGAGAGGGAGGAGAGGGGTAGAGAGGGAGGGGGAGGGAGAGGGGGAGGGAGAGGGGGAGGGAGAGGGGGGAGGGAGAGGGAGGGAGGGGGGAGGGAGAGGGGGGGGATGGATGGAGGGAGAGGGAGGAGAGGGGTAGAGAGGGGGAGGGAGAGGGGGGAGGGAGGGGGAGGGAGAGGGGGGGAGGGAGAAGGAGAGGGGGGAGGGGATGAGGGGGGATGGATAGAGAGATGGAGGGAGAGAGGGAGGGGGGAGGGAGAGGGAGGGGGGGAGGGAATGGGGGGATGGATAGAGAGATGGAGGGAGAGAGGGAGGAGAGGGGTAGAGAGGGAGGGGGAGGGGGGGGGGAGGGAGAGGGAGAGGGGGGGAGGGAGAGGGGGGAGGGATAGAGAGATGGAGAGAGGGAGGGGGAAAGGGAGGGGGAGAGGGATAGAGAGATGGAGAGGAGGGAGGAGAGGGTAGAGAGGGAGGGGGAGGGAGAGGGGGAGGGAGAGGGGGGAGGGAGAGGGGGAGGGAGGGGGAGATGGATAGAGAGATGGAGGGAGAGAGGGAGGAGAGGGGTAAAGAGGGAGGGAGAGGGAGGGAGAGGGGGGAGGGAGAGGGGGATGGATAGAGAGATGGAGAGAGGGAGGGGGAGAGGGATAGAGAGATGTAGGGAGAGAGGGAGGAGGGGGATGGGGTCGAGAGAGGGAGGGAGAGAGAGGGGCAGAAAGCGAGAGAGTGGGGGGGTGCAGAGACAGAGAGGGGAGAGAGCAGGAGGGGGTGGAGGTTGACTCCCCAACAGAGGACAACACATCTCGCACCCTCTGTGACCGAGCTGAGAAGACACACATCCCCTAGTTTTAGACCCAAGGGCGAGCAGAGGGTCACGAGGTCCCACCTCCCCCTCGCCCTTGCCCCGCTCCCCCCCCACCCCCGGTGCTGGGACAGAGAGCCCACCTGCCCCACTCACCTTGACGCCCTCGATCCTGAAGCCCAGCGTGGCGGTGGAGCTGATGGTCTCCCGCCACTGCATGTAGCGGGGTTTGATGACGGCCCTCTGGGCGTGTTCCTCCTCGGTGGGGGCTTCAGGGTCCACCTCCACCATCTTCAGGTACATGTCGCGCCTCAGGCTGGGCTTCCTCCTCGCCTTGCTCAGCTCCTCCTCCAGGTAGGTCCTGGGGAACACCACAGAACCCCCACCTCGTGTCATAACAGGCCCTTCAGTCCATCGAGCGGTTGTCCACCCAGCCACACAGGGTAGAGTACTGTCCTGGGGGTGGAGGGGCAGGGTGTGGGGTGGGGTGGGGAGGATGGGACTGGGAGATCAGTGGTGGGGGAGAGGGCTGGGGCAGTGGAGGGGGAGAAGTGTGGGCACAGGCAGTGGAACTGGGGGTGGGGGCAATGAGGGGTTGGAAGGATGAGGGGGGGTGAGGGTTGGGGGACTGAGGAGGTGAAGGGATGAGGAGGGTCCCTGGTGCGTGGGAGGAAATGGGAACTGGGATCCCGGTGTATGTGGGGGGAAACGGGAATGGGGAGCCCAGTGTGTGGGGGGAATGGGAACGGGGATCCCGGTGTGTGGGGGGGAACAGGGAGCCCAGTGTGCGGGGGGGAGCGGGAACGGGGATCCCGGTGTGTTGGGGGGTGAACGGGAACAGGGATCCTGGTGTGTGGGTGGGGGGAAACGAGATTGAGGATCCTGGTGTGCGGGAAGAAATGGGAACGGGGATCCCAGGGTGTTGGGGGGGATCGGGAACAGGGAGCCCAGTGTGTGTGGGGGGGAACGGGAACAGGGATCCCGGTGTGTGTGGGGGAATGGGAACGGGGATCCCAGTGTGTTGGGGGGGAACGGGAACAGGGATCCCACAATACAACACCAACCGACTGGGATACTGGGGTAACTGGAAGGCGGATGACGGGGTTTCACTACAAAGGAAGGGCCCCCCTCCTCCCATGTGCCCCTGGTGCTGAGGGAGGGGCACGGGCAGTGCCTGGCACACCAGCAGGGCAAAGCCTGCCCCCAGACGAGCAGGTACTGGCTCACCTCACTCCCATTTTGCAGTCCATGACACAGGGCAGGTCGAACTCGGCCAGCAGGTCGTCCATCTGGTTGTACCTCTCGCCGTCCTTCTCCACCACGCCGTGGTAGGCGGGGACGTAGGGCTGCAGGACGTCCTGCATCAGGCGGCTGAGGCAGCGCTGCTCGCACTCGCAGTGCTTCTTCAGGATCTTGCCGTTGGCCCCGGGCTTGAAGCTACCTGCGGGAGGGAAGCAGGTTTGAGGGGGAGCCGGATCCCAAGGCCCGGACTAGGAGCTGGCACACCGCCCACCCTTCCCGTCACACAACAAGCCCACCACCGCCCTACGGCCCAGGTCAGATTCATACAGCACGGAAACAGGCCCTTTGGTCCAACTAGTCTGTGCCGGCCAAGGTTCCCGTCCAATACTAGTCCCATTTGCCTGTGTGGGGCCCACATCCTTCTAAACCTTTCCTATCTATGTACCTGTCCAAGCAGCTTTTAAATGTTGTTAATGTATCCATCTATATCACTTCGAGCAGCTCGATCTATATACAGATCACCCTCTGTGTGAAGAAGTTGCCCTTTAGGTCCTTTTTAAATCTCTCCCCTCTCACCCTAAACCTATGCCCTCTAGTTTTTGATTCCCCTTCCCTGGGAAAAAGATTGTGGGTGTTCACCCTTTCTGTGCCCCTCATGATCTTATACACCTCTGTAAGGTCACCCTTCAGGGTCCTACGCTCCAAGGAGTAAAGTTCTAGCCTGTCCAACCTCTCCCTGTAACTCAGGCCCTCAAATCTTACCAACACCCTTGTAAATCCCCCCTGCACTCGTTCCAGCTTAATGGTATCTTTGCTATAGCAGGATGGCCAAAGCTGAACACAGTACTCCAAGTGTGGCCTCACCTACGGCTTGTACAACTGCAACATAACCTCCTGTACTCAAATGCCCTGACTGATGAAGGCCAGCGTGCCAAACGCCTTCTTCACCGCCCTGTCTACCTGTGATGCCGCTTTCAGGGCACCACGTACATGTACTCCTGGGCTGGAAGATGGGATTAATAACAGATGGGTGCTCGCTGGTCAGCATGGACACGTTGGGCCGAATGGCCTGTTTCCCTGCTATTCCTCTGGCCCCTCTGCCTTGCTGTCTGACCAAGCCCTGACTAACACATCCCCCACCACAACCCCTCTCACTCTCCAGGCTACAGCTGGGAAGACCTGCCCCACAGCAGCCTCTTGGTGGGACCTTTGTCACAAGGCTCTGGAAACCTCTGCCCCATCCAGAGATGGGGAGCGCCTTCCTACGAAGCAACTTTGGACTCCTACCCAGGTAGAAAGGTTCTGGCTGTGGGGAAGTCTAATGAGAGCTCACTGTAATGGAAAAAATCTAGTCATGGAGAGATTCAGCACAGAATCAGGGCTTTCAACTCACCAAGTGCACCCCAACTATCAACCACCCATTTACACTTATGGACTGCAGATGCTAGGATCTGGAGCAACAAACAAGCGGCTGGAGGGACTCAGAGGGTCAGGCAGCGTCTGTGGGGGGAAATGGGCAGTCGACGTTTCCAGTCATCTGGACTGAAGGGGTAGAGGGGAGATGACCAAGGAGGTGGCAAGCGATGGGTGGATGCGGGTGATAGGCAGGTGGGGGAGGGAAGGGCGGAGATAGCGACAAGAGGCTGGGACTTGACTGGTGGAGGCAACAAAGGGCTGCAGGTGATGGGATCTGACAGGTGGAGCATGGAACCAAATAAAGGAGGTGGGGAGGGGCAGATAGGAACAGTGGGGTGGGGGGGGAGAGGATCCAGTGGGAGGAGCGATGGGCAGATGCAGTGGGTAGAGAAGGGGAAGGGTAGGAGGCTGGGATGTCAACTGTCCACTTCCCTCCACAGATGCTGCCTGACCCGCCGAGTCCCTCCAGCAGTTTGCTTTTTGACCTCTTGACGCTAATCCCATTTTATTCTCCCCGCACTCCCATCAACTCCCCCCCAGACTCTACCCCTCACCCACACACTGGGGGGGGGGGGCAGTTTACATCAGGCCGATTAACCCACCAATCCCGCACGTCTTTGGGACGTGGGAGGAAACCGGAGCACCTGGTGGAGGGGGAACCCACGCGGTCACAGGGAGAACGTGCAAACTCCACACACGGACGAGTGCCCGAGGTCGGGATCGAACCCGGGTCTCTGGCGCTGTGAGGCAGCGGCTCTACCCGCTGTGCCATTGTGCCAGCCCAGACCCTATGATCCTATCATTCACCTCACAAAGCAAAACAGAAGGCAGAGTATATTTTCAGTGGTGATGGTTTGGGTAGTTCAAAGGGACCCAAGTGTCCTTGTACAGACAGTGATAACTAACATACAGCAAGCAGAAAGTAAATGATACGCTGGCCTTTATTATGAGCAGATTTGAATCAGGAGTAAAAAAATTCTTTATGCAATTATACAGGGCCCTGGAGAGACCAGACCTGGGGCACTGTGCATAGTTTTGGATTCTATCACCTATTTGCCACAGAGGCTGGACTGGTGACCGTATACGGGGAGATCGAGTGGACCGGGACTGTATTCACAGAGTCGCAGAGCCATATAGCATGGAAAACAGGCCCTTCTGCCCAACTTGTCAGTGCCAACCAAGGGCTAGTCCCATTTGCCCACGTTTGGCCCATATCCACATTGCTGATTCTGACTCTGATTCTGATCCCTCTAAACCTAAACATGAACCTGTCCAAATGTCTTTTAAATGTTGTAACTCCGGCAGCTCATTCCATATACACACCACTCTCTGTGTGAAGAAGTTGTTCCTCGGGTTCCTTTTAAATCTCCCCCCTCTCACTTTAAACCTGTGCCCTCTAGTTGTAGACTCCCCTACACTAGGGAAAAGTCTGGGGCCACTCACCCTATCTATGCCCCTCATGATTTTATAAACCTCTATAGGGTCACCCCCTCGGCCTCCTTTGCTCCAGGGAAATCAAGCCATCCAATCCGGGTAACACCCTCATGAATCTTTTCTTCAACTTTTCCAGTCTAACGACATCTTTCCTATAGCTAGGCGGCCGGAACTGCACACTGTGCTCCAAGTGTGGTCTCACTAACGTCTTGTACAGCTGTAACATGACGTCCCAACTCCTGTACTCAGTGCCCTGACCGATGAAGGCCAGCATGCCAGACGCCTTCTTCACTGCCCTGTCTACCTGCGTCACCGTTTCACTATAGAAGAATGAGAGGGAATCTCATTGGAACTTGCAAACTTCTTTCAGGACTTCACAGGCTGGATGCAGGGAGGATGTTTACCCTGGAAGGGCAGTCCAGGACCACGGTCTCAGAATAAGGGGTCAGCCGTTTGGAACTCAGATGGGAAATCCCTTCATTCAGAGGGTGGTGAATCTTTGGGATTGTCTATCAGAGGGCTGTGGGGGCTCCGTCACTGCGTTCCTTCAACACAGGTTTCTGGATATTATGGGAATCAAGGAAATTAGCACTAAGGTAGATCATCCATGACATTGATGAAGGCCGAAGGCTGACTGGCCTCCTCCTACTACTAGATATTATGTTCTGATGGGTTCCTACTCTGTACACCAATGTGAGGGCATTGGAGCTCCAGAGAGCTTGTGAACTTCACGCAAGCAAGAAATATCAGTGGACCCTGGTGTATCTGACAATAAACTAACCTGAATCTGAATCTCACTGTGTTAACCCTACAGGAAGGGTCCACACTATAGGGAGGACATCGTTAAACTACAGAGGGTGCAGAAAAAATTCACAAGTATGTTACTTGGACTGGAGGGCTTGAGTTATCAGGAGAGACTGGTTAGGCTGGGACTATTTTCTCTGGAGTGAAGCCACATTTGGAGTATTGTGTGAAGTTCTTGTCGGCACACCATAGGGAGGATGTGGAGGCTTTGGAGAGTGTGCAGAAGAGCTTCACCAGGATGTTGCCTGGATTAGAGAGTATTAGCTTTAAGGAGAGGTGGGACAAACTTGGGTTGTTTTCTTTGGAGCGTCGGAGCCTGAGGGGAGACCTGACAGAAGTTTATAAGATTATGAGAGGCAGAGATAGACAGTCAGAGTCTGTTTCCCATGGTATAGAGACTAGAGGGTATAGGTTTACGGTGAGGGGCAGGAAGCTTAAAGGGATCTGACGGGTAAATTTTTCATATGAAGAGTAGTTGGGATCTGGAATGAGCTGCCAGAGGAGGTGGAGGAGGCAGGAACAGTAACAACATTTAAGAGGCATCTGGACAGGTACTTGAATGAGCAGGGCATATGGAATTGTGCATGGAATTGTACATTAACGATTTGAATGATGGAATAAATGGTTTCGTGGCTAAGTTTGCGGATGACACCAAGATAGGGGGAGGAGTAGGGAGTATTGAAGAGATAGGAAGGTTGCAGAGGGACCTAGACAGTTTAGGAGAATGGGCAAGGAAATGGCAGATGAGATTCAATGTAGGGAAATGTGCAGTTGTACACTTTGGAAGCAGAAATAAGCGGGCAGATTATTATCTAGGAGGAGAGAAAATCCAAAGCACGGAAGTACAAAGGGACTTGGGGGTACTCGTGCAGGATACCTTAAAGGTTAACCACCAGGTCGGATCGGTGGTAAAGAAAGCGAATGCTATGTTGGCATTCATTTCGAGAGGTATAGTGTATAAAAGTAAGGAGGTGTTGATGAGGCTCTACGGGGCACTAGTGAGGCCTCATTTGGAATATTGTGCGCCGTTTTGGGCCCCATACCTTAGGAAGGATGTGTTGACGTTGGAGCGGGTTCAGAGGAGATTTACGAGGATGGTTCCAGGAATCAAAGGGCTTACGTATGAGGAGCGTTTGTCGGCTCTTGGACTGTACTCGCTGGAGTACAGAAGAGAGGGGACCTCATAGCGACATTTAAAATATTGATAGGAAGGGACAGAGTAGATGTGGCTAGGCTGTTTCCCTTGGGTGGGTGAGTCCAGGACCAAAGGGCACAATCTTAGAATTAGAGGGTACGGTTTCAAAACAGAGATGAGGAGAAATTTCTTTAGCCAGAGGGTGGTGAATTTGTGGAACTCCTTGCCACGTACAGCAGTGGAGGCCAATCAGTGGGGGCGTTCAAGGAGGAGACAGATAGATATCTAAGTAGTCAGGATATCAAGGGATATGGGGATAAGGCCGGGTAATTGGGATTAGAATAGTTTTTTTTTCTTCTTCTTCCCCCATTCCCCATTTCTCATTTCTATTTCCCTTTCCTTGGAGCAGACTCGATGGGCCGAATGGCCTGCTTCTGCTCCCTTGTGATCTTGTGATATATGTACTAGTGCATTGAACAATAAACTCGACTTGAATTAATGCAGGCAGGTGGCATTAGTATGGTGGTTGGCATAGAGGTAGTGGGGTGAAGGGCCTGTTTCTATGCTGTACAACTCTGTGACTGTAACCCCTCCATTCGTACGGGATGGGGAGTGGGGGGGAGACAGGGAAGTTCAACAGACTGGTCATTGCAGACTGAAGCAGCGCCAGGCTGTGACAGTGCTGTACGGTGTGCCATTGCCATGTCAATTAATGCAGACCATCGGTCCCACAGTCAGTCAGGGCCTTTGTTTAATGAGCTGGTAAGTAATTTGCTTGGCATATTTGCATTGTAACCCTGCTTCTGAGGGTGTGATTGCTGTACAGGGAACAATTGGGTCAGGGAGGGAGATGAGCCAAACACAGCCCTCCCAGCACTGATGTCACGCTGGAGACCGGGATGTTCCCGATTCCTCCACCAGCCTGGATTGAATTTGGGACAGTGCCCTGGAGCTTTCACAGGCTGGGAGTACAGGGATCCGGCCGCTGACCCCAGCCCCAGGACTGGTCCTACAGGGGTCCGGCCACTGACCCCAGCCCCATAACAGAGAATCTCAGTGTCAGCATTCAACTCCCTGGAGGTCAGTGTGTGACTGGATACTGGCCCCAGGCACACACCGGGCAATAAGAGTGAAACCACAGGGTGGGCCAGTGATCACAGTGATGGGACAGTGATCACAGGGTGGGACAGTGATCACAGTGATGGGACAGTGATCACAGTGATGGGACAGTGATCACAGGGTGGGACAGTGATCACAGTGATGGGACAGTGATCACAGTGATGGGACAGTGATCACAGGGTGGGACAGTGATCACAGTGATGGGACAGTGATCACAGGGTGGGACAGTGATCACAGTGATGGGACAGTGATCACAGGGTGGGACAGTGATCACAGTGATGGGACAGTGATCACAGGGTGGGACAGTGATCACAGTGATGGGACAGTGATCACAGTGACGGGACAGTGATCACACTGATGGGACAGTGATGGGACAGTGGTCACAGTGATGGGACAGTGATCACAGGGTGGGACAGTGATCACAGTGATGGGACAGTGATCACAGTGATGGGACAGTGGTCACAGTGATGGGACAGTGATCACAGTGACGGGACAGTGATCACAGTGATGGGACAGTGATCACAGGATGGGCCAGTGATCACAGGATGGGACAGTGATCACAGGATGGGACAGTGATCACAGTGACAGGACAGTGATCACAGTGATGGGACAGTGATGGGACAGTGATCACAGGGTGGGACAGTGATCACAGTGATGGGACAGTGATCACAGGATGGGACAGTGGTCACAGTGATGGGACAGTGATCACAGTGATGGGACAGTGGTCACAGTGATGGGACAGTGATCACAGTGATGGGACAGTGATCACAGGATGGGCCAGTGATCACAGTGATGGGACAGTGATGGGACAGTGATCACAGGGTGGGACAGTGATCACAGTGACAGGACAGTGATCACAGTGATGGGACAGTGGTCACAGTGATGGGACAGTGATCACAGTGATGGGACAGTGGTCACAGTGATGGGACAGTGATCACAGTGATGGGACAGTGATCACAGGATGGGCCAGTGATCACAGGATGGGACAGTGATCACAGTGACAGGACAGTGATCACAGTGATGGGACAGTGGTCACAGTGATGGGACAGTGATCACAGTGACAGGACAGTGATCACAGGATGGGACAGTGATCACAGTGATGGGACAGTGATCACAGGATGGGCCAGTGATCACAGGATGGGACAGTGATCACAGTGACAGGACAGTGATCACAGTGATGGGACAGTGGTCACAGTGATGGGACAGTGATCACAGTGACAGGACAGTGATCACAGGATGGGACAGTGATCACAGTGATGGGACAGTGATCACAGTGACAGGACAGTGATCACAGGGTGGGACAGTGATCACAGTGATGGGACAGTGATTACTAAGTGGAGCCATGATGGCTAATTTCATGGTGACCATCACTGAGAAGCATTCATTATTCCAGATCTAAATTCCCCAGCTCCCACTAGGATCGGGATTCCTGCCCTTGGACCTGCTCCTGGTTCCGAAGTGTGGGACCCAGATGTTGGATCAGCCTGTGATCAGTCTGTATCGTTATCCTGCGCCCCTGGGACACACTTGGAAATGCCCCAGGTTCACCCGACAGGCCTGGAGGGAGGGAGTTACTCCCCACCCAGGAAGTGCCGGCTGTGTGGACATAGAACATTCCCAGAGCACCACCCATCGGACACGGACAGAGGTACACACCGCTGGTGTCCCTCTCCAGACAATTGTCGGGGGGACTGAGTGAACATAGGAACAGGCCCTTCGGCCCACCATGTCTGTGCTCAACATGATGCCAAATTAAACTAGATCTCTTCTGCCTGCAGGATTCCCTCCATTCCCTGCATATTCATGTGGCTGTCTAACAGCCTCTTGAACACTTCTATCGTATCTGCCTCCACCCCCACCCCTGGCAGCCCGGTCCCGGCACCCACCCACTCTCTGTGTAAAAAAATCCTGCCCCCCATCTCCTTTAAACTTTCCCCCTCTCACCCTAGAAGCACATCCTCCAGTATTTGACATTTCCACCCTGGAAAAAAGACCCTGACTGTCTACCCTCTCTCTGTCTCTCATAATTTTATAAACTTCTATCAGGTCTCCCCTCAGCCTCTGCCGCTCCAGAGAAAACAACCCAAGTTTGTCCAACCTCTCCTTATAGCTCATACTCTCTAATCCAGGCAGCATCCTGGTGAACCTCCCCTGCACCCTCTCCAAAGCCTCCGCATCCAATGGGGCGACCAGAACTGAACACAATACACCAAGTGCGGCCTAACTAATGTTTTATACAGCTGCGACATGAATGCCCCATTGATTCCTCTGCAGGAAGTGGTACCCACCTGCGTGTCCTGCCAGCTGTATCCATGGATACCGTTTCTTGAAGGACATTACGAATGGAGACCAGTGCACCATGTTTTTGATCTTCCTCCAGGATTTACTCTGGATCAGAGGGAGAGAGGGAGAGAGAGAGAGAGACAGTAGGTAAAAAGGACTCATTCCCACTGTGGATAACTAGTCCAGCCTCTGGATCAACACACCTGGGGCAGCAACACACAGTCCTAATACCAACACACTGGGCCGTGAAAAGGCAGGCGAGCTGATGAAATGACGGGGAGAGCTGGTGACCACCTTCCTCACCCCACCCGTTTCTTCAGCCAGACTGGTGGGTCATTGCTACCCCAACCCTTTCCAACCAAGGGCGCAGGGGTGGAAGCAGGGGGCATCATCCCTCCCCCACCACCCACCTCTTCTGGAGGGGCAGTTTCCCCTTTGCACATCAGCGCTGAGTGGATGCTGTAGCTCTGAGGGCAACAGAGGGGATAACTGGGACACGGGTGCGCAGGGTCAAGTTTCCAAATCTGCGGATGATGTGGAGCTGGGAGAGAAGGGCAGTGATCGACCGCAAGGAGACATGCATGGATGAGGAGAGGGGGGGGTTTAGTGCAGAGAAGGGATCCGCATCAACAGGTAGAACGAGAGACCAGGGAGATGAAATGGCACCGATCTGTATGATCCTACAAACATCTGGGCACGTTGAGGGAATGGTCAGTAATACATCTGGGATTCATAGTGTGTATAAACAGGGAAGCAGTCACATGCAAAGGAACACACACACACACACACACACACACACACACACACACACACACACCATGAATGTACACTCACACACAAAGCACACACATATTCTCTCCCATTCACGCAAAATACACACACACAAAATTACTCAAACACACAATCATTCACACATACACCAGAGCGCACACACACACACGCACACACACGCATACACACACATGCACGCGCGCACACGCACACATGCACGCACACACACACATGCACGCGCACACACACACATGCACACACACATACACACATGCACACGCACACACACATGCACACACACATGCACGCGCGCACACACACACGCACGCACAGTTGGTCACAGTGGAGCAGCAGGCAGAGCCGCTGCCTCACGGCTCCAGAGACCCGGGTTTGATCCTGACCTTGGGCGCTGTCTGTGGGTGGAGTTTGCACGTTTTCTCTGTGACCACGGGGGTTTCCCCCGGGTGTTCCAGTTCCCTCCCACACCCCAAAGACATGTGGGTTGGTGGGTTAATTGGCTGCTGTGAACTACCACCAGTGTGTGGGTGAGGGGTAGAATCTGGGGGGGAGGTGATGGGGATGTGTGGTGAGTAAAAGATGGGATTAGTGTACATGGGTGGTTGATGGTCAGCCTGGATTTGGTGGGCCAAAGGGCCTGTTTCCCTGCTGTATCTCTCAATGACTCACTAACACATACATGGAACACACACACACACACACACACACACACACACACACACACACACACACACACACACACACACACAGGTAGCACTCAGATTTATGAGACACCACACAGCTCAGATGGAGGGTGGGTGTGTGATGCACGTTCAGTAAGAGAGCAGTGGATGCAGAGTGTTGGTCACTGTGACCGAGTGCCTGCCTGTTCTACCTATGTAAACAAGCAGGCAGTTAGAGAGTGTGAAAGAGATTTGCGAGAATGGTCCAGGGTTAGAGACTGGGGCCTTTCTCCATGGGGCAGAAAGCTTGACGGGAGATTTAATCTGTGGCATTGAAATTGAGGAGTTTCGATAGAGTCATACATTTAGATAGACACATGAATATACAGAGAATGGAAGGATATGATCCTGTGCAGGCAGAAGAGATTTAATTTAATTTGGCATTGTGTTCAGCACAGACATCGGGGGCCGAAGGGCCTCTTCCAGTGCTGTACTGTTCTGTGTTCTCTGTCCTAATACTGTTTCACTATGGTGTGGTATTGGTTCATTGTCACAAGTAATGAGATACAGTGAAAAGCTTTTGTGTGCCTGCCATCCAGGCAGGTCATTCCATACATCAGTACATTGAGGTAGTAAAAAGAAAACAGAACGCAGAATAAAGTGTTACAGTTACAGAGAAAGTGCAATGAAGGCAGACAATAAGCAGCAAGGGCCACGATGAGGTAGATTGTGAGATCAAGAGTTCATCTTTTAACATGAGAGGTCCGTTCAAGGGTCTGATAACAGCGGGATAGAAGCTGTGCTTGAGCCTGGTGGTACGTGCTCTCAGGCTTTTGTATCTCCTAACGGGAGAGGGGAGAAGAGAGAATGTCCGGAGTGGGAGGGGTCCTTGCAGCCTAATGGCATGAATACTGAATTCTCCCACTTTAGGTAACCCCCACCCCACTTCCCCACCCCCCCCCCCCCCCGCCACGTTTCTCTTCTTCCCTTTCCTAGCCCTTTTTTCTCTCTCTCTCCTTACCTTTGACCCATTTCTTGGTGGATCTACTCTCCCCTCCTCCCCCGCACCTGCCTATCACCATCTCTTACCTGCATCTACCTATCAGCACCCTGTGCCCACCCCGCCTCCCCTCTTTTGTCCACCTATCACTGCACTGCTTTTCCCTCCTGTATATCGGGCTTCCCCCTTTTCCTATCTTCAGTCCTGAAGAAGGGTCCTGACCCAAAACTGCTTTTCTCCACGGATGCTGCCTGGCTTGCTGAGTTCCTCCAGCATCATCATGGTTTTCATCTAGATTCCAGCATCCGCAGTCCCTTGTTTCTTTGGGAGGGGTCCTTGATTACAGTCAATGGAGGGGAGGCTGGTCTGCGTGATGGACTAGGCCAGGAGGGGTTGTAATGAGAGGGCACGGATTGAAAAGCCATCAGCGGAAGAGCAGGGTTCCCAGCGAGCTATGATCCGGAATGCATTGCGTGAAAGGCTGGTGGAAGTGTTTCCACAAGAATTTCCAACAGGGAATTGGATGGAGGAGGATTTGGAAAGACACAGTTCAAGGGCTTTGTCAAAGGGACCACAGAGGACAAATGAGCCAAATGGGCTGGAGGTGCTTTGTGTTTGAGGTGTTGGTTTACTGACGGGACGGTGTGTCGGTCTGGTAACTGGGGCACGTGCCCGTACTGGTGCTGGGACCGGTGATCCTGAGAACAGGAACTCCAATCCCATCCCGCCCACTCCCAAGGTTTAACCCTAAACCTAAAGCTGGGCTCAGGAACCGTGGTGGAGCTGTCCACATCGGAAGGAGCCCATTTGGTTCATCCTTCAGGGGAGGGGATCTGCCCTCCCGATCCCCTCTGGTGTACACGTGACAACTGCCTCTTAGTTCATTAACTGCCCCTTGTTGGTTTAGGTGCAATGAGCGGTGGTGCAATAAACTCTGGCCTTGCCTGTGGTGCTTGCGTCTGAGCTTAACACATGAGGAGTGTTTGTCCCTGGGCCTGTGCTTGATGGAGTTCAGAAGGAATGAGGGCGGATCTCATTGAAACCTCCCGGATACTGAAAGGCCTGGATAGAGCGGATGTGGAGAGGATGTTTCCATCAGTGGGAGAGTCTGGGATCCGAGGGCACCTTAGAACTGAGATGAGGAGGAATTTCTTCAGCCAGAGGGTGGTGAATCTATGGGATTCGTTGCCACAGGGGGCTGTGGAGGCCAAGTCATTGGGTGTATTTAAGGCAGAGATTGACAGGTTCTTGATTGGGAAGGGGATATGGAGAGAAGGGGGGAGAATGGGTGGGAAAAAAAATCAGCCCTGATTGAATGGCGGAGCACACTAGATAGGCCGAATGGCCTAATTCTGCTCCTGTGTTTTATGGTCATGTCTACATCCTGTGGGTGAAGAAGTAGAGGGAACTGGGAACAGGATCAGGATTGAGATCAGGAAGGGTCAGGAATGGGGTCAAGGAGGGTCAAGACTGGGGTCAGGGAGGGTCAGGATGGGGGTTGGTGAGCGTCAGGGTGAGTCAGCATTGGGGTCACTGAGCGTCAGGGTGGGGGTCAGTGAGAGTCAGGATGGGGTCAGTGAGGGTCAGCATTGGGGTCAGTGAGGGTCAGCATTGGGGTCACTGAGTGTCAGGATGGGGGGTCAGTGAGGGTCAGGATGGGGGGTCAGTGAGAGTCAGGATGGGGTCAGTGAGGGTCAGCATTGGGGTCACTGAGTGTCAGGATGGGGTCAGTGAGGGTCAGCATTGGGGTCAGTGAGGGTCAGCATTGGGGTCACTGAGTGTCAGGATGGGGGGTCAGTGAGAGTCAGGGTGGGGGTGAGTGACAGTCAGGGTGAGGGTCATATTGGGGTCAGTGAGGGTCTGACTGGGGTCGGAGTGCACAGCCATCATCCAATCCAGCGTTTCCTGTTTTAATTCCTGCTTCCATCCCTCTTGAATTCTTTAAGAGTCACTGAGCCTGGTTTATTTTTAGCAGCTCCAGACCCGGAGCCAACTCCGTAAAGGGATAGCTTCCACTTCCAGCCACCGCAGCCCCTGCAGACACCAGCGCAAGTGGTGAAGGGAGCAAAGTCCCCCCGGCGTCGGGAGAGGCCGGGCTGGGTCAGGGTTCAGCGGGTCACGGCCTGGGAGCCGTGTCAGGATTCACACCGCACGGGCCAGAGGACGATCATCCTCCACCCAACCCCCCCCACCAACCCCACCATCCCACCCACCCCCCCCCCCCCCCCCCCCCCACTCTCTGGCCCCACTCCAGTGACGTCACTTTTTCCACTGCCTTGCCGTCTGTGGTATGTGCGCCTCTGCTGATTACAGACCTCCCCCTAACAATGGTTCAGCATCAACAAGGAGCATTAACCCTTTAGTTCCCCCTGTCTGTGTCCATTTCAGTGCACGGAAACTGGCCTTCTGCCTCAGTAACTTGGCTTTTAAACCCTCACCCTCAGACTCCAGTTATTCCTCGCTATTGCCACTTCATACGTGAAGGAAAATTATATTTCATATTCCCTTACAACATAGAAGACCATTCAGCCCATGGAGTCTATGCCAGCTCACGAAGCAATCTCAATCCGCATCTAATTTTCCCTGTAACCTATTCGTCCCCACATTCCCATCAATTCTACCCCTCACCTACACACTGGGGGCAATTTACAATGGTCAATTAACCTCTTAGTTGGGACGCCGTGTTACAACTGTACAAGACGTTGGTGAGACCACACTTGGAGTACTGTGTGTAGTTCTGATCACCTGGCTATAGGAAAGGCGTCATTACACTGGAGAGGGTGCAGGAAAGGTTCACGGGGATGTTGCCGGGACTATAAGGAGAGGCCGGATAGGCTGGGACTGTTTTCCCTGGAGTGAAGGAGGCTGAGGGGTGACCTTATGGAGGTTTATAAAATCATGAGGGGCGTAGGTAAGGTGAATGGTCAGTCTTTTCTTCCCATGGTAGGGGAGTCTGAAACTAGAGAGCACAGGTTTCAAGTGAGAGGGGAAAGATTTAAAAGAGATCTGAGGGGCAAGATTTTCACATGGAGCGTGGTGGGTATATAGAACAAGCTGCCAGAGGAAGTGGTTGAGGCAGGTATATTAACAACATTTAAAAGGTACTTGGACAGGTGCATGGATAGGAAAGGTTTAGAGGGATATGGGCCAAACGCAGGAAAATGGGACAAGCTCAGGTTGGCAACTTGGACGGCATGGACGAGTTGGGCTGAAGGGCCTGTTTTCCGTGCTGTATGACTCTATCAACCAGCATTTCTTTGGGATGTGGGAGGAAACCGGAGCACCCAGAGTAAACCATACAGTCACAGGGAGAACGTGCAAACTCCATACAGACAGCGCCCGAGGTCAGGATTGAACCCAGGTCTCTGGATCTGTGAGGCAGCGGCCCGCTGCGCCACTGTGCGGCCCAGATAGTCCTGCTAATCCCTGCCTCCGAGAGGATGCCAGTCAAGGTAAGGCCATTTGGCCCATCTTGGTCTATTTTTCTGGAAAACCCTCACTTCCAACAAAATTCTCAGGCCAACTGTTTCCCCAACAACTGGAGGGTTTCCGACCCTCTGTACCTGGGAGCCCACTCCATGTCCGTCACTCCCTGCGGTTTTAGTACGTCTGCTGGCTGCAGGAAGCCGTGCCCTCCCTCAACCCTCCTCTCCCCTCGGAGAGAACATAGAACAGTACAGCGCAGGAAGAGGCCCTTCAGCCCACTATGTCTCTGCTGACCATGATACCAAATTAAACTAAATCCCTTCTGCCTGCACATGGTCCTTACCCCTCCATTCCCAGCATACTCATGTGTCTAACAGCCCCTTAAATGACTCCATCATACCTGCCCCTACCACTCCCCCTATCCGCCCATTCCAGGCATCCACCACTCTCTGTGTAAAAACCTGCCCCGTACATCTCCTTTAAACTTACCCCCTCTCACCTTAAATGCATGTCCTCTAGTTTAGACATTTCCACTCTGGGAAAAAGAGTCTGACTGTCTACCCTATCTGTGCCTCTCATAATTTTATAAACTTTTATCAGGTCTCCCCTCAGCCTCCGACGCTCCAGAGAAAACAACCCAAGTTTGTCCAACCTCTCCTTATAGCTAATACTCTCTAATCCAGGCAACATCCTGGTGAACCTCCTCTGCACCCTCTCCAAAGCCTCCACATCCTTCCTGTAGCGGGGCGAACAGAATCACACACAATACTGGGGCGACCAGAATTACTGGGGCAGGTTAATTTGATCCTGAACCAACGTCCTCCTTCCTCGTAATGCAGGCTCTCATCTGTACCACTCTCTCACTTCTTGGTGAGTTGGTCTCCAGCTGTAGCCTGCCCCAGCCTCGGGGGCACCTGGACCTTGCACCCTCTGGGGGTGATTCCCCTCGCCACCTCGGATCCTCTGCCCCTCACCCTCTATGCCTGACTGTTCGGGACATCTGCTGCTATCTGCTTGGGTGTCCCGCCACATGCCCTCACACCGGGAACGTGGTTCGTCTCCCGTTCCTGGATGCTGCACTCTGCACCCAATCTCACGGCAGGGAGAAGGCTAATCAGCCCATCGAGCTAGTGCTAGCTCTGCGAGATGGCTCTGCAATTCATCCCGCCCTCTCGCTCTTTGTCTAAACCCATAAATTTTTCTTGCTTTTAAATATTTATCAATTCCCTTTGGTGAGTTATTATTAAATCTACTTCCCTTGCCTGTCAGACAGAGCATTCCTGCATGTTACAGAGTATGCGGTTGTGTTGTCCCACACCAATACACAAGTGCCGACAAACACACATGCACATGCACACTGACACTCAGATAAATGTACTCACACCCACACACACACACATATACACACACACACACACCTACACACACACAAACACAAAACACACACACACAAACACTCTCACACATATAAACACTCACACAGACACACACAAACAATCTCTCACATATAAACACTCACACATACAAAGTCAGACAAATATACACAGAAACACACATGCATGCACACACACTCACATACACTTGGACATATACACACACAAATGGGAATGCATTGCCTGAAGGGTGGTAGAAGTAGATTTAAATAGGGGTATGTGTGTGTGTGTGTGTGTGCGCGCGCATGAGAGGGACAAAGTATGTGCATGCGTTTGTGTGTGCATATGATTTTGCATTAGTGCCTGTGTGTGAGAGAGCACATGTGCATGTGTGCCAATGCTATGTGAGTGTGTGCTTGTATGTTTGTGTGTGGGTGAGGCAGAGTATTTGTGCAGTTTTGTGTGACAGTGTGTGTAAGTGTCTATGTGTGGGAGAGGGAATACATGCACGTGTATGTATCAGCGGTGCATAAGTGAGCACTTGCACGTATGTGTGTGTGTGTGTGTGTGTGTGTGTGCATGCGCCCATATGAAGTTGCGTGTAAATGTTTCTACGAGTGTCTGTGCACACAGGTGTGTGTGTGTGTGTGTGTGTGTGTGTGCGCGCGCATGGACATGTATGTGCGTCTTGGTGTTTCTTCGTATTTGTTCTGCACTCGTGCATGTGTGTGTGTGTGTGCGTGTGTGTGTGTGCGTGGGTACACAGCCAGGTCTGAGACTGGACACAGTGAAGTACAGGGTCAGCAAGGGCCACCACTCACAGCTCAGCTGTCTCAGAGGCAGCCTCAGGCAGCGTGAGAGGGAGGAACAGGTTCTGGCAATTTGCACTGAAACTGGAGCTTCTGGGAGACTTAATCTTCCAAAACAGGCTGCAGGAAAGCAGCTTGTTAAAGGTCAGGCAAGACTGAACAGGTCTCTCAGCAACAGATCACAGGCACGGAGAATTCAAACAACCTGCCAACACTGGAAATCGGAAATAGGAACAGAAAATGCTGGAAACACTCAGCAGGTCAGGCAGCGTCTGTGCAGAGGGAAGCAGAACCAATGTTTCAGGCTGAAGACCCTTCGTCAGAAATGGAGCAGTGGGAAGACAGGTGGCAGAGGGGTTGGGGAGGGGAGGGAAAGGGGAAATCTCTGGTGGTGAGACCGGGGGGTGGTCTCCCTAGTTACGTCAGGGTATTAAGGCATTGGAAGCAAAATGCACCATGGTCACTCGCCCAGGCTGCTCCGACAGCACCTCCCAAACCTGCCACCTCTACCACCGAGGACAAGGGGTGGCGGGTGCAGGGGGACAACACCACCCGCAGGTTCCCCTCCCAGTCCCACACCATCCCGACTTGGAAATAGATTACTGGAGCAGGAATTCCAAGGGAACGTCATTGTTCCCTTGAATACTTCATCGTGGTTGGAACTCCCTCCCCACCTTCACCAGAAGTGGTTCAAGGAGGATCTTCTCAAGGGGCAGCGTAGGATGGGCAGTAAATGCTGCCCTTGCCCCCTCATGAATGATCAAAAGAAGCAGTCAAACTATTCACACTTCAGCCCTCCAAACCGCGTCAGGACAACAACCAATTGATTAAATTGTTTCATGTTGACTGAGAGACAGAGAAAGCTCCTGCTCTCATTCTCAGTTACAGAATGGAGACAGCATGAAAAGAGGGCCTTTGGCCCATCAGATTGGTACTAGCTCTATATAGGAGCAATCCAGCCCAGCCTGCAGAGCCTGAAGCATTTATTGAGCTCCATTTTGAACTCGGTGATTGAATCTGCCCCACTACTCCTCCTGGCGGTGTCTTATAGATCCTAACAAGCTGTCACAGAGTCACACAGCACGGAAACAGGCCCTTTGGCCCAACTGGTCCATGCCGACCAAGATTCCCATCTAAGCTGGTCCCATTTACCCGCGTTTGGCCCATATCCCTTGAAACCTTTCCCATCCATGGACCTGTCCAAGTGTGTTTTAAATATTGTTAATATACCTCCCTCACCCACTTCCTCTGGCAGCTCGTTCCACATACTGACCACCCTCTGGGTGAAAAGATTGCCTCTCAGATTCCTATTAAATCTTTCCCCCTCACCCTAAACCCATACCCTCTAGTTCTCAATTTCCCAACCCTGGGAAAAACACTGAGTGCATTCACCCTATCTATGCCCCTCATGATTTTATACACCTCTATAAGATCACCCCTCAGTCTCTACGTGCCAATGAAAAAAGTCCCAGACTGCTCAACCTCTCTCCATAACTCAGTCCCTCAAGTCCCGGCAACATCCTCGTAAATCTCCTCTGCACTGTTTCCAGCTTAATGGCATCTTTCCTACAGCAGGGTGAACAAAACCGACCACAATCCTCCAAATGCAGCCTCAGCAGTTCTTTTGTCAATCGCTGTCATTCTGTGCCCCCTGGTTCCTGACCCTTTGTGTCTATCGTGTCCATCAACAGCAAAGTCAGTTCAACGTTTGAAGCGAAACACGCTACCTGCAACCATGTGCACCCCTCAGTACTGTACTAGCGCTTCCACCAGTGAGCGGCTCAGTGGCGCAGCGGGTAGAGCCGCTGCCTCACGACGCCAGAGACCCTGGTTCGATCCTGACCTCCGGTGCTGTCTGTGTGGAGTTTGCACGTTCTCCCTGTGACCGTGTGGGTCCCCCCCCCCCCCCGGGGTGCTCTGGTTTCCTCCCACGTCTCAAAGATGTGCAGGGTCGGTGGGTTAATTGGCCGCTGTAAATTGCCCCCTAGTGTGAGGGTGAGGGGCAGAATCAGGGGGGAGTTGATGGGAATGTGGGGAGAATAAAATGGGATTGGTCTTCGCAGTTGATGGTCGACACTGATCCAGTGGGCCAAAGGGCCTGTTTCTGTGCTGTATTTCTGTATGACTCTTTGATCACTCAAAGCCTCTTGAGTGGGACTCAAACCCACCAACATCTGACCGAAAGCCACGTAAATCTGCCATTGTTGTCAATAGGAGAAATTCCTTAAACTGAGAGACTTGGTTGTGATTCTGTTTTCCTTTTATACTACTTTGGTGTAGTATGGAAGGATCTCTCTGGATGGCACGCAATCAAAAGCTTTTCATTGTATCTCAGTACATGTGACATTAACAAACGAGTTACCAATTCCGGACTCTGTTGCCAGGCGGACAGAGAGAAAGATTCAAGGATGAGCTCAAAGCCTCCATGAAGAAAGGCAACAATCCCTGTGGATCTCTGGACCATGGTAGCTCGGAGCAGAGGAAGAGCATTGGGGTGATATTGAGAGGGGCATTAGTCCGTGAATTGAGCTCTGCGTCAGCGGTGGAAGGAGCGTGCCTCCTCCCAAGCTCTCCATCTGCCTGTCCTGTCAGACACTTCCTGCCCCATCTGTGCCCCACATTGACCTCATTAACAGACAGTTAGATAGGAAAGGTTCAGAGGGATATGGGCCAAACACGGGCAAATGGGACTAGCTTGGTTGGGCACCTTGGTCGGCACGGACGAGTTGGGCCGAAGGGCCTGTTTCCGTGCTGTATTACTCGAGGACTAGGGGTCTGCAGAACTGAAGTGGAATCGTCACCCTCGATCCCGTGGGACAGCCCAAGGAGAGAGGAAAGGAGGAGAAGAATCTCCCACTCCACAGATGACACCTGCCTGCCGAGACAACAGGAGCGGTTCCTTAAATCGAGAGACTTGGCTGTGACCCTGAGCTGACGTGTGAGATAAGCAGGAGGCTTAAAATTACTCAAGAAAGGGACTTCCTCTGGTCTCTGTGAGTGTAAACAGTGGTCACGTGGCAACAAGCGGCGCTGAAGTGACACACTTGGGTGAGCAGGAAGCTCCCTCGCAAGAGTCCGGAAGCGCTGGTGATTACTCTGTGCGGCCGTAGACTGTTTATCTCAAGTCGCACAAGCCCCTCCAACTACAGTGAATCCCGCTCCCTTGTGTTGGACCAGGGGCTGCCAAGCCGAGAAAGACTTCAAACTCCGGGTCCCCGGGCTCCGAGGCTTCAGCAGTGTGGGTTACCACCCTTCCCCACCCCAACATCCAGTCTTCCTAATGCTGGCCTCTTGTGTAGCCCCAGCTCACGGCCCGTACATCAGCCTGGGGTTTATCCTCTCCCTCTGGCCCAGGCTGAGATTCAACTTCAAAGGATGCCATCTCCAAGATGGCACGGGGTTCATTCATGGGATTGTCCGGAATATCCTGGCCTATTCCTTCAGCTGCTGCCTCTTGCCTTTCCTGCCACCCTCTCCCACTCTCCTTGGCAACATGTTGGGGAAGGGGGGGGATGGTTTAAAAGCCAATGGAACAAAAGAGTAATCACTCTGACGAGGCAAGTGCCATGGTGGGGAAGGTGAGGAACCTTTCTTGCCTGCTGCAGGTTGCTGTGATCTTCCTACAAGGTTGTCAGACACCAATTCAACCCCAGCCTTCAAAGGAAAGACATGCGGTGCCATGGAGTTATCGCAGGAGCGCGAAGCTATGAGGGAAAAGAGCTGGCACGTGTACAGCAGGCCGAATGGCTCCTTCTGTGCCGTCTCATGTGGTAGACCTGGCAAAACGTTTGTCCCACAAACTAGTGGGACAGGGTGGTGGTGCAGCTGGTGGACCCACTGCCACACGGCGCCGGAGACCCGGGTTCAATCCCGACCTCAGGCGCTGTCCGTGTGTGGGGTTTGCACATTCTCCCTGTGACCGTGTGGATTTCCTCCCACATCCTAATAACGTGCGGGGTCGGTGGGTTAATTGGCTGCTGTCAATTGTCCCTACTGTGTGGGTGAGGGGTAGAATCTGGCGGGGGGGGGGGTTGATGGGGAATGTGGGGAGAATAAAATGGGATTGGTGTAAATGGGTGGTTGATGGTTGGCACGGATTCGATGGGCTGAAGGGCATGATTCCATGCTGTACCTCTCCATGTCCATGTCATAGTCATACAGCACAGAAACAGGCCATTAGCGTAACGCTATTACAGCGCCAGCGACCCGGGTTCAATTCTGGCCGCTGTCTGTAAGGAGTTTGTACCTTCTCCCCGTGTCTGTGTGGGTTTCCTCTGGGTGCTCCGGTTTCCTCCCACATTCAGAAGACGTACGGGTTAGGAAGTTGTGGGCATGCTGTGTTGGCGCCAGAAGTGTGGCAACACTTGTGGGCTGTCCCCAGAACACTCCATGCAAAAGATGCATTTCACTGTGTGTTTTGATGTACATGTGACTAATAAAGATATCTTATCTTATCTACATTGATGCCAACCATCTGGTACCCATCTAGGCTAATCCCATTTTCCTGCATTTGGTCCATAGCCTTCCATGCCTTGGTGATTCCCTTTCCTCTCTTCTACTTTCTGGGAGAGGATACAGGAGGTTGAAAGCCCGGACGACCAGACTCAAGACCAGCTTCCTCCCCACTGCTGTCAGACCCCTGAACCAATCCCCTCTTTCACATCCCCTTACTTTCTCAGACTCTTACTTCTACCTCTCTTGGTTATTCCGTTATTGTCCCGTTCGCATTTCTTTTTGCACTACTTCAGACGGCACTACTACTTTCGCACCAGTCTGCTGCTTTTCACTTGTTGGACTTGTGTTTATTATCACCATGCATACTGTTTACTCTGTGAGCTTCAGGCGAGGAAGGAATTTCATTGCACCCTTGTGTACATGGCTATAAACTACCCTGAATAAACTGATTTGAAAACTGATTTAGATACGGCATCAAGTAAGAGCATCAAAAATCGAGCAATTGGTGAGATCTTACTCCCTGCAAAATGGCCCTCTGACACAGCCACACTTGCTGCTGCTGACAGTTATTCACTGTGAGCTGGTGTCAAAGAAGCCCTTGTTTACTTAACCTCCTGTTAACCACCTTGTAAACCTTCATTTCTGAGAGGCAGTCACTGCTACAGTGTGGTTACTACATGCAGCTTTTGTTTCCGAGACAGGCGACGGAGCATTTGACAATTGGAGTCACTGTAGTTTTAGTTTTCAGTCAGTCCTCAGCCTTGGGGTTTTAATTGCCTGTGGCTAGGGAAAGTAATTTAAGACTAATTTCTTCCCATTTTGCAAATTGACCGGATCTGCACTAATGCAAATAGGGCCTCAGCACCGTTAATTATCACTTAATCTCCTATACACAGAGCAGGGCCTGTGTCTCAATTTAGGCCAGAAAGGATATGCTGAGCCTCCTGATAACGGAGAGAAAGAGAGAACACATCTCCCCGGCCTACGCTTCTTGGAGATTCTATTGCTTCATCAGTCAGGCTCTGCTCCTCCGAGGGCGGGTGCTGTGGGCCTGGTTCGAGTGCTGTGGGCCTGGTTCGAGTGCCAATCCTTTTGCTGAACTTTCTCTTCACTGCCAGTCTAATGGCAGCAACCCCAGCCTGACCCCCGCACCCTCTCCAGAGATCTCCCTCTTCCAGTCCCTCCGCCAGGACTCCTTTACCATTGTCATATTTCAGGATCAGGATCTCCCAGCACTTAATTGTCCATCCCGAACTGCACTCTAACCTGCTGCAATAACGTCACAGAGTCATGGAGCATGGAGACAGGCCCTTCAGCCCATCGAGTCCATGCCGACCATCAAGCACCCATTTAGACCGATCCCATTTCATTCGCACCAACTCCCCCCAGATCCTACCCCTCACCCACACACTGGGGCAATCTACAGCGGCCAACTAACCCACCAATCTGCATGCCTTTGGGATGTGGGAGGAAACCGGAACCGGAAACCGGAGAACGTGCAAACTCCACACTGACAGCACCCGAGGTCAGGATCAAATCTGGGTCTCTGGCGATGTGAGGCAGTGGCTCTACCTGCTGCACCACTGGGCCCCCTCAAATTTAGTGATGCCACGGAGTGCAGACTTTGCTGAGAGCCTGGAGTCACACACAGGCCACACCAGGTAAGGATGGAAGACTTCCTTCCCTGAACGGCCTTAGTGAACCAGATGAGTTTTTTACACGAACCGGTAGTTTTGTGGTTTCCATTATTAACGATTAGTCTATTTTAATTATTCAATTAAATATTTAATTCCATGCTGGGATCTGAACTCACTCCCTGGATTAGAACACAGAACAGTACAGCACAGGAACAGGCTCTTCAGCCCACAATGTCTGTGCCAAACACGATGGCAAATTAAACTAAATCTCTTCTGCCTGCACGTGATCCACATTCCTCCACTCCCTGTATATTCACGTGTCTAAAAGCCACTTAAACGCCACTATTGTATCTGCCTCAACCAGCAGCCCTGCTAGCCTGTTCCAGGCATCCACCTCTCTGCGTAAAAAAAACTTGCCCCGCATATCTCCTTTAAATTTTCCCCCCTCTCACCTCCAAGCTATGCCCTCCAGTATTTGAGATTTCTACCCTGGGAGAAAGATTCTGTCCACTCTATCTATGCCTCTCATAACTTTATGTACCTCTATCAGATCTCCCCTCAGCTTCTGCCGCTCCAGTGAAAACAACCCAAGTTTAAGTTTGTCCAACCTCTCCTCACAGCACATGCCCTTTAATCCGGGTGGCATCCTGGTAATCCCGGAGGGTAGCAGAAGCCAGAGGAGGCTTCATGGCCTCAGTCCTGCCCCTTCCACCATCCCCATTATGTACCGGTAGTGCAAAGAACACAAGAAATAGGAACAAGCTGGCCATTCGGCCCCTCACGCCTGCTCTGCTATACAACAAGCTCACAGCCGATCTTCTACCTCACACCATTTTCCTGGCCTCCCCCTTGATTCCCGCAATAAATCCCTCAGTCTATTGTGTGCAATTCCAGTTGTCCCGTTACAGGAAGGAAGTGGAGGCTTTGGAGAGGGTGCAGAAGAAGTTTACTGGGATGCTGCCTTGATTAGTGGTGGAGGCTGAGGGGAGACCTGATAGAAGTTTATAAAATTATGAGAGGCATAGACAGATTCGACAGCTGGTATCTTTTCCCCAGGGTCAAAATGTCTAATACCAGAGGGCATGAGTTTAAGGTGAGAGGGGGTAAGTTCAAAGGAGATGTGGGGGGGCAAGTGGTTTACACAGAGGGTGGTGGGTGCCTGGAATGTCCTGCCAGGGGTGGTGGTGGGGGCAGATATGAAAGAGGTGTTTAAGAAGCTCTTAGATAGGCTCATGAATGTGCAGGGAATGGAGGGAGAGGGACATTTTGTAGGGGGAAGGGATTAGTTCAGTCGGGCATTTAATTACTAGTTTAACTAGTTGGGCACAACGTCGAGGGCCGAAGGGCCTGTTCCTGTGCTGTACTGTTCTGTGTTCCTGTGAAGGTTGACGCCCCTGGAGTAACGGAAATTCTGCTTTCTCTCAGGTCAGAGCACCAGTGCATCAAGTCACCCAGCTCCCCCACCCCCTCCTCCACCATCAGTGGTGCTGTGTCAGGATGTGGACTCAGCTGCGCACCCCTTCCCCCAAGGTCAGATAGCCAACTGGGAACCATCCACGGGAGGGATGAGGACGTGAGGGAGGCTGGCGGAAGGTTCCTGTATCCTGGCTATGGCTCTGTCAACGGCCCGTGTTGGGGAGTCAGAAGGTGGTGGATTCAACCACCTGCCTCCCCCACCCCCCCCACCAACCCACAGTGGCAGTGCATCCCTCCCGTGGATGGCTCCCAGTGGGCTATCTGACCTGCCTACCCCACTCTCCGGCAGTCCTGGTCAGCAGGGAGTGCCCCCATCTCACCCCCTCTCCCACCACCGTCTGCCTTATTGCTCAGGCACCCCATGGTGGCACAGTGGTTATGTCATTGGACTGGTACATTGGAGGGCTGGACTAACAATCCATCATTGTGTGCAGTTGTGGTCGCCCCATTACAGGAAGGATGTGGAAGCTTTGGAGAGGATGCAGAAGAGGTTCACCAGGATGCTGCCTGGATTAGAGGGCAGGTGCTATAAGGAGAGGTTGGACAAACTTGGGTTCTTTTCTCTGGAGTGGCAGAGGCTGAGGGGAGACCTGATGGAGGTTTATAAAATGATGAGAGGCATAGATAGGATGTATTTGTGTGTGTGTATATCAGTGCATGTGTTGTATTGCTGTATTAGTGTGTAGTGTATATCTGTATATTAGTGTGTGTGTTGTATCGATGTGTTGGTGTGTTCTGTATCAGTGTATTAGTGTGTGTGTTGTGTCAGTGTGTGGTGTATTAGTGTGTGTGTTGTATCAATGTGTTAGTGTGTGGTATCAGTGTATTAGTGTGTGTGTTGTGTCAGTGTGTTAGTGTGTGGTGTATCAGTGTGTGTGTTGTATCGGTGTATCAGTGTGTGTGCTGTGTCAGTGGTGTCAGTGTGTGTTTATCGGTGTATCAGTGTGTGTGCTGTGTCAGTGTGTGTTTATCGGTGTATCAGTGTGTGTGCTGTGTCAATGTGTTAGTGTGTGTTTATCGGTGTATCAGTGTGTGTGCTGTATCAGTGTGTGTTGTATCGGTGTATCAGTGTGTGTGCTGTGTCAGTGTGTTAGTGTGTGTTGTATCGGTGTATCAGTGTGTGTGCTGTGTCAGTGTGTGTTGTATCGGTGTATCAGTGTGTGTGCTGTGTCAGTGTGTTAGTGTGTGTTGTATCGGTGTATCAGTGTGTGTGCTGTGTCAGTGTGTGTTGTATCGGTGTATCAGTGTGTGTGCTGTGTCAGTGTGTGTTGTATCGGTGTATCAGTGTGTGTGCTGTGTCAGCGTGTGCACCCTGTACTGTGGGGAGCAGAGGTAGCAGGTGCCGTGGTTGATCTGCCAGTGTGGTGTGGGGTGCAGTTTCCATTACCCTCTCACACGGGGAGAGACTTTCCATCAGTCGGTTGGTTCGCTTCCTCCCAGAGGTTGTTCTCAGTCCTGGCCACGAGCCAGCCTATTAAATCCAACCCTGGCCCTGTGTCTGCCCCACCCCCAGCTCCTGCCCAATTGGCTGCAACCTGTCACATGCCCTGTCACTTACTCACAGACAAGAGGCCCTTTCAGGTCCTTGAGCCTGTACTAGCTCTGCAAATGGTTTCCCTCTCCCCTGCTCTCACCCCACAGTTTCTGTTCAGCTGTTGATCTATCTGGCCACTAGATCTTCTTGCAGGCTGTGTGTTCTCAACAAATAACACATTAAGCTCCCCCCTTCCCTCTTCTTTAAAGCAAACTGATCCAAATCCGGACCTCCCAGTTATTAGTGCTGCTGAGGGTGAAACCCCCGCCCGTTACTCGCTCTGGATCGATTCTGTCTCGTTTTCAAAGTCTCCGTTCAAACCGCTGGGGAAGGGGGAACCCTCTGTCACTTCCCTCCCACCCTGCACCGTCGGGCTCCTTGTCTGGGAGGGGCACGTTTCCCCAGACACCCTGCCGCCCACTCCTCTCTACGTTAGCCCTTGCCCCGCCACTGCAACCCCCCCCCCCCCCCCCGGCTCTCTCTCCAACCAGGGAGGTGAGATTCGAAGGTGAACCACCGGAGCTACTCGACTCCAGAGGCACCGAGCCTTGCCATTGAGGCAGGTGTGTCCGCCTACTGCTGGTGGAAAATGTCGAAACCTCAAGAATGGAGGCCGGAAATCTGGAGGGAGGGTTACCACTGAGCATCAAGCAGCAGTTCAGGGAGAGGTTACTTGAAGTGCTTTCAAATTCAGTTTGGAAAAAAGAGAATATGTGTAACCAAGGGAAACAAGGGCCTGACAAAACACCAGAGACGGCGTCTTTTATTGTCGTCTTTAACTACTCGGGCGGAATAGTTACTCAACCAGCTTGGCGATCGACATGACTGTCCAAGTCAGGGGGCCACGGACTGCTTGGGGAACGAGAGACAAATGGGGTAGAAGCATGGGAGATAGGAGCAGAAGTAGGTCATTCAGCCCATCAAGCCTGCTCCACCACTGATGTAATATCCAGATACTATCTCCCACTCTCTCCCCATATCCTTTGCTGCCTTTTGTCTCGAAACAAAAATCTATCTACCTCCTTCTTAAATAGAGTCCATGCTGACCACGTTGTCCACCTAGCTAGTCCCAATTTCCTGCCTTCAGGAAACAAGGAAAATCTAGTCATAGAGCACTACAGCATGGATACAGGACCTTCGGCCCATCAAGTCCATGCCACCATCAGAACCCATTTACACTAATCCCATTTTATTAGTGTCATAGAGTAATACAGCACAGGAACAGGCCCTTTGGCCCAACTCATCCATGCTGACGAAGATGCCATCTAAGCTAGTCCCATTGCTTGCGTATGGCTCATATCCCTCTAAACCTTTCCTATCTGCTGTACCTGTCCAAGTGCCTTTTAAGTGTTGTTATTGTACCTGCCTCAGTCCACCTCTCTCCCCATACTCCCATCAACTCCCCCCCAGATTCGACCCGTTACCCACACAACTTACAGCAGCCAATTAACCCACTGACCCGCATGTTCTTTGGGATGTGGGAGGAAACCGGAGCACCCGGGAGAGAAACCCATGTGGTCACAGGGAGAACGTGCACACTCCACACAGACAGCACCTGAGGTCAGGTTTGAACCTGGGTCTCTGGAGCCCTGAGGCAGCAGCTCTACCTGTGCCATCCCAAATATATTCAGTGCCCTGGTCTAAACATGTTCTGTGGCAGAAAATTCCACACATTCAGCTGTGTAAAACTTTGGTTAGGCCACATTTTGGAGCACTGTGCGTAGTTCTGGTCGCCCCCATTACAGAAAGGATGTGGAGGCTTTGGAGAGGGTGCAGAAGCTTTACCAGGATTAGAGGGTATGAGCTATCAAGGAGAGGTTGGACAAACTTGGGTTGTTTTCACTGGAGCACTGGAGGCTGAGGGGTGACCCAATAGAAGTTTATAAAGTTATGAAAGACATAGATAGGGTAGACAGTCTGAATCTTTTTCCCAGGGTGGAAATGTCAAATACTAGAGGGCACAAGTTTAAGGTGAGAGGGGAAAGTTTAAAGGAGATGTGTGGAGGAGGTTTCTTACACAGGGAGTGGTGGGTGCCTGGAATGCGCTGCAGGGGTGGTGGTGGAAGCAGATGTGATAGCAATTGAAGAGGTATTTAGACAGGCAAATGAGCAGGCAGGGAAAGGAGGGTATGGATTAAATGCAGGCAGATATGCAGTTTAAATTGGCATCATGGTCATCATGGACACGATGGGCTGAAGGGCCTGTTCCTGTGCTGTACTGGTCTATGTTCTATGTTCACCAACCTCTGAGCGAAGGAATTTCACCTCAGTGCTAAATGTCACAGTATTGTATTTCCAGACACTCCAGCCAGGAGAAACATCCTCCTCGCGTCCCGTGTGTATAAACCCTGTCAGAAGTTTGTAACTTCCAATCGATCTCCTCACATTTGTCTAAACTCCAGTGAATACAAACATAGCCAACCAAATTGTGCCTCATACAGCAGTCCAATATTCCAGACATTGGGATTACAAAGTCATACATCAATGTGAAGTAAACTCACAGATCCAAGCCATAAAAAAGTCCAAAACAATAGCTCTTATTTCCAGCTGGAGCAAGCTGAAATTATTGGAGAACCTTTGCAAGGATGTGGGGTGTCAGTTCTGGGGTTACTGGGATGGGGGTTGTCAGTTCTGGGGTTACTGGGGGTGTGGGGGTGTCAGTTCTGGGGTTACTGGGGGTGTGGGGGTGTCAGTTCTGGGGTTACTGGGGATGGGGGTGGAGGTTCAGTTTTGGAGTTCCTGGGGAGCTGAGAAGGTTGGGAGAAGATTTTGAGAATTGAAAGTTGAAAGTGACCGAAAGTTCGGAGGGTGAGACAGGGAAACTTTATCTGCAGAGAGCGGTTTTGGTTGGACCTTGCTACCTGTGGGTGTGGTGGAAACAGAGCCAGTCATGGCTGTCAATGGGGGCATTGGGTGGGTAGTTAAGAGAATGTAAGAACACAAGAAAATAGGAATGGGAGTAGGCCACTCAGCCCCTCAAGCCTGCCCCGCCATTCAATATGATCATGGCTGATCTGCCCCAGGCCTCAACTCCCCTTCTGTGCCTGTTCCCCAGAGCCCTCAATTCCCCGATCTTTCAGAAGTTTATTTCCTTTCTCGTATATACCAGCATGTGATCTAGTCTCCACAACCCTCTGGGGCAGAGAGTCCTACAGGTTCACCACCCAGGGAATAGTCTGTAGAGCTGTGAGGAGAAAGCAGGGGAATGGGACTGCGATGCCTGATGTTAAAAAACGGAAAATGTTGGAAACACCCAGCAGGTCAGGCAGCATCTGTGGAGAAAGCAGCAAGGTTGTTTTTTCTCTCTTGCCCAATCTTCGACCTGAACCGCTGTCTCTCCTTCTCTCACAGATGGTGGAGCAGACTCAATGAGCCAAATAGCCTAATTCTGCCCCTATACCTTATGGTCTAAATTCAAAAGTCGAAATTCCTTCCTACAAACAGCAGATCTGTTTCCTCTATCTCCCCACTTTTAGTAATTGTTCTTTCTTATCAGCCTTAAGTGCTTTTGACGCCTTTCCTTACAAGACCGTGGAGATATCGTTACCAGATTGAGTGATTTTAGTGTATTTTCCAATTTATGGAGAAAATTGACCTTGAGGCTGTTTGTGAAAAATAGAATGCGTTCACTACCCAGGGATGGCCTGTACTCAGTGCTGAGTCTCCACAGTCCCTAGGTAGAGAATTGCAAGGGTAGATCGATACTTGGTATGCAAGCCGGGGTTACTGAGATGGGCGAGTGTTGAGGTTACTGTGAAATCAGCCTCAATCTTATTGAATGGTGAAGCAGCTTCAATAAGATTGAATAAGGTTGAATGGTTTTATCTTGTTCCTAGTTTACATGCTCATATAAAGGAACCCTCACCACTGTGTTGGAACAGGGCAGGGGAGCTCCCAGTCTACATTGGTGGATCAATGGTGGAGAGGGTCAGCAGCTCTAAATTCTTGGGTGCTAATATATCGGATGCCAGCACAGAGATGCAATCACAAGAAAAGCGCGCCAGCATCTCTACTTTCTTAGAAGGTTAAGGAGGTTCAGCTTGTCACTGAACACTCTAACAAACTGGTACAGATGTACAAACGCTGCTGTAAGTAAATTTTTCATTGCACCTGTGCATACATGTACTTGTGCTTATGACAATTAAACTCGACTCTGACTTTGAAAGTATCCAGACTGGTCGCATCATGGCTTGGTACAGCAATCTGAATGTGCAGGAAGGTAAGAAGCCGCAGAGAGTAGTGGACTCCTGCCCAATACATCATGGGCACATCCCTCCCCACCATCGGTGGTATCTACAGGAGGCGCTGTCTCAAGAAGGCAGCATTCATCATCAAAGATCCCCACCATCCGGGCCGTGCCATCTTCTCGCAGCTCCATCGGGCAGGAGGTACAGAAGCCTGAAGTCCCACACCACCAGGTTCAAGAACAGCGACTTCCCTTCAACCATTCGGTTCTCGAACCAACCTGCACAACCCTAATCACTACCTCAGTATAGCAACCACTGTGACCACTTTGCACTACAATGGACTTTGTTTTTTGTTGTTCTAACTGTGTTCTTTCTTGTTTAATTTTGTATATTTAATGTTTAATTTATGTTTTTTCTTGTGAATGTTGTATCTCTAATGCTCTGTGCCTGTGCTGCTGCTGCAAGTAAGTTTTTCATTGCACCTGTGCACACATGTACCTTGTGCTTATGACAATGAACTTGTTGTTATAGCCAGAGGAATCATTAGAGTAATGACTCCTCCGGCTATTCTCCCATCCACAGGACCGCCCTGCATCACATCTTGTACTTAAAGTCCTTTTAGGACAGGCAGCAGGGACAAAACTGACAATCACTTGGGTTCACAGCTGGGCACGGTGTCACAGCTGTATTTACTCATGCAAACTAATGTTAAGCTCCTCAGCCAAATTAGCATCGCAATCACAGATGTTTGGCTGGCACTGGTGGAAGTCACTTTGCATTTTACACATTTACAAGTGTTCTGAATATCCCCGGGATGTATAAACACAACACGTAATGAGTGTTCTGTGCCCTCGAGTATCCTTGTGGTGCTTGACCGAGAGAAGGGCCTGTCCTTTTAAGGGCTCTCTCTAAACCTCCCTCTGGATGACCTGAGAGCTTGGTGCAAATCCTTGCGGGGAGCTGGGGAGGTGGAGGGGATGAGGAAGGCGTCAGCACTCCTTGGCCCCCACCCGCTTCCCGGGCCCCTGCCAATTCTCCTGAGCTCTCTGGTAACCCTGGAGCTGGGGGCGGGGAGAAGTGAATACAGAAGGCCTGGTTTTGTGGAGGGCAGGGAGGGGGGGTTGGATACAGAAGTGGAACACCCCTGATCCTGTGGATTTGGCAGCACTGGCAACCTGCATCGGCCTGTCCCAGCGTCCCTACTGTCTTTCTCCCTCTCCCCCCATTGACCGAGCAGAGGGGGTGGGGTGGTCACCCAACAGTGAGTGAAGGCAGGCCTCACCAACCATGTCCTGGGGATGGGTCGGCTCCAGTGGGCTGAGGCAGAGGTGAAGGTGGACGACCTTGGTCATGTCACCCTGGTCTTGTGACCTAAGTCCAGGTCATGTGGCCCTGGTCATGTGATCCAGGCCATGCAAGTCTTGTCATGAGACCCAGGCCAGCCTTGGTCACATAACCCAGGCCCAGCCCAGGTTCACATGACACAACCCAGTCCTCAGTCACATGACCAACCACCTTGGTCATGTGACTAACAACCCAGCCCTTGATCGCACAACCCAACCCTGTCTTGGCCACGTGACCAACCCAGCCCTGGGTCACGTGACCCAAACCCAGCCCTGCTCCCACGACCAAACATGCAGCCCCTCCTGATCACCTGATCCACCCCCCCTGGTTCTTATCATGTGACCTGCGTCTCGGGCCTTGGTCACATGACCCAGCCCCAGTCACTGGCCACATGAGCTGACTACAGGCCTTGGTCATGTGAGCCCGCCCTGATCACAGAACTAGGCTAAACTCCAGGCCTTTCCACAAGTCGGCTGGCCCAGGGCCTGACCACCTAAACCTGACAAAGCCCCACCCAGCACGGCTCTGTCAGCAGCACTCTACATGGGCACCTCAAATTGTGGACCCTCTAAACTCCCAGTGAGGGGAAAGGTCCACTGGCAGCCTGTTCCTCCAACACAGCCAGAACTGAGGTGCTCAGGTGACAGTGAGGGGCCTTGGGGGAAGCCTATGGTCAGAATCACAGATACAGGGTTGTCCAGTGCAGGGTCATTAACCCTCACCCCAAACCCTTCCCTGACAACAGGTTACATGGCGCGAGGGTTAATGAGCTGGGAAACTGACTGAAGTCCTGTGTTACATCAATAGCTGCACCATACAACACAGGTATAGCTTTGAGCTCCAAAATAGAACATTTCAGCCTGTGATTGAAGAGGCTTTTAATAGCCTGGCTGAGGCCTGTGTCAGGAATAACACAGCCAGCTGTGTGTCTGGGATGTGTCTGCCCGGAGCTCCCTCACATTCCAGGCTGTGACAGTAATCCAACACCGGCTCTTCCCACAACCCGCATGGCCGCTGAAAGTCCGAGACAAAACCAGGAATGCTAGCACTCTCCAACAGTGGCGCAGCGGGTAGAGCCCCTGCCTCACAGCGCCAGAGACATGGGTTCGATCCTGACCTCGGGCGCTGTCTGTGTGGAGTTTGCACGTTCTCTCTGTGACCGTGTGGGTTTCCCCCGGGCGCTCTGGTTTCCTCCCACATCAGAATCACAATCAGAATCAGATTTATTATCACTGATTTACATGACGTGATATTTGTTGGTTTGCGGGCAGCAGTACAGTGCAAGGACATAAGAATTATTATAAATTACAAAAATAAATACTGCAAATAAAAGGAATAATGAGATAATGTTGATGGCTTCATCCCAAAGACGTGTGGGTTGGTGGGTTAATTGGCTGCTGTAAGTTTCCCCCAGTGTGCAGGTTGAGGGGTAGAATCTGGGTGGAGTTGATGGGAACATGGGGAGAAGAGGTTACAGGGAAAATTAGCAGAGGAATGGGATTGCTCTGTGACCCTGCATAGACCTGATGGGCTGAATGGCCTCCAAGTTCATAATGAAACATGGATGTATGGAAACCAGCCTCAGTGCGAGGAGCGTGGTCAGAAGGGAGAACTGAGATCATCAGGGGTGGAATACAGCCAGACTCACGGAGGTAGGATCAGACGGAGAAAGCCAGGGAGAACTCAGGCTTGCACTGGGCAAAAATGCATTCTCATTCAGTCATTAAAGAAACAAAAGTTATGAAAGTTCTTGTTCACAAATCTCCCCATGGTCACTGATGGAAGACGAGGGGAGGAGATGGGGAGTGGATGAGGGGGAGTTGGGGAGGGGAGGAGTGGGGGATAGGGAAAGGATGGGAGGAGGGGAGATGGGGTGAGAAGGGGGAGGGGAGGAGAGATGGAAGACAAGGGAGAAGATGGGGAGGGAAGGAGGTGGAGATGGGGAGGGAAGGAGGGGAGATGGGGAGGGGGAGATGGGGAAAGGAAGAGGGGAGAGGGGGAGGAGGGGGAGATGGGGGATATGGGGAGGGAAATGGAGGAGCAGGAGATAGGGAGAGGGAGATGGAGGAGGGGGAGGGGATGAAGGGGAGGAGGGGAGTTGGGGAGGGATGGAGGAGGTGGAGGAGGGGGAGATGGTGAGGGGAAATGGAAGAGGAGGAGATGGGGAGAGGGAGATGGAGGACATAGGGAGGGGATGGAGGAGGGGGTGATGGGGAGGGGATGGGGAGATGGGGAGGGGATGGGAGATGGGGAGGAGGGGGAGATGGGGAGGGTAGATAGAGGAGGGGGAGATGTTGGGGGAGGAGGGGGAGTTGGGGAGGGGGAGATGGGGGAGAGGAAGGGAGCAAAAGAGAAACAAGAGCAAAGTAGGGGATTGGAATTGATGGGAAGCTCCTCTCCCCTTCCCCAGGGTACACAGGGGCTGGGTGTGGCCCATTTGCTGTCGAGGGAGACCTTTCTGCCCTATCTACAAGCCTGGCTTCCTCCTCTGGTAACCAGTCCTTCATCTGATTATTGCCTTCTCACACCTCCCCAGATGTCGAGATGTTTTCCACCCTGAAGGCAAACCAAGTTATCTGGGTCACGGGGCTGTGCGACAGAGCACACTTTCCAAGTCGAGCTGACAGAAAGTCTCACCATTTCTTTCCTGCCAAAACCACATTATTAAAAGTTGCCTTTTCAAAAGAAAACAATCTTGTCAGCTGTGGTTGCCTGACAACGCAGCTCACGTCGATGTGCCCCACCTCATACAGTTGTACAGCACGGAAACAGGCCCTTTGGCCCAACACGCCCATGCTGACCAAGGTGCCTGCCTGAGCTAGTCCCGTTTGCCTGTGTTTGGACCATATCCCTCTAAACCTTTCCTCTCCGTGTACCTGTCCAAGTGTTTTTAAACGTAATTGTACCCACCTCTACCACTTCCTCTGGCAGCTCGTTCCACGTACCCACCACCCTCTGTGTGAAAAAACCTCCCCCTCAGGTCCTTTAAATCTTTCCCCTCTCACCTTAAACCTGTGCCCTCTAGCTTTAGACTCCCCTGCCCTGGGAAAAAGACTGCAACTACCTACCCTATCTATGCCCTCATAATTTTATGAACCTCTCCCTCAGCCTCCTTTGCTCCCAATCTGGTCTCTGCTCATAACTTAAGCCCTCCAGTCCAGGCAACGTCACTGTGAATCTTTTCTGCACTGTCTCCAGCCTAATCACATCCTTCCTATAGTCTGGTGACCAGAACTGCACACAGTATCCCAGCTGCAGTCTCACCAATGTCCTGTACAGCTTAACACAAGAGCCTTCTGTCTCCAACACCATCCTGCCTCTCAAACGGTTTCCTGGGGCAGGTTTCTCAGGTGTGGTCAGCACCTTGGCTACGTGGATTGAGCCTAGTCTGCACATGGAAGCATTTACCAGTCAGGAGTCCCAAGGCTCAAGGCTCCATCTGGTGCCTCTGAGTCGGGATGAGCGGGAGAGGGAAGAGGAGGAATCTCCTCTCTCTGGGGACTGTGTCCTTGGAATTCTCTACCTGGGAAGAGTTTTGGGTGTGGTCTGGGGAGAGCAGTGCGGGTGGGTGCAGGGCACGGCATGCTGGGCAGGCATGATGGCCTCTGGGAGTGAGGCCCAGCAGAACAGGCCTTCAACTCTGAGGGGCAGGAGGTAGGGGAGAGGGAGAGAGGAGAGAGAGTGCATGTGACAGGAGTGTGAATGGAAGTGAGAGAGCAAGAGAGAAAAAGAGTATTTGTGAGTAGGAGGGGGAAGCAAGAGAGAATAGAAAGAGGGAGAACGCGAGAGAGAGTGAGACCCACGGAGAGAGAGAGAAAGAAAGATTGAGGGAAAGTAGGAGACAGAGAGTGTGTGAGAGAGACAGAGAGAGAGACCGTGTGTGTGTGTGTGTGTGTGTGTGTGTGAGCATGAAAGAGAGACCACAGAAGGAGATAGTGAGAAAGGTAGAGGGACCACACGAGAGAGTGTGTATGAGAGAGAGAGATACAGGGAGCAAAAGAGGAAGAGAGTGTGAGAGTGTGAGTGTGTGTGAGAGAGTGTGAGTGTGTGTGAGAGAGTGTGTGAGAGAGAGTGTGTGTGTGTGAGAGTGTGAGTGTGTGTGAGAGTGTGTGTGTGAGAGTGTGTTTATGAGTGTGTGTGAGAGAGTGTGTGCGTGTGAGAGTGTGCGTGAGTGTGAGTGTGTGCGAGAGAGTGTGTGAGTGTGAGTGTGTGTGAGAGAGTGTGTGTGTGAGAGTGTGTGTGAGAGTGTGAGTGTTTATGAGTGTGTGTGAGAGTGTGTGAGTGTGAGTGTGTGTGTGAGAGTGTGTGTGAGTGTGTGTGAGAGTGTGTGTGAGTGTGAGTGTGTGTGAGAGAGAGTGTGTGTGTGAGAGAGAGTGTGAGTGTGAGAGTGTTTGAGTGTGTGTGTGTGTGAGTGTGTGTGTGTGTGTGTGTGTGTGTGAGAGAGAGACAGACAGACAGACAGACAGACCGACAGACCTACAGAGTTATACCTCCTATTGGCATGAGTTTTGATTGTCTTTGCTCTTTAGACGGGAGAATGGACACACAGACTGGACTCAAATGAGTGCAATTTTAACAGAGTGAAGAATTTGGTGGGAATTAGTGAGCAAGTGATTCCAATCTGAGGTTTAGTTCCATGCAGGCCATCATGGTGACGAACAGGTTCCATTTTTATGGACATCCATAAGTAGATTTTGTCTATAAGTTGGAAAATACACAAAAATCACACAATATGGTAACCACACCCCCACAGGATTGTAATGAATGGCATCAAAACCACATAAGGCCAATAAGAAAGAACAACCACTAAAAGTGGAGAGAGAGAGAGAGAGAGAGAGAGAGAGAGGCGGGGGGGAGAGAGAGAGAGAGGGAGCTAGTTCTGGACACAAGACTGCAGATGTTGGAATCTGGAGCAACACACAATCTGCTGGAGGAACTCAGCGGGTCAGGCAGCATCTGTGGGGGAAAGGTGTTTTGGGTTGAGACCCTTCATCAGGAACTAGTTCTGCCGTTCGTAGGAACTTACGTAGGTACATTGGACTTTTGAATTTAATAATGTTATGGGAGCTCGTTCGTATGCGGGGGTGTCCATAAGTTGGGTGTTCTTAACCTGGGGACAGCCTGTACTTAGAACGAACGTTAATTTAGCACCTTTCACAATTTTAATCCACTGTTAACAAGCTGCCAGTCAGCATCAGTTACTAGTTACTGCAGCTCCAGCCAGTAACTGCGGAGGCAATTTTTGGTGGGATCTTTGTTCTCCCAAACAGCTTTTATTCGTAGCATTAAATTCACCCAAATAAGGACAGCAAAGCACAGCATCCACCTAAAGTGAAATTGGTTGGAAACCACTGGCCTTAGTTACTCACAGAACCAGTTTTACTCACCCTGTTTCCAATGAACTGGGCTATTTAAAGGATCAACTCTCACACTCCACTCACTATCCTCGCCATGACTTGTAATCCCCTGCAACCTCACATGCGTTTCTGGACTGCTTTGACCACGGTAGTCAGGGTTATGGTCACACTCGTATATTTATCAAATTTCCTTATGACTGTGAAGAAGACCATTTGGCCCATCGAGTCTATGTCAGCTCTTGGTGCAATCCTATGCCCCTACTTATTTGCCTGTCTCTTATTCCCTCTCAGCTGCCCACCAACTCCCCTCCCTGTTTCTCCCACCACCGACCTATACCAGGGGCAGTTTACAGCAGCCAATTGACCCACCAACCCGCACGTCTTTGGGATGTGGGAGCACCCAGGGGAAGCCCACACAGGTCCCAGGGAGAAGGTGCAAACTCCACACAGACAGGGCCAGAGGTCGGGATCGAACCCGGGTCACTGGAGCGGTGAGGCAGTGCCTCAGGTTCCTGGCCTCAGGATCGTTCCAGGCTACTGTAGCTGATCTTTGCCACGTCTCACGGTTTGCTGCTCAGTGCTGCATTGGGGAGGTCAACCCAGCTCCCTGTTCGAGGAGAGGAGGCTTCACCTGCACCTCCTTCACCCCCCCCCCCCCCAGGGGAACGAAGAGCAGGCGCGAGGACTTAGCTGTGTAGCAGCTGGAGATTTCCCCAAAGGGCAGGCCCTCAGACTGCATTCAAGTCCTAACAGAGGCTTCCCTGGAAACCTCCTTGGCCCTTGAGGGTCTCTGTAATCCCCCCGGCTCTGTGATCTGTCCAGATCCCTCTGACCCTCAGGTAGCACTCTCCCAGACTCCTCCCACCCCCATCACTGCAGCATGCATACATTCAAGAGCAGCACTCCCCAGGGGCTGGAAGAGTGCAGCTTGTTTGGTGACACGTTGCTTTAAAGTTAGCTGCAGAAAAGGCTACCTGCAAGAACTTGCAATGAGTCAGCAGGGAACGGCTTGTATTGGAAACTGACAATGTCACTTTGGGGTGGTATAACACAGGAAAGCCAGGCCACGCTCTTCGAACCTCACAAGTGAAGGTCACGGTCCTCATGCAGTTTAAACAAACAATGCTAAGGTGACCACAGCTCTGACCTGCTTTCCGCAGCCTTGACATGTTCCTTTGTTTTGTCCTTCGCTAATTTCCCGCATTGAGTTTCCCAACCAGAGAGCTTTAGCAACAGTTTATCACCATGGCAACCCTGCCCTTACCTTATCAGTGATCACCCCTTTCCCCATCTATACCTCCCTTACCCTCTCTGCACCTGAGAATTAGCGTTTTTCTCTCTCTCCCAGTCCTTGATGAAGGGTCTTCGACTGTAAACGATAACTCGCTTCTCTTTCCATGGATGTTGCCTGACCTGTTGAATATTTCCTGCATGTTCTCTCTTTAGTATAGTTCTGCCTCTAATTGCGGGGCAATACAGGTTGAAACACTCTCGTCCGCCACTCTGTGGTTCGGCAACTCTGGTGGTCTAGCATGTTTTGAATCTGTGGTACATATCTATAATAGTTAACTAATTCTAACTAAGATCTAAGGTCTAAATTTAACAAAGATCTGTTCCAATCTGAAGCTAATCAACCTACCAGTGCAACTTTTGTGATCTCAGCTAACTGCGTTTCCGACTTAGAGAAACTTTGGGTTATGTACAGTTAATGGAACCCTAACGTGACCCAGGGAGAGCTTGTACTTGAAAAGAACAGTTCTCTTGCTCGAAGGAAGATGATCGGGGGCAATTCCTGTGGTCTGGATTTTCTGTGGCCCACCATCTGTCAGGTCAGAAGGGCGCTGGACCAGAGAGCTTCAGCCTTTACTGCCATTGGCAGGAGTTTAGAGAAAGTTGATTGCATTGATTCCTGTGCTGAAGGAATTATCTTTAGAGAAATATAGATGAGGCCTATACTTTAGAAAATGGAAGGTGATCATACTGAACTTTGTAAGGTTCTGGGGGTTTGCTGCAATGGCGTTTCTGTCAGTGGGGGGATCTAAAACTTACTCTTGTACCAATGAAGGCAAGCATGCCATATGGCTTCTTTACCACCTTATCTACTTGCTTGGCCACTTTCATAGAGCTATGGACTTGGACCCCAAGATCCCTGCATAAGATCATAAGACATAGGAGCAGAATGAGGTAATTCGGCCCATCGAGTCTGCAATCATGGCTCATTTTTTTCTCAGCCTCATTCTCCCACCTTCTCCCTGTGACCCTTAACCCCCTTACCAATCAAGAACCTGTCAATCTCTGCCTTAAATACACCCAATGACTTGGCCTCCACGGCCCTCTGTGGCAACGAATTCCACAGATTCGCCACCCTCTGGCTGAAGAAATTCCTCCTCTTCTCTGTTCTAAAGGGATGTCTCTTTATTCTGAGGCTGTGCCCTTGGATCCCAGACTCTCCCACTGATGGAAACATCCTCTCCACATCCACTCTATCCAGGCCTTTCAGTATCCAGTAGGCTTCGATGAAATCCCCCGTCATCCTTCTGAACTCCATCGAGTACAGGCCCAGAGACATCAAATGCTCCTCATACATTAAGCCTTTCATTCCTGGGATCATTCTTGTGAACCTCCTGTGGACCCTCTCCAGGACCAGTGCATCTTTCCTTAGATACAGGGCCCAAAATTGCTCACAATACCCCAAGTGTGGTCTGACCAAGGCCTTATAAACCCTCAGCAGTACATCCTTCCTCAGATACAGGGCCCAAAATTGCTCAAAATACTCCAGATGTGGTCTGACCAACACCTTATAAACGCTCAGCAGTACATCCTTGCTTTTATGTTCTCGAAATGAATGCTAACATTGCATTTGCCTTCTTTACTACCAACTCAACTTAACTTGCAAGTTAACCTTGAGGGAATCCTGAACTAGGACTCCAAGTCCCTTGCATCTCGATTTCTGAATTTTCTCCTCATTTAGAAAATAGTCTACACCTTTATTCTTCCTACCAAACTGCAAAGTGCAGGGAATGAAGAGGAGCTTATTCCCTCAGGGCACCCTCTGCCCCAGAGAGCGGTGGAGGCTGAGGGTGAGGCTGGTCTATAGGGTTATGGGGAACAGGCAGGAAAGTGGAGTGGAGTTCAAAGTCAGTGCAGGTTGAGGGACCAAATGGCCTCGTCCTGCTCCTCCTGTTCTGTACGATCAGATGCTCTGCACATGAATCAGCAGTGCTGTGAGCAGGGAGCTGAGTTGGCAGTTGGCTATCCCAGCCTTGATTTATTGGGTTATAAACGTGAACAGGTTTCCTAGCCACACAGAGGGAACTTGCTAAGGTCAGGAACTTATTCAGTGTGAGACTGGGTGCAGAGGGGAGGGGTTGTCCTGTCAGAAGAGGCAGGACAGTTTGAACATAGAACACAGAACATTACAGCACAGTACAGGCCCTTTGGCCCACAATGTTGTGCTGACATTTTATCCTGCTCTAAGATCTATCTGTCCCTTCCCTCTCACATAGCCCTCCATTTCTCCATCATTCATGTGTCTAAGAGTCTCTTAAATGTCCCTAATGTATCTGCTCCCATAACCTCTGCCGGCAGTGCGCTCCACGCACCCACCACTCTGTGTAAAAAAACTTACCCCTGACATCCCCCTAATACCTTCCTCCAATCACCTTAAAATTATGTTCCCTCATGTTAGCCATTGTTGCCAGGTCTGTATTCCTTGGGAGTTTAGAAGAATGAGGGGTGACCTTGTTCAAACATAGAAGATCCTGAAGGGGCTTGACAGGGTAGATGTTTGGATGTTTTCACTAGTGAGAGAGTCACTAACAAGGGGACATAGATACAAAATAAGGGGCTGGTCATTTAAAACTGAGGTGCGTAGAAACCTATTCTCTCAGAGGGTAGTGAGTCTCTGGAATTCTGTGCCCCCGAGGGTGGTAGATAAATGTTTGAAAGATCGAGGAACTGGGGGTTATGGGAAACTGGCACACAAGAGGACTTGAGGCCAACATAGATCAGCCAAAGTTATATTGAATGGTGGGGTAGCTGAGTGGCCTACTCTTGCTCCTGTTTTCCTGTGTTCTTGTAGAGACGGCAAGACAGGTTCCCTGTTGGAGCCAGTGTCCTAGTTAAACTGGATAGCACTGGTTATAGGCAGGGCATTCAATTGATAAAGTGGAGGGTGGTGAGAGGGTTCAGGTGAGGTAAAGATTATAGATTTATTTCTCTAGGCAGAGGAAGGGATAATGGGACGGAGATCTTGTGGTAATAGGGAATCCCAAAACAAAGTCAATTCAAGGAAAATAGTGAAGAGTTAAAATTAAAGACAATATATGAAAATGCTTGAAGCATTTGTAACAAAATATCTCAATGATCAGCACTGCTGGGATTGACAAAATAGACAGAACAGTTAATGCCCAAACCTGGACATAATGCAACCAATCATTTCCCTAGGATACCAGGGTTAACCAATCACTGATCCTCAGTGTCTTCAATGTCACTGGGTACCACAGTTACCCAGTCACACCCTAAAGATGTGTGGGTTGGTAGGTTGGTTGGGCACTGTAATTGGTTGAGTGGTAGATTCTGGGGGGCGAGTTGGGTGTGTGAGACAGAATAGGTCACAAAGAAATAAGTGTGGGAATGGGAATGTTGGGATTGCTCTGAGAGTCAGTCTAGGCTCAATGGGCTACAATGGCCTCCTTCTATGCCATAATCCAATGTAACACCTTGGGTTGCTCACTGCTAAATTCAACCTGCCACCTCAGGGCTGTTCTCCCTGGAGCGAAGGAGGTTGACAGAGGTTTATAAAATCATGAGGGGCATAGATAAGGTGGATGGTCTGTCTTTTCCCCGGGGTAGGGGAGTCTAAAACTAGAGGGCATAGGCTTAAAGTGAGAAGAGAAAGATTTAAAAGGGACCTGAGGGGCAACTTTTCCACACAGAGCATGGTGGGTGTGTGGAACAGGATACCAGAAGGAAGAGGTACAGGTAGAAGTGGGTACAATTACAACGTTTAAAAGACATTTGGGCAGGTACATGGATAGGAAGTGTTCAGAGGGGTATGGGCCAAACACAGGCAAATGGGACTGGCTCAGGTAAACAACTTGGTCAGCATGAAATGAGTTGGATCGAAGGGCCTGTTTCCGTGCTGTACAACTATACGTCTCAGTCCTGGAGACCAGGACCTTCTTGTTTTAGGTGTCCCCACTACAATGCACACTCTGACCATGCTCTGGACAAAGAGAGCCTTTACTCAGTCTGTCAGTGACCACCTTGTGTTTAGCCCCTGCTTGTGGGAGCCGTTTCACCATGTCCACCGTGATAACTCCTCTCTTTAGGATCTCTCCCAACACTCTGCTTCTCTCTTACAGGAAGCAAGTCCAAGCCTCCTCGTTCCTGATCATTGCATCTTCCAAGATTTTTCCATCACATTCCCTGCAGACCTTTCCTGCTCCTTTTCCAGTGTCCTTTGGGCCAAACCCTTCTCAAGCTGGAAAAATTCCCAGATCTCCCAGCAGATGCTGGACAAGTAGTGAGGGTGAGCCCTCTCTCTCCAGATGACCGGTAGGATTTACTAGTGGCTGACGTGGAGAATCCAGCAGAGACATACAAGCCTCAGAGCATGCAAATCCATGCATTGGGTTTGGCTAATTCTCGGAGCCCAGGATGAGATCTAAGGACTCCCGGGTGACTCAGTAGGACTTCCAAGATATAGATAGTTGACTTACATGGAACAGCACAGGAACAGGCCCTTCGGCCCACGATGTCTGTGCTGAACATTATGCCAAATTAAACTAAATCTCCTCTGCCTGCACATGATTCACATCCCTCCATTTCCTACAGAGTCATGTGTCTAACAGACTCTTAAACACCACTATTGTATCTGCTTCCACCACCGCCCCTGACAGCCCGTTCCAGGCACCCACCGCTCTCTGTGTAAAAAATACTTGCCCCGCACGTCTCCCTTAAACTTTTCCCCTCTCACCTTAAACGCATGACTTTTGGTACTTGACATTTCTACCCTGGGGAAAAGATACCATCTGTCTGTCTATGCCTCCCATAATCTTATAAACTTCTATCAAGGTCTCCCCTCAGCCTCCTCCGCTCCAGAGAAAACAACCCAAGTTTGTCCAACCTCTCCTTACAGATGTGCTGATTACATTCTGCCCACTGCCTCTGCCTCCCCTTCCCTGCAACCCTGCCCACATCACGGGCACTGCACAGGTCTCCTGTCTTGTGGGGTGAGCCTCTCTCCAGCCCACCAGTGACGGGAAGGAACCACAAACCCCTCCTCAACAACCCGGTCTACACCATATCCGCCAGTGACAAGTACAATGGTCAGCAAGGACGTGGTGGGCCGAAGGGCCTGTTTCTGTGCTGTATGACCCTATGAATCAGTATTCACTACATGACCTTGCGTCGAGGTGGCGGAGCGGACAGGCACAACCAGTGTGCGGTTTCCCTGGGTGTGGTCTGTTCCCTGGGAGCTCCCCCCCCACACAGCCCCCCATCAGCTCCTGCTCCTCCCCATCCACCACCAACTGAGTCCAAACACTGTCCCTCAAATGTACGTTAAAGCAGCAGAGGTTGAGTGAGATTAGAGAGAGGTGGTCAACACCGAGAGTAAGGAGAACTACTTCCTCTGACAGGAGTCTTGGTAGCCAGTAGACACCGATTTACGGGAATTTGGGAAAGGAACTAAAAGGAAGATGTGTGGAACTATTCCGGACTCTTCCTCGCTCCATTTTAATCCGTCGTTCTCCTTGGGATCCATCAGCTGAGGACAGGAGTTAGATCCAAGCAAAGCTTCCCACAGATTAGATTGGGTGTACAAAGAGACTTGAGCATCCTTGTGCACCACCAACCCAGGGAGTCATAGACAGACTTAAAGGCCCTTCAGCCCATTGAGTCCCTGCTGCCCATTGAGCCCCCAAGTGTTCAGGTGGAGCAAGAAGCTGAGGAGGATAGTGCTGTCACAAGAGACTGCAGACGCTGGAATCTGGAGCAAAAAAACGAGCTGCTGGAGGAACTCAGCAGGTCAGGCATCATCTGTGGGGGGGAAAGGAATTGTCGATGTTTTGGGTCGAGACCCTTCATCAAGAGCTAGTTCTGCCATTTGTAGGAACTAACGTACGTATGTACATTGGACTTCTGAATTTAATAATATTGTGGGAGCTCGTTCATATGTGAGGGTGTCCATAAGTTGGGTGTTCTTAACCTGGGGATAGGCCTTGTACTTAGAACTAACTTTAAATTAGCATTTTGGATCAAGACCCTTTGTCTAGATCCAGAAAAATGCTGTGTAGTCCTACATTGCAAGAGGATTTGAGTACAGGAGCAAGGATGTCTTTGCAGCACAATACAGGGCTTTGGTATGACCACACCTGGAGTACTGGGTACAGTTTTGGTCTCCTATGTCTTGTTATAGAGGGAGCAAAGGTTTGCCAGACTGATCCATCACTAAGGACCCTCACCATCTGGGACACGCCCTCTTCACGTTACTACCATCGGGGAGGAGGTACAGGAGCCTGAAGACCCACACTCAATGATTCAGGAAACAGCTTCTTCCCCTCCGCGTCTAGATTTCTGAACAGTCCATGAACATACCTCGTTATTCTTTTTTTTTGCATTATTTACTTATTTTTCCTAATTTATAGAAATTTTATGTCTTTGCACTGTACTGCCTCTGCAAAACAACACACTTCACATCATCTAAATCAGTGATAATAAATCTGATTCGGCTTCGGATGGGACTGCTGTATAATGAGAGATTGGGTCAACCACAATTATATTCACTGGAAGAATTAGAGGGGATCTAGCTGAAACTTAAACAATTCTGACAGGTGTGCACCGGCTGAATGCAAGGAGGATGTTCCCCCGGCTAGAATGTTCAGGGACTAGGGGACACAGGGAAGGGGTACGAGATTTAGGACTGAGATGAGGTGAAACTTCTTTACTTGGGGGATGGAGAACCAGTGGTATTCTCTCCCATACAGGACAATGGAGATCAAGTTGAAAAACACTGCGATGCTGGAGGAACTCAGCAGGCCAGGCAGCAGCCGTGGAGAAAAGCAGGCGGTCAACGTTTTGGGTCAGGACCCTTCTTCAGGTACAGCTGTACAGCTGTAACATGATGTCCCAACTCCTGTACTCAATAATCTGACCGATTAAGGCCAGCGTCAGCCAAATGCCCTTTTTCACTACCCTGTCTACATGCGGTTGCCGCTTTCAAGGAACAATGTACCTGTACCCCTTGGTCCTCTCTGTTCTACACCACTCCCCAGGGCCCTACCATTTACTGTGTAAATCATGGCCTGCTTTGTCTTACCAAAATGCAACACCCCGCATTTATCTGAAATTAAACTCCATCTGCCATTCCTCGGCCCAACTGGCCCAGTTGATCAAGATCCCGTTGTAATCTTAGATAACCATCTTCACTGTCCACTATAGCACTGATTTTAGTGTCAACTGCAAATTTACTAACTGATGCTAACCTTACTAAACTCTTACTACTGTAAGAAAGCGGTATTGAGATAGAAGATCAGCCGTGAGTGTATTGATTGATAGAGCAGGCTCGAGAGACCGAATTATCTGCCCCTGCTCCCATTTTCCATCTTTCTAATGGCTGCAGGGTCCGCTGCTCTGGACAAGGTGAGACTGCTTCTCTTGGTCATAGTCCACCAGGCCAAAAATCCCACATCAATACTCTCTATCCATCAAGGAGGGAATGCCTCCACCTCATGTTAATCCTCAAGATCCAATCTCTCCATCCTCCCACTCGTTGCCGCTACCCTCTTGGTTTTCCAAAGAATTCCTGGGCGGGGGTTTCAGTGGGATGCTGGGGGGAGTGCTACACCGTCTTTACAGTGAGGCGTTAAACCAGCTTGCTCAGGAGAAGGGAAATATCCCGCAGCAGCACTGGTTCTCCCTGGCATCCTGTCTCATCCTCAACACTTGTGTTTCTCTCTCCACAGGTGCTGCCTGACCTGCTGAGCACTTCCAGCATTTTCTAGTCTTTATTTCAGATTTCCAGCATCTGCTTTCATTTTGATTTTCAACGAAAGTAGCTCGCCTGGACCGATTGCGCACAAATGGCCTGCACCTTTCCCAAGCCACAACAGTGATCAGGGCCCTGTCAGTATCCTGGTTTAGGACATCCTCAGGTGTGACATATGCTGACAGGAAGCATCTCTGTCTGACTTTTTCCTGAACTCTTTTAGAAGCCGCGTTGTGTGCTGCTAACTGTGCTGACTGGAAGTAAGTAGCCACATCAATGATTAATTAGCTAGCTGCATTACCTCATACTTCAGCTCAGTTCTGACCTTCTAAGAGATCCCAAGATCTGATTTGCTTCACCACGGCCACCAGGCATTGCTGCAACAGCTACAATTCATCATCCAATAGAACTCTTTTCTGCTAGGAGAACCGCTCTCAGAGTAACTATATCAGAGACCTTGTTGAAATCCACACAGGCCACACCCACTACCTTATCCCTGCCAATCTCCCTGATCACATTCTGTGAGTGAGATTGATGGGACCTTGCTCTCTTGACCCCATTGTTTGTGAATGTACTTGTGACTGTTGTACAAGCCGTTGGTGAGGACTGCACTTGAAGTATTGTGTAGAATTTTGGTCGCCATGTTATAGGAAGGACATCACTAAGCTGGAAAGAGTGCAGAGAAGATTTACGAGGATGCTGCCAGGACTTGAGAGTCTAGGTTGCAGGGAGAGGTTGGGCAGGCTGGGACTTTATTCCTTGGAGCATAGGGGATTGAGGGGTGACCTTATAGAGGTGTATAAAATCATGAGGGGCATAGATAGAGGGAACGCACACAGTTTTTTTTCCCAGGGGAACTAAAAATTAGGGGGCATAGGTTTAAGGTGAGAGGTAAAAGATCTAAAAGGGACCTGATGGGCAACTTCTTCACGCAGAGGGTGGTGTTTATGGAACAAGCTGCCAGAGGAAGTGGTTGAGGCAGGTACATTAACAACATTTAAAAGACATTTGGATAAGTGCATGAATAGGACGATTTTAGAGGGACAATGGGCCAAACACGGGCAAATGGGACTAGCTTGGTGGGCACCATGGCCGGCATGGATGAGCTGGGCTGAAGGGCCTGTTTCCGCACTGTATTGCTCTATGACTCTTATGTCCTTCCTGATGTTATCAATAACAAACCATCATCACCAAATTGGAAAGCAGCAAGATGAGAGACCCTGCATTCTTATGGCACCTTTCCCTAACCTCAAGTCGTCCCAAGACGACGTTGTAGCCAATAAAATACCCCTGAAGTACAGGCACTGCTGTGATGTAGGATATCCGACAGCCAACTTGCATACAGCAGGCTCCCACTAACAGTAATGTGATTAGTGACCAAATCAATGGAGCTTCATGGCACCTCTGCTGCCCAGGATGGTGCAGCCTATTGGTGGAGCAATGACAAGACAGCACCATTGATCACAAGTTCCACTGGACCAGTCATTTATAAACAGCACAACTACACAAGGTGGGGTATCCAGTGGTGAGTGACTCACCTCCTGATACACCAGCTCCCCTCCACTATCTGTGAGGCAAGCGCCGGGAGCATGATGGAATACTCTCTGTCTGCCTGGACGAGTTCAGCTCCAACAACTCATGAGAAGCTCGACACCGTCCAGGACAAAGATTGACCCATACCCCATCCCCCACCCTACACGCTCACTCCCCCCACCACCGGCCCCCAGTGGGAACCATCTACAAAACGCACTGTGGTCATTCGCCCAGGCTACTCCGACAGCACCTCCCAAACCCACCAGCTCCACCCCACGAGGACAAGGGGCAGCGGGTGCAGGGGAACACCACAGGTTCCCCTCAAACCTGACTTGGAAACCTATCGCCGTTCCTTCACCATCTAAATCCTGGGACTCCCTCCCCAACAGCACTGTGGGAGCACCTTTACCAGAAGGACTGCAGCGGTTCGAGAAGGCGGCTCAGTCCCCACCTTCTGTGGGCAGTGAGGGATGGGCAGCAAATGCTGGCCTTGCCAGTGACATACCCAGATTCTCCAAGTTATTTTTTAAACATCTACCCTCTCTCTCAGTTACATAAAACCTGAAGTCAGACAGGAGAGGCTGAGATGGGGTGAACACAATAAATCATCAGCTGCTGGAATGAAAGCCAAGCTAACAATTGCAAGGTCCCACCGCTCCTTGAAGGCCTTTCAGTGTGGTGTCTGGTGGGTGGGGACAGCAGTGCTCACCAGACGCTGCCTGCCGCATGATCATTTAGTCTGATATCGACTGGAAAGTCATTTAAAGAAAGACAGAATTTTCCATTCAGTGCAAGAAGTTTTGAATCAAAAGCCCCCGGCGGGACGCAATGGTTTGGAAAGGCTACCAGTGAGCCGGTGCCGATGTGGTCGATCCCACATCATGTCGCCTCACCAGCATCAGGGGAAATATTCCCTGGTCTTTCCATTTTAGATTGTGTGTGTGTGTGTGTGTGTGTGTGTGTCTCTCTCTCTCTCTCTCTCTCTCTCTCTCACACACACACACACACTTACTCTCACCCATACACGTGGATGCACAAACACACAGACACACTCACATAAACACTCTCACACACTCTCACTCATGCACATGTGTGCACAAACACATGCACATGTGCAAACATATGCATGTGCACACATGCACACAGATATGCACACATGAACGCAGCATATGGATACAGACAGACATGCACACACATGCATATGCACAGCACACACACGCATGCATACATGCACACAGGTCAAGGATGCACTCAGACATGCACCACACACAGACATGCACATACATGCATGCACAGAGCACATACACACACATGCATGCACACAGCATATGCACGGGCACAAAGAAACAGACATACCACACACACACACACACACACACACACACACACACACACACACACACACACACACACACACAGATGTGCTATGACCCTGACAGGCTGGGGCTCTCCCTGAGCTGACCCTTGGGGCGTGACACCAACCCCCAGCCACCGTCACCCAGTGACTCCAGACTGGAAATGAGAAGGAAACAGTCACCGAGTCCCACAGCACAGAAAGGGGCCCTTTGGCCCACCGCCTTCATGCTGACCTTTTCTGTCCACCTGCACAAGCCCAGGGCTCAGGGATGACCCCTCACTCACCCTCTGATCTCGTGCCCTCCCGCCTGCTCCTGCCTTGTGCTGTTCAGACCCTTGCAGTCTCGCCTCCACCCACCTGAATACTGCTGTCCTGTGCAGCCTCTTCACCCAACTCCCCCGCACCCTGGTGCTGGCAGTAACAACACTGCCCTCGGCTCAGGCCTGCCCTTCCTCACGTCCCCTCCTCCCCCCCCTACCCACACCTCCCTTCCCCCTTCAGGCCGTCAAAGCACCATCCCCACCCTCCCTGTGGGAGTCAGTTCCACATTCGGGGCCCTCTTTGAATCAGGAGGTTACTCCTGAGTGGCTGGCGAGACTGACAGCGAGGTGTCAGGAAGCAGCACCTCCCAACCTCCCTGTGACTCACCTCCAGCAGCTTCCTGTTTCTGCCTCCTACGTTACTGACCTCTCAAACCGAAATCAGAACCTCTCTGCAACTGCCCCATTCATTCAGCCCCTCAGCCACCTCGCCTCTGGACCTGGCACCTGGCAGCATTACGCCGCTTGGGTCACCCACGGGTTCCTGTGGCTCTGGCCTCCTGTTTTATTTATACCCTTCCTGAAACGTTCTCTCTCTCCAGTATCCCCCACTCCTTCTCTCCAGTCTCCCTCACCCTCTCCCCAGACCCCAGTCTCTCCCCCACTCCCTCTCCAGACCCCAGTCTCTCCCCCACCCTCTCTCCAGGTCCCAGTCTCTCCCCCACTCCCTCTCCAGACCCCAGTCTCTCCCCCACCCTCTCTCCAGGTCCCAGTCTCTCCCCCACTCCCTCTCCAGACTCCAGTCCCTCTCTCCAGTCCCTTCCCCATTCCCTCTCCCCATACCCCAGTCTATGCCACTCCCTGTCCAGTTTGCAGTGACTCTCAGTCACCTCAACCTACCCACCCCCTCAATCTGCACCACCCTCACTGTTCCATGGTAGCAACAGAGAGGGTGCAGAGGAGATTCACCAGGATGTTGCCGGGAATTGAGGGCCATAGTTATAAGGAGGGGTTGGATAGGCTGGGTTTATTCTCACTGGAGTGTAGGGGGATGGAGGAGGGAGGAGGGAGGGGGTGACCTTGTGGAGGTTTACAGAATCAGAAGGGACACAGATAGGGCAGATAGTCACAGATTTTTTTCCCCAGGGCACAGGTTTAAGATGAGAGGGGAAAAAGTTGGGGGGGGAGGGGAAACTTGAGAGCTAAGTTTCCCACATAGAGAGCGGTGGGTACATGGAATGAGCTGCCAGAGGAAGTGGGAGAGGGAGGTACATTCACAGTTAAAGGGCACTCTGAGCGTACAGACAGGAAGGGTGTAAAGGGATACAGGCCATGTGGGCAAATGGGATTAGTGTAGGTAGGGATCACGGTGTGGATGGACGGGCTGGGCTGAAAGGGTCAATTCTGTGTTGTACAGGTCAATGCGTTCCCCCCCCCCCCCACAGTCTCCCCCACCCTCATCATCCCCCTCACTGTCCCCCCCACACTCACCACCCTGATCGTCCCCTCCACACCCTGCCCACCCTCACCATCCCCACCACACTTCCCACCCTCACTGTCCCCCCCACAGTCTCTCCACGCTGATCATCCCCCCCAACAGTATCCCCCAACCTCACTGTCCCCCAACCTCATCGTCCACCCACACTCTCCCACCCTCACCATCCCCCGTCTCCCCCACCCTCACTGTCCCCCCCACACTCCCTATCCTTACCGTCCCCCCACAATATCCCCCACCCTCACTGACCCCCCTCACTGTGTGATACCCTCATTCTTCCCACTCCCCACAATGTGCCACCCTCACTCTTCCCCCCTGTTTCCCTTCACTCTGCCCTCACAGAAGCCTTTGTCCAACTGTACACAACCTGGTGAGAACCCCCCCCCCACCCCACCCCTGAGACAGACCTGGCCTTCCTACTTAGGGAAGAATGAATGCGACCAAAGGCAGGGTTCGGTGGGATGATGGGGTTGCCCGATGAAGGGAGATTGGGTGCACTACACCTGCAGAAGAATGAGAGGAAATCTCACCCAAACTCACTAAGATCTTACAGGGCTGTTTAGGACAAAAATGAAAAGAAATTTCTTCACCCGGTTGGAATCTCTGGAATTCTCTCTCCCAAGAGGGGCGGTGGAGTGTATTCATGATGAAGACACAACAATGCTGGAATCTGGAGCAAAAATTAAACTGCTGGTGGGACTCAGCAGGTCAGGGAGCATCTGCGGAGGGAGAGGGGTGGTCCGTCAACACCAGCCATCCCTCTGCCTCCACAGATGCTGCCCGACCCGCTGGGTCCCTTTGTGCTTTTACACTCAAGGCAGAGATGGATAGATTTCTGTGGGGAGGAGAGAACTGGGGACGTGGGGTTAATTCAGGAGGGTGGTGCTGATCATCCGTGATCTTATTGAGTGGAAGAGCGGACTGGAGGGGTTGTCCTCCTGCTTCTATCTCTTAGGTTGTAGACTGCAAGACTTCCTAGAGCGGGAGGCTGACAGCACTCGTGTTGCTCACTGACACCCCCCCCCCCCCCCCCCGCCCGCCCCACAGATCCAGCCCAACATCTCAATACTCAGCAGCAGATCGTGGCTGGTCTCTGCACCCTCCCTCATCTCCAACCTCTCTGTCCCACACCCCTCCACACCTTTCCAACAAACAACCTGCATTTACGGAGCGCCTTCCATGCGGCGAGACCAAAGCAGCCTGACACCGGCTTAGGGGCGCTGTGGCTGGCGGTGGCAAGTGGGATCGAGGAGTTGGGAGTGAAGGAGAGTGGTAGGGAGAAGGGACGGAGGTGGAGGGGGCAGTTCCAGTGCTCAGGCCCAGAGGGAGGTGAGGGGGGGTGATAATTCCAGTGTCAACACAGCGATTCCAAACCAGTTACCATCAAGGGGGTGGGTGACCACCAGCCACACCCCCTGAACCTCCTAAAGCACCTGCGGGACCGTGACCGCGTCACACTGCACCAAACACATTCAAGGGAGGGAGGGGGAGGGGGATACCGTTGGTGTGGTGTGGGAAGGGTATATTGTGTGGGGGGGGGCAACAGGGTGAGGGAGGAAGCTGTATCATGGGATGTAATGGGAAGGGAAGGGGCACAACTGTGATGGGGTGTAATGGGGAGGGAGGGTATAGTGGTTGCCAAGTGTCACAGGGAGGGTGTACAGTTGTGGCGGGGTGTAATAGGGAGGGAGGGGTACAGTCGTCATGGGGTGTAATGGGGAGGGGGGTATAGTGGTTACAGGGGTGGGAGGGGGTGCTGTGTCACAGACTGTAATGGAGTGTGAGGGGGTACAGTTGTAACAGGGTGTAACACGGTTGAAGGGAGTACAGCTGTCAATGGCTAGGATGGGATACAGTCGGCATGGGGTGTAACAGGGAGGGAGGGGATACAGTCATCACAGGGTGTAACGTGGTTGAAAGGAGTACAGCTGTCAAGGGCTAGGAGGGTGTACAGTTGGCATGGGGTGTAACGGGGAGGGAGGGGATACAGTCATCACAGGGTGTAACCAGGAGGGAAGGGCTACAGTTGTCACACACTGTCACAAATCAGGAGGGTACAGTTATGGCGGGTGTCACAGCTTAGGAGAGGGTACAGTTATCATGGGTTAGGGGTGGGTACAGTTATAATGAGGTGAGAGGGTACAGTTATCACACACCGTCACGGGCCGTCACAGCTGGACTCACCACTCGTGCCCTGGGCTGATGGTCTGCCGCTTGTAGCGTTGCCACACCGACCTCTCCGGCCCTGTCGGTGTCACTGGAGACGTCCTCCTCCGACTCGTCCCAGGATGAGGAGAAGCCGGCCGAGGAGGCGGAGGATGAGGACAGCTTGCGGAGGCAGCTCCAGCTGGCCGGGGGCTCGCCGTCCTCCACTGCCTCCCGGCAACCGTCGCTGCCATGCTCCGTGATGATGACGTGGGGGATCTCCACCCCGCCGGCCCCCTGCTGAGGGGTCCCAGGCCTCTCGGGGGTGGGGCTCCGAGCCCCAGGTTCCTTCCAGCTTCCGATGGTGCAGTCCTGGGTGAACCCCCGGCACAGTCGCTCCTCTTGGACCGCCGGATGGTGGGACAGCTCCCAGCAGCCCGTGCGGCAGACAGTCTCCTCCCCATCCGTCCCATCCGAGTCCGTCCACGCCCTCCCGGCCTGGAAGCGCCGGCTCCTGCCCCCCTGCCTGGCCTCGCAGCCCCCGCCCTCCCTCTCCCTCCCCTCTGGCCCGAGGTGGCGTCTCCGGGAGGGGTCGGGCCACTCGCTGCCTCCGGGTCCCGCCGCCGCCCCCCGCACCGGCTCATCGCCGGACGAGGGGGGCCCCAGGCGTATGTGGCACCGGGACACATGCCTCTCGGGCACCTTCAGCGCCGATCTCCCGCCCCGCGGGGTCCCCTCGCCCTTGGCCTCGTTGCTCATCGCTCCCAGAGTGCTCAGGGTGCAGGCGGCCATAGCACCCTGGGGTGGGGCAGCCCACGGGTCGCTGGACTCTCCCCTCTCCCCCCACCCCCCCTACCCAATCCTCCTGCTCATTGCGGAGGGCTCCGGCAGAAGCAGCCTGTCCTGGGATGGAGGTGTGGATGGGGTAGGTGTAACGATCCGTCCCAGTCTCCTCTGCCCTTCCCTACAGGAGACTCGGGGAATGCAAGCAGCAGCTGGGATGTGCAGGCTCGGTGGTTGCTCGGAGTGTCATGGTCCTCTGGTGCTGGTGCCCGGCTTCAGAGGGGTCCCAGTCCGTGGGCTGTGCCAGTCTGTCGCAGCCTCCTCACTGCCTGCTTGCCGGGGACATGTGTGGCGAGAGGGCAGAGCCTCCAATGTCAATCAAACCACACCCACACACCCACACGCTCACACACTTGCAGCTTTCTGAGCCGCTTGCTTGGCAAAGTTAAAAGTCCAGGAGAAATAGCTGTTGCAATGCAATCCCAGCACAAAGATCTTGTGGGTGTGGGTGGGCTGTGTCCTTGTGTGTGTTTAGGTCTGTGTGTGTATTACGTTTGTATGTGTGTGTGTGCGTTTGTCTGTGTCAGTGTGTGTTTGTGTGGTTGTCTGTGTGACTTTATGTGCCTTGTGTGTTTGCGTGTGCCTGACTGCTTATATGTCTGTGTGTGTGCTGCCTGTTTGTGTCTGTCTGCGTGTTTGTCTGTCTATATGTGTTTGTGTGTGTTTGTCTTTATGTGTCTGTGTTTGTTTGTGTGAGTCGTCGACTGTGTTTGCCTATTTGTGTCTGTGAGAATCTGTGTGTGTGTGTGTGTGTCTGACTGTGTTTCCCTATTTGTGTCAGTTTGTGAGAATATGTGTTTGTGTGTGTGTCTGCGTTTGTGGCTGTATGTGAGAGAGTGTCTGTTCCTCTGTGTGTGTATGAATGTCTGTGTGTGTGTGTGTTTGCCTATGTGTGTCTGTGTTTGTGGCTGTATGTGAGAGAGCGTCTGTGTTTGTTCCTCTGTGTGTGTGTGTGTGTGTGTGTGTGTGTGTGTGTATGTGTGTGTGTCGGAGCGGCGTGGAATCCCCTAGACTCCAGATGTCACACCAAACCGTTGTCCGAAGAGAGTTGCTGGTCACTGGGACATTCTGGAAGGCAGCCCGCGATAGCCGGAGACTACACGCACATCAAATCCTCGCTGCACATCCCGGCACATACCCGCACCGAACTCCCAGCTTTCGGTTCAGCCCGCGGTCTGCAACCGAGAGCTCAGCGACCCTCGCTGCCTCCCTCCTCGGACCGGACGGAGCCGTCTGATCCCGCTGGGCCACGGAGGTCGGGCTCTCTGCTCTTCCCTCGCCGTGTGCTCTGCCGGCCGCTGATATTTTCCGACCCCCCCCTCTCTCTCTCTAAGTAACTGGTTGGTTATCAGCTGAAAGTCTGTCTGTCTCCGCGCAGGAAGGAAGTGAGTTAGCTCTGAAAAGTCAAAGTGTGTGCGAGGCAAAATGAGCCTGTCTCCACACACCCCCCCCCCCCCTCTCTCTTACACACACAGCTCTCACCAGAGATCCCAGCAACTTGACACTCAGAAAGCTGTCACTTTATATGAACACCAGTAAAACTCTTGTTTTAAAACATCCACACGCACTTTGCAATATCATTTTGCACTGATGTGCTAGACGAGGTGGGAAATAAGCTGCCGTTTAATTTTGAAATAGTTTGACTTCAGTTTTGAAGGGGAAGCGATTTCAGATTGTATTTTCTCTTCAGCCAGTCTCTCGGTTGGAGCTGGCAGCCCGCGGTGGGAACTGCCTGTCTCGGATTCTCACTGGGATAGAGCGGGAATGGGAGAGGGAGATGGGCTGACACCCTCACTTCCCCGCCCGTTGCTCTCTCTGTAGTAGGAACGGTTACAGAAACTCACACACACACACACACACACACACACACACACACACACACAGGCAGGCATACACACAGGGACAGACACACAAACACACATGTATATACACAGAGACACAGACAAACACAGGCAGATAAACACACACTCACATACACAGACACACACATAGACACACACACACACACACACAAGCAAACACCATCATGCAGGCACAGACACAGACAGAGATAGACAAACAACCAGAGACAGACAGACAGACACACACATGCAAAGGCAGACACACAGACACAAACACCATCAGACACACAATGGCACAAACACACAGACAGGTGGGCACACACACACATGCACTGACAGACAGACATATGGACACAGAAAGACAGACAGCTAGACACACATGCCCACATACACACCCATACACACACCTGAAGTGGCCAGTTCTGGGGACAGTCCCAGCTCTCGAGGGGAGGTTTTACATTACACAGAATCATGTGCAGGGCACGGACCGCTGTTTGATGGGGGTCTGGTGATTTGTGGAATTCTCTGCCTCGCACAGTTGTGTTTCCCCTGCAGTGGGTTTGTACACGGTTGAGAGAGGGCTAGATATGGGGTTAGTGACAAACATAGTCATAGGTTATACAGCACAGAAACAGGACCTTCGGCCCACAAGTCTGTCAAGCACCCACTTACACTGATCCCATTTTATTCTCCCTACGTTCTCCTGAACTCCCCCCAGATTCTACCCCTCACCTACACACATGGGGGCAATTTACAGCGGCCAATTAACTTACTGGCCTGCACGTCTTTGGGATGTGGGAGGAAACTGGAGCGCCTGGGGGAAACCCACGCAGTCACAGGGAGAACGTGCAAACTCCACACAGACAGCACCGAAGGTCAGGATCGAACCCGGGTCTCTGGGGCTGTGAGGCAGCGGCTTCACCAGCTGTGCCACTGAGCTGTACAGTACAGCAGAATAGGCTGGAGGGGCCGAACAGCCTACTCCTGCTCCTTTCTGATGTTCAAAGACCACTTGGCCCAACAGGGCTATACTGGTGTGCCTGCTCCAACCTCTGTACTTGTCCTTTCATTTGCCTCTCTCACTGCCCCCTGAAACCGCTCACTCACAAATTATTCCATTAGTCCAATAGTGTCTCCCAAGACTTCCAGAATCCATGGTGTTTATCCGCCAAGTTGGATTAACTTGTTTAAATTGGGCTTTTTATTTTAAGCGCAGTTATACATTTCTAATCCCAGCTTCTTACATTACATCCACCCCAGTAAACACAGAAGTGACATAATTATTCAGTATTCTTGCCTGACTCCCTGTGATTTCGTCACTAGGTGTTGCAATTCCCACCCAGAATTTCCTTTCCCACATGTAGCTGGGGGATATTTTCCAGTGTTGTGTTAAGTTCCCTTATCATTTAATTTGATCAGTCCTTTACAGCTTCACAACACACTGGTTAAGTTATTGTGGGCAGTATTGTGTACAGTTCTGGTTGTCAGACAATAGGCAGCGTGTGTCAGAGGGAGTGCAGAGGAGATTCACGAGGATGTTCTCCCCACATTCGTTGGCAAAACAAAAGAGCTGGTCATTGCCTTCAGGAAGGGGGGCGGTCTACATCAATGGTGCTGAGGTTGAGAGGGTTGAGAGCTTCAAGTTCCTAGGAGTGAACATCACCAGTAGCCTTTCCTGGTCGAACCACGTAGACACCACAGCGGCAAAGGGCATCAGGCGCAGGAGACCACCACCACCCTCAGGTTCCCCTCCCAAGTCCTGCACCATCCTGACTTGGAAACCTATCGCTGTTCCCTCATTGTCTTTGGGTCTAAACCCTGGATCTCCCTCCCCAGCAGCACCGTGGGGGCATCTTCGCCAGAAGGACTGCAGCGGTTCAAGGAGAAAGGTCACCCCCCACCTTCTTGCGGGCAGTGAGGGATGGGCCTTGCGGTGATGCCCAGATCCTTTGTTACAACTATAAAAGGTGTTGGTGAGACCCCTGCAGTGTTGGGCATGGTAAATGGAAATTAGGAAAAGGCAGATGTTGGAAATCTGAAATACACACAGAAACTGCTGGAAACTCCAGCATTTGTGGAGAGAGAAGGTGGGGGCAGGATGGACAGGACAAAGGGAATGCCTGTGGAGCCTGGGTTGCCGTGGGAAAACTTGTGGTTCATAGTTAATAGCAGCAGTTATGACACTGGCAGTGTAAGATGTTGCAAAATGCCAGCGGGTCAGGCTGTACCACTGGGGAGAAAGACTGAGCAATATTACAGACTTACGGCATAAGTGGCTGTTCTGACACAGACAGACGTAATGGGCTCTCTGTGAAGTTGGAGAATTCAACGTTGATTCCTGCCGGTTGCAATGTACCCAGACAGAAGATGAGGTGTTGTTCCTCAAGTGTGCTTCAGGTCTCACTGTAACAGTACAGGAGGTCACAGACTGATAGGTCAGAGTGGGGAGTGGGATGGGGAATTAAAGTGACAGGCAATGGGAAGCTCAGGATCACCCTTACAGACTGAACCAGGTGTTCCACAAAGCGATCACCTAATCTGTGCTTGGTTAAGTTGGTAAATTGGTTTATTATTGTCTCGTGTACAGAGAAAAACTTTGTTTTGCATGCCATCCATACAGATCATTTCATTACAACAGTGTATTGAGGTAGTACAAGGGAAAACAATAACAGAACAGAGAATGAAGTGTTACAGTTACAGAGAAAGCGCAATGCAGGCAGACAATAAGATGCAAGGTCATAACAAGTTGGATTGTGAGGTCAAGAGTCCATCTTATTGTACTAGGGGACCGTTCGGTAGATTTAGAACAGTGGCGTAGAAGCTGTCCTTGAGCCTGGTGGCACGTGCTTTCAGGCTTTTGTATCTTCTTCCTGATGGGAGAGAGGAGAAGAGAGAATGTCCGGGGTGGGAGGGGTCTCTGATTACGTCGGCTGCTTTACCGAGGCAGCGAGAAGTATAGACAGAGTCCACGGAGGGGAGGCTGGTTTCCGTGATGTGCTGAGCTGTGTCCACAACTCCCTGCAGTTTCGTATGTTCCCGGGCAGAGAAGTTGAAGGATGCTTTCTGTAGTAGGTTCCTCCAGTGTAGAGGAGACCACACTGTGAACACCGAAAGTAGTTCACTGAATGGGAAGAAGTGCAAGTGAATCGCTGCTTCACCTGGACTGTCTGGGTCCCTGGATGGTGGGAAGGGAAGGGGTGAAAGGACAGGCGTTGTTATCGCCAGTCCTTACATGGGAAGGTGCCGTAAGATGGGGAGTGGTTGGTAGGGATGAGAGAGCGGACCAGGGAGTCGGGAAGGGAACGGTCCCCTTCAAAATTCTGAAAGGGGAGGGGAAGGGATGGGGTGGTGAAGTCTTGCAAGAGCTGGTGGGAATTGCGAAAGATGATCCGTTGAATGTGGAGGCTGATGGGGTGGAGGGTGAGGGCCAAGGGAACCCTGTCCATGCTCTGTCCAGCAGGAAACAGATGAGATGTGCACTGTGGTAAAGAGGAAGCCACGGTTCAGGAACAGGGAAGACATTTCAGAGGCACCTATGACTGTGTGAAAAGTGCAGATGATGTTCTCCAGACTGACATCCTTTACTATAACAGCACCGAATTAGGAGTCGGAATCTCCCACAATAAACTGGAAGAGGATCAACTTGGCTCTGTTGTGCTTGCACAAACCAGGCGCACAGGGACGTGTGCTAATTGGATCGGAGGAAACAGCTAGTAAAACAGATTGTGGCATCGAAGCCTCCAACCAGGACAGAAAAAAAAATCACAACAGCTGCCAGCTTTTGCAAAACATCTTTAAATCTTCATACAACAGGTTAGAAAGGAGTGTTTTCTCTGGGAGCGTTCCAGCAACTGTGCTGCAGGCTGTATGCTCCCTCTCTTTCCCAGGGACCATGTCCTATTAAACCAATTACGGCAAATGGTTTCATTCTCTCTATCCTACAAGCAGGCTTAGGGTCACAAATACCGACACCAGTTTGATGCTATATTGTATACTTGTCTGGCTAACTGACATCACCTGCAAAACAGCAACTGTCCCATTCAGCAGCGGTTTTAAATTCATCTGTTTATGCAGAGTGTAACTGAGTCTGTCACACGCACTTGTGACATGTTGCTTTTGTCATAGAGTCATACAGCATGGAGACAGGCCCTTCAGCCCAACTGGTCCATGCCGATCAAGATTCCCATCTAAGCTAGTCCCGTTTGCCCACGTTTGGCCCATATCCCTCTAAACCTTTCCCATCCATGCACCTGTCTGAGTGCCCTTTAAATATTGTCACACAGCATTGAAACAGGTCCTTTGGCCCACCGATCCAGCACCAGCCATAAGTCACCCATTTATTGTTTTTATTCATTGTTAATTGGTATTTATTTATTGTTAATTGGTTTATTATTGTCACATGTACAGTGAAAAACTTTGTGTTGGCTATTTCATGTTGGCATTACAATAATTAAACGGAGTCAGTGCTAAAGGAAAAAAATTGGCAGACGTTGCCTTGATGGGTTGAAAATTTCAATCAAATTCTTCTTAACCCTTTAGATTCTGGGGATATCGCCCCAGTTTGTATGATCCCTGGAGTCTGGGCAACATCCTGTCCACAGTGCCCTCCCTCCAAGAGCAACCTCTCCCCAGGTCTGGTACCCACAGTGCCCCGCAGTGTGATGCCCACCAGGGGTGTGTGTAACTGGGGTGAGACCTCTCCCCCCCGCCTTTGGGTCTGGAGCTCACTGGGTTCTACATTAACCTCCACCCACCTCCTGCCCTCCAGATTCGAGGCTCTGTATCCATTAACCTTCCTCCTCCTTCCTCCTGACCTGCCCCTGACGTTCTAACGTTCTGTGCACACTGCCCCCCACCCCCCAGTAAGCTGGCTTGGACTGTGACGATGACAAAGGGTCTGGATCAATTGGATTAAGTCAGCAATGTTAACCATGCAACCATACTAGTCGGCAAGTTAAGTGCCTAGGTGGACCTCAAGGCCTCTTTGCATATTCACCATCCAGAATGTTCTTTTGAGGATGATGAATCTCACCTCCCATTCGCAGTGTTATGCAGTCCAGTCTGAGCCTGGTCCCATCACCACGGTCATCATCCCCAAACCACTCTCTGCCATCTTGCCTGGGGTCCTGAGAAGAGGCGGTTTATTGCCTGCCTGCTTTCACCACACACGGGGCCGGGGTGCAACACTTGGGAACTGAGGGACAGAAAGCAAACCTCACCCCACAGGTGGCCCAGTAGGAAGCCTGGGGCGTTCCCCCAGGATGGCTTCGTTCTTCACTCCCAACCATTGTTTTTTTAAAAACTGTGGTCGTTGCTGGCAATTCCAGCACTCACTGCCCATCCCTAACTGCCCAGAACTGAGGAGACAGTCACAGAGTCACAGAAACAGGTCCTTCGGCCCAACTGGTCCGTGCCAACCAAAATTCCCATCTAAGTTTGTCCCATTTGCCCACTAAACCTTTCCTATCCATGTACCTGTCCAAGTAGCTTTTAAATGTTGTTAATGTACCTGCCTCAACCACTTCCCCTGACAGCTCGTTCCATATATGGACTACCCTCTGGGTGAAAAAGTTGCCCCTGAGGTTCCTATTAAATCTCTCCCCTCTCACCTTAAGCCTGTGCCCTCTAGTCCTCGATTCCCCAACCCTGGGAAAAAGACTGTGCGCGTTCACCCTCTCTATGCCCCTCATGATTTTATACCCCTCTATAAGATCACCCCTCATTCTCCTACGCTCCAATGAATAAAGTCCTAGCCTGCTCCACCTCTCCCTATAACCCACTCCATTGTGTCCCAATAAATCTACTCTCCACTCTTTCCAGTTTATTTGCATCTTTCCTATAACAAGGTGACCAAAACTGAACACGATATTCTAAATGCAGCTTCACCAACGCCTTGTACAACTGCAACATAATATCCCAACTTCAGTACTCAGTGCCCTGACTGATGATGGTCAGCGTGCCAAAAGCCTTTTTCACCACATTGGTGAGCCTGGAGTCACATGTTACAGACCTGAAGGATGTCAGTGAACCAAATGGTTTGTTTTGCAACATTCTAATAGTTTTTTAATTCAATTTTTTTGGGGATAAGGGCTATGCTGACAAGGTCTGAATTTATTGCCCATCCCTAGTTGCCCTTCAGGCATCTATAAACTAGATTATTTCTCTTTTAAGTACCAGATTTTAATCTTAATTTGACTTCCACAGTCACCCTGGTGGGATTCGAACCTGTGCCTCCCTAGCTCTGGCTGCTAGTCCAAGAGTTTAACTGCTGCACCACTGTGCCTCATGTGAATGACACCAGCCCCTGCGGCAGCCACAGGCAGAGACCGGGCCACTTGAGTCTTCCAGACAGAACTTCCCCTCAGCCAGCCAATCCGGGAGAGATACTCCAGGTCGGGTTTTGCAGCCAACCGGCAGTGCGATTCAATGGTTTTGCATGCTATTTTCTCTCTGTAAGGTATCCTAACATTAATTTGCACAGACCCAACCAATTAATCTAATTCAAATTGCTTTCTGGAACCTCTGATTTTTCCATCCACAATAAAATGCACATCCTATCTCATGCTATCTCCCTCCACAGTCTCATCAGAGCAGAGATCCTACAACCTGCTACCCAGCATTACTCAAGTCTCACTCCCCTCTTCCTAAATAGCCTGCTCCCCTGCCCCAATTCCTTTCCCGACCAACCTCCATCCAACCCAGAGAGTCACAAACCCTGCCACAAATCACCCACACCAAACCCTACTGCTTTTATCCATCGATGTTAGTGTCACTGGCAAGACCAGTGTCATTGCCCACCCCTAACTGCTCCTTGGGAAGGTGGGGGGTGAGCTGCCTTCTTGAACCGCTGCAGTCCTTCTGGTGAAGGCGCTCCCGCTGTGTTGAAAATGACAGAAACTGCAGATAGTGGAAAAGGAATGTGCTCTGCACTTTCTCCGCAACAGCAACACTATATTCTGCACTCTGTTTTCTTTTTATTAGCTTGATGTATTTATGTATGGCATGACCTGTATGGGAGGCAAGCAGAACAAAGTTTTTCACTGTACCTTGGTACATGTGGCAATAAACCAATAGCATACCATAGGTGAAACAGTATTAGGACATAGGACATAGAACAGGACAGCACCGGAACAGGCCTTTCGGCTCTTGATGCCCGTGCTGACCAGGAGGCAAAATTAAACTCGGAATCAGGCATATTATTGGCAGCAATACAGTGCAAAGAACATAGAGCATTGCAGCACAGTACAGGCCCTTCCGCCCACGATGTTGTGCCGACATTTTCTCCTGCTCTCAGATCAATCTAACCCTTCCCTCCCACATAGCCCTCCGGGACATTCTCTCTTCTCTCCTCTTCCATCGGGTAGAAGATACAGGAGCCTGAGGGCACGTACCACCAGACTTAAGGACAGCTTCTACCCCACTGTGATAAGACTATTGAACAGTTCCCTGACACAATGAGATGGACTATCACCTCACGATCTACCTTGTTGTGACCTTGCACCTTATTGCACTGCACTTTCTCTGTAGTTGTGACACTTTACTCTGTACTGTTATTGTTTTTACCTGTACTACATCAATGCACTCTGTATTGACTCAATGTAACTGCACTGTGTAATGAATTGACCTGTACAATTGGTTTGTCAGACAAGTTTTTCACTGTACCTCGGTGCAAGTGACAATAATAAACCAATACCAATACCAATACCAATTTTTCTAACATTCATGTGAGAGAGAGAGACCTTAATGTTTGTGAGGATGGCGTACAACAGGCTGATACGCTAAGGCATGTTGACGTGAGGAAAGAAGATGTGCTGGAACTTTTGAAAAACATTAGGATAGATAAGTCACTGGGGCCGGATGGGATATATCCAAGGTGATTATGGGAAGCGAGGGAAGAGATTGCTGCGTCTTTGGCATAAGATTACTATAAATTACAAAATAAATAAATAGTGCACACAAAAGGAATAACGAGGTAGTGTTTATGGGTTCGTGGACGGTTCAGAAATCTGATGGCGGAGGGGAAGAAGCTGTTCCTAACTCACTGAGTGTGGGTCTTCAGGCTCCTGTACCTCCTCCCCGGTGGCGGTAACGAGAAGAGGGCATGTTCCAGATGGTGAGGGTCCTTAGTGATAAACTCTCACCATCTAAACTAAACCTATCAGAATCAAAATCAGAATCAGGTTTATTATCACTGACTTATATGTCATGAAATGTGTTGTTTTGTGGCAGCAGTACAGTGCAAAGACATAAAATTACTATAAATTACAAAACAAATTAATAAATAGTGCGGTGGGGGGAAAGAAAGGAACAACGAAGTTTTCCGCACATGATCCATATCCCTCCATTCCCTGCATGTTCATGTCTAACAGCCTCTTAAATGCCACTATCATGTCTGCTTCCACCACTACCCCTGGCAGCCTGCTCCAGGCACCTACCAATCTCTGCGTAAAAAACATGCCTCGTAAACCTCCTTTAAACTTTCTCCGTCTCATCTTAAAGCAATGCCCTCTAGTATTAGACATTTCCATCCTGGGAAAGAGACTCTGTCTGCCTACCCTATCTATGCCTCTCATAATTTTATAAACCTCTATCAGGTCTCCCCTCAGCCTCCGACGCTCCAGAGAAAACAATCCAAGTTTATCCAACCTCTCCTTATAGCTACTACTCTCCTATCCAGGCAACATCCTGGTGAACCTCTTCTGCACCCTCTCCAAAGCCTCTACATCCTCCCTGTAATGGGGTGACTCGAACTGCACACAATACTCCAAATCCAACAAAAAAAACAGAGATTGCTGGAAACACCCAGCAGGTCAGTCAGCATCTGTGGAGAGGGAAACAGAGTCCTCGGTCTGACGGGACATTAACTGTTTCTCCACAGATGCTGCCTGACCTGCTGAGTGCTTCCAGCATTGTCTGTCTTTATCCCCATGGTGCTGTTGGGGAGGGAGTTCCAGGATTTAGACCTGGCGGTGAAGAAGGAACGGCGATAGGTTTCCAAATTGTAAGAAACAGGAGCCACTCAGCCCATCCAGCCTGGCCCCACCATTCAACACAATCATGGCTGGTCCGACCTTGGCCTCAGCTCCACCTTCCTGCCTGTCCCTCAGGACCCCACCGGATGGAACAGGATGGTGGAGCAGGGGGAAGGGAAGGACCGACTCTAGAGTGGCCTCAGGCTTGCTCACAGACCAATAAACTACTGATATGGATTCTCCATACCTTAATACAACAGAGAGGGAAGCCATTTGGCCCATCGAATCTATGCTGGCTCACACACCAATCCCATTACCCCCCCATTAACCACATTCCCATCAACTCCCTCCAGATTCTACCCCTCACCCGCACACTGGGAGCAATTTACAGCAGCCAATTAACCCACTGACCCGCACGTCTTTGGGAGGTGGGAGGGATCCAGAGCACCCAAGGGAAATCCCCTCAGTCACAGGAGAATGTGCAGGCTCCACACGGACGGCGCTGGAGGTCGGGATTGAACCTGGGACTCTGGCACTGTGAGGCTGCAGCTCTACCCGCTGCGCCACTGTTGGAGAGTGGCAGCATTCCTGGTTTTGCCTCAGACTTTCAGCGGCCGTGCAGGTTGTGGGAAGAGCCGGTGTTGAATTACTGTCACAGCCTAGAATGTGAGGGAGCTCCGTGCACATATCCCAGACACACAGCTGGCTGTGTTATTCCTGACACGGACCTCAATCAGAAGGCTATTAAAAGCCTCTTCAATCACGGGCTGGTCTCAAGGTGAAAGGACAAGGGGGAGAAAGTGAGAGATTGAGAGAAAGAAAGGGAGCAAGATAAAGTGAGACCCAGAGGGAGAAGGGAGAGAGAGAGAGAGAGAGAGAGAGAAAGAGAGAGAGAGATAGACAGACACACAAAGAGAGAACCAGACAATGGTAGGGTCCCAGGTATTAGAAGAACAGAGGGACTTTGGTGAACATCAAAGGATCTCTGAAGCAGTAGCACAGGTAGATAAGGTGGTGAAGAAGGCATACAGGATATTTGCTCTCATTACCTGGGATGTGGAATATAAGAGCAAAGAGGTTTTGTTAAAACTTATAAAACTTTGGTTTGGTGTCACCTAGAGCACAGTGTACAGTTCTGGTCACCACACAAGAGAAGGGACATGATTGTATTAGAGAGGGTGCAGAGGAGATTCACCAGGATGTTGCCTGGGATGGAGCGTCTCAGTTATGAGGAGAGGCTGGGTTTGTTTTCGTTGGAGCGCAGGGTGCTGAGGGGGGACCTGACTGAGGTGTACAAAATTAGGAGGGGCACATAAAAGGAATACAGTGAGAATCTTTACTCCTTAGTGTCTATCACCAGACAGCATTTGTTTAAAGTAAGGGACAGGAGATGTTAAGGGGATTGGAGGAAGAAGTTTTATCACCCAGAGCAATTAGTGTAGATAGGTGCTTGATGGCCAGCAGGGCTAAAGTGGGCTGAAGGGCCCGTTTCCATGCTGAATGACTCTATGACCATGACGAGAGAGAGAGAGAGAGAGAGAGAGAAAGAGGGGGAGAGGGAGAGAGAGCAAGAGAGAGAGAAAGAAAGAGCGAAAGAGAGAGAGAGAGAGAGGAGATAGATTCAGATGAGTTTAATGTCATATACACCGGGATGCAATGAAATTCCTTGTTTGTGTGAAGCTCACAGAGCAAACAGTGTTCATGGTGATAATAAGTACAGCAATAAATACAGTGACGAGTGCAGACAGCAGACTGGTGCAAAGTATAATAGTGCAAACAGAAATGCTGGGGGTGGGGGGAGGGGTGAAGAGAGAGAGGAGGAGATCCAGGGAAAGACGTTATTACGCTCAGATCCATGGATGGGATTTGAACCTCCCTCATCTCACCTCCTGACTTGAAGCTTATAAAGTTTTCCCAACTTTACTATGAGGAGCTTTGGAGATTTTCCATGGAATAGAATCCCACCAAGATGAGTCACAGGGTTAGTGCAGGGAAGCGGTACTAAGGTTAAAGATCAGCCAAGTTCTCTCTGAATGGGGAGGCAGGAACAAGGGGCCGAATGGTTATGTTTCCATCCAAGCAGCGTTTTCTGCCTCCATCTGGCCTGGTCTCTGGCCCCCTCTGCAGGTTAGGCATGGTAAGGACCTAGACTTACTGAACGCTCTCTGCCTCTAGTCTCTGGAAATGTGGAAAACGGCAACTCCCCTTGTGAAAGAAAAGGAATGGCTGCCTTGTCCAAAGGGAAGTTTAGTTTTTAGCAAAGGTCAGTTCCACCAGATTTCATTTATTTTTCAAGATCCGTGCATGGCCAGCAAGTCCAGCATTTATTGCCCGTCCCTCACCGCCCTTTGAGAAGGTGGGGGGGGGGGGGGTGAACTCCCTTCTTGATCCACAGCAGTCCTTCTGGTGAAGGTGCTGCCATGGCACTGTAGAGGAGGGAGTTCCAGGGTTTAGACCCAGCAACGGTGAAGGAACGGCGATAGATTTCCATGTCAGGATGGTGTGGATCTGGGAGGGGAACCTGCGGGTGGTGGTGTTCCCCTGCACCTGCTGCCCCTTGTCCTTGGTGGTAGAGGTGGCAGGTTTGGGAGGTGCTGTCGGAGTAGCCTGGGTGAGGATCAGAGATCTGGAATGAGGATCAGGGACCTGGACTGAGGATCAGAGACCTGGACTGAGGGTCAGTGACCCAGACTGAGGGTCAGAGACCTGGACTGAGGTTCAGAGATGTGGACCAAGGATCAGAGACCTGTGTAATCTGTTGAATTGTGCTATTTGTTTTATTTCTCTGCGTTGGGTTGCCATAGTGCCAGCTGTTAATAAAAAGGGACAAGGTTTCTGCACCCAGGTGAACCCCTGGTCTCTGCCTTCCTCTCTGTGTTGTTATAACAAAGGTCATTACCATTGGGGCGAGTAATTGTTCTGAACTGGATTCTGCAAACATCCTGTACACTGTTGTGGAATGTGTGAGTAACCAACAATGTTTTGACATTACAATTCAATGTCCATTGTTTGGAGTGGAAATGCAGCGCAATAAAATGCCAACAACGAAAGGTCCACACCTTCAGGGATTAGAAGACTTTGATTCTTACTTGCAATGTTTTGCATGGTGATATTGCAGGTAAGAAAAAGGCAAACATATTCTTTGCTATTTAGGGTCCTACAGATTTTGATCTTCTCAGAAGTCTGGTTGCATCAAACAAACTTCTCACTCCTAAACTCTTAAGTCTAGCCTGTCCAACCTTTCCTAATAAGACAACCAGCCCATCTCATGTATTTATCTAGTGAATTATTATGTAATATTTCATGTATTAGCCAGAGGCTCCACTTCATTAGGAGCTTGAGGAGATTCGGTACGTCACCAAAGACTCTTACAAATTTCTACAGATGTGCGGTGGAGAGCATTCTGATTGGTTGCATCACCACCTGGTACGGAGGCTCACAATGCACAGGCTGAAGAGGGTTGTAGACTCAGCCAGCTTCATCACGGGCACAACCCTCCCATCATCGAGGACACCTTCAAGGGGTGGTGCCTCAAGAAGGCAGCATCCATCACTAAGGACCCTCACCATCCGGGACATGCCCTCTTCTCATTACCACCATCGGGGAGGAGGTACAGAAGCCTGAAGACCCACACTCAACGATTTAGGAACAGCTTCTTCCCCTCCGCCATCAGATTTCTGAACCGTCCACGAACCCATGAACACTACCTCATTATTCCTTTCTCTATTGTGCTATTTATTTTTGTAATTTATAGTGATTTTATGTCTATTCACTGTACTGCTGCCGCAAAACAACAAATTTCATGTCATATAAGTCAGTGATAATAAATCTGATTCTGAATCTTCTCTGAAATCCTTCCAATGAATTAACATCCTTTCCTTAAATGAGGAGACCAATTCTGTACACAATAGCTCAGATGTGGTCTCACCAGTGCCCTAATAACTGAAGCATAACCTCCCTAACTTGTGTATTCAGTTCTCATTGCAATAAACAAGGATATTCTTAATTACTATCAGGACTGGCATACAGGCCTTTTGTGTTTCATGTACTGGGACAGTTCCCTCGGCACAGTTCCCTCGGGACAGTTCCCTCGGCACAGTTCCCTCGGGACAGTTCCCTCGGGACAGTTCTGCACTCTCTCACCATTTAGATAATGGGCTTCTTTATTTTTAATATTTCCTGCCAAAATGTTCAATTTCACCTTTTCCCACATTATACTCCATTTGCAAGACCTTTGTCCAGTCACTTAACCTGTCCATATCACATTGTCCTCTTCAAACATACCTTCCTATATTTCTCTGTGTAGTCGGCAAGTTTAACAACCAAACCTTTGGTGCCTTTATACATCATTTCTGTAAAAAGTTGGGGTCTCAGCACCGATTCCTGTGACACACCACTCATTATATCTTAGAACATACAGCACAGGAACAGACCTTTTGGCCCATGATGTTGTGCCAAACCAATTAAGCTAATGACACCTAATCCCTTCTGCCCACACAATGACCCTATCCCTCCATTTCCTGCACATTCATGCGCCTGCCTAAGAGCCTCTTAAACACCTCTATCGTATCTGCCTCCACCACCACCCCTGGCAGCGCATTCCGGGCACCCACCGCTGTGTGAAAAATTTGCCCCCGCGCATCTCCTTTGAACTTTCCCCCTCTCATCCTTTATGCATACCCTCTAGTATTAGGCATTTCAACCCTGGGAAAAACATATTGGTTGTCTACTCTATCTACGCCTCTCATAATTTTATAAACTTCTATCAGGTCTCCCCTCAGCCTCCGCCGCTCCAGAGAAAACAATCTTAGATTGCCCAACTGGTGACCTCTTCTACACCCTCGCCAAAGCCTCCACATCCTTCCTATAATGGGGCGACCAGAATTAAATGCAATACTCCAGATGCGGCCTAACCAGAGTTTTATAAAACTGTAACATAACTTCCTGTCTCTTGAAATCAATGCCTCTCCTAATAAAGGCAAGCATGCCATATGTCTTCTTTACCTGTGTAGCCATTTTCAGGGAGCTATGGTCTTGGACCCCAAGATCCCTCTGTACATCAATGCTGTCTTGCTGATGAGAAAAAGGCTCATTTATCCCTATTCTGTGGTTCTCGTTAGCCAACCATTCTATCACGTCAATGTTACATCCACTGGCTAATGTCAGGAGATGACTCGCTCCAGTAAATTTTGGCTATCAGATGGTTAAATTCCTACCAAAAAGGAGGACACGCAAGCACACAGAAGCAACACCAACTTCCTGAAAAAGTACACTGGGTCTCCTTTATCCACGTTACATGTCACTTATTCAAAGAGCTCCAATAAATTGGACAAATATGATTTCCCTATCATAAAACCATGTTGACTTTGTTTGATTACCTTGTATTTTTCTAAGTTTCCTGTACTAACTTCTTTAATAATCTTCCCTGTGACAGATGTTAAGTTAATAGGTTTCCTCCTTTCTGTTCCCCTCCCTTTTTGAATAGAGGAGTTACATCAATAGTACCTACAGGAGGCGCTGCCTCAAGGAGGCAACATCCATCATCAACGATCCCCACCATCCGGGCCGTGCCATCTTTTCGCAGCTACCATCGGGCAGGAGGTACAGAAGCCTGAAGTCCCACACCACCAGGTTCAGGAACAGCTACTTCCCTTCAACCATGCGGTTCTTGAACCAACTGGCACAACCCTAATCTCTACAGTTTAGCAACACTGTGACCACTTCGCACTAAAATGGACTTTGTCTCTTTTTCTAATTGTGTTCTTTCTCGTAAAAATTGAGTATAATTTATGTTTAATGTACGTTTTTCTTGTGAATGCTGCTCATCTGCCTGTGATGCTGCTGCAAGTAAGTTTTTCATTGCACCTGTGCATACGTGTACTTGTGCATGTGACAATAAACTCCACTTTGACATTTGCTATTTTCCAATCTACCCTCAAGTGTAGGGAATTTTACAAAATTAAAAATAATGCATCAACTACCACAAGTTGCTTCAGGAAGGTAGTGTAAGGGCAGGCACGGTAGTGTAGTGGTTAGCGTAACGCTATTACAGCGCCAGCGAGCTGGGTTCAATTCCGGCCGCTGTCTGTTAGGAGTTTGTATGTTCTCCCCGTGTCTGTGTGGGTTTCCTCCGGGTGCTCTGGTTTCCTCCCACATTCCAAAGGCGTACGGGTTAGGAAGTTGTGGGCGTGCTATGTTGGCGCCGGAAGCGTGGCAACACTTGCGGGCTGCCCCCAGAATACTCTACGCAAAAGATGAATTTCACTGTGTGTTTCGATGTACATGTGACTAATAAAGAGATCTTATCTGATGGTCAAGGAAGCCTGCCACCCTGGCCATTCCCTTGTCTCTCTTCTACCCTCTGGGAGAAGATACAGGAGCTTGATAGCCCGGACAACCAGACTCAGGAACAGCTTCTCCTCCACTGCCGTCAGACTCCTGAACCAATCCCCTCTTTCACATCCCCTTCCCAGTGGTGCTGCCACATTCTTGGACACTTTACCTCTCTCGGTTATTCTGTTATTGTCACTTTAATATTATTTTTGCACTACTTCAGACTGCACCATTCTGTTGTTTTGCGTTCGACATTGTATTTTTTGTTGTATTTATTGTTGCTGTGTATACTCCAATCAACTTTTGCAAGTTCTTGTCTAATACCATCAAAATTCGCTATGCCCCAATTTAGAACTTGAACCTGTGGACCAGATCTGTCCCTTTCCATTACTATTTTAAAATTAATAAAACGATGGTCACTGATCCCAAAGAGCTCCCTTGTCACTTGTCCTGCCTGTTACGCGAGCAGGCTGAGCTTTGCCCTCACCCTCGTGTGTGGACTAACTGTCCCAACAAGTCAGGGTTCGTTTGTATCCCACCACCATTTTGAGGTTGGACATTAAAAACTGGCATTGCCAACGATGTTCACAGCATTTAAAATTAATAATAGAAACATAGAAAACCTACAGCACAAGTCAGGCCCTTCGGCCCACAAAGCTGTGCTTAACATGTCCCTACCTTAGAAATTACTAGGCCTACCCGTAACCCTCTATTTTTCTCAGCTCCATGTACCTATCCAAAAGTCTCTTGAAAGACCCTATCATATCTGCCTCCACCACCGTTGCCGGCAGCACATTCCACGCACTCACCACTCTCTGAGTAAAAAACTTACCCCTGACATCTCCTCTATACTTATTCCCCAGCACCTTAAACCTATGTCCTCTTGTGGCAACCATTTCAATCCTGGGAAAAAGTCTCTGACTATCCACATGATCAATGCCTCTCATCATCTTATACACCTCTATCAGGTCCCCCCCATCCTCTGTCGCTCCAAGGAGAAAAGGCTGAGTTCCCTCAACCTGTTTTCATAAGGCATGCTCCCCAATCCAGGCAGCATCCTTGTTAATCTCCTCTGCACCCTTTCTATGGCTTCCACATCCTTCCTGTAGTGAGGCTACCAGAACTGAGCACAGTACTCCAAGTGGGGTCTGACCAGGGTCCTATAGAGCTTCAACATTACCTCTTGGCTCCTAAATTCAGTTCCACGATTGATGAAGGACAATATACCATATGCCTTCTTAATCGCAGAGTCAACCTGTGCAATAGGTTAAATACAATAAAACTTAAATTGGGGAAGGACACTTGTGATTTATACCTGGTCCATAAGGATAAGGTGGCCAATCCCGAGACAGCAGCAACCCTTGCTGGTACACTGCGGTATTAGAGCAGGAGGACTGCTGGTTACAGTGGCCCTGGTGAGAGGAACAGGGTAACCGGCAGCCACGGGCCACCCCTCACACCTGTGGGGGCCTGACGAAGCTGTGGCATGGGAGAGGTGCTCAAGGCAGGCTTCCGCTGTCAATGGATCTCGCTGGTAGGAGGATGGGAAGTGGGAACTGGAAGTGAACTGAGCCCAGATCAGGGCGACTCTTAGCCCGTTCTCGTTTTCCAGTCCACCCATGGTCTACCCCGGTCCAGCTCTGTCATTCCTTACGCCCCTTAGCTCCCGAAAGCTCTGCATTCCTCAAGATTCTACCTCTCACTTACATGTTAGTGACCAATTAACCCATCAACTTGCTTGTCTTTGGGACGTGGGAGGTAACCGGAGCACCCGGGGGAAACCCATGTGGTCACAGGGAGAACATGCACACTCCACACAGTTAGGGCCTGAGGTCAGGATCGAACCCGAGTCTCTGTAGCTGGGAGGCAGTGGCTCTACCCGCTGTACCACTATTTTTGTAAAATAACAGCTTTTAACTTTACTAAGGCACTGACCACTGGACTTCAATCTAAGTTTGTACATAGCCAGTGTACAGTTGTACACAGCCAGTATCTTTTCCCCAGGGTTGAAATGTCTAATACTAGAGGGCATGCATTTAAGGTGAGAGGGGGTAAGTTCAAAGGAGATGTGCGGGGCAAGTTTTTTTACACAGACAGTGGTTGGTGCCTGGAGAGTGCTGCCTGGGGTGATGGTGGAGGCAGATACGATAGAAGTGTTCAAAAAGCTCTTAGACAGGCACATGAATGTGAGGGAAATGGTAGGATATGGACATTGCGTAGGCAGAAGGGATTAGTTTAGTTGGGCATTTTATTACTAATGCAATTGGTTCGGCACAACACTGTGGGCCGAAGGGCCTGTTCCTGTGCTGTACTGTTCTATGTTCTATATTTTAGAAATTAAGATCCCATTCACAGATGTTAGACATGACTTAAAATGCTGATTCTTTTTTAGTGATAAAACGCTTTATAAGCTCATCAAAGTTTGTTCTTAAATATGTCAAGGCGTACTTTTCAAAGCAACATTCTTTTAAAAAAAACAAAATTTAGGGTTTGCAAACATTGCTGACGGTGTTGTGTTGAGCTTGATATGCATTTGTTAAAATGCAAATTAGTGAAGGCTGAGCCAATGAATTGGTTTATAATCTGGATGCAATTTCCAGCACAATTTATGGGATCATTGATGGAGATCAAAGCACAACCACCACCCTCCCCCACCGTCCCCTTTCCTGAAAGTGAGAATCCCACCTCATTTCCTGAGACCAGTTGGAGTGGTTTTATCGCCATGCCAGCTGAGGTTAGCTGCCTTGACACCAACTGGGAATCAAATCCTGAACCTTTCTGACCATACTTTTTGGTGAGGAAATATCCGTAAGGGAAAGCTGCCAACTGGCATATTCCGGGCTGCAGGTGCTGAGGGATGCACTGAAGCTCAGTTCAGCCACCACAATGGCTCTGTGGGGAAGGATCACACTCTAGAGTCAGCATGCTGTTGTGCAGAGGGACTTGGAGGTGCTGGTGCGTGAATCGCAAAAGGTCGGTTTGCAGGTGCAACAGGTTATCAAGAAGGCAAATGGAATGTCAGCCTTCATTGCTAGCGGGATTGAATTTAAGAGCAGGGAGGTTATGCTGCAACTGTACAGGGTACTGGTGAGGCTGCAGCTGGAGTACTGTGTGCAGTTCTGGTCTCCTTACTTGAGGAAAGATACACTGGCTATGGGCACAGTGGAGATTCACCGGGTTGATTCCAGAAATGAGGGGGTTAGCCTATGAGGAGAGATTGAGTTGCCTGGGACAATACTCGCTGGAATTCAGAAGAATGAGAGGGGATCTTATAGAAACATATAAAATTATGAAAGGGATAGATAAGATAGAAGCAGGAAGGTTGTTTCCACTGGTAGGTGAGACTAGAACGAGGGGACATGGCCTCAAGATTCAGGGGAGTAGATTTAGGACGGAGATGAGGAGGAACTGCTTTTCCCAGAAAGTAGTGAATCTGTGGAATTCGCTGCCCAGGGAAGCAGTAGAGGCTACCTCATTAAATATACTTAAGACACAGTTAGATAGATTTTTGCATAGTAGGGGAATTAAGGGTGATGGGGAAAAGGCAGGTAGGTGGAGCTGAGTCCACGGCCAGATCAGCCATGATCTTATTGGATGGCAGAGCAGGATTGATGGGCCAGATGGCTGACTCTTATTTCTTATGTTGTTATGTAGAGTCCTGCTGCCATTAGAGGGACTGGACCTTGTGTAACAGCCTCTCAAATGCTTCACGGGAGTATTTTTCGAACAGGAAATATGGGTAGCTTTGATGCATTGTAAATAGAATGTGTTGATTTGAAGGCATAATGAACGTAATGAAATAAGTGTACTGATTGTATTTCCTGTATATATTTTTTTATGAACAAAGTATGTTTTGAAATTAAATAAAAAGGATCCGGCTGCATGCCACGGAATTCCCTACCACAACAGGGACAATTTTCTGACCTCCAGCTGACTAAAAGGCAAAAAATCCACACATGCTGGAAATCTGAAATAAAGACACATGATGCTGGAGATATTCAATGGGTCAGGCAGCATCTGTGGAGAGAAGTTGGGAAGACCATTGGGGTGGTGTTTATAAGGGAGAAAAAAACAGTTAAAGTTTATGGTCACTGATCCCACCCCATATCTCTCACAAAACTTCCAGCACTGCTGTGGGATGAGAGTATTTGCCTGAGAATCACTGGAGCTGGGTCAGCACAGAAGAAGGAGGACATTTGGCCCATTGAACCTGTGGTAGACCTGCCTGCAGAAATAATTGCCAAGTACAGACAATGTTGTCATGTTAGTAACAGTGCGGCAGGTGGCAGCACCTTCCCTACCCTGAGGGAGACTGATATAGTCTCCTTTCTCTCTCTAAGAATAATACTCATGCTCAAACAGTTCCCCCTTCCTCCAATTAGTAGCATCCCACTTTCCCTCCCTCTCTCTAACGAACATTCCCTCACTCTCTTTCTCTCATAAATGTCCCCCTCACTCTCTCCTTCAATTCTCTTCCTCAAAATAAAATCTCCCTCTAATAAAGTCTCCTCGTACTCTTTATAAAGATTCCCCCTCAGTCTCTCCAATACAATCTCCTCCCTCACTCTCTCTAATATAACCTCCTCCCTCACTCTCTGTTTCCTCTCCTTTGTCTCTAATAAAGTCTCCCCCTCACTCTTTAATATATTATCCCCTTCACTGTCTCTAATATAATCTCTTCCCTCACTCTCTCTAATATAATCTCCTTCCTCACTCACTTTAAAATAATCTCCTCCCTCGTGCTCTCCAATATAACCTCCTTCCTCACTCTCTCTAAATTAATCTCCTCCCTCGTGCTCTCTAAAGTAATCTTCCTCTCTCTCTCTCTAATAAACAAGCTCCTCCTTCACTCTGTCTAAAAGTTTCCTTTTCTCTCTGTCTCCAATAAACAGTCTCCCCCTCAATCTCTCTAACAAAAAAGAGACCCTGAGTGAGCAAGTGAATGGGATAATTTGGATCATTGTTAATGCTTTAGCAGAGCAGAGGGCAGAGGTCCGACGGGGCAAAAGGTGAAGAGAAAGGACATTCTGATACTGCAGGTCAAAAAACAAATGGGGATTGAAAATGGGAAATGCTGCTTTGAGGTGAAAGTGCTGTGCTTGAGGAAGTGAAGAGGCTTTGACCAGTGAGGCTTCAGCTTGTTTATTAGAGAGAGAGAGAGGGAGATTACTTTAGAGAGTGTGAGGGAGGGAGTTATATCAGAGAGCACAAGGGAGGAGATTATTTTACAGAGAGTGAGGGAAGAGATTGTATTAGAGAGAGTGAAGGGGATAATATGTTAAAGAGTGAAGGGGAGACTTTATTAGAGACAGGAAGGAGAGGAAACAGAGAGAGTGAGGGAGGAGCTTATTTATTAGAGAGACAGAATGAGGGAGGAGGTTACATTAGAGAGAATGAGGGAGGAAGTGAGACTTCAGCAAGGAGGCTGAGTGATGACCCTTTCTTTTTTTTAATCCAGTAGTAATTTGAGAGGGAGAAATGGCAGTCGGTGGAGTGGTAGTCAGATAGGAGCTTCAGGGAGGTAGTCACACCAAAGGTTTCGTCAGAGAGAAGGGTGACCACCAGAAGGGGCAGGAAGGTAGAGCAGGAGTCCCCTGTGGCTGTTCCCCCCTCTAATTAGAAAGAGTGAGAGAGGAGATTATATTGGAGAGACTGAGGGGGAAACTTTATAAAGAGTATGAGGAGACTTTATTAGAGGGAGATTTTATTTGAGGAAGAGAACTGAAGGAGAGAGTGAGGGTGGAAATTTATGACAGAAAGAGAGTGAGGGAATGTTTGTTAGAGAGAGTGAGGGAAAGTGGGATGCTGTTGGGGGGGGATGGCCTCTCAGGGGGAAGCAACAGCAGCAGCCAGATCAGTGGCACCACGACTGGCTCTATTGCACAGCAGGGAGGTCAAAGATGAGATGAACAGTTGTGATAGGGGACTTGATAGCCAGGGACACAGACAAGCATTTCTGTGGCCATTAGCATGACGTAGGATGGTGTGTTGCCTCCCTGGTGCCTGGTTCAAGGATGTCTCTGAGCGGGTACAGGACATTCTGAGAGGGGAGGGTGAGCAGACAAGAGGTCGTGTTCCACATTGGTACCAACGACATAGGCAGGAAGGGAGATGAGGCCCTGCAGAGAGAATTTAGGGAGTAAGGTCGAAAGATAAAAAGCAGGACCTGTAGGATTGGCATCTCAGGATTACCCCCTGTAACCCAAGCTAGCAAGGCAAGAAATAGGAAGCGAGTGCAGTTAAATGTATGGCTAAGGAGCTGGAGCAGGAAGCAGGGCTTCAGGTACAGGGATCATTGGGCTCTCCTCCAGGGCAGGTGGGACCTGAACAAGAAGGACAGGTTGCACCTAAACTGGAGGGGTACCAATATCCCTTAAGGAGGTTTGCCAGTGCTGCTCAGGACGGATTAAACTAGTGTGGTAGTGGGGTGGGAACCAGAGCTGTAGGTCATCAGGTGAAGTGATTGAGTAGAAGGTTGAGGTTAACTCAAGTAAGTCTAATAGCATGGCCAGGATAATAAAGACAGCAGGAATGATGGTGTATTTAATTCAATGCAAGGACTTAACGGGTAAGGCAGATGAACTTAGGGCCTGGATTAGTACATGGAACCATGATATTGTAGCCATTACTGAAAGTTGGTTGAGAGAAGGCAGCTCAGCGTTCCAGGGTACAGATGTTTCAAATGTGGCAGTGAGGGATGTTAAAGGGGTGGGGGAGTTGCACTACTGATCAAGGAGAATATCATAGTGGCACTAAAAGGGGATATCTTGGAGGATTTGTCCAGTGAAGCAATATGGGTAGAACTCAGGAATAAGAAAGGGGCAATCACTATGATGGGGTTATACTACAGGCCCCCCAATAGCCAGCAGGAGATAGAGGAACAGATATGTAGGCAAATCATGGAAAGATGGAAAATCGACAGGTCATTGTAGAGGGTGATTTTAACTTCCCAAATATTGTCTGGGACTCCCTTAGTGCCAGGGGCTTAGATGGGGCAGAATTTGTCGGGTGCGTCCGGGAGGGTTAGGGTGAGATTAGGGAGGGATATGTTGATATTGAATGTAAAGGTTTAGAAGATTATGGGCCAAACTCTGGCAAATGGGACTGGCTTGGATGGGGCATCTTGGTTGGCATGGACCAGTTGGGCTGAAGGGCCTGTTTCCATGCTGTATGACTCTGACTCTAACTGAATGGCTTGCTGGGCCATTTCAGAGTACAGTTAAGAGACAACCACATTGCTGTGAGTCTAGAGTATTGCGTAGGCCAGACCAGGTAAGATGGCAGATTTCCTCCCCTATAGAACATTAGTGCACCAGATGGATCTTTGCAACCACATAGATGCCACGGCCAAGAAGGCTCACCAGCGCCTCTAATTCCCCAGGAGGCTAAAGAAATTTGGCATGTCCACTTTGACACTCACCAACTTTTATTGATGCACCATAGAAAGCATTCTATCTGGATGCATCATGGTTTGGTATGGCAACTGCTCTGCCCGGGACTGCAAGAAACTGCAGAGAGTTGCGGACACAGCCCAGCACATCACAGAAACCAGCCTCCCCTCCATGGACTCTATGTCTTTACTTCTCGTTGCCTTGGTGAAGCAGCCAACATAATCAAAGACCCCACCCACCCGGGTCATTCTCTCTTCTCCCCTCTCCCATCAGGCAGAAGATACAGGAGCCTGAGGGCACATACCACCAGGCTCAAAGACAGCTTCTATCCCATGGTGATAAGACTATTGAACGGTTCCCTTATACGATGAGATGGACTCTTGACCTCACAATCTACCTTGTTATGACCTTGCGCCTTATTGCCTACCTGCACTGCACTTCCCTGTAGCTGTGACACTTTACTTTGTATTCTGTTATTGTTCTTACCCTGTACTACCTCAATGCACTGTGTAATGAATTGTTCAGTACGAACGGTATGCAAGACAAGTTTTTCACTGTACCTCGGTACAAATGATAATAATAAACCAATACCAATACCAACAATCAACAATGGTTTTCATGGTCATCATTAGACTTTTTAGTTCCAGAATGCAAATTTGAATTTAACACCATCCGCTACAGTGAGAGTCGAACGCAAATACCCAGGACTTTGCCCTGGGTATCTAGATTATTAATCCGGTGATAATATCTTTGCAACATTGCCTCCCCTGTACGACAGTAAACAAACAATGGCTCATTTAAAGAATGATCACATGGTTTAGAAGTAATATAAACTCATTTAAGACATAAAAACCTAACAGGAGAAGTGGTCCACCTGCGGTTATCAAAGGAAGTTAAAGATAGTGTTAGGTCAAAGGAGAAAGGTTATAAAGTGGCCAGAAACAAAAGCAGTAACTGAGAGGGTTGTTGAACTGGTAGAATTTAGCAAAGGCAAGTTAAGGAAGAATACAAAAGAATAATAATGAGAAACACAGAAACAGTCAAAGCTTCCGTAGATGCTGAAAATGTGTTGGAGGCAGTGGAGCTGAAAGAAACTAGCATTAGTACTGGAGAAGCCATTGAGGACTGAAATGCTATGAATCCCCAGGACCTGATGATCTGTATCCCATTCAGAGGTGGCTATGGAGATAGTAGATGGTCAGGTTGTCATCTTCCAAAATTCCATCGATTCCTGAACTGTTCCACAGATTGGAAGGTAGCAAATGTTACCCTACTATTTAGGAAAGTGGGGAGAGCAAAACCAGGAACTATAGACCAATTAGCCTTAGTGGTGAAAATGCAGGAATTGATTATTAAGGGGCATTTACAAAATAAGAATAAGATTGGGCACTTGAATTTATGAAATAAAAATAGTGTTGGACCAATCTGTTGGAGATTTTTGAGGCTATAGTAGATATAGACAGTGGATTGGTCAATGGAGAGAAAGCAGAGACGAGAAATAAATGGATTATTTTTCAGGTTGAGAGGCTGTGACCTGCAGGGTTTTTCAGGCATCATACCTGGGAGCCAGGGTTGCTCAGGTGATCTGAATGTTAATGGAGCTGTCTGCTAAATAGATTAATGAGGAAAGTTAGAGAGGGAAAACAAAGGGAGATGTTAAAGCTGTGAAATGCAGGTCAGAACTGTTGCTGAATGTGAAACCAGAAGGAGAATGCTGCAAATGCCCAGCAGATCAGGCAGTGTCTGTGGGGAGAGTAGACTGAGTTAACATTACACATGATAACACAGCAGAACTGACCAGTTCCAATACAAACAGAGAAAGCAAAATACCTAAAATTGTTAAATTTGATGTTGAGTGCCAAAGGCTGCCATGTGCCCAGAAGAAAGACGAGGTGCTGTTCCTCAAGCTTGCATTGAGCCTCGTTAGAACAGTTTTGGAGGCCACAGACTGAGAGTGGGATGGAGAATCAAAATGACAGGCAACTGGAACTTCAAGGTCACCCTTGCCGACTGAATGGAGGTGAAAGGAGTAGTGATTCGAGAGAGAGGTAATAAGAAATTTCCTCACCCAGAGGGTGGTGAATCTTTGGAATTCCCTACCTAACAAGGCTGTGAAGGCTCGGTATATTCAAGATATGGATCAATAGAATTTTAGATATTAAGGGTTATGGGGTTAGTGGCAGAAAGTATCACTAAGGTAGAAGATCAGCCATAATCTTATTGTAAGGTGGCACAGCCAGGAGAGCCAAATAGTCTATTGCTGCTTCTGTTTCTTACATTCTTATGTTCTCTCTCTCTGTAAGAAGCACTCCTTCAACCTTGCTTTGATAAGGTTTTCTCTTCGCATTCTCTCTAATAAACAAGTCTCCTGTCACACCCTCCCCCTCTGTCACTGTGTCTATCTCAAATGAACAGACTCCTCCCCCCCTCTGATAAACAGTTCTCCCCTTCACACTCTCTCTTGCTCTGACATTCATTTCCTTACCTCGCGCTCTCTCTAATAAACAGTCTGCCCTTCTCTCTCCCTGGTTAATAGACTCCTCCCCCACCCTCTCACTCTGATAATTACTCCCCCTGCCCACCCTCTTTAATACACTATACCTTCCCTCTTTGATACACCATACCCAGTGCTGTCTTTTGCAAACAATGTCCCCCCCACCACCTCCCTGGCTGGCAGTCGTGTTATTTTGTTTCCCTGATCTCTCTCTCTCTCTCTCTCTCTCTCTCTCTCTCTCGCTCTCTCTCTCTCTCTCTCCCCACACTGGATTAGGTTTATTTTATTTCAAAAATAAACTTTATTCATAATAAAAAATCATTTCATGTTCATCAGGTTGCCTGAATGGAACTTGTGTACTAACAGTCGTATGTACAAACGAACTGGCTGTCTCAGGCTCGCTATCAGCGGATGCCACTTTCGTGTGGTGGAGGGTTGTACTACCTGGGTGAGGGGGTTACGATCCTCTGGGTGAATCACCTCCAAGGTCGGAGGATGAGGTTAGGAGTGAGGGGCGGTGATAACTGAAGCAGAGTCAGCAGGTGCGGAAGGAGTGGGGGCGGGGGAGACACGGAGAAATGGGCGGAATCCTGAGCATTGAAAGAGGAGGTGCTGGCTCCTGCCTCTGCCAACTCGCCAATGACAACTGGTCATCTATTGATGTGTCGCACTCTCTTGGCAGTGGTAGCCAGCTGTCACGTTAGGGCTGCTGTCACTCAATGGACTCCCCACACACCGTGTAAACAAGCATGGTAATTATTAACCCAAGGAACCTGGCAACAGGTATCAGTTACAAGCTGTAACAGATCTCTCTAATCTTTCCCCCGACCCAATGTTTGGCAATCTTGCCTTTAAAAAAAATCATGACCATTTGACCAATTATATATTCAGTCTCTTGTTTTCTTGACTACAAGTAGTCAAGGGCAATGCACACGCTCCTGTTTACATTAATGGTGCTGAGGTCGAGAGGGTTGAGAGCTTCAAGTTCTTAGGAGCAAACATCACCAATAGTCTTTCCTGGTCCAAACACGTCGACCCCATGGCTAAGAAAGCGCACCAGCACCTCTACCTCCTCAGGAAGCTAAAGAAATTCGGCATGTCCCCTTTGACCCTCACCACTTTTTATAGATGCAACACAGAAAGCATCCTATCTGGATGCATCACTGCTTGGTACGGCAACTGTTCTGCCCGTGACCACAAGAAACTGCAGAGTTGTGGACACAGCCCAGCACGTAACAGAAACCAGCCTCCCCTCCATGGACTCTGTCTACACTTCCTGCTGCTTCAGTAAAGCAGCCAGCATAATCAAAGACCCCACCCACCCTGGACATTCTCTCTTCTCCCCCCTCCCATCGGGCAGAAGATACAAAAGCCTGAAAGCACGTACCACCAGGCTCAAGGACAGCTTCTATCCCACTGTTATAATACTATTGAACAGTCCCCTAGTTCGATAAGGTGGACTCTTGACCTCACAATCTACTTCATCATGGCCTCGCACCTTATTGTCTGCCTGCACGGCACGTTCTCCGTAACTGTAACACTATATTCTGTATTCTGTTATTGCTTTTCCCTTGTACTACCTCGGTGCACTGATGTGATGAAATGATGTGTATGGATGGCATACAAAACAAAGTTTTTCACTGTACCTCGGTACATGTGACAATAATAAACCAATTTACAATTTACAGTATGAGCTCTTTACCATTTCTGAAGTGTTTTCTTTACTCTCCAGATTCCAGTGTCACCTCTTTATGTAGGTCTCACTTTACGTTTAACCTGGCAATTCCAATTCTGACGAAGAGTCTCAGACCTGATAACTCAGTGTCTCTCTCCACAGATACTGCCTGACCCACCGAGTGTTTCCAACAACCTCTGCTTTTATTTTGGTCTGGCATCCTTTTTTATAATTATTCTATTAACATAATCATCTCCATAAATGGAAACACACTGTATTACTTGCTCTGATTACCACCTTCTTAGTGCCATCTGTACGCAGACACAAGAGACTGCAGATGCTGGAATCTGGAGCAAAAAAACGAGCTGCTGGAGGAACTTAGTGGGTCAGGCAGCATCTGTGGAGGGAAATGGACAGTCAACGTTTCTGGACTGCAGATGAAAGGTCTTGACCCGAAACGTCGACTGTCTATTTCCCTCCACAGATGCTGCCTGACCTGCTGTATTCCTCCAGTAGCTCGTTTCTTGCTCCACCTGTATGCACTACAGTTTACATAAGCCTTAACACAAACATCAAATGAAAAGCTACTATTGTACGGTACATTCACTGGAATATAAGACAGGAGTTCTTCAGCACAATGTCCTAGACACAACCACCTTCAACTGTTTCATCAATGACCTTCCTTCCATCATAAGGTTAGGAGTGGGCATGATTGCTAATGATGGTACAATGTTCAATCCCATTCACAGCTCCTCTGCAAATGAAGCAGCCCCCGTCTATGTGCAGCAAGACCAAGAGACAATACCGGTTCAATCTGGATGCATCATGGCTTGGTATGGCAACTGCTCTGCCAGGACTGTAAGAAACTGCAGAGAGTTGTGGACACTGCCCAACGCATCACGGAAACCAGCCTCCCCTCCATGGACTCTGTCTATACCCCTCACTGCCTTGGTGAAGCAGCCAGCATAATCAAAGACCACACCCACCCGGGTCATTCTCTCCTCTCCCATCAGGCAGAAGGTACAAGAGCCTGAGGGCACAGACCACCAGGCTCAAGGACAGCTTCTACCCCACTGTGATAAGACTATTGAATGGTTCCCTTATATGATGAGATGGACTATTTTGATCTTGCACCTTATTGTCTACCTGTACTGCACTTCCCTGTAGCTGTGACACTTCACTCCGCATTCTGTTATTGTTTTTACCCCGTACTACCTCAATGCACTGTGTAATGAATTGATCTGTACGAACGGTATCCAAGACAAATTTTTCACTGTACCAAGTGACAATAATAAACCAATTCCAATACTAATACTAATACTACTGGATGGACTGATAAATGGCAAACAATACTCACTCTACTAAGGTGCCAGGCAATAGCCATCTCCAGGAAGAGACAGTCTAACCACTTACCCTTGCCATTGGATGGCATTACCATTGCCTAGTCCCCCACCATTCACTACCTTGGAAATACAAACAGAAAATGCTGGAAATACCAAGCAGTGGAGAGAGAAACAGAGTTAACATTTGAGATTTAAGGCCCTTCCAGTTTGACAACCCTTACCGCCCAGACTACAAACTGCCCAAAGGTTATTTGTGATGGCCAGTAACTCCAAAACTTCGTGAATGAAAAAAGGAAAACAACATTTTTGGGATCAAAATCAAGACAATCGCTCAAGTGGGTTTTTACATAGAGTCATGCAGCATGGAAAAATGTACTGCGCTGCTGCTGCAGAAAGCTCATTGTCATGGCATTTGTAATCTGCCCACGACAATAAACCTGAACTTCGGCCCAGCCAGTCCAGAGATGTTAAACTGAGGTCCAGTTAGCACTTTCAAGTGCACATTAACGATCCTATTTCAAAGAACAATGGAGAGTTCTCCCAAACATCCTGGTCAAAACTTACATTTCTCAATTTACTTTTCTCAATACTTGTCGGTAAACCACTTGGCCTTCTGGAAGCTTTGTCCTTGCAAGAACAGTCTGAAAGCAGAATCAATTAAAATGTCCTCAAGAGAGAAGGAGCGGGAGTGTGGGATGAACTTTTCAGCCTTTTCAAAGAGTGGCACAGACTGATGGGCCAAATATTTCAACTCTGGCATAGATTCCAGGGTTTTCCCTGAGGGCCTTGTACAAACAAGACCATTTAAGGTTACATGGATGAGTCTGCGTAACACCACTTAGTTTTCTTTCTTGATTTGTAGAACAATAGGATGCTTGAAGGAAATGTGGGGTTATATTGTTTGCATCTCCATAAGACTTTGTTTACAATTTGTGCACGTCAAGACTTGCTGAGATATCGTAATGTTCATTGCAATCAGGATTGGTGATGCATCCAAGAACATTAAACTCCAGAAAACATTAGAGCTTCAAGTAATACTAGAGAAACAAAGGATTTATTCACCTGAAAGGACTGTTTGGGCCCCTGGATGGAGGTGATGGAGGTGGTGTAGGGGCAGGTGTTGCACCTATGGCAGGGCTGGAGGAACAGCACCTCATTTTCCATCTTGGGACCTCACAGTCTAATGGCATGAACATTGAATTCTCCCACTTTAAATAAACCAAATCCAGCCCCCCCCCACAATCATCATGCCTCTTCTTTTCTTCCCTTTCCTAGCCTATCTCTCATTTTTCTCCTTGCCTTTTTTTTCTCTCTCCTCCCCTCCCCCCATGGAGTGCCTGCTTCCATACCTTTGACCCATCCCCTGATGGATCTGCTCTCCCCTCCTCCCCCACATCTATTACTATCTCTTACCTGCATCTACCTATCACCACCTTGTGCCCACCCCGCCTCCCCTCTTTTGTCCACCTATCACTGCTCTGTTTCTCCCTCCTATATATCGGGCTTCCCCTTTTCCTATCTTTGGTCCTGAAGAAGGGTCCTGACCTGAAACATTGACCGCCTGCTTTTCTCCACAGATGCTGCCTGGCCTGCTGAGTTCCTCCAGCATCTTGTTGTTTTTTCATAGAGCTTCAAGTAATTTGCAGGCTGTCATTTGAGTTAATAATTTGTTGGCTTGATCCATTTTTTACTGAAAGAATATTTCTCAGCATGACAGTGTTTAAAGTAACTTGAAGTACAATTAATGAAATTGTGGTAGAAATGGACTAGGTTATAAAGGTATGGAAGTGCATTAGACCTCCCAATGGTTCTGATACCCAGTGGTAAATAAGGGTGGTAAAGAAACAAATAGAAGTTGCATTAGCATGGTAGCTTTCATATCCTCCATACATTCTAAAGTGACTCACAGCCAATTAATTGCAAGTTAAGCACAGTCATAAGTACCATGCAGAAAAATTTGAGAGGGAGAAAAACATTGGTGGAAGATCCTGTTTTACTTCCCCAACGAAAGTTGCCAGTTTATCATTCACTTTAGAAAAGCATCAACTACAAGGAGCTGAATCATACTGGCCGTGTTAGGCTGCTGCAAACAGAACCGCTGCCACTCTCTCATGAAATGCCCCTGACAGAAGGCAAAGTTGAGGGTGGCATTTTGTCCTTTGTCAAATTCGTCATTGATTTTATTAGTAATAAACTTCTCTTACATTCAGATACTATTAAAATTGAAGTAAATGATTCTTACATGTGACATGTTGTTATAAGACTATTGAATGGTTCTCTGGTATGATAAGATGGGCTCCTGACCTCACAATCTACCTCGTTATGACCCTGCACCTTATTGTCTGCCTGCACTGCACTTTCTCTGTAGCTATTACACTTTATTCTGCATTCTGTTATTGTTTTACCTTGTACTACCTCAATGCACTGTGTAATGATCTGTATGAATGGTATATGAGACAAGTTTTTCACTGTACCTCGGTACATGTGACAATAATAAACCAATTTCAATTCCAAACTGATACTGATGCAACAAACAATCCGCTGGAGGAACTCAACGGGTCGAGCAGCATCTGTGGGAGGAAAGGAATTGTCGACGTTTCAGGTTGAAACCCTGCTTCAGCCCAGAGTTGTAAATAACCGTAAAAAATCAAAGCTTAATGTTCTTTATTTGAATGCACATAACATTTGCAACAAGATAGATGAGTTGATAGCACAGATATGGGTGTGATGTAATAGCTATTACAGAAATGTGGTTGCAGAGTGACCAGGACTGGGTGTTCAATAGTCCAGGTTATACATGGTTCAAAAGAAAAGGCCAAAGGTGAAAGGGGTGGTGGGGTGATGTTGTTAATCATGGAAGGTACCAGAGCAGTGCTAAGTCGTGATATGAAGGTAATGGACAGTAACGGGAATCAGTTTGGGTTGGAATCATGAATAGCAGGGGAAGGAAGGCATGGGAGGTAGAAGCCTATAGACCCCCAAAATGTGACATCTTAATAGGTCACAACGTAACTAGGGAAATATCAAGGTCATGTTTGAAAGGAACTGCAATTATCATGGGAGCTTTTAGTCTATATATTGATTGGATGAACCAAACTAGCAAGGGTGTTGTAGAAGAAGAATTTGTGGAATGCACCAGTGATTGCTTTTTAGAGAAGTACATTGTAGAACCTACCCGGGAACAGGCTATTTTAGACTTGGTCTTATGTAATGAGGAAGGATTAATAAGGGATCTTGTGGTTAAAGATGTCCTAGGGGGTATATTGGCCATAATATAGAACATAGAGCAGTACAGCACAGGAACAGGCCCTTCAGCACAATGTCTGTGCTGACCATGATGCCAAGTTAAACTGATCCCATCTGCCTGCACAGGATCCATATCCCTTCATTCCCTGCATATTCTTGTGCCTGCCTAAAAGCCTCTTGAATACCATTATCGTATCTGCATCCACAATACCCCTGGCAGTCCGTTCCTCTCACTTAAATGCATGCACTCTAGTACTAGACATTTCAACTCTGGGGAAGAGATCCTGACTGTCTACTCTATCTATGCCTCTCATAACCTTATAAACTTCTATCAAGTCTCCCCTCAGCCTCCACCACTCCAGAGAAAACAACCCTGGTTTGTCCAACCTCTCCTTAGAGCTCATATCCTCTAATCCAGGCAGCATCCTGTTAAACCTCTTCTGCACCCTCTTCAAAGCCTCCACATCCTTCCTGTAATGGGGTGACCAGAATCGAATGCAATACTCCAGCTGCAGCCTAACCAGAGCTTTATAAAGCTGCAACATAACTTCCCGACTCTTGAACTCCATGCCTCGACTGTTGGGGAGGAAATTCCAGGATTTAGACCCAGCAATGCTGAAGGAATGACAATGTACTTCCAAAACAGGATGGTATGCAACTGAGAAGGGAACCTGTGGGTGGTGATGTTCCCCTACTCCTGCTGCCCTTGTCATCACTGGTGGTAAGACAAGATATAAGATATTTATTTATTAGTCACATGTACATTGCAACACACAGTGAAATGCGGCTTTTTGCGTTACTGAGAATGTGCTGGGGGCAGCCCGCAAGTGTTGCCACTCTTCTGGCGCCAACATAGCATGCCCGCAGCTCCTAACCCATACGTCTTTGGAATGTGGGAGGAAACCGGAGCACCCGGAGGAAACCCATGCAGACACGGGGAGAACTCTTGAGCCTCCTTACAGACAGCGGCGGGAATTGAACCCGGGTCGCTGGCGCTGTAATATCGTTACACTAACCGCTGTGCTACCGTGCCAGTAGAGGTCGTGGGTTTGGAATGTGCTGTTGGGATAGTAACCACAGCGCATTTTGTAGATGACACACATTATGTGTGACTCCATACTTGCAGCAACGTGTTTAGCTCCTAGCTGTCCTCTGAAATAACACACACCAAACAGTCACAGCAAAACATAGCAAATATTATCACACAGACTGACCCTTATTAAGGGCAAATAGGGACTGACAGTAAATGCCAGCATTGCCATGGCAGTCACGTCTCCGAGACTGAAACGTCCAGTCTTTGGGGCTTGACTGCAGTGGATGCAGCCCCTTCCCAAGCCCAGGGCTCTTCAGCTAAAAGCCTTCAGACATTGTGTCCACTAGAAGAATAATAAGGACGGTGACAAATTTAGCAGCCCGAATCCCTGCTGATCCTGATGTATACTGATATCCAGCAGCTGATGAAGGCCTGTCACTGTTGATGGCCTAATCCCTGATTACCTGCACTGATCACATCCACATCACAGAGTAGTCAGCCCTGGCAACATAGCTTTCACTGTAATAGCAGTCCCCAAGGGAGTGGATGGCCCAGTCCGATCCTCTGAGGATGCATTAGGTGACGTTCCTGGAACCCACTTTGTTCCATGGAGAAAGATCCAAGTAAGAACGTAAACAGCAGGAGCAGAAGCAGCCTGTTCTGCCATCCTAAAAGGTTGTGGCTGATCTGATCTTGGCTTCAGCTCCACTTATCTGCCTGAACCCCAATACCCATGCAGTGTTTAAGTGTAGAGGTCATTCTACAAGTGTACTACATAGTATGACCTTGATACATGGTTGTATGAGACACTGCTGTTTAGTTGGAAGTGTGTCAAGTACTGGAGGAAGCGCACTTAAGGTGGGAGGCAGTCAGTATAAAGGAGGTGTGCAGGGCAAGGTTTTTTACACAGGGTGGTGGGTGCCTGGAACAGGCTGCCAGGGGTAGTGGTGGAAGCAGAAGTGGCATTTAAGAGGCTGTTAGACAGACACATGAACATGCAGGGAATGAAAGGATATGGATCATGTACAGGCAGAAGAGATTTTGTTTAATTCGGCATCAAGTTCAGCACAGACATTGTGGGCCAAAGGGCCTCTTCCTGTGCCATACTGTTCCATGTTATGCCTTTAATAGAGGAAGTTTGGTGTGAGCTCCACTTCAATCTGAGCGATGTAACTTGCAACAAAGGATCCATTTGAGCCAACTGCCCGCCCATGTTCCAAGGATACGGGCAGTACGATAGCGTAGCAGTTAGCGTGACGCTATTACAACGCCAGCGATTGGGGTTCAATTCCCGTCGCTGTCTGTAAGGAGTTTGCATGTTCTCCCCCTGACTGCATGGGTTTCCTCCGGATGCTCCGATTTCCTACCACATCCCAAAGATGAACGGGTTAGTAGGCTAACACGGTTGTCATTGGGTGGCGCGGACTCGTTGGGTCGGAAGGGCCTGTTACCGTGCTGTGTAAATAAAGTTTTAAAGATACATCCATGCCAGGGTTTCCACAGAGAGGGAGCACATGGTGCCTGCTGGCTCTCTGAAGGCCTTCCAGGACTGGCGGGCACCACAGGCACTGGAGTGCATCCTGGACAGCAAAGATTTTAATCCAAAGTTGTTGTAACCGTTATAAATAAGTAAATAAAGTTATTGTTTAAAAAAGACTGAGGAAGGTCCACAGTTCAGGGACCTCCGGCCTTTGTAGACAAAGTAGTTAAAATTTGAGTTAAAACCCCACAAACTATTTGTAAGTGGATGACAACTGAAGAGGTGTTCATGTTTAGTAACATGATAACACTACTTGTTATGAAAATGTTGACTTGAATGTTCCCTGATCTTTCAAAAATTTATCTACCTCCACCTTATGATGCTTCTTCTAATGATCCAGCCACAACACTCTGGTGTAGAGAATTCTCGAGATATACCACTCTCTGCACAAAGAATTTCTGCGCACCTCCAAATGAAATGGCTGGACCCTTATCTTGTAACGATAGCCTCCACCCCCAGTAACTGTTTACACCCCCATGCTTATCAAATATTCAAAGGCTCTGCTTCCTACGACAAAGACATTCCAAAGAGTTACAACTCTTTGAAAACAAGAGGAATTGGCTCACCTCTGTGTTAAATTATTTTTAAAGTGATCCCTGGTTCTAGATTCTTCCCCGAGATGAAACAGCCTGTCTCCATCCACCCCGTCACGACCTCCCAGGATCTTATTTGTTTCATTCAAGTTACCTCTTCTAAGCCCCTGCTGATACATGTCTAGCCTGTCCAAACTCTCCTCATAAAACAAGTCACCCATTCCAGGGATTAGTCTGGAAAAATTCCTCTGAAGTGCTTCTAACGCAGTGAGAAAAGGATGGTGATATTGGTGCCAGCAGTGGGGTCAGAGACACACTAGATATCGGTGAGTCTAATGGCTCCACTAACTACTGCTGAGATATTGAATCAGTTCAGACTTTGAAGTACCTTCCAATTTTTATTTTGTTTTTAACAATTGCTTTCAGGTTCTGTGCATCTTCTGGAAGGCCAGCATATATTGCCCATCCCTAACTGCTCTCGAGAAGGTGGTGGTGAGCTGCTGCCTTGATTTGCCATAATCCTTCTGGTGAAACTGCTCCCACAGTGCTGTTAGGAAGGGAGTTCCAGGACATAGACCCATTGAAGGAGCAGTGATATATATCTAAGTCAGATTCAGATACAGATGAGTTTAGTTTAATGTCATATACACAGGGTGCAATGAAATTCCTTGCTGGTGTGAAGCTCAGAGCAAACAGTGTACATGGTGATAATAAATACAGCGACGGGCGCAGAACAGCAGAATGGTGCAAAGTATAATAGTGCAAACTGAAGTAGTGCAAAAAGAAATGCTAAAGTGACAATAACAGAAGAGGTAGAATTAAGGATTTGAGAGCATGGCAGCACCACTGGGAAGGGGATGTGAAAGAGGGGATTGGTTCAGGAGTCTGACAGCAGTGGGGAAGAAGCTGTTCCTGAGCTTGGTTGTTCAGGCTTTTAGGCTCCTGAAGGTAGAAAAGGGAATGGCCAGGGTGGCAGGACATCCTTGACGATACCGTTAGCCTACCTGAAGCAACACAGCGTGAAGATGGACTCGATGGAAGGAAGTGACGAATCTGTGATGGACTGGGCAGGGTTTACCACTCTCTGCAGGTTCCGTTGGTCCCAAGCAGAGCAGCTGCCGTACAAGGCTGAGATGCAACCTGTCAGGACACTTTCTACAGCGCATCTGTAGATGCTTGAGAGAATCCTTGTGGACAAGCTGAACCTTCTCAGATGCCTAAGAAAGTACATATGCTGATGTCAGGACCTATGTGTGGTGGGGGGGAACCTTCAGGTAGTGGTGCTCTTTTTGATGGGAGAGGTTGTGGATTTGGGGTAGGTAGGTGAGTTAGAGCACTGCTTTTGGTATATGGTATGCACTGGTGTCACCGTGCACCAGTGGCAGATGGAATGAGTATTAGGGTAATGGATGGGCTGCTTTGTCCTGAATAAATTTTCTGCTTTTCTTTCAGATTTCCAACATCTGCAATTTTTTGAGTTTTATTGAACCTTGCACGCCAGGTGAAATAAAAAAAAACATGAGGAAAGGAACTAATATAGTCAATCAAAAACAAATTGCAAACCAGTGTAAGAGGGCTTGCGGTGGTGGCGGAGCAGTGTTAGAGAGGAAAGAGCCACGTTAGAATGGGCAGGGAGGATGAGGGGTCAGTGTTGACGGGGAGAGGACGGTGGGGGTCCAGAACTGTAGGAAACAAGGAGAGCGTGTGTTCAAGGGAGGAAAGGAGGAGAGGGTCACGTTAAGGAGGAGACAGGAGCTTGAGGACTCAGAAGTGGAAGGGGAAGTGGTGGAGGGGTCAGTGTCGAAGTAAGGGAGCAGGAGAAGCCAGAGGAGGGAGAGGACTGTCAAGGGCAAGGATAGTGTATAGAGGGATAGGGGATGAGGAATTCCAGTGTCAAAAGATGGGGAGATGAGGAGCTGTTTGGAGGGAAGGAGGAAGGGCCCATCACAGACAGGGATAGGGAATGGGAGAGACCAGTGTTAGAAGGAGAGGGAAGGAGGAGAGGCCAGGGGTTAAGCGAGTGGAAAAAAACTGGCGGGTGGAAGATAATGTGGGAAATATGAGCTGATCCACTTTGCGAGAAGAAATATAAAAGCTAAATGTGGTTTAAATTAAGAGAAACTGCCAAATGCCGAAGGTTTCAGTTTGAAAGTTAGCAAAGTACACGAGGTTGATTCTAGGGCATTGCCTTATGAGGAGAGGTTGAGCAGGTTGAGCCTATACTCTCTGGAGTTTAGAAGAATGCCACATAAGATTAAACAAAATTAGAATGTATGGGATTGGAGGTAATATACTGGTGTGGATTGAAGTAGACTATGAAGTTCAAGAAATCCTTCGCCTTCCCTTGTACCCATGCTGAGTAAAGGATCAAGGTGATAGGTACATGTGGAGTTAGAATGGGAAGTGATAGAAGTGAAGCAAAGCTCCTTCTTATGGTAAAGATGCCAGGATGAGCTGGAACTGGGCATGGAAGTTAAATCTGGACTGGGGTGAAACCAGGAGCCTGAGGAAGCTGGTGCTCGATACCTATCCGAGGTGCCTTATGATGAACCTGTAGGTTTGAAGGGAATGAACCAAAGTCACCTGAAAGATACTGCCTCACCTCGGTTCTCAAAGCTTGGCCTGTACCTTACTGACTAAAGAAGGGGTGAAGAGACCACAGAAGCAGGTGCCATAGAATGGGCTGCTCCAGTTGTTCCTGGATTGAAAACAGGTGGCACCAGTGGAGAAAATAGGATAACAAGCAACAGAGAAGTACGTAGACACCCTGATTGACCACTAGTTTGCTCGGAGAAGATCGGACCTTCATGACTCTTGACATGTCATACCAGCAGATCAAGTTAGACTAAGGTCCAAAGGAGAACTCAATGATTCATTCCCACCTTAGACTGTTCCAATGCAGCAGACTTCCATCTGGAACAGCACCAGCTCTGGGCAGACAATGTTTCATCCAAGGTCTTCCAGGTGTCGCAGGCTGTCAAGATGACATCTTAGTGTCTGGAGAGACAGAGGAGGAACACGAGGAGAACCTAGGGGTACTTTGACCAAGCAGGGAGATGCCTTGAAGAAATCTGTATGCACCTTCTTCCTCAGAAGGAGACTACCGCGGTTCTAAGGACACCTAGTTGAAGACAAGGTTAAGGCAGCATTGGAGGCACCTTGTCCAACGGTTTATAACGTCTCCACCCTCAATCCAGATGCAGGGTCTCAACCCGAAATGTTGACAATTCCTCTCCCTCCACAGATGCTGCTCGGCCCATTGAGTTCTTCCAGCAGTTTGGACAGAGTTCAAGGCCTATTTCAGACCTGACCTATGGGGACACTCCCTGCCATTTTTAAGCACTGTTGCTGACCCATAAAACAACTTGTAAATGGAGGAGACAGGAAGTTGAACTCTGAGAGTCGAAGTGGTGTCTTCTAAGTTCATGGGTCCTTCTTCTGTGATCCAGAGACCTCCTTGTACTGGATTCTAAATTCCACCATGAGGGGAAGTATCCTCTTTTCACTTACCTTGTTAAGCTCCCCCCCCCCCACCATATATACACCAATAAGATCATCTGCCATCCTTCTAATCTGCCTAAATTTTTTTTCTCATAAGCAAACCCTCTCAACTGGGGAGATCATCCTAGATCACCTTCTCAGAACAGCTTCCAAATCAAATACACATCCTGTTAAATAAAACCAAACTAATAAACTTAAGTAATGGTCTTACTAACTCTTTATACAGTCACAGCAAGTCTTCTTATTTTTACGCTGCATCCCCCTTTGCAATGAAGGGCAGTATTTTATTCGAGAAACAAAGGTGTGCAGATGCTGGAATCAAGACGAGAAACACGATGATGCTGGAGGAACACAGCAGGCCAGGCAGCATCCGTGGAGAAAAGCAGGCGGTCAACGTCTCGGGTCGGGACCCTTCTTCAGAACTGAAGATAGGAAAAGGGGAAGCCCAATGTACAGGAGGGAAAAGCAGTGCAGTGATAGTTGGACAAAAGAGGGGAGGCGGGGTGGGCACAGGGTGCTGATAGGTAGATGGAGGTAAGAGATAGTGATAGGCAGGTGCGGGGGAGGAGGGGAGAGCAGATCCACTGGGGGATGGGTCAAAGGTAAGAAAGAAAAAAGGGGGGTAGAAAAAAGAGAGATGGGCTAGGAAAGGGAAGAACAGAAAAGGCATGGTTGGGGGTATTGGTATTGGTTTATTATTGTCACTTGTACTGAGGTACAGTGAAAAACTTGTCTTGCAAACCGATTGTATAGATCAATTCATTACACAGTGCAATTACATTGGGTGGTAGGTGTGGGGATTACTTAAAGTGGGAGAATTCAATTTTCATGCCGTTAGGCTGCAAGGTTCCAAGACGGAAAATGAGGTGCTGTTCCTCCAGTTTGCGCTTGGAATTCTCCTGGCAGTGGAGGAGGCTGAGGACTGACATATCTGTTATAGTGTGGGTGGGGGAGTTGAAGTGACTGGCAACTGGCAACTGCCTTCCTAATTAGTTTCTACATCTGTGTACTAATGTTCCATGCTTCATGGACACACAAAACCTTGGTAAATGGAGTATAACGTGGGAAAGTGTGAAGTGAGGAATCAGAAGGCAGATTATTAACTAAATGGAAAATGACTGCTAGTAAGGACAGAGGGATCTAGGTGTTCTTGTGTATGAATCACAAAAGGTTAGCAGGCAGGTGCAGCAAGTAATTAAGAAGGCAAAGAAGGCAAATGGCATGTTGGCCTTTATTGCATAGGGGCTGGAGTTTAGCAATAGAAGAGTTTTGTTACAATTGTACAGGGTGTTGGTGAGACCACACCTGGACCACAGTGCAAAGTTTTGGTCCTCTAACCTAACATAGGACACAGTAGTATTGGAGGCAGTCCAATGAAGACCCACCAGGATAATTCCTGGGATGAGAGGTTGTCCTACCAAGAAATAGGTTGGGTCTTTATTCCTTGGAGTTCAGAAGAATGAGTGGCGATCATAACACGCAAGATTCTAAGGGGGCATGACAGAGAGATGCTGAGATGTTTCCACTGGTGTGAGACTCTTGAATGCTTGGGCATAGTTTCAAGATAATAGGCTGGTCATTTAAAACTGTGGTACACAGAAGTTCCTTCTTGCCAAGGGTTGTGCATTCCTTACCTCAGAGAATTATGGATGCTAGATCATAAGAAGTTCAATCCTGACCTCAGGTGCTGTCTGTGTAGTGTCTACACACTCTTCCTGTGACTGGGTAGATTTCCCCCAGGGACTCCGGTTTCCTTCCACATCTCAAAAATGCGCAGAGTAGTAGGATAATTGGCCACTGTAAATTGCCCTTCGTTTGCAATTGAGTGGTGTCAATGTATGGAGAATAATTTTATAAAAATGGGATTAGTGTAGCACCATTCTGTGTAAAAAAAAACTTGCCTTGTAAATCTCCTTTAAACTTCTCAGCTTAAAGCTGTGGCCTCTTGTATTTGGTATTTCCACCCTGGGAAAATTGCTGTGACTATCTACCTTGTTTATAGCTCTCATAATTTTATAAACTTCTATCAGGTCTCCCCTCAACCTCTGCCGCTCCAGAGAAAACAACCCAAGTTTGTCCAACCTCGCCTCATAGCTAATACTCTCTAATCCAGGGAGCATCCTGGTAAAGACACAAGAGACTGCAGATGTTGGAATCTGGAGCAACACACAAAAAGCTGAAGGAACTCAGTGGGTGAGGCAGCATCTATGGAAGGAAACAGACAGTCGATGTTTCGGGTCGAGACACTGGACTCTAAACGTCGACTGTCCATTTCTCTCCATAGATGCTGCCTGACCTGCTCAGTTTCTCCAGTGTTTTGAGCATCCTGGTGAACCTCTTCTGCATCCTCTCCAAACCCTCCACATCCTTCCTGCGCTGCAGTGACCAGAACTGCGCACAACACTCCAAATGTGGCCTAAGCAAAGTTTTATACAGCTGCAACATGACTTAAGGAAGAAAATCCCATTGAAACTTACAAAGTTGAATAGGCTTGATGCAGGAAAGATGTTTTCCCTGGCTGAGGAGTCTAGGATCAGGATCACTGTCTCACTATAAGGCTGTTTGGAACTTAGATGAGGAAAAATGTCCATGAAGAGGGAACCTTTGGAATTCTCTACCCTGGGTCTCTGAAGACTCAGTCAATGGGTTCATTCAAAGTGGTGATCCACAGGTAACTAGTCTCTGAGGGAATCCAGGGATAGTGCAGGAAAATGGTGCTGAGGGACATCAGCCATGACCTAGATGAAGTCCCAGATGGTCTACTCAGGCTCCTTGTGTTTATATTCACAAATGCTGTCTGACCTTCCATTTCCAACATTTTCTGCGCTTATTCCCTCGCCCTGGTCTCCTGCCAGCGCTCCCCGCTCCTCATTGGCTCCTCCTGTCTTGGCCCCGCCCCATCAGCTGCCAGTCACGACCTTCCCCGCCGCTGATTGGTCGCATCGGGCGAGCACGCGGGCTGCACACGCACCTTTCCTGATTGCCGCCAACAGACATGCAACGAACAACAACAGCCGCCGCGATTGACACCGGCCCTGCACCAATCACCGTCGTGCGGCCGCCCCTCCGGCCTTCTTGGATCCGCCTCCCGCCTTGCGGGGCCCGTCCCCTCGACTGACGGCTCTGCGAGTCAATAGAATTGGAGCAGGGGGGCGGGGCATCCAATGGGAATGCCGTTGGCTTCGGAAGGAGCCAATGAGCGTCGGGGGGCGGGTTTGTCTGCGCTGCCTGACGAGGAAGGCAGGCTGCAGATCGTGGGTGCTCCGTGCTGGCTGTGGCCTGGGGAAAGGAAGGCACCGGTCAGGGACCTTCAGCCGGTGGGGGACACCGAGTGTCAGTCCTGTCTGTGAGTCTTGTCTCCTTTTCTCTGTTTGTCCTGCTGCTCCTCGGCTTGTCCTGTGGCGGAGGTCAGGCTGAGCATTGTGATCCCAGCCCGGAATTCCAGCGCACCCAGCCAGGGATGTTTAAGGCACAAAATTGTTGGCCCACTCTCCAAATGGGCAGCCGTTCCCATTTCCCCTGAGGATCCAGCATTTACTCGAGCAAGGAATTTCATTGCCCTCTGGTGCACGTAAAAATAAACTAATCTGCAAAGTGTGCAAAAAAGTTCTTGTGCCAGTCTTTGTTTTTGCTTAAAAGATCTATTCAAGCTCCCAGATTTGCTAATTGCAGAGTTTATTTGCTGCTAAATAAATCTAGGCACATGTTTCCCATGTCGTGGGCAACAGAGTGGTGTCCTGATGTTGGTGGTAAACAAACAGCAAATTGCATTTGTGCAGCGCCTTTTAACGGTGTCGTGACATAAGATGTGAATAAGGGAATTTTTGGCAGAGGATCTAAGGCATTTGCAAAGTTTGAAAATCCTTTGTCAGGAAAAGTAAAAGAGTGTAGAGGTGTGCAGGGAGAGACTTCCAGAGCTGAAGGCACAACCAGTAGTGATTAAAAGGTGACCAAGTGGTCAGAATTAGGGGAGCACAATATCACCAAGGGTCAGATTTATGTCATTGGATTGATTGAGGTTAAAAACACAGACCAAAGAGGAATTTGAAAACAAGGTTTTAAACCCGAGGCCCTGATTAACTGGGATTTGACGTAAATCAGAGGATACATGTGTTGGGAGGTCCGCACTGAGTGCTGCTTTGTTTGTGTGAAAGGACAGTGATCAGCGGAAGTTGTTGTGAGTTTTGGATGACCTCAAGATTACTGGGAACAGAATGAGGCACACCAGCCAGGACTGTATTGAATTGCCAGTCTGGAGGTGACAGCAGTATGAACCTGAGGCTGGAATGACTGGACAGTTGGTCTGGAACCTCTGGTTGTGCAGAATCTGGGACCTTCTGAAGATTTGTGACTTTTGGAGGGTTTGGGATCTGTGGCTGGATATCTGCTAGCTTGGGATATTGTGGAGGTAAAATATGTTGGTTACAAATGTAGTGGAAGTGATTTGGGAGAGCAGGTGTGGAGTATGGGGCTGGTTGATGTTGCTGTGGTGTACACTGACTGCGGTGTGTGTGTGTTTAATGACTAGCAGTTTTAGGTGTTTTAAGCCTCTAGCCTTGGGAATATGATTATCTCTTCCTTCCCTCTAGGTCTCAATCTTCCTGACCAATTACCTGTGGAAAAAACAGTGCCTGTTAATCCCAAGGCTGATGACTTCACTGCAAGTTTGTCTTGGTGCCAGTTTATGCACTTTGCTTTTTTTTTGCTGGAATAGAATTCTGCCAGTAATAATAATCTATCCAATGGTGTAAACAGCCCTGGGGGCGGAGCCCCTATCAACTCCACGTTGCATTTGCCAGAACCTTTTTGACTGTAAATTGCAGAGTAGAATAAGCCCTCCATATTTCAGGGTCACTTTTTCCAGTGAGATCCACACGTTGTTCTGTGAGTGTATTCGGCAGAGTTGAAACCCTGCATGAGAATGAATCTGGTTTAAAAGAAAAGGTGCCCTTTACCAACACCCGCCTCCCATTTCTAAACTCGAGGGCAACTTGGTAGAAGTGAGTGTTCCTGGTCTTGTCCGCATTCACTTTTCTATAATCAATGGGCTTTCACTGTAAGTATTGCTCCATTGCTCAGGTGGCTCAATATCAGGCCACTTAGTCCTAGTTGGTTTTTATGCTCTGTGTGATGTGCCTCCTACTCCTCCCATCTTGCTCCCTTCCACCCTCCATAATCTAGTTTTCCTCTTTAAATCATTTCTGTTCATGTCAAGCACACCCTGTGGGCTCGAGTTCCACATTCCCACCAATGTCTGGGTAAAGAGGTTTCTCATGAATTTCACATCAGGTTCATTAGCGACTGTTTAATGTTTACAAATCTCTTTTACTGATCTCTGCCACAAGAGGAAATGTATCTTTGTGTCCTATCAAACCCTGCCATGGGGTTAGAGACCTCACTCTGTTCCAGAGAGAGAGAAGCCCAGCCTTCTCGCTTTCTCTGGGTGCCTTTTGGTCCCAATCTTAATCTGCCTGATTTTACTGCACTGTTTTGAACCTTAAATTTTGAGTCCCAGCCTAAGTTGTCAATTTGATAGGATCCTTGTTTGCTGTTTAAATAACAGACCTTGCAAACTTCTACCCTACTCCCAGCCAGTTCTGGCAACCTCCAGTAATAACATGTTGTTTTGAGTCGGTGGCACAGGCAGAATAATTACTGGACTGGTGCAGAATGATCTACTGTTTAACATCTGTGCGAGAGCACTGGTGCACATGAGGTGTAAATAATAGGAGCACTCGCGGAACAGCATTTACTTTGGGTATTGTAAGATTACAAAATGTTCCAAGTTGATTTTGTGATGGGTGCAGTCAAGAAATGGAGGGCGAGGCAGAGAGGAAAGTGGCCCAGAGGCGGGGAAAAGGTGCAGGGTATAATCAGAGATTTAGAGAGGGTGCATAAGAAAACAGGAGCAGACAACCAGGCCTGTCAAGCCTGCCCTACCACTCAGTATGACCAGGGCTAATCTGCACTAGCCTTAAGTGCTTTAAATATATCTAATGATCTGGCCTCCACTACTCTCTAGGGCAGAGAATTCCAGTGATTCACTACCCTCTGAGAGGAGAAATATTCCAGAGCACAGGGCCGCTGTCCACTCTCAGCTGGTCAGTGTTCCTTCATTCCCTCGGAAGAATGTACTCCATGTGGGAGACTTCTCTGTCCACCACCAAGGGTGGCTCGCTTGCCACTGACCGAGCTGGCTGAATGCTGAAGAACACTGCTGCCGGCCAGGGCCTGTGATAGGTGGGGAGTGAAGCGACACAAGGGATAAACCTACTTGGCCTCGTCCTGTACCTGTGGCAGATGCATCTGTCATTGATAGGTGTGATCGCTGCAAGGTCCTGTCCTTACACAGAGGACACCCCCACCCATCGGGCCTGCTTCTTTGGTGCATGACCATGTGAATCCATACAGTATATGACTCCATGACAAATGACTGACTTTTGGCACAGTGGAGGCAGGAGTCAGAAGAAAGGATTTTCCTTTCACCTCCTAAGGCACTTCATTGACAAATGTGGACACTGTTGTTGGAAAGGCACACAGCAAGGTCACGCAGGCAGCATTGTAATCATCACAGATAGTCGGGTTCAGTTGCATTGGTTTTGGGGTTCTGGGGAGACGTTGGACGCAGGAGGTAACCATGGGGTTTTGACATGGCGACAAGGGTTGGCTGGGTTGCAGTAGATGGGTGTGGCGTAGGGGGAACCGGAGAGGGCAGCCATGATGAATTGGTTATGTTGACTGTGGGCAATGTTCCCCTTGCCCCGTCATGAATTCGGGTTCAAGCCCCACTCCAGATACCTGAGTGAACAGTTCAGATGGACTGTATGGCTCGGAGCTGTTTGTGCAGCCCAGCTCAGGCTTTACTTACGGATGTTACACCAAGGTTGCCTGGCCATGTGCTGTGGTGGTCTGGATGTAGGAGGGATGTGCAGTGGGAGACTGGGTGTCAGATTTAACCAGTGATCGCCACAGCATCCATGTCGCCTCTCGAGCTATCCCATCAATCCAATCCCCTGCTTGTTTCACTTGCCCCTGTCAGCCACCCACACTAATTTACAGTTGCCAATTAACTTGCCAACCAGTATGCTTTGGGTACTCTGGGCCTCCTCTGTGGTTGGGTGGGGAGTGTGCAAGCTCAGCATGGATGGTGCCAGAGGCCAGGATTGAACCTGGAAACGGGCGTAGAAGGGGAGTTGTGGCAGGCATGGAAGGGGAGTTGTGGTCAGCGTAGATCATCCAAGATCGTATTGAATGGCGGGGCAGGTTTGAGGGGCCGAATGGCCTACTGCTGCTCCTATTTCCTTGTGTATTCTACTCTCAACCGTTGATCGCTATATGCATGGATTGGTTGGTCATCCACCTATGAGGCAATGGGATCTTTCTGTGTACAAATGAGTTCCTTTGCCCACAGCTGTAGCATTTAAAAGTGTTGTGAAGCCCTTGGGGATCTCTCTCAGATGGCCCTTTACATTGAGTTGGGTGACTAAGAGGGAAGGTTGGGAATGTGGACTGGCTGAGCGGATTGGGAGTTGAGAGATTCCTGGGAATCTCGCTATCAAGTGCTGGATGGAGGGGAGAGCAGGCATCTTTGATCTAGTTAGTGACAGAGGGCGTGAAGGGAAGGCATCCGTGGGGATTCCTCCTTCTGTGGCGAGCTGTTTTTGTTAGCTGATGGACTGAACCTGATGTCTCTCGCTCTGTGAGGCTCTTCCCCATTCCTCAACATCTGTTTCCTTTAATCTGTTCTTTCTCGAGGCCTCTCTATACCCTGAGCTTAACCCTGAACCATCGTCTAAAAGGGAGCTGCGGTGAAACAGACTGAGAAACCTTGTTGTTGTACAACTTTCCCTGTGTCTTTCACCCTTCCAGCACCTAATCTAATTTTCTAACTGCACCCCCACCCCCCCCCCCCCCCCCCTTTCCTCTCTCTGTCTCATTGCTCCTATCATTCATTCTCAGATCCTCCCCTGTGAAGAGCTTCAGTGGCTCCATTTTCCGGTTGGGGCCCCATGGTTCAAACCTGCACATTAAAGGAACACTGCTTCAGTACAAGTTTTATTCTTAACTGCAGCACTAACCCCCAACCCAATCTCCCAGTTGTTCTGTAACTCCTCCCACTGCTCTCTTTCTCTCCATTGTCCTCTCTCACTCTTGTCCTTTTCTTACCCTTGCACTATCTTTATCCTAACTTCTCCCCCCCCCCCCACTACCCCCACCCCCAGCACTCTTGCATTCCAACGGTGCCTACGCCTTAAAATGACTCCATTGGCTGGGAGGCAAACAGGGAGGTTACAACAGGCGTTCTATAAATATAAGTGTTTCTCTTTGCTGCCTGCAGCCCCAGCTCTCTTGAGCTGCCTGCTGAATGTTCAAGCACTCGAACATCTGGAGCAGTGCGCATTTCCCCTTTAAGGAGCCCTGATATTGCTTCACAGTGAGTTGCTCAAAGGCTATCACTCAACTGTTCTCTTGAAGGAAGTAAGTGATTCATGAGGACCCATCTTTCTGAGGGTAAGATGTTGTGATTGTGGTTCTTCAGTCTCCTCGCCACCCAGGCATCCATCCTAGCTGAGGAGTGGGGAGGAATGTGCTTTTCTCAATTTCAGGATGTCCAAGAGTGCCTTGCAGATCTTACAACCAAGTCTAGCCTTCTGAAGGTTAGAACATTCTGGGAAACGGATACGAGGGAAGTGCTTGTTTACTGAGAGGGCAGGTATAATCTGAAACTTGCATCCCATGGCGGTGGTGGAAACTGGATCAGTCAGGGCTTTGGAAAGGGATTTGGGTAGGCACCTGAGGGTGAATTATTTATAGGAGTATGGGAATAGAGTGGGGGAGGGGGTGGTTGAGGGGGATAGGATTGGTGTGATTGCTGTTCTATGAGCTGGGAAAAACTCATCAGGCTGAATGGCAGCCTCTCGTGTTGTACTAATCCCTTGATTCTTTAATAATATGAGATCAGTGGCAACTAATGTGTGCACAATAAGCTTTGACAAGCAACAACATGAACATATACAGTAAGGAAATAGGCCCTTCGGCCCACCAAGTCTGTGCTGACCATCAAACACCCGTTACACTAATCCTACACTAGGTCCTCCCTAGGTTACGGCAGGGTTCTGTTCCTGAGAACTGTTCGTAACCTGAATGGTTTGCAAGTCGGAAATGTGGCTGAGAACCGAGTTCCCACGAGGGAGAAGATGCCTGCAGCCCTGCAGCAGCTGGCAAATCCATTCCCCTGGGTTTCACAAATGCTCATTGGTATATACAGGCTGTACATAAGTGGGGCATTCCTAAGCTGGGGAGGACCTGCAATCTCATTTTATTCTCCCCATGTTCCCTTCAACTCCCCCTGGATTCTACTACTCACCTACACACTAGTGACAATTTACAGTTGCCAATAACCTACCAACCTGCATGTCTTTGGGATGTGGGAAGAAACCAGAGCACCCAGAGGAAACCCACACGGTCACAGGGAGCATACACTGGACATCAGGACTGAATGGGTCACTGGAGCTGGGAGGCAGCAGCTCTACCAGTTGCACCACTTTGTCATCCTTGCTAATGTGTTTTTAGTGCTGTTAACTAATGGGGAAATATTGGTCCTCAACACAGGAGAGAACTCCCTTGTAGAAATAACCCCTTGCATTCTGAGCGGGCAGACCGAGCTTTGGTTCAACAACTCGTCCAGAAGATTATGCCTCCCAGCGTGGCGGTACTGCTCTGAAGTGTTGGTTGGGTTTTGTGCTCAAACCTCTGGGTGGGGTTCGAACCCATACCTCTCTGACAGAGGCAAGAGTGCTGCTTGTGGCCATGGACATGTTGGGCGCTCTAGGTCAATCGCCGTGCCCAGGGCTGATGGGGTGGGGTTGGGCGGGCTTGTCATTGGTGGTGGGCAGTCGTCTCTTCTGATCCTCAGGAAGAGCCAACAGTCGGGCCCAGTGGGGCAATTCTAGAGTCAGCAGAAGGTCTGTCGCTTCTCCAGGGCTGCAGTGTCATAGGTTGTGGTTGTCTCTGTGCACTTGGGGATGGAAGCAAGTGGCAATCTCTCTGCACCTGGGCTGAGGGGGAGTTTAAAATGGTGGGGGGGGGGAGGGGAAGCTACAGGAGGTGAGGTGGCAGCATTGGTGGAGGGGTTGAAGTGGACGTCCCAGACTGTGGGGTGAAGTGCTCAGGAAGGGTGGCAGTGTCTCAGACTGTGCGTGAGGAGCTCTGAAGGAGGCTAGAGCATCCCGGGCTAGAGGGGCTCTTTGTGGTGGGGGTCCCAGACTGTAAGGCTCTTGAGGAAGGTAGAGAGTCCCAGACACAGCTTCTGAGGACGTGGTGGCAAAGTGCTCTGTGGAAGTTGCAGGTCCCAGCCTCAGTCTGGGGGGTGCGTTGGGGGGTGGTGTAGGATTTACTAAGGGATATTTTGGGTGAAGAATGTTAGGAGGAGGTGGGTGAGACACTGAGAAGTTGGCTTAGGGAGAGGGGAGGAGGAGAAGAAGAGGGTTTGTACATGACCCAGACTGGGTGAGGGACTGTCCCATCCAACGATTTAGACATTTCTCACCTCCTCTCCCTACTGCCCTCCCCTCTGCCTCCCACCACGACCCAGTCAGTCCAGAGGCTCCCCAGGTGCATCAGACCTTGGCCACACATTCCAGACACAGCTTGCATTGGAGCAACGGCTGTTGGGATGAGGAACTTGAATGTGGAACAAGTGGGGGAGAGGAGAGGGCAGGGTTGGGCTTTGTCCCACTGCATCTCTATTTCAGAACATTGGGCTACTGAGTAAATGAGAATGGGTGTTAAGCAGAAGGGAATGGGGCAGGAGTGGGGGCTGTGAATAACTTGCTGTGCCCTCTGCCCCTCCTCCTTTGTGGTGTGCCTGGGGTGAGTGAGGTTTGATGCTGGTTTGGTGTGACAGCCTCTGCTTTAACTGGTTGGCTTGGGTCTCGTGTTTCTGCAGCTGAAGGGCGGAGGGAAGGCTGAAGATGGCAGGTGACATTGCCATGTTGGCGAGGGGCCTGGCCAAGCTGAGCCAGGCCATCGTGGAGACACAGACCACACAGCTGCGTGCCATGGTGTCGGGCAGTGAGGCAATGGTTGTGGCCAGAGGCTGGCAGGCATCTGCCGAGGATGTCATCAACACGGCGGTGGGCAAGATGCAGGTACTAATAACACACATCGTTCACTTACTGCACACAGGCATCACTGGCAAGGCCAGATCCACATTGTCTCTTCTCCCCCTCCCATCGGGCAGAAGACACAAAAGCCTAAAAGCATGTACCACCAGGCTCAAGGACAGTTTCTATCCTGCTGTTATAAGACTATTGAACAGTCTCCGAGTAGGATAAGATGGACACTTGACCTCACATTCTACCTTGTTATGGCCTTGCAGCTTGTTGTCTGCCTGCACTGCACTTTCTTAGTAACTATAACACTATATTCTGCATTCTGTTCTTGCTTTTCCCTTGTACTACCTCGATACATCTGTATGGACGGCATGCACAACAAAGTTTTTTTTTACTGTACCTGCGTATGTGTGACATTAATAAACCAATTTACCTTTTACTGCCCTCCTCTAATTGTCCCTTGAGAAGGTGGGGGTGAGCCCCCCACCCCCCTCTTGAAGAACCGCTGTAGTCCGCCTGGTGAAGCTGCTCCCCTTGTGTGGTTGGGGAGGGGGAGTTCCAGGATTTAGACCCGGTGACAATAAAGGATCAGCAGTATATTTTCCAGGATGGTGTGGGACTGGGAGGGGAACCTTCAGGTGGTGGTGGTCCCGTCCACCGTCTGTTCTTGTCCTTCCAGCGGTGGAGGTTGTGGGTTTGGGCCGAGCGACTGTGGTGTATTTTGTAGCTGGTACACGGTGTGCGCCGGCGGTGGAGGGAATGAATGCTTGGGAGTGTTGATAAGGAGCCAGTCATTCTTCTGCTTTGTCTTGAATGACGTTGGAGCTGAACAAGTCCAAGCAAGTGGGGAGTTTTCCATCATGGATGATCTCTCGATTACTGCCAGCTGCTGGGGTAAAGCTGTAGCCATGTTGTGTCAAGTGTGTATTTTCCACGGGCACTGGCTGGCCCTAAGTTCCTCCCTGAAGTTGGCCATTAACTTGCTGACGTGATCTCTATTCCAGGACATTGGGCCACAGCGGGAAAACTTCACGGAAACACAGGAGGATTCCTCCTCCAAGTTGGACCTGTCCAGCGAGACGTCGGACTCGAAGACACCGGACTTGGCCGCGGATGCTCAGCAACGCCAGGCGATGGGTGACCCTGCAGCCTCTGACCTCTCCTCCCCTGGGAAGGAGGGTGGGCACTTTGGGCAGCCCAGCCGGCCTTTCTCATCCATGGCCCAGAGGCGGTTCTTCCACCAAGATCACCGCTCCGTCAGTGGGCTGACCGCAGAGGACATTGACAAGGCTCGGGAGGCCAAAGTGAGCCCAGCAGACAAGCCCTACAGGCAGATGGTAGGTTACCCTTCCCCTGTCTCCCCCCCCTCTTGCCCTCCCCACCATAGCCATTGCCACAGCGTCTGATAGAAGATTCTGGGTGCTGCTCACCAGTGCTGGATTGCCGTTTAAAGAAACATGATGCTTGCGTTCCATGGCTGCCTTTGGGATGACAGGGAGGGTGTAATTCTAGAGTTGGATGCTGCTATGACTCTGCACAGTCTGACCAGTGCAGCAGCTGCTACAGTATACCTCGCTTGCTGCGGTGACGTGTCTTGGCCTTTATCAGAGATGAGAGATACCGTGCAGTATGCTATCCATGTAGGAAGTGACTATTCTTTCCCCTGTGTGTGTGTGTGTGTGTGTGTAAAATAGGAAAACAAGTGTAGCACAGAACCAGACCCCACTGTCTACACCAACCCATTTGCGTTAATCCATTTAAAAAAAATTCTCCTCGTATTCAGAAGAACTGCCCCCTTATTCTACGATCCACCCACACACTAGGGGGAATTTACAGCGGCCAGTTAACCTACCAGCCTGCATGTCTTTGGGATACAGGAGCATATGGAAGAAGCCCACCTAGTCACAGAGAATGTGCAAGCTGTACACTGTACTGGGGATCTGGCACTGTGAGGCAGCATTTCCACTAGCTGTGCCATGTTTTGTGTGTGTGTGTGTGTGTGTTGCTTGGGTTTGCTTCTGTGTATGAGGTATTGCTTGTGTTTGCGTGTATGTAGGGGACATTGTTGTGGTTTGCGTGTGTGTGTAGGCGGTGTTGCTCAGGTTTATGTGCACATGTAAGGGGTATTACCTGGGTTTGCGCGCGCGGGAGTCATAGAGTTGTACACCACAGAAACAGGCCCTTCGGCCCAACTTGTCCATGCTGACCAAGATGCCCATCTAAGCTAGTGCCATTTGCCTGTGTTTGTCCCATATCCCTCCAAACTTCTATCCAAATGCCTTTGAAATGTTGTTAATGTACCTGCCTCAACCACTACCTCTGGCAGCTCGTTCCACATACGGATCACCCTCTGGGTGGAAAAAAGTGCCCCTCCGGTTCCTATTAAATCTTTCCCCTCTCTCCTTAAACCTGTGCCCTCTAGTTCTTAATTCCTCAACCTTGGGAAAAAGACTGTGTGCATTCACCCTATCCATGTCCCTCATGGTTTTATACACCTCTATAAGGTTTCACCCTTCATTCTCCTATGTTCCGATGAATAAACTCCTAGCCTGCCCAACCTCTCTATAATGCAGTCCCTCAGGCCCCAGCAACGTGCTTGTAAATCTTTTATCGCTCGATTGAAGGAATTGTCTGGTTTGTGTGTGTGTGTGTTGAGGAGGGTGTCTCGGTTGGGGCTGAGATGATGGCTGCATATGTTTTGTGAGAAGGCAGGAACTTGTGAATGTTTAATGGCCCTGGCCAAATGGCATCCTTCCCTCTGCTCTGCATGTTTCCTGCTTATATAGTTCTTGCTTTGATCTGGTACTGTATAAATGTGTTGGCCTGGATTGGGCAGTGAGAGCAGACAGTCACTGACTCCCCTTCACCTCCTAGTATACTGCCTGTTACATGGGCCACAGACAAATGGGGAGCACTGCAAGCTGGTGTCTGCAGCCAAGACTGGTCACTTCACCCCAGGGGTGCGAGTTTGAATCCAGCTTTCCTGCTCTCCTTTTCTATCTCTGGCTGATTGGGAGTTGGCATGGGGTAGGATTCCGGGCAAGGTCTTTTGCACAGCCTTCAAAGATTTGAAGTTGTTTTTAACTTGTGAATAGCTGTCAGCTCCCCCTCTTCACAGGCTTGGGATGCAACTCCAGATTGGGAGGAGTTATTTTTGAGACTTCCACTGACTGAATGAGTCCAAACCCATCTTTATTTTGTGGAGTTGATTTGAATTCTACCAGCATTTCTGTGAAAGCTAGAGGGAGGGCAAGGATGATGTTTTCTTTATAGCAGAAGAGGTTGAGATTTAGTAAGTGTAATAAAAACAACACCCCTCATCACCTGGCTCCACCTATCTCTTGCTAACTCCACCCCTTGCCTCCACCTTTTTATATTGGCTATTTCCCCTTTATCTTTCAGTCCAGCCGAAACGTTGACTGTCTATTTCCCTCTGTAGATGTTGCCTGACACACTGAGTTCCTCCAGCATCTTGTGTGTCGCTAATAAAAATCACAGCAGGTTTTAACAGAGTAGATAAAGAAAAGCTGTCTCCTTTGACTCTCATTCAACAATAATTAGTGATGCGAAGACAGTAATGTAGTGACTTAATTTGATCTGAGAACCAGTTCATGTCGGAAATGTGGCTGTGAACTGAGTCCCCACACAGCAGAAGATGCCTGCAGCCCCACAGCAGCCGGCAAATCCATCCCACTGGTCTGTATGGGCTATACATAAGTCAGGCCTCGTAAGCTGCGGAGGACCTGTACTTCAAAAGAGAAGGTTTTTGCAGGTCTGTGGGCAAGAGGCAAGGAAATAAGATGGGCACACCAGAGAGCCAGTAGAGGCATCACGGGCCAAACAGCCTCACTTTGTGCTGTAATGTTCCCATACTAGTCCCAAACATAAGCCTTTCTGTCTGAGGTTGTGGATGGAGCTTGCAGCTGTCTGGGTTGCATGGACTGCAGATACTACGGCTGGAAAGGAGGTTGCTGGGGACAGGCCGTTGGATCCAGACCAGGATAAAGCAGCAGGGACCCAGCCAATGCGTCACTGACAACCTCGAGGACTGGGATGATTGAGATCACAGATGCTTGGTCTCTTATCACAGCAAGGTTGAGAGGAGACTTGATAGCTGTGTACAAGATCGTGATGGTTTAGACAGGGTAAACAGAGAGAAGCTGCACCTACTTAACTGGGGACACAGAACTAAAATCTGGGTCAAAAAGTACGAGGAGGATGTGAGACAAAACTTAAATCGGTTGTTTTAAAGTGGTTCAGACCAGGGTATCACTGCCAGGAGGGCTGATGGAGCAACATCAGTCAGGGCCTTCTGAAGACAATTGGATGGGCACTTGACGGAGAATGGTTTGCAAAGTAGTGGGATGTTACTGATGGGATTGCAGTTCAATGCACTGGTATTGACCTCATGGGTAGAATGGCCTCGTCCTGTGCAGAAATGGGGTCCATTGTTTCTAAGTCCTCAGCCATGTGAAACAACCAGAGGCGCTTGGTGTTCTGCAGAGGTCGGCTCAGGAGGACAGGACTGGGCTCTTTCAGGAAGTAGCCTTGGTGTCGCATCTGGGAAGGGCCTGGTACACCCAGCACCTCGGGACGGATCATTGTTGGTGGCTACTGGTGTAATGCAGGAAACACAGGAGACAGCTTGTGCAGATCAGAGTCGTGTGCACAGCAAGCTCCCAAGCACAGCAATGTGGGACTAGTATTGGGCAGGATATGGGGGAGAAGCCCTCCCCCTCACTCTTTCTCAGCATGGTTCCTTGGCCTGCTCTCCGTCTGCTGAAAAGAGCAGCTGGGGCTTCGGACTTGAGCTTCATCTGGCAGTTGGCACCCTCTGCACTGGAGCACTCCTAGTTCTGGAGGGTAGGACGTGCTTTCAGCCAGTAGACTCCTCTGGGAATGTTGTGCACTTGAGTCATGGTTACTGTTGGAGAGTGAGAGATCTATAATCAAAACATGAAGGGCTTTGAATGTGCAGTAACCTTAATCCAGCACATTGGGACTGCAGTTTGAGGCTGCTGCCTCACAGCTCCAGGAACTTCAGTCCCGACTGGTAGAGTTTGCACGTTCTCCCTGTGACCTTGTGGGTTTCCGCCTATGTCTCAAAGGCGTGCGGGTTGGTAGGCTAATTGGCCACTGTAAATTGCCTCTAGTGTGTAGGTGAGTGGCGGAATCTGGGAGGAGTTGACAGGTATGTGAGAGAGAATAAGTTGCAGGGGTATGGGGAAATAAAAAGGGAAATGGGATGGAAGGGATTGCTCTGCTGGGAGCTGACATTGACATCATGGACCAAGTGGCCCATGTTGTACTAAGTAATCCAAATGAGTCATTGGTAAAAGTAGGCATTGGCAAGTTGTTATGGCTAATCTGAAGTCGTTTTCTGTACTGTATCTGGAACTGAAGCAGTCCAGGATGGAAGGTCCAACTGTTCATGGAGAAAAGATGACATTAAGGATGAATTATAACTTTATGTCAACAGATGGGATTCTGTGGTAGATTCAGAAATGCATTGGAGGTTTGCCGTTTCACACCGTCCTCCCACATTTTCAGGAAGCCTGGCCGACAAAGTGCACAAGAACATAGGAACGCAAGAAAATAAGGAGCACGAGTAGGCCACTCAGCTAGTCAAGCCTGCCCGTCATCGAATACGATCGTAGTTGATCTGCCCCAGGCTTTAACTCCTCCTCTGCTGGTTCCCCATAGCTCTCAAATCCTTAATCTCTCAAAAACTTGTATAGTTCTCTACTTTAAGTACTTAGAAACATAGAAAACCTACAGCACAATTCAGGCCCTTCGGCCCACAAAGCTGTGCCGAACATGTCCCTACCTTAGAAATTACTAGGCTTACCCATAGCCCTCTATTCTTCTAAGCTCCATGTACCTATCCAAAAGTCTCTTAAACAACCCTATCGTATCTGCCTCCACCACCGTTGCCGGCAGCCCATTCCATGCACTCACCACTCTGAGTAAAAAACTTACCCCTGACATCTCCTCTGTACCTACTCCCCAGCATCTTAAACCTGTGTCCTCTTGTGGCAACCATTTAAGCCCTGGGAAAAAGCCTCTGACTATCCACACGATCATTGCTTCTTATCATCTTATACACCTCTATCAGGTTACCTCTCATCCTCTGTCGCTCCAAGGAGAAAAGGCTGAGTTCACTCAACCTGTTTTCCTAAGGCATGCTTCCCAATCCAGGCAACTTCTAATGATCCAGCCTCCACAATCTCTGGGGCAGAGAGTTCCAGAGATCACCACCCTCTGAGAGAAGACATTTCTATGTACCTCAGTTTTAAATGACTGGTCCCTTATCTTGAAGCTGTCCCCCTTGTTCAAGACTGTCCCATTAGTGGAAACATCTCAACATCTGTTCTGCCGTGTCCCCTTAGTATCTTATATTTTTCAGTCAGATCACCCTTTGTTCTTCTAAGCTCCACAGAATACAGACCCAAGCTGTTTAGACTTCCTTGAGAGGACAATCCCCTCATCCTGGGAATTAGCCTGGAGGGTTTTCTTTTAGACTGCCTCCATATTCTTTCCTAGGTATTGTCACATCTAGTGTTGGAGCCTCGACAACCAGGTTGTGCACAGCAAGCTCTCTCAAGCACCAGTTTGATTATTGGTTTAGTGGTATTGTTTCGGGGATCAGTATTGGCCTGGTCATTGGAGGGGATGGGGGGGATCTCCTGGTGCCCCTGACCCCTTGTCCTTCTATATCCCTCTAATGAGTGCAAAGGGTCCGTTTTGTTCAGTGTAGAGAAGGGGCAGGGAAATGCAGTGACGTTTCCTTGTGGTCTCGTGTATCCTCACTGGAGCACCTGATGGGGGCAAAATGGCAACTGCTTACGGAAACCTGCCTTCATATCGTGCCTCCTTGAACTGGCTTGTTTTGCAATGCCTGTGGCATGCATGTTTGGCCTGTACTTGTCAGAATCAGGTTTATTATCACTAATTTAGATGACATGAAATTTGTTTGCGGCAGCAGTACAGTGCAAAGACATAAAATTACTATAAGTTACAAAAATAAACAGTGCAAAATAAAAAGAATAATGAGGTAGTGTTCATGGACCGTTCAGAAATCTGACGGTGGAGGGGAAGAAGCTGTTTCTGAATCGTTGAGTGTGGGCCTTCAGGCTCCTGTACCTCCTCCCTGATGGTAGTAACAAGAAGAGGGCACGTCCCGGATGGTGAGGGTCCTCAGAGATGGATGCCACTGTCTTGAGGTACCACCTCCTGAAGATGTTCTCAGTGGTGGGGAGGGTTGTGCCCGTGATGGAGCTGGCTGAGTCTACAACCCACTGCAGCCTCTTGCGATCCTGTGCATTGGAGCCTCCATACCAGGCTGTGGTGCAACCAGTTAGAATGTGTGAATCTCATTCACTGGTCTTGGTGTGCTTGGTACGTTCCTGATGTCTGTCCAAGTTGGTAAAGGTGCAGTAATCCAGGAAGGTTGTGTCTTTAGGCCATTGTGCTGAACCTTGGGGAATGGGAGCATACTGGGTTTGGCACTGATCTCCCTCAATCCCAGAAGTGCTTGTAGCTTTAGGTCTGGGCTGTGACCCAACGGGGGACTGTGCTAACTGAGCCCAACTCCACACATTGGGGTACATCTCCAACGATCCTGACCACCGGCGCTGTCTGTGTGGAGTTTGTACATTCTCCCTGTGTCTGCGTGGGTTTGCTCTGGGTGCTCCGGTTTCCTCCCACATTCCAGAGACATGCTCATGGGTTAATTAGCTGCTGTAAATTGTTCCCAGTGTTGGGAGGGTGGTGAGAGGGAGTAGATGATAGGGAAACAAGTGGGGGAATGGGTGTTCTCTGAGAGCCAGCATAGACCTGATGGGCCTAATAGCCTCTTGTGTTGTAAGAATATGTGAAATCCAGGCCAATGCTCCTGGTACAGTGTGTGCAAGACTACCAGAGGTGCAGCATTTTGGATGAGTTGGGTGAACATAAGAAGTTGCATGGCTCTCTTCAAGCAAGAATGAGGGTATTCTCCCCTTTGTATCTCAACCACTGCCCAAAACCAGCTGGTCATCATTACGTTGCTGTGAGTGGGATCTTGCTGTGCACATTAGAAACCCAGATTCAGCATCTGCACTCCCTTGGATCTCAACCCGAAACGTCGACAATTCCTTTCCTCCCACAGATGCTGCTCGACCTGCTGAGTTCCTCCGGTGGATTGCTTGCTGTGCTGTGCACAAATTGACTGCTTTGTTACACACACTGCAGCAGTGCCTCGTCTTTGCTGGCTGACGTGCTGATTGTGGAAGGGTCTAATGAAATCGGAGCCAACCCACCCCTCCTACCTCCACTCACGGTCTGTTTTGTTTTCCCCAGTTGAGTGAGCGGGCTCGGGAGCGGAAGGTTCCATCCACAAGGATCGGTCGGCTGGCCAGTTTTGGAGGTAAGTGCTTTCTGTTCCTTTCGGCGTGTTTCTTTATCTGGTGTGTTGTACTTTTTTTTTGTTGTTCTAGCCCACTGCCAGTCAAAGAAGTCCCTGTGGTCAGTCAAAGAGTTTAGTTGTTGTTGGGCCAAGGGAGCCTGTAGAATGGCAGGCACTTGTAAAGTTCTGGATCTGGCCCAGAATTAAAATAGAATGAAATCCCTGGCCTTTGCTTTTTATCTTTTACACTTAGTGTTATTGAGTCATACATAGAACAGTACAGCACAATACAGGCCCTTTGGTCCACAATGTTGTGCCGACTTTTAAACCTCGCCTAAGACTATCTAACCCCTTCCTCCCACATATTCCTCTATTTTAAATTCCTCTATATGCTTATCTAGTAATCTCTTGAATTTGACCAATGTACCTGCCTCCACCACCGCCCAAGGTAGCACATTCCATGCCCCAACCACTCTCTGGGTAACAAACTTTCCTCTGATATCTCCCTTGAACTTCCCACCCATTACTTTAAAGCCATGCCCTCTTGTATTGAGCATTGGTGCCCTGGGAAAGAGGTACTGGCTGTCCACTCTATCTATTCCTCTTAATATTTTGTACACCTCTATCATGTCTCCTCTCATCCTCCTCCTCTCCAAAGAGTAAAGCCCAAGCTCCCTTAGTCTCTCCTCATAATGCATACTCTCTAAACCAGGCAGCGTCCTGGTAAATCTCCTCTGCACCCTTTCCAATGCTTCCACATCCTTCCTATAATGAGGTGACCAGAACTGGACACAGTACTCCAAGTGTGGTCTAACCAGAGTTTTATAGAGCTGCATCGTTACCTTGTGGCTCTTAAACTTGATTCCTCGACTTATTAATGCTAACATCCCATAAGCTTTCCTAACTACCCTATCCACCTGTGAGGCAACTTTCAGGGATCTGTGGATCAGTATAAAAATGGGCCCTTCTGCCCACTGTGTCTATGCCCACCATCTATGCTAATCTATTTTTCAGTCTGTCTCCTATGCCTTGGGAATACTAATACTTGTCTAAATATTTCTTAAATCTTGTGAGGGTCTCTGCCTCCACCACGCCCTCAGGCAGGGTGTACCAGATCCCAACACCCTCTGGTGGAAAAAGTTCTTCCTTGGATCCCTTCTAAACCTCTTGTACCCCTGCTCTGGGTAACAATTTCTCACTACCTACCCTATCTGTGCCTCTCATAATTACGTGTACACCTCTATCGGGTCCCTCCTTAGCCTCTTCCGCTGCAATGAAACGAACCCAGCCTGTTCATTCTCTCCTCCACAATTGAAACATGCCATCTCGGGCAGTGTCCTCATGGATCTCCCCTGCATCCTCTCCACTGTAATCGCGTCCTTCTTAAGGGTTACAAACCAGAACCGCATGCAGTACTCCAGCTGGGTTCAAGCTGTACCAAAACCTCTCTACTCTTGTATTGCATGCCCTGGTTAATGAAGGCATGTATCCCACATATTATGTTATTGAAATTGACCTGGCCCCCAATTCAGGACCTTAATTTCCAGACCGTCCTTGCCCCTTTCCTTAACAATCCTGAAACTTCCAGATATTTTCGCTATCTTCAAAGTGCTTTCCTATTGACAGTCCAACCACTTGCCCATCTACATTCCCTGGATCTAGTGCTGCCCATTCTCCAGCAGGGCTGTCTATGTACTGCCCCAAAAGGCTCAAATTCCACCCCCTCTAATCTTTTCACACTAAGGCGATCCCAGTGAATATCGGGCAACAACTTGAAATTGCCTACTACTACAGCCTTATTATTCTTGCACCTTGCTGTGATTTAGTCATAGAGCAATAGAGCACGGATACAGGCCCTTTGGCCCAACCAGTTCATGCCTACCCTGGTGTTCATCCAATATCCTGCGTTTGGCCCATATCCCTCTAAGCCCTGTCCCTCCATGTACCTATCCAAGTGCTTCTTAAATGATACTATTGTACCTGCCTCAACCACTTCCTCTGGCAGCTCATTCCATATATTAACCACCCTCTACATGAAAAAGTTGCTCCTTGGGTCCCTTTTAAATCTTTCCCCTCTCACCCTAAACCTGTGCCCCCTAGTTTTGGACTCCCCTACCCTGGGGAAAAGACTGTTACCGTCCGCCTTATCGATGCCTCTCATAATTTTAAACACTTCTGTAAGGTCACCCCTCATTCTCCTACTTTCCAAGGAATAAAGACCCAGCCTGGCCAACTTCTCCCTATAACTCAGGCTCTCTGGTCCTGGCAACATCCTCGTAAATCTTCTCTGCACTCTTTCCAGTTTAACCACGTCCTTCCTATAACAGTGACCAAAACTGTCCACAGTGCTCCAAGTGTGGCCTCACCAACGACTGTTACATCTGTAACATAATGTTCCAACTCCTATACTCACTCCCCTGACTGATGAGCCTGATATGTCGACATATCTGCTCCATCTCCCACTGACTGTTAGGAGATCTGTAGGGCAAAGTGTTTTTTTTTTGTTTCCAAGGTCCATGGCCTCATTTTAAAGAGCCTTCTAGGGTATACTTCCTCAGTACCACTATATTTCTTACTGAATATTGCAATGCACCCTCCACTTTTATATTTCTCCAGTCATGCTTGAATGTTGGTTCCATGCCCCAAGGATGTTGGGTTGCCAGTCCTGCCCTCCTTCCAACCATGTCTCTGTGATAGCAACAATATCATATTTCAACTGTAAGTGAAAATTTAAAAAAAAAACTGCAGATGCTGGAAACTTGAAATTAAAACAGACTGCGTCAGGAGGTGAGTGGGTCAGAGGGCAGTGTGGCCCTTTGGTGTGGTTCTGCCCGCTTGGAAGAGCTGTTCATGTAATCACAGACCACCTTGCCCCTGCTAATTTTTCAAGTATTTATCCCTTTCGTAGAGTCGCAGAGCCATACAACACGGAAACAGGCCCTTCAGCCCAACTTGTCCATGCCAACCAAGGTGCTTAACTGAGCTAGTACCATTTGCCTGCATTTGGCCCATATCCCTCTAAACCTCTTCTATCCATGTACCTGTCCAAGTGTCTTCACTTCCATCAAAAGTTATTACTAAGTCACTCACTGCCTTTTCAGGCAACATATGCTAGATGGTAACCACTTGATGCCTTTCAGAACCACAAGGAAGCAATGTCTACTCTGGTCCTATAACTAATCACTCTCTTCTGGTGACCTGCCTCATTGCCCTGAAAGCAGTTTCTCCTTGTTCCTTTTAAAACCACCCGTTGGTTAGAGCTCCTCTGTCAGATCTCTTCCGGGCATTTGGCAGCTGTTTCGAGGGAGGAATTGTGCAATTTGGGGAGGCGTAAGCCAAGGAAACGCGAGGTATGGAAGTGAACGTTGTCTCTCAGCTGCTGCTAGCAGGGAGAGTGGAGGCATTCTTGAGAAGGGCGTGAGTTGGTCGACTGAGCAAGTTCAGGCCCAGCGTCTTCAAACCTGCTCTGAATTGGACGCCACCCACTGCAGTCTCTACTATCGTAACCTTGGTTACAGTGTACCGTTGTCATTTGGGGTTATCATCAGTGGGGAATTAATAACGTCAGATCTAAGTGTCGCCGGCAATGCCAGCATTATTACCCATCCCTTGCCCTTGAGAAGATGGGGGTGAGCAGCCATCTCGAACTGCTGCAGTCCTCCTGGTGAAGGTGCTGTTGGGGAGGGAGTTCCAGGATTTGGACCCAGTGACAATGAAGGAACGGCGATAGGTTTCCAAGTCGGGATGGTGTGGGACTGGGAGGGGAACCTGCGGGTGGTGGTGTTCCCCTGCACCCGCTGCCCCTTGTCCTCGGTGGTAGAGGTGACGGGTTTGGGAGGTGCTGTCGGAGTAGCCTGGGCGAGTGACCGCAGTGCGTTTTCTGGATGGTTCCCACTGCAGTCACTGTGGGCCGGTGGTGCAGGACTGTGCACTGATGGTGCATGTTCTAGAACCGACCTGAATAACCTTAACACTACCTCGGACTACATTTTCTCGCTCTCGCTCTATCTTGCAGTAGTGTCGTTAGGTTTGTTTTGTTGTTTAGTTTGTACTTGTGTAAATTATGTATAGTTTATGTTAATTTAAGTGTATGTTGACTTGTGCTTGTCCTCGTCTGGTAATGTACTGTGCTGCTGCATACCCCGTGTGTATATGCCTATGACAATAATGAACTTGAGGGCAGTGAATGGGGAGTCATTCAAGCAGTATGTTGTTGAGAGTTGCTGGAACTGTACTCATCCAGGCAGATGGGGAGTGTTCCACATCCTGCTCCTGATTGAACCTTGTTGATGGTGGAAGGGTTCGGGGTGTCAGGAGATGAGTCACTCACTGCAAGACACCCAGCTTCTGACCTACCCTTGTAGCCAGAGTATTTATGGTTGGCCCAGTTGAGTCGGTGGTAACCTTCCCCAGGATGTTGATTGTGAGGGACTTGGTGACTCTAATGTTATTGAATACCAGGGATGTATGGTCATACCCTCTAGTGTTGGAGGTGGTTGTGGCCTGGCACCTCTGTGGGGCAAGTGTTCCTTTCCTGAACCTCTCATTGGTAATGCTGCTTGCAGGTGCCCATTACTTCACTGTCTGAGGAATTGTGGGTGGATCTGAGGGACCGATTCATTCAGTACTTTTTCCAGTGGATTTTAAAGGAAAAGTTTATGTGTGGTGTGAACTACAGGGTCAGTTTACACCTCACCAAGCTGAGGAAAAGCCAGCTCTGCACGAATACAGAAGAAGCATTGCTGATATTGGTTGAGTAACACATCTGGAATTACTGCTGGGTGGGGAGCCACAGTGACAAATGGGAAGGGTGTCAGGAGGGCTGGGAATGGGTTCGGGTCTTTCGTACAGTTTTAATAACTACAGTAAGTATCCTCTCTGAGTTAAACCAGTAGAGGGACCTGTGAGGGGCATAATCCTTTTGTAAAAGGGGGGAAACGGGTTGCAGACTGCATCATGCTTCAGGTTGCTGTAAGGTCTGAAACTCCCCCATCTCTACTCGATCGGTTATCTCGGGCTGTAGGTTGGGTTGCTGGATGTCCATCTCAATCCAAGCATCGGAATCCATGGGTGCTTCTGTTGAGTTCTGTCCCACAGCAGTTCGCCGTCCTGACTGAATGCTGTATTCCACTTGCTCAGAACGCAGGGGGCTGCTGGCGGTAGGATGGAAGGGGGCAATTAAACCGCTTAACTTGAAATCAAGTGGTGAAAAAATGCACAGGGTTGTAAAGAGGTGCCTGTTAACAGTGAATATGGAATCAATTGTTTTTCTGTAGCCACTGACAACCAGTTCCGTCTCCACTTTGCCACTACGTGTGTGTGACCCCTTGTGGGACAACTTTATCTTTGTTTTGTGTCTGTGCTACACTGTCTTTTTTTCTCAGCTTCTGTTTTATGTTTACTCTGTAGATAAATCTGACCCAGTAGTTTAGTCTGTACACACTCAGCCAGTGAGATTATTATTGACTTTCACGAGCTTCCCACATGCCTGCCCTGCGAGAGGTGTGTGTGCAGATTAGTGGGGGTGGACCTGGTGTCAGGTGGGGAGATGACCTGTTCCAAATTTGCTTTGCTGGCCTGTTTGATTTGAGGATGAACCACCCCCCCCCAGCAGTGCATATCTTTCAAATGATTCATTAAAACACAGGCCCTCCTTGCTTCACCAGGAAGAGGTAATGTGATAAGGCTGGTCTTGATGGCCTGCTCCCCCTCTGTCCCCTTTCTCTCTCCTCCTGACCTACCCAGTTCCTCCTCCACACACATCCCCAGCCCTCGATCACCCTGTTTCTTACCCCCCCTCCCCTACTCCGACTGCCCATCACCCACACAGTGTCCCCTCCTCCCTTATTTGATTCCATGCTGCACCTTCCTCTCCCATCATCTGTAGCTCTTTGCCTCCACCTATCCCCTCCCAGCCTCTATGTCCACCCTTCCCTCCCCCCATCTGCCTACCACCCCTCCTCAGCTGGACCAACCAGCTCTTGCCCCATCATTTCCCCTCACCTCTCTGTACAGGCCGTCTCTCCTCTACTCTTCCAGTCCCAATGAAGGGTTTCTTTCCAAGACGTCGACTGTCCACTTCCCTCCACAGATGCTGCCTGACCCGCCGAGTTCCTCCAGCAGTCCTGATGGGAAGTGCTCTGGTGTTGGCTAATACCTTGATGAGACACCAAGGGGGAGCTGCTGCTGTAGGTTCCCCAATTACCTCGCACCCAGGGCAGGATGATGGTGATGAAGGTGGGCTACTTTGCTGTGTACTCATTCTCACTTCTCCCCGAACAGGTTTGGCTGTCGGTCTTGGGATCGGAGCCCTGGCGGAGGTTGCCAAGAAGAGCTGGAAGCCTGAAGAGCGAGAGGGTAAGTGGGAGCGGAGAGGGAGGAAAGGAATTAGGGCCATTCTGTACGTTTGTGGCCTCTTCTATAGGGGTATTCCCAAAACACCTTGCCAGACGGTGAGTTCTTCAGAAATGTCGCTGTTGTAACTCGTGGAGTGGTACAGCACGGAAACAGACCCTTCGGTCCTCTGACTCTGTGCTGACCATTGACACCAATCCTACGCCAATCCCATTATATTCTCCCCACATTCCCATCAACTTCTCTCGATTCTACCGCCCAGCTACACGCTCTGGGGTAATTAGCCTCCTGACCTGCACACCTTTGGGATGTGGGAGGAAACCGGAGCACCTGGGGGAGGGAAACCCACGTGGTCATGGGGAGAACGTGCAAACTCCACACACGGACAGCGCCCGAGGTCAGAATCGAACCCGGGTCTCTGGAGCTGTAGCTCTACCAGCTGTGCCCTAAGAAGTGGTCCATTATTGCACAGTCAGATCCCTCATATGGCGAGGTGATAATGGTCAGGTTTTCGTGACATTGAGTGTGGACTGAATTTATTTTTGAGCGTGGGGTGTGAGGCTACACACCTGTTCTTCTGAGAAATAGTATGTTTATTCTGTCCTGTTCTGGAGAGTGAGCTTGGATTTCTGTGTTCAAACTTCTAGAATAGGTGTTGAACTCAGAGGCGTGAGAGCTGGTCTCTGATGACCCACACAAGGGAGGCTGTGCTCTTGTGACGGAGGGCCCGATGGTGTCTGTGGCCCTTCCTCACTTGCCAACGATCTTACTGGGCAGCTCGATCTTAACACAACTGGGCAAGGGCTTCTGGATAGAGGCTGCTTCCGTTGGTGGGGGAGCTGAGGCCTGGAGCTAGTGCTACCACAGACCAAGTGAACAGACAGCCTTGCAGGGGAAGGTGTTATAACAAGGAATATCTAACGGCGGGGTAAAGCCTGGCCTCTCAGAAGGGAATTGGGTAAGAAATAGGAAAGCTATTGCTGTCTCGGGATATGGTGTGGGGCAAGAATGTGAGAGTCCATGTAAAAGTTAAGATTAAAGAGCCAGAGGTACAAATGGATTGATTGCACACCTTTCCATGATACAGAGTCTTCCCAGGAATATGTCAGTATTTGTAGGGGCCCCTGGGAGTGTGTCGGTATTTACAACTTGTAGGGTCTCCCCAGCAGTGTGTCGTTGCTTATGGGGTCCTCCCGGGAGTGTTGGTGCTTACAGGGCCCCTCCCCCCAGGGTGTGTTCAGTTTTACTCTGCTGTGTGTGTTGGAGATTAAAGATATCAGGGTCACAAGAAATTCTGCAGATGCTGGAATCTGGAGCAATACACAGAGTGCTGGAGGAACTCAGCAGGTCAGGCAGCATCCATGGAGGGAAATAAACAGTCGACGTTTCGGGCCGAGACCCTTCATCAGGACTGGAGAGGAAGAGGGCAGAAGCCAGAATAAGAAAGTGGGGGGAGGGAGAGCAGCACACGCAGGCAGGGGACAGGTGAGTTCAGGTGAGAGGGGGAAGGTGTAGGTGGGTGGTGAAGAGGGGGGGAGGGGGAAGATGTAATGAGGTGAGAGGTAGAAGAGGCAAAGGGCTGAAGGAGGAGGAATCCGGTAGGAGAGGGCAGTGGACCATGGAATAAAAGGATGGAGGAGGGGAGGGGAGGAGATGGGCAGGTCATCAAGGTGGGGTACTTTTCTTGTATCAGAGTACTCTTTTTGAGGAAAGGAACACAGCTTCTGCCACTGTCCTCTGCCACACCACAGCACTTGCCCTGTTAGAAACATGGGAACTGGAAAATAGGGGCAGGAACAGGCCATTTGGCCCTTTGAGCCTACTTTTCTGTTTAACACAATCATGGCTGATAGGCCACTTTAGTACCCTGTTCTCATCTTCCACTACTACCCCTGGAATGGGTCACCAGGCAGTTTGGTGGACACATGAATATGGAGGAATATGGACGATTCGCAGGAGGAGGACATTGGCATCATGATTGGCACGACATCGTGGGCCGAATGGCCTGTCCATCACTGTACTGCTGTGTTCTCCCCATGACTCTTGAGCCCTTTGGCATTAACAACTATGTCTAACTAATTTTTGAATATTTTGAATGTCTCGGCCTCCACTGCTTCCTGTGGCGGTGAACTCCATCGGTTCACCGTGCTCTGGGTGAAGACATTTCTCCTGGTCTCACTTCTAAGTGACCCACTCCATAACCTGAGGCTGTGACCCCTGGTTCTGGACTCTCCTGCTATTAGGAACATCTCCCCATGTCAAGTCCATCTGATCTCCGAGATACCCTCTCATTCTTCTGTCCTCCGGTGAGTACAGGCCCAATCGACCCGATCCCTCTTTGTCCGTCTTACCATTCCAGGAATCAGTCCGGTAAACCCTCGCCCCACTCCCTCAACGGCCAGGTCGTCCTCCTCAAGTAGGGAGACCAAACCTGTGTGCAAAACCCCGAATGAGGTCTCACCAGGACCCTATACGGTTGCAGCAAGACATTCTTGCTTCTAGAACACAGAACAGTACAGCACAGGAACAGGCCCTTCGGCCCACTATGTCTGTGCCGAATGTGATCCCAAATTAAACTAAATCTCTTCTGCCTGTATGTGATCCATGTCCTTCCATTCCCTGTATATTAGTGTTCTATCTAAAAGCCCCTCAAGCGCCATTATCGCATCTGCTTCCACAACTACCCCTGGCAGCGTGTTCTGGACACCTACTACTCTGTGCTTGTGTGTGTCATCTAGAAAAAAAAAGGGGAAAAATCAGCACATCCTCTTTTGTCTTGCCCCCTCTCACCTTAAAGCTATGCCCTCTAGTATTCGACGTTGCTACCCTAAGAAAAAGGTTTTGGCTGTCTACCCTCTCTCTGCCTCTCATAATTTTATAAACCTCTATCAGGTATCCCCTCAGCCTTCGCCGCTCCAGAGAAAACAACCCAAGTTTGTCCAAACTCTGCTTGTAGCTCATACCCTCTAACCCAGGCAGCATCCCGGTAAACCTCTTCTGCACCCTCTCCAAAGCCCTTTCTGTAATGGGGCAACTAGTCACATCATCCTTCAGTGAAGGCTGACCTACCATTAGAAAGGTCTTTTGGTTGCCCTTCAACTGCCCCCACCACCACCCCCTCCACTATCCCCTCCTTTAAATCGCTTTGACTCCTGACTGGTGACTCCCCAGACTTTCTCCACCGACGTATTTCCGCCACACCAAAGTCGTTGTGATATGCTGCCCGAATAGGTGCAGATCAACCGATTATAGTTCCCCTCCTTCGCAAGTCATGCCCTGCCCTGCTGCACACAGGTGGGTCTGTCACATTTGGCCAACTGGAGTCGACTAGTGTGGGCATGTTGAGTCCTGTGGCTTCTATCTGGCTGAACCAATTCTGCCTTCTCCCACACCCATTTAGTGTGTACTGCTGTAGAGGCAGTGTCTGGAAAGGACACAGGACTGGATAATGTTCGAAGATCGTGTAGTCCGGCTCTGCACACAATGGAACTGTTTCCCTCCTGATCCCTGTAGGGCCCTCTGGATTTCCTGCAGCTTCTTGCATTATTTCTGAGGCAGTGTTTACCCAGAGCCAAGCGTGTCTGTGAGCTGTGAGACTATACGTACTTTGTGTACAGCATTTAAACTAACCTGCCTTGGGAAAGGATGTGCCTACATTCTTTACATTGTGACAGGTGGAAAGAGCGGTTTATCACTGCAGCTTGTAGGAACTTGTAGGCCAATGTCACCAACTGCAACCCAGGAAAGCTTAACTTGGGCTCAGAGCCACTCACTTCAAAACAGCAGTATCTGACTTGTGAAGGTGACCCAGAAATTAGATAGTGACAAATGGTTGTTTGTGTGTAGGGACCAGGTGCTGAGTTGTAGAGGAGCCATAGAGCACTACAGCACAGAACCAGACCCTTCGGCCCATCTAGTCCATGCCGGCCTGATCTTCTGCCTAGTCCCATCTACCTGCACCCAGACCATATCCCTCCAAACCCCTCCTGTCCATGTACCTATCCAAACTTCTTACATGTTACAATTGAACCCCCATCCACCACTTCCGCTGGCAGCTCGTTCCACACTCGCACCACCCTCTGAGTGAAGAAGTTTCCCCTCAGATTCCCCTTAAATATTTCGCCTTTCACCCTAAACCTATGACTTCTTGTTTTAGTCTCACCCAACCTGAGGGGAAAAAGCCTGCATGTGTTCACCCTATCTATACCCCTCATAATTTTGTATACCTCTATAAGATCTCCCCTCATTCTCCTGCACTCCAGAGAATAGTCCTAACCTATTCAACCTTTCCCTATAACTCAGGTCCTCAAGTCCCAGCAACATCCTTGCAAATTTTCTCTGCACTCTTTCAGGCATCTGTGTGATCACTGTACTGTGGAGGTCACTGTGTCATCTGTGTTAGCACCGCCCCTTCCCCCACCCTTCCCTGTTATGGTTCCATGGGCAGCACCTTTGTCCTTGATGACCAGTGTAACAGAAAAGCAGTGCCATACTTCCTTCAGGTGAACAGTCAAACCCAGTGCCTTGGGTAGAAGGGCGATCCCGTGCCACCATTTTGAAGAGGAGGGGGGGTCATTCCTAGGATCTCGGCCAATATTATCCCTCAGTGAGCATTTCCAGAAGACCTGAAAGGAGATGCGTTAGTGACCAGTATTGATCACAAGCCCATTGACTCCCACTACTAACCCAGCTACATGTCTTCCAGTTCTCCAATTTTGGGTAAACTGCTCCCCCTTTGCCCCTTTTCTCTCTCCACCTGGTCTACCCAGTTCCTCCTACACCCAGTCCTACCCACCCGACTTTCCCCTTCTCTGCCCGCTCTATCTGCCCATCACCCACACACACTCCTCCCACTAGTTCCACCCCCCACTGTTCCCACCTGCCCTCCCCACCTCCCTTATTTGCCTCCATGCTCCACCTTCCTGTCCTATCAGATACCATCAGCTGCAGCACCTCCAGCTCTCAGCTATCTCCACCCCTCCCTCCCACACCCTGCTCCACTTTCCAGATTGCCGTTTGTGGGATCTTGCAGTGTTCACACTGGCCTCAGATTTCCCAGCGTTATAACACAGAGTGGGAATGCTGGCTATAAAGTGCACTGAGATGTCACAGGAGGCTGGAGAAAAGGCACAAGGGTGAGTGATTGTCTGCCCTGGGGAGGACGTGCATCGTGCATTCATCTGGCCTGTGCTCTGTGCCCTGTGTAAATGTGTCACTTATAAGATGACTTCCTGTCATTTTGGGGTCTTCCTCCCACCCCGCCCCCCACCCTAAATGTTTTCTCCCTCTTTCCCCCTCCCCCACTGACTCCTTCCCCCAGTGTCCCTGTCCCCCGTCCTGTAAATGTTTTGAAAACCCGGTCCTGAGAGATCGATTGCACTCCGTTCCTGGGCTCTGGGCTGCCTGTGACCTTCAGCAACCTTGCAGCTTTGGCAGGCATTCTCCTTCTGGCCGTTCCTTGTAGTTTGATTGCTGTTTGAGCTCCACTCTCACTTGTTATTGTCCCCAGCTTTTTGGCACATTTTGTTCTCTCTCTCTAATTCTTTTTCTCTCTTTAATTCTCGCTCTCGCTCTCGCTCTCTCGCTCTCGCTCTCGCTCTCGCTCAGGTGCTGTCTGTGTGGAGTTTGCATGTTCTCCCTGTGACTAGGTTTCCTCCGGGTGTTCCGGTTTCCTTTCACATCCCAAAGATGTGGGGTTGTCAGGATAACTCGCCACTGTACCTTGCCCCTAGTGTGCAGATGAATCGTAGAATCTGGGGCTGGTGGGGGTTGATGAGAATATGGGGAGAATTGCAAAGAAAATGGGATTAATGTAAATAAGTGGTTGATGGCTGGTATGGACTCGACGGGCTGAAGGGCCTGTTCCTGTGCTATAAGAGCTTTCTATAGGAGCAATGCTCACTTTGTTAATTTTTCCAATATCTATAGAAACTTATTTTGCTATCTGCTTTTATTTCTGGCTAGTTTTAGATCATATTTTTCCTTCCTTATCAATCTTTTAGACCTTCATTTTACTAGTTCTCCGTAGCTAGCTCTGTTTACCCATCATCCTAATTGCCCTTACTTTAATATCTTGCACCCATTCTTCCCTCCTCCAAACTGAATGCAAAATTCAACTATGTTATGATCGCTATTGCCTTGGGGCACCTTCATGATGGATCATTAATTAATCTTGCCTCATTGTACAATATCCAATCAGTACAGCTTGCTGTCTAGTTGCCTCCAGAATGTGCTGTACCAAGAAACCATCCTGAAAACCTTGTACGAACACCTCACCTAGGCTGTTTTTCCTTCAGTCTAAATATGGATTAAAATCTCTTTTTATTATCGCAGTATCTTTCTGACAAATGTCCACACAGACTGCAGCCATTGTATTTGTGCGGACAGGGCGTGCTTAATTTTGCTTTTAATCTACATGAGTTTCTGAATGGTGACAAGACATGGCAAGCTTTGGAAGAACCTGGTTGCAGGTTGGGGTGGATGGGAGGGAGGAGGAGGGTGGGGGGGCTGGAGAGTGAGGTATTGTTCCCAGTAATGTCTCCCCCTTGAGGGGGTGGGGAGTGAGGGCCGGGGTTGGGGTGGAGTGTTGTTAGTGGTGTCTCACCTCTAAGAGGGGGAGTGAGGGTGGAGTTTGGAGTGGGAGGTATTGTTGTTTGTAGTGTCCCAGTGTTGGGAGGGTGGGGGTTGTCGTGTTGCTGGAGGTGTCTTGCCCTTGGGAGGCACAGTGAGGACAAAGGTGGGTGTTGGAGTGTGGCTAGTAGTGTTTCGCCCTTGGAAGGGGAAGCGTGCTTGGTGTACCTCCAAGGTGACTTTGTTGTAATCTCCTCGGGCGAGCTGCCAGCTGATTGCCTTTTGCACACAGCTGTCTGAACTCCATGGTGTCCCAGAGTCAGAGCTGCCGTCATTTTGTTATTTACGGGGAAACGACGTTCCCGTATGTGCCATTTAGAATTCCCGGCAACAACTTTTTTCAGACGGCCTGCAGGGTCAGATTCTTCAAATGTTGTAACAAATGGAGTCAGTAAATATTTTCATCACTGGAGTCAGACTGACAGTGCCTTACAGGCACCCGGCAGTGATCTACAGTCACTGATACACAGGTTGTTTGTGAGCAGGGCAGGACAACTCTCCCTTTGACGTCCCAATGTCCTGTCACCTCTTCACGTCTCCGAGCTTTGGTCAGGGGTTAGTTTGCATTTCAGTCTAGTCTCTTTCTTTATTCCTTCATTTTATCGCCCATTCTTCTCTTTCTCTCCTCCCCCCAACCCCGTACTGAGAGGTTTGCGAGGCCATGCTGAGCCAACCACACAGGGAGGGGTCTGCAGTAGTGGATAAGGATCTTCCCAAGGATATGAATGAATTAGCTTTTTTTAAACCACAATTGTCACCATTACTGGGATGAGAATTTACTTGTGGTTCAAAATATATTCAATGGACGGAATTGAAATTTCCAGCTGGTTTGTGGGATTGTTGTAGCTTTTATATTTTTTGAGTTGTTCCCACGAGTGCTGGGGAGAGTTGGGTCTGGAGCGGTTTTCTTCGGTTTTGACTGAACCCACTGAGCCTGCCAGCAGGTTTCTCACTGTACCTCTTACCTCGCCCTGCTTGTGTGCACGCCCATCCATGGGATGTGAGTCGCCTTTTCCTGGCAGCTGTGACCCTCCCCACCTGCACCAGCCCCACGGCCCAGCTCAGTGTTAAGCCGGGACTCAGTGAGGGAGGAAGGTTCAATCTCTGGCACCTGTTGCATTCTGAAGCAGCCGGAACATGTTGTCCTCTGTTTGTGTGTTTATAGATGCCCAGAATGGTGGAGCCGGCTGGCCATCTGAATATCTGCCAGACTGATCCAAAATCTAACTTTGTGGTCCTTTTATTGCGACCTCCATCCCGTCTGCTGCCAGCTCTCCACCACCCCGCAGCCCCCCCCCCCCACCCCCCCAAACAGCCTCTTTCCCCTAGCCCTAGCCCCCTAGCCCCATGTTCTAGGGTGTGGCATCAGTGAAGTGGTGAACTTTGGCTGGTCCATAACTTCTGGAGTCAGAGTTACACAGCACAGGAAAAGGCCTTTCGGCCCAATTGGTCCGTGCTGACCAAGGGGCTCCATCCAAGCCAGTCCCATTTGCCAGAGTTTGGCCTATAACCTTGCAAACCTTTCCAATCCATGTACCTGTCCAACTGCCTTTTAAACGTTGTTATTGTACCTGCCTCAACCACTTCCTCTGGCAGCTCATTCCACAAGAAAAGTTCCTATTAAATCTCACCTTAAACCTATGCTCTCTAGTTCTTGATTCCCCAACCCTGGGAAAAAGACTGAGTGCATTCACCCTATCTATGCCCCTCATGATTTTATACCCTTCTATATGATCACCTCTCAGTCTCCTACACTCCAAGGAATAAATGCAGAGTGTCTAGTGCTTTTGTGCAGCCTGCAATTGTGAATCTCACACCAATGCAAAAACGCTCTCTTTTATACCTTTTCAGTCTTGTTCAGGAACTGCATGTCCTTACCGAGCTCCTGACCCCTAGCCCCATTGTTGTTTGTCTGCTGGGGCGATGTATCAGGGCAGCTGTGGCAGCAGCAGCTGGCGTATGTCCATAACAAGGGAATTCCACGTTCCTGACGGTTAACAATCCTTGGCATTCTCCATCTGCCATCGAGCAACACCTTCCCTCTTGTTTACCGGATTCCATCCAGTCCGCTGGTGGTTCCCTTCCCAGTGGCTGCTTTCTCATTTTGCGCCCATGCCTGTTCACCCCACAACCATATCCCGAGCCGTCTGCCCGTGGACCCTCGCCTGTTAGACTCTGACCAGCCCACCTGTCTAATGCTAAGGACTTCTCCAAAGACTGGCCAGCCTTCCCTCTCCTCTCCTTCCCACACACTGCTTCGGATACTTGTGCAGGGCAACTCTGACCTCTCTGTAAAATGAGTCTCTACCAGTTGCGCTGCTTTGAAGTTGATGGCTCCTCCTCACCCAGTTAGTCCCTGTTCACTTGGTTAAAATCCTTTAACTTCCATTAAACCTCTCCATATCCTCTCCACCAAAATTGTCCCAGGGCCTAAGAGTCAGTATCTATTTCCCAGGGTAGAAACGTCCAGTACTAGAGAGCGTAGCTTTGAGGTGAGAGGGGGAAAGTTTAGAGGATGTGCGGGACACAGTGGTGGTGGAAGATGATGCAAGAGTGGTATTCAAGAGGCTGTTAGACAGACACATGAATGTGAGGGGATGGAGGGATGTGGATCACGTGCAGGCAGATGGGATTCGTTTAATTTGGCATCACGGTCAGGAGGGGAATCGTGGGCCGAAGGGCCTGTTCCTGTGCTGTACCGTTCTGTGTTCCATCTCACGCTTTCCATATGTAGCTTACTTCAGGACAGGTCACAACATCACAAGACAAAGGAGCAGAAGTAGGCCATTCGGCCCATCGAGTCTGCTCTGCCACTTCACCATGAGCTAAACTATTCTCCCATCGAGCCCCAATGCCCGGCCTTTTCCTCGTATCCCTTCATACCCTGACTAATTAGATACCTATCAATCTCTGCCTTAAACACCCCCAATGATCGGGCCACCACAGCTGTGCGTGGCAACGAATTCCATAAGTACATGACTCTCTGGCTAAAGAAATTTCTCCTTATCTCTGTTGTAAATGGGTACTCCCTAATTCTAAGACTGTGCTCTCTGGTCCTGGACTCACCCACCAAGGGAAACAGCTTAGCCACATCTACTCTGTCCAGTCCTTTCAACATTCAAAATGTTTCTGAGGTCCCCTCTCATTCTTCTGTACTCCAGTGAGTACAGTCCAAGAGCCGACAAACGCTCCTCGTATGTGAGCCCTTTCATTCCGGGAATCATCCTTGTAAATCTTCCCTGAACTCTCACAGGATTCAGTGTCCAGACATCTATTCTTTGTGTTAATTCTAATTCTACTTTATTCCAGTTGTAATTTAATCATGTGAAGATAAGAAATGTGTAATTAAGGTGTGTTTGTCGTCTTGGTGAAATCCTGACCCTGAGGAAGTAGGGTTAATGTAGGAAAGAGGCAGCGAGGTAAAAGGTCAGCCATTGAATGGCACAGCAGGTGTAAAGGAATGAATGGCCTCCTCCTATCCCTGACTCACCGTTGCCCAAAATAACAAACCAATGAGTTTATTGTCGAGCCGAGTCAACAACAGGTTAACAACCGAGGCCTTTCCCTCTCAGCAGAACGAAGGATTAGTGTGGATCCCAGGCCGGGAGGGAGATTGGGAGTGGGAATGCTTCATGGGAATGGAGGGGGTTTGGGGAAGGGCAGCAAAACTGTTGGGATACAGGGCAAGTGCTTCTGAGTGTTTCTGACACGAGGAAGGGAGGACAGAAGAGTGAGAGGTGGGGGTAGCTGAAAGGAAAGGGCAGGGGGGAGGGGAGAAAGGGCAGGGGGGAGATTTCCATGACCCCTGGCCCGTCACACTGAGAGGGCAGTGGGTAGCCCCAGTCCCCCTTCACCAGGTCTGCAGGCACCGAGTCCTGCACCATGTCCCTTGTTCTGCTCTGACTGTGAAGCTGGGTGTTCCTGAGTGTTTGGCTGCCTTGTCTTGAACTTGCAATAAGCAATCTGCTGGAGGAACTCCTTGTGCTCGACCCACTGAGTTCCTCCAGGGGACTGTGTGTTGCTCCAGATTCCAGCATCTGCTGTCTCCTGTGCCTCCATCTCTTGGACCTGCTTGATTTGACGAGCTGTGCCTCTTGTGCCCAAAGGTGGGAAAGCCATGATGGACGGAAGCCCCTTCCTCTCGGAGGCGAACGCCGAAAGGATCGTGAATACTCTCTGCAAGGTGCGGGGTGCTGCTCTCAAAATGGGCCAGATGCTGAGCATTCAAGGTAAGAGGTGCTGGCTCAGCTCCCTCCCTTCAGCCAACCCCACACCACTTCTGTCTCGCGCGTACTGGATTGGAGGGACTGCATCACACTCGATGCAAGAGACCAGCGCTCTGTGTCAGCTCATTGTGTCGGCTCGCATCACTCCCAGCCTCAGTCACGGACCCCGAGCTTTCAGTCCAACGCTGAGGGGGCCTGTAGGTGGGATATTAAACTTGGGTCCCTGCTATCTGGTGAGGTGTTGTAAGGAAGACCATGGAAACCTTTCCCACTCTCTGGGCTAAGGAACATCTGAACAGAGTGAATGTTTACATTGTGTTGATGTTTGTGGGGGCTTGCTGTGTGCAAACTGGTTGTGGTGTTCCCTACAGTGACCACACTATGATGGTACATCGCTGACTGTGAAGCTGCCTCAGCCTTGTGCCTGTATGGTGCAGCTGGAGGTTGCCTGTATTTGTACCACCAGGGGTTGTCCTGTCTCCAGCAACGCAGGTCTTGCTGGAGGAGCTTGGGTCCATGGGCTGTGTCCGGGATTACCACTGCAATATCGAGACCCTGCGAGAGAATGCAGTTAAACGTTGGGGTTGGTGATTTCCCCAAGGAGTTTGCAGAGCGTCTGGGTGAGCACAGGCCAGCTCCATGGGCCTGTCCCACCAGTTAAATCATAGCATCGTACATCTGGTCCATGCTGACTGTGATGCCCATCTGCACCATCCTATGCGCCTGCATGAGCCTTCTGTGCCTTTTCTATCCGAGTACCTGTCCAAATGTCTTTTAAACAGTGTAATAGTGTCTGCCTCCACCACCACCTCGGGCAGCTCGTTCTGTCTACCCACACCACCTCGGGCAGCTCGTTCTGTCGACCCACCACCCTCTGTGTGGGAAAAACCTGCCCCTCAGGTCTCCTTTAAATTTCTTCCCTCACACTTTAAACCTGTGCCCTCTGGTTTTAGGCTCCCCTGCCTAAAGATTCTGACCCTATCTATGCCCCTCATAATTCGGTAAACCTTTATAAGGTCACCCCTCAGGCTTCTGTTTCAATGAGAACAAACCCAGCCTGTCCAATCTCTCCTTGTAACTACAGCCCTCCATTCCAGGCAGTGTCCTGGTGAATCTCTGCACTCTCTCTACTCCTACCCCATCTGTCCTGTGGTGCCGTTCCCCTCCCATTTCACTGCCACTGTTGCCATGCCCTGTAAACCATTTCATTTGCTGCTGAAACAGTCATTGTATCCACACATCTCTTGGAGGTGACTCAATCCAGCCTTATCAGAGACCTGATAAGGGGGCAGCACTTAAAACATGCAATCCAATTATCTTCTATGCAGTAAACAACCAAAGTAAAACGATCGCATTAGCTTGTTAGACTTGGGTGAGCCTGTACTTGACTGTGAAATGGTCCGGGAGGGTGAACTTGGGGAATGGGTGTGGTGTGGGAGGGGAAACTTTGATCACAACATTAATTTACGACCAGCTCTAAATGTCACAGTCTGATATTCCCCTTCCAAATCTCCCTGTTTATCTGCACTTATCAAAGGACCAGTTAACCCCCTATGTTCCAGTGAGATCACTGCAGTGGAACTGTGTTGTGTTGTGTTGTGCTGTGCTGCTTCTCTGCTCCTTTGATTCGGAAGCACGTCCTCTATCCTCCGTACGCTTGGACTGTGCGCCGCTAAAGTGAGCTAGGATCACCGAACCAAATGCCCTGTAGAAAAATTACACAGCAGAATCCCACTATAAGCAGAGAGCCATAGAGTGAACACTTCTAAGGTCTAAGGTAATCCTACCCCCCACTCCCCCCATTAAGTCAAAGGAAACAATTGGAAGAGAGGATTGCAGATTTTAACACTTGGTGTTGCTGAGCAGGGAACCAGGTCGGCAAGCACAGGGTACTGTAATATTTGTACGAGGTGCGTTAGCAATGAGCCTCAGCATGGCGATGCCTGTAAACGGGGAGGCACACAGGATGAAGTTTAATGCCAAGTGTTAATGTTTTGGTGGGAAGGAGGGAGGGAAGGAAATGGGAACTAAATCATTCAATGTCGCAGAGACCAGGGATAGTGGGGGAGCTGAGGGGCACAAATCCTTCAAGATGTCAGGCCAGGGTTGCTGACAACTGCCTGAGGGATCCTCTTGCCAAAGCAGGGAATTGTGAACACTGTAAGGTGCAGGGTGCTGCTCTCAAACTGGGCCGGGAGTTTGGTGTTCGAGGTAAGAGGCACTGGCTTGGCTCTCTCCACACAACCCCACCACCCTGGGCAGCATGTACTGGATGTGAGGAGCAGAGTGCGGTAAGGAGCCAGTACTCAAGTGTAGGGCTCGTTGTGTCAGCTTGCGTTACTCCATGGCCTCAGTCACAGGACTGAAGCTCTGTTCAGTGCTGAGGGAGTCTGTATGATCATGGGAACATTCAGCCCAGGTGTGTGCTCCCAGCGAAGATCCCAACATTGTGTTGGAGTATTGTGTTCAGTTCTGGTTGCCTCATTATAGGAAGGATGTGGAAGCTTTAGAGAGGGTGCAGAGGAGATTTACCAGGATGCTTCTTGGATTGGAGAGCATGTCTTATGAGGATAGGTTGAGTGAGCTAGGGCTTTTCTCCTTGGAGAGGAGGAGGATGAGAGGTGACTTGATAGAGGTGTACAAGGTGATAAGAGGCACAGATCGAGTGGACAGTCAGAGACTTTCTCCCAGGGCAACAATGGCTCACACGAGGGGACATAATTTTAAGGTGATTGGAGGAAGGTATAAGGGGGATGTCAGGGGTAAGTTTTTTACACAGAGAGTGGTGGGTGCGTGGAAGGCACTGCCGGCAGAGGTTGTGGAGGCAGATACATTAGGGACATTTAAGAGACTCTTAGACACATGAATGATAGAAAAATAGGGGGCTATGTGGGAGGGAAGGGTTAGATAGATCTTAGAGCAGGATGAAATGTCGGCACAACATTGTGGGCCGAAGGGCCTGTACTGTGCTGTAGTGTTCCGTGTTCACTCCTGGCACTGCTTTCTTGGAGGCTGTGTGTTACTGGAGTGGCAATAGGAATCCCGGCTTTGTGGTGAGACCAGGGATCTGGGTCCCTCTCTCGGAGTGGAGAGGGGTGGAAGTTCTGAGTCGGGACGAGGGACAGAGTTTTGGTAACCTTAGGGCACAGATCTAATGCAATCAACAAAAGGAGGGTGTTGTGAGGGCTTTTTCTTAATTAACCTCTCGTGTTCCAGTATTGAGTCTATTGCAGTGGAATTATATGCTTGTGTTCTGTTGGCTTCGGAATGCACCGGGAGAAAGGTCAGGATGCAGGTCTGCAGGCAGTGAGGAGGGGGAATTCCCAGGGCTGTGCGGGGGCAAGGGGGAGTGAAGCCATCTGAAGAGAAATGGCACTGGGCCACTCGTCTGTCCATTGCCGATGCTGGAGGTGGTTACCTTTGGAAGAGGGGTGAGCAGGGAACTGGCTGCGATCGTGGATCCCCGGGCGCTCTGCACCTGGTTCCTGATTCAGTGTGGTTGACCACTGTGGTGGTTGGAGAGGGTGCAGGGGGAAGGTGCTGGTGCCTCTCTGCTGACTGTTACCCCCTGTAAATGAGAGAGCCATGTCAGGGGGGATTTTCACTGCACCTTCCCAATCCCACCTATACTTGGTGAAATCGGGTGCTGGCCCTCGGCTAGTGCACCCGATTCTGGCTCAGGAGCAGTGGTGGGAGAGAGGCTGGGGGTCGTAGCCACAGAAATGTACAGCACAGGTGTGGGTCCCTGCAGCCCAGCTTGTCCACGCTGACCGTGATGTCTATCTACACTAGCCCCGTTTCCCTCCACATCGTTCCTATCCAAATCCAGGTCCTCCCTGGGTTACGGACGCCTGAATTATCAGCACCCCTGACACACGAGCAAGCGTTTGGCAGACCGGTGGGAGGGATGGGGATGGATTTGCTGGTTGCTGTGGGGCTGCAGGCATCTTCTTGCTGGGTGGGAATGGGGCATTCCCACGTGCCTGCTCTCCCCACTCAGCCCCACCCCCCCCTCCCCGAGCCGGTTGGAGCCGAGGAGAGCTGGTGGGGCATTCCAGCCTGCCTTCCCTCGCCCCCTCCCCGTGCCACAACAGTTGGGGGCCGAGGAGAGCTGGAGGCACTGAGCAGTCCCGCCCACCGAGTCAGTGAGGCCGGCCGGCGGCCACTCCTCTCGGTCCTGCTTGCTCTCCCATTACCGCTGGTTCTGTGATCCTCTCCCCGCACCACGTTTGTTCATTTCTGATTTGCGAGCAGCTCTGGTTACTAACGGTTCAGGGGAACAGAACCCTGTGGTAACCTGGGGACTTCCCCAGGCTCTCCAAATGCCTTTCAAATGCTGTAATCATACCTGCAGCTACCACTTCCTCTGGCAGCTCGTTCCATGTACCCACCGCCCGCTTGCCCCTCAGAACTCTAAGTTTTTCCCCTCTTACCTAAACCTGTGCCCTCCAGTTTCAGACTCCCCCGCCCGGGGGAAACTGTCTACCCTACCTCTGCCTCCACCAGGTCATCCCTGCATTCCAGTGAGAATAACCCACCCGAACCAATCTCCCCTTGTGAGGAAAGCCTTTCATTCCAGGCAACATCCTGATGAGTCTCTCGGGCAACAGTTTGCCGGAGGAATCCCAGTGGCATCTGTGGGTGGGGAAAGGAACTGTTGAAGTTTCGGCTCGAAATCCTGCACCAGGGCCGACAATTCCTCTCCCCCCACAGATGCTGCTTGACCTCCTGGGTTACTCCAGCAGATTTTGTTGCTGCAGATTCCAGCATCTGCAGTTCTTGAATCTCGCTCTCTCGCGCTCTCCATTGCTACCACATCCTTTCTATAGTGTGGCGACCAGAGCTGTACACAGGGCTCCAAGTGCAGCCTGAGCAACGTTTTGTACAGCTACATCGTGACCACCTAACTCTTTGGAGAGGAGGAGGATGAGAGGTGACTTGACAGAGGTGTACAAGATGATGAGAGGCATAGAACGAGTGGACAGTCAGACTTTTTCCCAGGGTGACGATGGCTAACACGAGGGGACATAATTTTAAGGTGATTGGAGGAAGGTATAAGGGGGATGTCAGGGGTAAGTTTTTTACACAGAGAGTGGTGGGTGTGTGGAACACACTGCTGGCAGAGGTTGTGGGGGCAGATACATTTGAGACATTTAAGAGACTCCTAGACACATGAATGATAGAGAAATGGGGGGCTATGTGGGAGGGAAAGGTTAGATAGATCTTAGAGCAGGATAAAATGTTGGCACAACATTGTGGGCCGAAGGGCCTGTAGTGTTCTGTGTTGTACTCAATATCTTGGCCCATGGCGAGTGCCTTCTTCACTACCCTGTCCACCTGCCTTGCCATTTTCGGGGAACTTGCATGCCAAGATCCCTCTGTACACCAGCACTCCTGAGGTTCTTGCTGTTGATTGTATGTGTCTTGTTAGTACATGCTGCCCCAAATAAAAGGAAAGGCAGGATCAGCTGGGACCTTTCTCCCTGAAACATAGGAGGCTAAGGTTTATGGGACATAAATGAGGGGAATAGACAGTCTTTTCCCCAGGGTAGGCGAGTCCAAAATGAGAGGGCATAGCTTTAAAGTGAGAGGGGAAAGATTTAAAATGGACCTGAGGGGCAACTTTTTTACAGAGGGAATTGGTTTATTCTTGTCACTTGTACCAAGGTACAGTGAAAAACTTGTCTTGCATACTGTTCGTACAGGTCAATTCATTACACCGTGCGTTGAGGTAGTACAGGGTAAAACAACAACAGAATGCAGAATAAAGTGTCACAGCTACAGGGAAGTGCAGTGCAGGTAGACAATAAGGCGCAAGGTCATAACAAGGTAGATTGTGAGGTCAAGAGTCCATCTTATCGTAAAAGGGAACCGTTCAATAGTCTTATCACTGTGGGATAGAAGCTGTCCTTGAGTCTGGTGGTATGTGCCCTCAGGCTCCTGTATCTTCTGCCCGATGGGAGAGGGGAGAAGAGAGAATGTCTGGGGTAGGTGAGGTCTTTGATTATGCTGGTTGCTTCACCAAGGCAGCGAGAAGTATAGACAGAGTCCATGGAGGGGAGGGGTTTCTGTGACGCGCTGGGCTGTGTCCACAACTCTCCGCAGTTTCTTGCGGTCCTGGGCAGAGCAGGGTGGTGGCTATGTGAAATGAGGAGGCAGAGGAAGTAGTCGAGGCAGGCACAATTACAACATTTAAAAGACATTCAGACAGTTAGATGGATAGGAAAAGTTTGGAGGGATGTGGGCCAAACATGGGTGATGGGACTAGCTCAGTCGGGCAACTTGTTGGCATGCACGAGATGGGCCAAAGGGCCTGTATCTGTGCTGTACAGCTCTATGACTCTAAAATGCATTACCTTACACTTGTCCGAATTAACTTCCATCTGCTCCGGCTACATTCTCATCCATGTACATGACAAACAATGATGGTCTCAGCACCGATCCCTGCGGCACTGAGGATCCATGAGGAAGGGGAGGACCCGTGAAGTGGGAGCAGGCAGCCTCTGATCCAGAGGAACAGGAGGGGAAGAGCAGCTCCCTTCCAACAAACCATCTGGGTTCCCTCTGTCCACTGGGTGAACCTGCGTCACTTTAACTGACCCTGTGGTTACTTCCCCATTTCTGCTGTAAACTGGTTTCTCAGACTGCTGTGCTTCAGTGCGAGCCGGCCATCAGTCCAGCAGCCTAGCAGACACGTGTGGAGAGGCAGGTGCCCTTGATGCAGCTCTCCCGGGACCTCGCCAGCAGCGAGGGATCAATTGTCCTGCTGCCGGCTGGCGATCCCACTTCCCACACCCCTTGCAGAGCCTGGAGCGGAAACGCTTGATGGAACACCAGCCTCACTTTTGGTGTGCTGACTTCCTTCTTTCAGTGTCAATAAAACGCTTGTGTTACCGGGTAATTTCTGCCCTGCTTGGGGGGTCTGGTGCGCAGTGCATGTCCCAAGGGGCACTCTGGGGGGGGGGAGGAGGTAGCTGATCTGGAAGAGGGAGGGGGAAGCTGAGGTCCTCGGATCTGGGGTGGGTTCCCGGCCCTCTCCAGGTTGCTCGGCTGTCCTGAGAGACCAGGGCGGACCTCTCCGGTTCCCCCCACTCCACTGAGGCCAAATGTCCTTCAGTTGTGAACTCTGAGCCTCCAGCTTAGGGTGAATAGATCCCACCACCCCCTCCCCTCTGCCCATCTATTTACCCCATCCCTCCCTCACCCTCACCCTCACCCCTCCTCCCCTACTCCATTCCTGTCCGTCTTCCCATTGGAAGCCCATCCCTGACTCTCCCACCGTGGTCCTTCTGCTCCACTCACCCTCGCCCTCCTCCCTACCCAGAGACTTGCCTCGCTAGCCTCCCTCTGAAACCCCACGCCCTCCTGTTGCAGCACTCCCCGCCCCCCCCACCTTCACACTCCACATTCTGTGCCCTCGGGTGTCCCTCCCTCTGGCCCACCTCGCTCGTGCTCTCTCTGGAGTGAAGTGAACCCCTTCCTCCCTGTGACCTGAGCTCTGGAACCTCGCTGAAATCCATCTCTGTGGGGTTTCCCTGCCTCTGCTGTGCCCTTCCCTGGGTGTTCCGACCAGGACTAACGCAGAGTCTGGTGTCAGCTCCCCTTCTACCTTCGCCGGGACACGGCCAACTGCGTCCTGCCGCCCGGCTCTGGAAAAAGACCGCGGTTGAGGACTTGTTCCCGGGACTGGGAGCGCGGAGCGATTCCGATTGTGATTCCGCAGCCCAGTGTTGGTGGCCACTGATGGAATCGCAGGAGCCTGTAAACGCACAGCAAGATCCCACACAGGAGGGTGATGGCGACTGGATATCAGGGTGGTTACTGGAGGGGTAAACGCGGGCCGGAGGGTGAGGGGCCTGCCCCCTCGCCGGTGGACGTCTGGTGTGGTAACTGTTTGCCCCTCCCTTCTGCAGACGACAGCTTCATCAACCCCCAGCTGCAGAAGATCTTCGAGCGGGTGCGGCAGAGTGCAGACTTCATGCCCAGCAAGCAGATGATGGTGAGGACGTCGGACCCCCAGCTCGTGTACCTGTCCCCCTCCCTCCGTCCAGCTCTGCCTACCCCATTCCCTGCCTACCCCCCAGCTCCCTGATCACCACCGTCAGACCCCTCCCCTCCTCTGTCCCGGCACCACTCACCACCACGTCCCTTCCCCTCCCTGCTCCATGTGCCCTTCCCCTCGCCCTCCCCCAACCCCCCCGCCCTCCACACACACCCCATCAGCGCCCCTCACTTCGTGGTGTCGCTCCTCCTTGCCTTTGCCCCCAGGGACCCTGCACCCTCCCCCTTGATCCTGCCTAACAGTTAATCCAGGTTGTGACCCCACCCCCCGATCCTCGACCCTGCTGTCTCTCTGGGTTCCTCACCACTCTCCCCCCCCCCCCCCCCCCCCCCACTGGCCATCTCCCCCTGCCCTTGCTGCTGCCACCAGGACCCCCACCATCTCTCCCTGCCCTCACTGCTGCCCCCTGGGACCCCCGCCATCTCCCCCCGCCCTCCGGGACCCCCACCATCTCTCCCTGCCCTCACTGCTGCCCCCCGGGACCCCCTGCCCTCTGGGACCCCCGCCGTCTCCCCCCCGCCCTCCGGGACCCCCACCATCTCTCCCTGCCCTCACCGCCCCCTCTGGGACCCTCTCCCCACAGAAGGTGCTGCTGAGTGACCTGGGCCCGGACTGGAGGGAGCGACTGCTGAGCTTTGAGGACCGTCCCTTCGCCGCTGCCTCCATCGGGCAGGTTCACCTGGGCACCCTCCGCGATGGCCGCCAGGTCGCCATGAAGATCCAGGTAGTCGGCCAGCCCCTGGTCACCTCCCTGTCCGCTGGGGGTGGTGGGGACCCCGGGGGAAAGGGTCCCCCATGTCAACTGTAATGATGGGCTGTGACTCCCCCTTTACGGGGAGTCTGTCCCACCTTGGGTCGGGGGGTGGTGGGGAGTGCTTGATGTTGGGGGGGGGGGGGGGGGAGGGTGAGGGGGGGTAATATCTGTCCTGCTGTGGGGACTGGTGTATCTGTCCCCTCCCGGCTGCATCACCTGTTGTTGCTGCCTCGGGGGAGGGGGTGGGGGGGGGGGTCAGGGTTTCGGGGGAGGGAGGGGGTTTGGGGGCAGTGTTTCGAGGGTTGGGGTCAGTGTTTTGGGAGGAGGGAGGGGAATCGGGGTTTCAGTGGGGGGATTGGGGTCAGTGTTTCTGAGGGGGGGGGTGTCAGTGTTTTGGGGAAGGGAGGGGGTTGGGGTTTTTGGGGGAGGGAGTGGAGTCGGGGTTTCCAGGGACCGGGTTGCGGATAACCGACCTTCCCTCTCTCTGCAGTATCCCGGGGTGGCCCAGAGCATCTCCAGTGACGTGGACAACCTGATCTCTGTCCTCAATATGAGCAATGCCCTGCCCGAGGGTGAGTGCTGGGTCCGCTCGTAGCCCCTCCCTCCCACCCTCCCCTCGTCTCCCCCCCACTCCCCATCCCGCCCTGTCCCCCTCCCCCTCATCTCCATGTCGCCCCATCCCCTCCCACCCTGTCGCTGCCACCCTTCCCTCATCTCCCCTCCCACCCCCTGCAGCTCAGCAACCCCGTCACCAGGCCAGGGAACACGTCCCAGTGGAGGGTGGCTCCACCCAGCTCTGACCCTGGGGGTGGGGGAGGAGATAAAGGCTCGGTTGGGTGGGTGGGGGGGGGGGTGGTGAGTGGGGAGCTAATCCGTAGTGGGGGCTCACAGTGAAGGTAGACAATGAGGTGCAAGGGCCACGCCGAGGTGGATTGTGAGGTCAAGAGTCCATCTTATCGTACTACGCAACCGTTCAATAGTCTTACAACAGCGGGATAGAAGCTGTCCCTGAGCCTGGTGGTACGTGCTTTCAGGCTTTTGTATCTTCAGCCTGATGGGAGGGGGGATGCTTGTTGGCTGCTTTACCGAGGCAGTGAGAAGTGTAGACAGAGTCCATGGAGGGGAGGCGGGGGTCCGTGATGTGCTGGGCTGGGTCCACAACTGTTTCTTGTGGTCCCGGGCAGAGCAGTTACCATACTAAGCTGTGATGCATCTGGATAGGATGCTTCCTACAGTGCATTGATTAAAAATTGGTGAGGGTCAAAGGGGACATGCTGAATTCCTTAGCCTCCTGAGGAAGTAGAGGCGCTGGTGAGCTTTCTTGGCCATGGCGTCGGGGTTGGAAGTGACAGGTCATCACACAGGCAGCAGTGCCGAATGAGCTCAGGGTGGTGGGGGAGTATCCTGGGAGAGGCTGGTCCAGGACAGGGGGGGGGGGGTGCGGTCCACTACTCGCTCTCCCTCCACCCCGCTGGCTCGGGGAGTGAGTGCAGAGTGCAGGCTGTCTCCAGAGGAAGACTGAGGGAGCGTCACACCACAGTGGGACATCAGAACACTTCCCTGTGCTCCTGTGCTGAGGGAGCAGCTCAACACCTCCTTCTCCTGGCCAGTGCTCACCCTGCACTGCCTTGTGCTGAGGGAATCCGTCCGTGCCCCTCCCCTTGGCCCGGGTCTCTTCCACCACCCCCCCCCCCCCCCCACTGTGTTTGTAGAGGCCGGACCTCAGGAAACCCGTCTCCTGCTGCCGTTCACAGGTCTCTTCCCCGAGCACATGATCGAGGTGATGAGCCGAGAGCTGGCGCTGGAGTGTGACTACGAGAGGGAGGCAGCCTGCTACAAGCAGTTCAGGTGTGTGGGGGAGATGGGATGTGGTCACGGACTCACACAGCACAGAAACAGGCCCTTTGGCCCATCCAGTCCATGCTGACCAAGATGCCCATCAAAGCTTGTCCCATTTGACCCATATCCCTCTAAACCTTTCCTGTCCATGTACTTGTTGAAGTACCTTTTAAATGTTGTTAACGTAGCTCATTTCCTATACTGACCACCCTCTGGATGAAAAAGTTGCCCCTCAGATTCCTATTAAATCTTTCCCCTTAAACCTGTGCCCTCTAGTTCTTGATTCCCCAACCCTGGGAAAAAGACTGAGTGCATTCACCCTCTCTGTGCCCCTCATGGTTTTATGCACCTCTATAAGGTCACCCCTCATTCTCTTTTGCTCTGAGGAATAAGGTCCCAGCCTGCTCAACCTCTCTCCATAACTTGGGCTGTTGAGTCCCAACAACATCCTTGCAGCCCTGCTGGGAGCCAATCCAACACCCCTCCCCAAAGGGGCTTCACGTGGGTGGAGGGGCGGGGTGGATGGATGGGCCTTGTGTGGCCTCCACCACCAGCGCACCGCTCTGCAGCTGCAGCCTGTACCTCCTGATGTTTGCTGCCTGCCCCCGTGTTAGGTCAGGCCCTGCCCTCCAGCTGTGGCCCGCTGTTTACCCCATGGGGCTGAAGTTACCTGACTGAAGCAGGAGCTGTGCCAGCTCTGCACCTCTGCTTTCTCACCTTGAGTCACCTCATCCTGCTGCCAAAGGATATTTTGGGGATCCCAGCGAAGGTGCAGGGTGCTTATCTAAAGCCCGCGTGGGTTTTGGTGTTTACGGGGTCCCCAGCAGTGTGTTAAGGAGTATTTTAGTGTTGTCTGGAATACTCTGCCCTTTGATTCCCTCCTGTGATCTGCCCTGTGCCCATTCCTGTTTAGTGGTTGTTGACATTCCCTTCCATGTCAGAGCCCTGCGCACTCTGTACCGCTGTAATCTCCAACCCTGCACCCTCTGAGATCTGTGCCCTCCCTCCCCCCATCTCACTCTGCAGTTGAACTGCTGCACACTGCCTTAACTTCTGGTTATCACACTGCCGAGCTGTGGAACTCTCCCTCCGAACCTTCTCCTTCAGTACGTTCTGGGAAACCACCTCCTGTGACCAAGGGTTGGCCATGGCTCCCAGAACCTGCAGAGAATGGCAGTGCCACTAATCAGACAGCATGGTCCCTCCTGTCACTCTGTGTACCAGTCGGGTACCCTGCGTCTGTGGTGTTGATGGGTATGTCGGGGGGCAATGTCCTGCTGTTAACCTGCTCACTTCCTGCCCCCCCCCCCCAACACCCCCGCAGGGAGCTGGTGAAAGATGACCCTTTCTTCTACGTGCCGCCTGTGATCGACTATCTCAGCAGCAAGCACATCCTTACCACCGAGCTGGTGCCAGGCTTCCCGCTCGACAAGGCAGAGCAGCTGAGCCAAGATGTCCGGAACCAGGTGATGTGGGGCCCTCTAACCTCGTCGTTCACCTGCCCCAGGTGTGGGCTGGGACAAGGTGGGGCAGAGGGGGGTCACCTTCCTGTCAGGTGCCTGGGAAATTGGTAAATTATTGTCACATGTACCGAGGTTCAGTGAAAAACGTTGTTCTGCGTGTCACCCATACACATCATTTCATCACATCAGTGCATCGAGGCAGTACAAGGGAAAAGCAGTAACAGAATGCAGAATAAAGTGTTCCAGCTACAGAGAGAGTGCAGTGCAATAAGGTGCAAGACCATGACGAGGTAGATTGTGAGGTCAAGAGTCCATCTTATCATATAAGAGATCCGTTCAGTAATTGTATAACAGCGGGATAGAAGCTGTCCTTGAGCCTGGTGGTACATGCCTTTGTATCTTCTGCCCGATTTGGGGGTGGGGGGGGGGTAAAGAGAGAATGTCTGGGGTGGGGCGGGGTCTTTGTCTATGCTTCTCACTGCCTCAGGGAAAGCAGCCAACATAATCAGAGTCCATGGTGGGGAGGGTAGTTTCTGTGATGGGAAAGGTTCCCAGGAATTATCAGGAAGGAGTTTGTGATATCCTGGCCAAGGCTGATCCCTCACTGCGCAATCGTCTGGTGGCTGTTGGTGGGACCTTGCCTGCAAGTGAGGAACACGAGACTCCTTCCCTGTCCCTAAGGCGCAGCAGTCTGGGGCCGGTGCTCTGTGCAGAGTGACGGGGAGACATCAGTTGGTTGAGTTAGGACCTAATATTTTCCTTCCCACTCTGTTCCAGATCAGCGAGAATATCCTGAGGCTGTGCCTGAGGGAACTCTTTGAGTTCTGCTTCATGCAGACCGACCCCAACTGGTCCAACTTCTTCTATAATCCAGACACTGGCAAGGTGGGACGAGGGCCAGAGGGTGGTGGTGTGGGGTGCGGGGGTGCTCGAGAACCTGGTGATGGGAAGGGGAGAGTTTTGCTCTAAGGTTGCAGCTGGAGATTCCTACTGGTTCTCTCCTCCAGTTTGATGGTTCTCTTTCTCCTTTTTCTCTCTCTCTCCCTCCGAAACCCTGCCAGGTGGCCTTGTTGGATTTTGGAGCCACACGATCATTTGAGGAAGATTTCACTGACACCTACATCGAGGTGAGGCTGACCTGTGACACCCAGCTGTTGGGGTGGGTGGACGTTGGGAGTTTATGTCAGGTGGGGAGCAGTTCGTGCCTTCCTCTCCCTCCTGGTCTGTGTGGTAAACACAGGACACTACTGGTCATGTGCTGTGGGATGCAAGAGGCTCCCGGTCCTGTGTATGTGCATCTTCCTGTTCCTTCTGCTCTGTTTAAACCCTGTTATTGTTTGGACAGATCGTGCGTGCTGCAGCCAACGGTGACAGGGAGAAGGTGCTGAGCAAGTCCATCGAACTGAAGTTCCTCACTGGGTACGAGACAAAGGTGGGTGAAGTTTTGAGATGTCCGTGAGGGAGCAGGACCCTGTCTCGGCATGTTCACACCCCTGCTCTCCCCACCCCCTCCATCTCCACCCTACCCTGGGGGTTATCTGTGGTGCCCAAGTTCCACCAGTAATAAACCAACCAGGCTGCCGAACCAGTTCCCGTTCGTACACTTGCATCGATGCAGTGAGTGAGGACGACTCTAGAAAAACCTCAATCTTTTCCCCATGGTAGGGGGATTGAAAACAAAAGGACATACGTTTATGGTGAGAGGGATGTTTCTGTTTTACCCAGAGGCTGGTTGGGATCTGGAACTTGCTGCAGGGGAGATGGGGGAGTCTGATACAATCACCACATTCAAGAGGCATTTAGACAGACATGGAAACAGGCAAGGCATGGAAGGATACTGCCCTAATGTGGGCAAGTGGGATTAGTGTAGACAGGCAAAAAGGTCAGCATGTGTTTGGTGGGCCGAAGGGCCTGTTTCTGTGCTGTCCAGCTCCATGACTTGATAGTTGTTTGTGTAGGACAGGAGGTGACACAAACTCTAACCGAGTGACCCTCTCTCATTTGAGGTTATGCAACAAGCCCACGTTGATGCTGTGATGATCCTGGGAGAAGCGTTCTCATCGGTGGAACCGTTCAACTTTGGCAGTCAGGACACCACCAAGAGAATCCACAGCCTGATCCCCATCATGTTGCGACACAGACTGATCCCACCTCCAGAGGAGACTTACTCTCTGCACCGTAAGATGGCCGGCTCCTTCCTCATCTGCAGCAAGCTCAATGCACATATCTCCTGCAAGCACTTGTTTGAAGAAGCCTACCAGAGATACTGGAGCAGGAAGTCCAAACCAGGAGCTACCGGCCCCTAACCAGGAAAGCCTGGTTAGATATAGGAGCGGTGAAGAGGGAGGCACAGAGGGTCTGAGATAATGCCGATGAACTCACCACCTTACTGTGTTACCTGTTTTTATACAAAAAATTCCTCACTTCCTGTTCAAAGGCATAGTGGACTTGAATGGACACCAGGGATTGCACTAACCAAGTGAGTGTGGTCTTGACAGCAAACACCAGTGAGGGGAAGGCTTACATTTCCCCCTACGGAGGGGCATTTGAGAGATTTTTACTGTTGATTTAAGTAAAATAATCTGAGATTTGTACGTGGAAAATAATGAACTTTTGAAATAACCTTAGATGTGATCATTGGCCAGTTTTGTATACCTGTCACAGTTGATTCAATTAAAGAAGTCATGCCTGTGAACTGGTGTCATCTTCTTCAAGTGGGGAGCCTGGCACTGTGTCTGGGTGGATCTTCCCTTCCTGTTCGCACTTGAGCTCGTGGACATGGACAAACCGGAACCTGCAGGTCATCCAGGAGATCACCAGGGCACTCCGAGCTCATCCTATCGGAGAGATCCCTTTGCCTTAATCAACTCCTCTCCCATCCCCTCCGCAACTTAGAAGTGACTTGTTCCCCTCTCTCCCAGTTCCAATGAAAGGCCTTCAGCATGAAACACTAGCTGTTTCTCCCTCTCCACAGATGCTACCTGATGTTTCCAGCATTTTTGTTTTCACCCTGCTTCAACCTTCAGAGCAGCTCTCCATAGTTCACTGTTTGTTAATCAGCAAGAGACTGGACAGCACTGATGTTCAAAGGGGCCTGGTGGTCCTCGCAGGTAAATCACAAAGCCAACATGCTGTGCAGCAAGTGATTAGAAAGGCAGTTGGTACATTGGCTTTTATTAAAATGAAGGAATTGGAGTAGGGATATCTTACTGCATTTCTATCTTGTCCCTTGGGCAGTTCCTGAGGATCGAGACTTCCAGACACTTGCTACACCCGGACAGTAGTTTGTAATTGGGAAGTTCCCCCATCTGTTCAAGGAATAGCACTCGCTGTACCCCACAGCAGAGGTGTCTAAAACCAGAGGGCCATACTTGTGGGGAGGGTAGAGAGAGCGAGAAGAGGTTTAGAGGGGATTAGAGCAAGAAAAATTTTACGCAGAGGGTGGTTGCAATCAAGAACATAGTGCCTGCAGGGGTGCTGGAGGTATGGACTCTCACAACACTTCCATGGTATTTCAAGTCTGAGCACTTGATTTGCCAAGGGCTGGTAAATGGGATCAGTGGAGAGAGGGATGATGGTTGGTGAGGATATGTAGGCCCAAAGGACCTGTGCTGTACGACTGTATCCTGTGGGGAACCCACCATCACTGTCGGAGCAAGGGTCAGACAGAGCTTCAAATCACATTCAACCCACCTGAATTTCCATCCATTAAAACCAAACTATTCCCCTCTAAGGAGAGAGGTGGGAGCATGGATGTCTGATCCTCACTCACCTAAAAAGGAATAAAAGTACAAAAACAGTTCCATTTGTAACAGTTCCCTGTTTTATTGAAATACATCAAAGTCTTGGTTAATATTTAGTGTGTGTCACCAACATAAAATAATGGTGGCTGGTCTTTAATAGTCCGACGCCCACCTTAAATATTCTTGTGCAAAAGAATCTGCGTTTGGCAGAGTCTCTCTTACAAATTAACCCCTACAAACATTTTAACGGGGAGAAAGGAGTGATCAAGCCAAGCAATTAATTTACTGAAGTCAGCCTTTAACCTGGACAAAAAGAAAATTAAAAAAAAAACTGATTACATCTATGACATGCAAAACTGTACAATAATCTTACAAAAGGGAAACCCTAAAGCTCTTGAAAATAAATGATATGAAACTGCTGTGGACAATGGCAGCTCGGTGCCCACTGAACACAATACTGTAAATGTATCCTTCCTGCTCAGAGAGCTCCCAGGTGCTCTCTATTCTGCAACGCTGAGGACTGAGCCCACCTCCACTCCCACCTGACCAGCACACGCACCTTTCTATCAGGAAGCAAAGGTTAAGGACAGTGGCAGATGTTGGGAAGTGAGTGGGAGGGAGGGAGGAGAGGGAACCTTTCACTTGCATTTTCAAATCAGACGTCAAACACTTTAGAAACTATTTCACTGAAACCAAATGTGCCCTTTATTGCATTAAGCCGATTTGGAGCTCAATTTACAAAGTCAGAGCCGAACTGGGGCTTGGTGGGTAACGAACAGCAGTCGAGTTGAACAGGCACCAGAGGGCAGGTGGAGAGGTTCGTCAGGCTCAGGGGTAGGGGTTGGGGAGGGCAGTCAAGTTTGGAGGGGTCAGAAGGAGATTGGACTCAGTGGGAGAGGGCAGTCAGGGTTAGACAGGGATCATCAGGCTTGGGTAAGGGTTAAAGGGCAGTCAAGGTTGGGAAGGGATCAGAGGGCACACGTTACTATTCTGTTCTAAGAGGAGTGGTCCTCAGCCACTATCTAACAGCCACCCTGGAATGCCCTCCTTCTTGGAGGAATTTTTTGCCCCTACTGTTCCCTGCTTGCAACAAGCAGTGTATGGAAAGTAGTGAGGCTGACAGAGAGGGGATCTGAAGAGGCTGAAGAAAAGGGAATGTAGGAATTTTTTTAACTGGGCGGAGCAAGCTAACTGAAGTGTTCTCTGGGATTTCTAATGTGTAATAAAAGACGAATATTTGGGAAGGGCTGGAGTGAGGAGAAGCAGGGATAGCTAGTCCTGCCCAGCAGCAGTGTATACAAAGTTAGTGCTGCTCCAGGATCCGGCTACCTGATCAAACTCTGGGAACGATGACAAAAATGGGCCTTGTTTATTCAGAACTGGATCGACAGGTCCCCACTGATCAGAGTCTCCAACCAGTGCAGTCTGGTTTCCTGACTTTGCAACATGCAACATATATCAGTCATTCTCTGTCTACATATTGGACTTTATTAACTAAAGTACAGTTGCCCTCAGGACGTCTCATCACAGCTTCCAAGCTGCTGCTTCCACTTTTTGTTCCAAACTTGCATTTTCAGCTTCACCTGGGTTCACTACACTGAGGAACTTTATATAAGAATCTACCAGCAGTCCGTGACATCACACACACAGTAACCTTTCCTTCTGCCGCTGTTTCAACAAGTAAAACTATACACAACTTTATATATATATACTTTATATATATTCTATATCACAAAAGAATTTTTTGTGTGTTTTTCTTTTAGTAAAATAAGGTTTGGTGATTTGTTTGCAGATGTACACACATCATTATTGCAAAATAACATAATCAAAAGACTGAGCACACTAGTACAAAGAAAAGCCCGCTGACACTGTATCTGGAACAGATTGAAGTGATGATTGAAATTCGAGACTGCATCTCCCCCCACCCTCCCCACCACCCCCCAACCCTATTTATTCTTTGAGGACCTATGTGGCTAGTGAGGCTGCAATGAGAAACAACATCTTAAACATCAGTTACAAGACCTAACCGTGGTCCATTCTCGTAAAGAAACAAGGTAAGCTACATCCAGAAAGAGCAGAGAATGTCAGTGTGTGAGAGGAAATCAACTCGCTCCTCCTCGTTTGGAGAGAGAGAGGGGGTGCAGAGAGAAAGAGAGAGGAGCAGACAGACAGAGAGAGAGGGGGTAAAATGGTCAGCGCGGTAAAAGCTTCCACATGGTGCGCGCGTGTGTGTGTGTGAGAGATTCACAAGATCGGGCCCTGTCCCAGCTCCACAATGCTTTTTGCTGCTTTTCACCAGATCTGCTGGATCCACCCAGCCAGAACCAGAGAGAGGAGTTGGGACGGGTGCAGCGAGACAAGAGTGAGGGCTGCTTGGTTGGAATTTCCCTCCGGAGTCGGTGGTCTCATGTTTCCCAGCTCACGTGCTCTGTGTTTTCCAGCAGGAGGGCCTGTGGTTTATGGGGTGAAATTGGGCTGGGTGGGCTGCTCAGGTTGGAGCTGTTGGAGGCCGTGGAGTGTCTGGGGGAATCAGAGTCCTGGAAAAGAACAAAAATAGGCCATTGCTGCATTTAAACCAGTTGGGCTTCACTGAAAACGTGCTCCTTACTGAATCGTTAATTCGATTTGCCTCTGCTGCCTGACCTGCCGAGTCTCTCAAGCATTGTCTGTGTTTATTTCAGTTGCAGCAACTGCAGTTTATTGGTTTCAACCCAATTGCTACAATTTTCTTTTCCCTCCCCCTCTCCTCCACCTGACGGCAGGAAGATGCCGCGAGGGAGCAGCCACATCGGCTGACGGGAAGCCAAGGGTAGGTGGGAATGGCAGCATCCTGTTGCCGTGCTTGGCAGTGGGAGCGCTCTCAGATGGGCTCACTGGCACCGTGCTCTCCACAAACCCAGCTTGAGGTCTGTCCTGGGCCCTTGGGCATTACCGACCTCTGAGATGGTGCCACAGTGTGGCCACTCCTTGTGCGATGGCTGCAGATCTATTTATTGTAACCGTTCTACTCTTTTAAATCTCAATTCTATGACTTTAAGGATTTGTCCTGTTCTTGTTTTTCCCTTTTGTACGACCTCGATGTGTGTGGAGCGGTGCGTGTGGAGCGGTGCGTGCGGAGCGGTGCGTGTGCAGCGGTGCGTGTGCAGCGATGCGTGTGGATGGCACACAAACAGAAGCTTCTCACTGCATCTGGGTGCAGGTGACAGTAACAAACCAATTGCCGTTTATTTCCACCCACTATTGCCCGCCAGGCTTGAGCAGTAAACAGTCGAGTGGGGAAGGTGGGTGGTCTCCTTGCCCTGAGAGTGTAACTGCTAGGGTGGTCCAAGGGGCACCTTTCTGTGCTGTAGAACCCCAGGACACACTAACTCTGGGAGCACCGTCACCAGAAGGACCACCTTCACTAAGCCCAGTATGGACAGGGCAAGGGATCAGGAGGACCATCCACGTACTGGGGAGTGCACCCAGCTCCTTTCAATCTTGTCTTCCTGCACTAACAGGTCTTAAAATAGGACGCGGGGAAAATATTCAAATCGAAATTACATCTCGTTCGAACTCCCTCGTTGGCACATCGCTTCCAGGATCCATCCCCCCGGAGGACAGAGAGCCGTCAGAAGGGGACGTCATTGGCTGTCGTTTGTTGACGTAATTACCCCCTGAGAATTCCCTTCGAAGGGCACTTCCATTCTGTGCCGACGATCCTGTGTGAACACCAACACGACAGGCATACACAAATGAGAACAGTTCCTCAGCACAGCATGGAGACTGGTCTGAAGTCCCTGCAGAACCAGCAGCAGCAACATGTGGCAGAATCAAAAGATGTACAACACACGTTACAGCAAAACCTTTTCAGATGTTTATAGAACATAGAACAGTACAGCACAGGAAGTGGCCCTTCGGCCCTCGATGTTGTGCCGAACTAATTAAACTAGTAATTAAAAGCCTACTTAACTAACCTCTTCTGCCTACACAATGTCCACGTCCCTCCATTCTCTGCACATCCATGAGCCTATCTAAGAGCTTCTTAAACACCTCTATCGTATCTGCCCCCACCACCACCCCTGGCAGCACATTCCGGGCACCCACCACTGTGTAAAAACTTGCCCTGCACATCTCCTTTTAACTTTCCCCCACACACTTAAATTCATGCCCTCTGGTATTAGACATTTCGACCCTGGGGAGAAAGATACCAGCTGTCTACTCTATCCACGCCTCTCATAATCTTATAAACCTCTATCAGGTCTCCCTCAGCCTCCACTGCTCCAGAGAAAACAACCCAAGTTTGTCCAACCTCTCCTCATAGCACCTGCCCTCTAATCAAGGCAGCATCCTGGTGAACCTCTTCTGCACCCTCTCCAGAGCCTCCACATCCTTCCTGCAATGTTTCACAGAGGATTTAATTCACCACAAAGTCTCATACACAAAATTTATTTTTTCAATCCTTACTGCACAGTCAGTTAAGAACTTACTGAGATTATTTTATTTGCAGCTTTCTTCTATCTCTTTGCCACTTTAAGGTTTGGAGTGGATGCCTCTGTACCCTTATTTTAACTCGCTCGTACCTTAGGCACCTGGTGCTCAGGCTATGAAACTGTCCCCTGCCTTTAAGCGCCCTGTCAGTCTCTAGGTCGAGGTCCAAGGCTTTGATCACATCTCTCGGCAGCCCCTTCCTGATCAGACATCCACTTTTCCTCTCATGCTGATTTAAGAAACACCCAGGAACATCTCTAGTCTATAAATACATGGAATCATCGAGACATACAGCACAGAAACGGGCCCCCTCGCCCCACCTCCTCCATGCTGACCCTGATACCTATCTACGCCAATCCCATTTGCCCGCAATAGCCCCGTTATTGTGAGAACTTATGACAGTGTTCGTGTGCTTGTGATCAGGGAACACTTTAACCCCCAGACAGGGGGAGGGAGGGAGGGGAAGGGAAATTCTGGCCTCGCCAGAGGAGTGCAGGTGGGGGTTGGGGGTAGGTTGTCTGGTTGGCTATCCTCAGCTGCTCCATCGTGTGAGGTAGGAAGAGGCCTTGCCTGGTGAGCACATTCCCCACGACAGGACAGCACAGCACTAACTAGCTGACTGTCAGAACGAGGGGCTCCTTGGCGCCCATCTCGGGCCCATGGAAGTATCTGAAGCAGGCAGCAGCAGCGGTAACTGTGGTAAGTGGCTTGTAACACAACAGGACCACCTCCCACAGGCTTCCAGATTCTTTCAGGAAGGAAACCGAGTGTAAAAGCCTTACTTGATGAGAGGCCACTGCTGGCACTCATGGAGCGTCCTGGCTCTGTGCGAGACCGTGCCATGGCAGGGATGCTGACAGAAGCACTGAACATGGTCCGACTCTTCTCATCCTGAGGCCGCAGGTTCTACAAAGCGCCGAGAGGGAGAAGAAAAGTTCATCACCTTTGTTGCAGTTGGGAGGTTATCACAACGGGCATTTTAAACTGGTCAGTCCCGCTCACAGAACACCACTGCCCACAGCCCTTCTCTAAAACGTGATCACCCTCCTCCTCTGTCACTGGAGATTCTTCTCAGCATCTTCTGAAGCTGCATCCAGGCAACCAATGAGGTGAGGCAGTACAAACTGGTGCACTTTACAGCGGTGGGTGTCACAGCGCAGTCGACTACAGTCCTTACGCTTGCTTTGTTCACAGGCGGGAGAGTCAAGGCCAACTGCTGCACAGAGGTTGGGACTGGCTGGAACGCAGCTTGATGCTACACTGAATGATTCTCTGAACAGCAGCACCAGCGAACGTGTCTCGCTATAGCTGGGAACAAGTGACCACCATTACAAGTGCAGCACAGTGAAGGGAGACACACAGGAGACTGCAGGTGCTGGACTGTGGAGCAACTCAGCGGGTTGAGCAGCGTCTGTGGGAGGGAGAGGAATTGCCAACGTTTCAGGTCAAAACCCTGCTTCAGTCCTGACACGTTGACGATTCCTTTCCCTCCACAGATGCTGCCCAACCCGCTGAGTTCCTGCAGCAGGTTGTCAATCAGTACACTGAAGAGCCCTGTTGGGTGTGGTTTCTGTGCATGTTGTAGCTAATACCACAGAACCATAGGACAATACAGCACAATACAGGCCCTTCGGCCCACAATGTTGTGCCAACCTTCAAGCCACTCCTAAGACTATCTAACCCCTTCCTCCCACATATCCCTCTATCTTAAATTCCTCCATATGCTTATCTAACAATCTCTTGAACTTGACCAACGTATCAGCCTCCACCACCACTCCTGGCAGCGCATTCCATGCCCCAATCACTCTCTGGGTGAAAAACCTCCCTCTGACATCTCCCTTGAACTTCCCACCCATTACCCTAAAGCCATGTCCTCTTGTATTGAGCATTGGTGCCCTGGGAAAGAGGCGCTGGCTGTCCACTCTATCTATTCCTCTTAATATTTTGTACACCTCTATCATGTCTCCCCTCATCCTCCTCCTCCTCCTCCTCTCCAAAGAGTAAAGCCCGAGCTCCCTTAGTCTCTCCTCATAATGCATACTCTCTAAACCAGGCAGCATCCTGGTAAATCTCCTCTGCACCCTTTCCAAAGCCTCCACATCCTTCCTATAATGAGGCGACCAGAACTGTACACAGTACTCTAAGTGTGGTCTAACCAGAGTTTTGTAAAGCTGCATCATTACTTTGCGGCTCTTAAACTCAATTCTACGACTTATGAAAGCTAACATCCCATAAGCTTTCTTAACTACCCTATCCACCTGTGTGGCAACTTTCAGTGATCTGTGGATATGAACCCCCAGATCCCTCTGCTCCTCTACACTGCCCAGAATCCTGCCATTTACCTTGTATTCCGCCTTGGAGTCTGTCCTTCCAAAGTGTACCACCTCACACTTCTCCAGATTGAACTCCATCTGCCACTCCTCAGCCCAGCTCTGCATCCTATCAATATCCTTCTGTAAGCTTCGACAGCCCTCCACACTATCCACAACACCACCGATCTTTGTGTCATCTGCGAACTTGCTAACCCACCCTTCCACCCCCTCATCTAAGTCATTAATAAATATCACAAAAAGTAGAGGTCCCAGAACCAATCCCTGTGGGACACCACTAGTCACAGCCCTCCAATCTGAATGCACTCCCTCCACCACAACCCTCTGCTTTCTACAGGCAAGCCAATTCTGAATCCACACGGCCAAACTTCCCTGGATCCCTTGGCCTCTGACCTTCTGAAGAAGCCTACCATGCGGAACCTTGTCAAACGCCTTACTAATACCACTGCCATAATCTAATTTGTGTAAAATTTTCAGCAAATTCTCTCTGGCAAGGCCACAGAAGTACACTCAACAAGAGGCACTCACCACCTACAAGGGTACAGTCCTGCATGAAGGGTTGTGACCACTGACAGAAGAAGAACAGCGTGAAGACTCAAACAGCAGGCAACAGATGTGATCAGTACGCCTGCAGCACAAGGTCCCAGTTTAATCAGAGCTGCAGGGGTGCTATTGCAACTCATCTATTTTAGAAGTTAGCATGAAGGTTCACCAGGGTAGCCGGCTTCTAAGGAGAGAACTTACTTTGCAAGGCGGTTGAAAGAACAGTTTCTCTCTGGTCAGATGCTGCCCGGCTTACTGCATTGCCAGCGTTTTTATTTTGGATTTAGTGGCTTAATCTTACAATTGCTTGGAATAGCTTGGATGATTTAAGCAGCATCTTCTGGTGTCAGACCACATTCAAATAACACGCAAAGTAAGGGTTGCATTGAGCAGCAGGAAGACCAGTGTTCGAGTGAATCCTCTGCAAAGTGTTAAGGAAGCCTCATTGCCAGGTCAGCTATCAGGGGTCTGTCCCCCTCGGAGACTTGAGCACGTTATCCAGGCTGATGCTCCAGTGTAGTCACGGGGAGGTGTGCTGCACTGCTGGGTGTAGGTGCCTCAGATGGGTTTGTTCTCTTGGGTTTACATTACTGGACTACCTGACGGGCAGGGGTGCTGTGTGCTGTCCGATGTCTATCCTTCCAGCCCTATCACTGCAGCAGATCATCAGATCCTTATCACAGTGCTAGTTTTGGGAGCTCGCTGTCTGCAAATCGTCTGCCTGGTAATGGGAGAATTTCCTGGAAGGTGTTGGCTGTACCCTGGCTGACCTTATCTTGTCCTCGACCCCACTGTTCTGTCACCTAAGATCTACCCTCCAATATTTCTGAATGGTCCAGAGCTCTCTGGGAGACAGGATTTTAAAGATTCACAATGTCACCAAAGGCTCTTACAAATTTCTACAGATGTACGGTGGGGAGCATTCTGACTGGTTGCATCACAGCCTGGTACGGAGGTTCCGACATGCAGGATGGCAAGAGGCTGCAGAGGGTTGTAGACTCAGCCAGCTCCATCACAGGCACAACCCTCCTCGCCATCGAGGACATATTCAAGAGGCGGTGCCTCAAGAAGGTGGCATCTGTCACTAAGGACCCTCACCACCCGGGACATGCCCTCTTCTCGTTACTACCAGCGGGGAGGAGGTACAGGAGCCTGAAGACCCACACTCATCGATTCAGGAACAGCTTCTTCCCCTCTGCCATCAGATTCCTGAATGGGCCATGAACACTACCTCATTATTCCTCTTTTGCACTATTTATTTATTTTTGTAACTTTTAGTGATTTTTATGTCTTTGTGTCTTGCACTGTACTGCTGCCGCAAAACAACATTTCACGACCGATGTCAGTGATAATAAACCTGATTCTGAGATTCACAACCCTCTGGGAGTAGAACTCCCCGATATTCTGTAACCATGGTTCCAGGTTATCCCACCACGAAGTATTCCCTCAGCATCTACTCTGAAAAGCCCCTCAGGATCTCCGATGTTTCACTGAGGTCATCTCCCATAAACTCCACAGAATATCGGCCCAACCTCCCCTTCATTCTCCTTAACTTAAAGCACCCCACTAGCTGTGAGGCACTTGGGAATGTCCAAGGGTCAGAAATGGTATGATGCCTTCTTTCCTTAGTGAGCTCACCATGTTTGGGAACGCTTTCTACAGTTCACTCCCTGTGGATGAAGTGTCTCTGCTACCTCGGCCTTCTTCAGAAGTTCATGCGGTCGGCCTGCTAACTCTCACCCTCCCTGGATATTTGCTTCCAATCACATATTTAAGTTCAGAAACCTACCCCCCTTGAGAGAGAAATACCAGGAGCTTTGAACCAAGAACCTGGGTAGTCTCCAGTGCACAGAAAGAAGCCACTGTCTGGAGATTGAAGCAGACGGGGTGACGCAAGGTTAGCGCAGACACACACACACTCACAGGCACTGCATACTGTGGTTAGTGAGATGATCAGCACACACACACACACACCATACCCTGGGTGTCATGGAATGTGACGAGCTGGAGGCAGAACCGGGTGCAGGGGAGCAGGCGGGCAGTGTGGAATCGTGGCTCAGGAGGTTCTCAGCAGAGTGGGCGGTCATGTGATAGACATGCTCGAAGTTGGTTGGAGTGGAGATCAGGTCATAGTGATGAGGGGGGTGTGGACAGGGGGAGCCTGGCTATCGGAGCAGAACAGAAGCAAGATCAGAGAGAAAACCACAGGTCAACAGGAGGATCGGTCACTTCCAGGTGGCCACAGATTAAAACCAACAAAGAACTATCAGAACATTTAAAATACTAATAAAGTGAAAACTGACAAATAACAAGTGAATGCCGCTGACTGTAGGTTTCACTCTCAGCGTTCATTTTAGGAGTTAATCCTAATTACCAATAGATTATAGGACATTCTATGATCATGAAAAGATGCAGCCTGGACAGTTCCTCCTCAGCTAACTTACCATCGGAAGGTCCTTCAAAATCTGTATGCCATCACCTGGCCCCATGTGTACAATATGATTGAAGTTAGTTGGGTTTGAGATTAACTTGGACCTCATTTCTGGATCGCGAAGCATCTCTCTGAAACAGAAAATCAGACCACAGTTATCTCACAGCCAAATCGCCTTCGAAAAGAAGTAACTTTATCCCTCCTTTCCTCGTCTCTTTGGTGCCACTTTCTCTTTCTTTCACTAGCCAGGAGGATTGCTCACTGTTTACCATCACCTTTCTAGTTGGTCGAGACACACAGGGAAGCAACTTGTTTTACTTTCCCTTCCCTTCCCTTTCCTCCCTGTTTGGCAAGGATGACGTGCGGATGGATGGCGGTGTGTCAGGAGTGTCACAGCAACAACAAACCACAGCCCCACCAGATCCTTCCTCCTTTAGAACCTGGTCATACCCAGCTGTACCCTCCAGAGCATCGACACGGGCTGTCTGACACAAAGTGAGTCAATGCTAGTAGCAGCAAATACCTTGAAGTTACTGCTGGCCACACTTGTCAGCAGTAGCTTTTAGTCACTGAGTAAGCAGTGAGTGATGTGAACTGTTCTTATTTCCTACCGCAGGGGATACAACATTGTTGGATGGTGCACGGTAGTGTAGCGGTTAGCGTAACGCTATTACAGCGCCAGCGACCCGGGTTCAATTCCCGCCGCTGTCTGTAAGGAGTTTGTACGTTCTCCCTGTGTCTGCGTGGGTTTCCTCCGGGTGCTCCGGTTTCCTCCCACATTCCAAAGACGTACGGGTTAGGAAGTCGTGGGCATGCTATGTTGGCGCCGGAAGTGTGGCGACACTTGCGGGCTGCCCCTAGAACACTCTACGCAAAAGATGCATTTCACTGCGTGTTTCTATGTACGTGTGACTAATAAAGAAATCTTATCTTAGTTTGACCTATGATGTGAGCAGAAGATTCTGGAAAGGGAAAAGGGAGTTGTTTTCCTTTATCAACCACGGTGAAAGAATCAAGCATCTGCTGAGAGTTTCCATAAGTAGATCAGAACCTTAGCTGTCACTGTTTTTCACCTTTACATTCCTCATCACTACTTACTTGTAAGAGGAGGCAGCAGGGTCAGGTAAAGTTGAGGGAGTGGCCTGACTCAGGAGGAAGGGGCTTGGAGAAGGTGTGGCAGGATCTGGAGGGAGCAGGACTCAGAGAGAGGGAGAGGATTCAGAGGAGGGTTGGCAGGAGTGGGACTGGAGGAGGACTGGGTGTCAGAGCTGGAGGGTTTGCGTTTGCTGTGATGAGTTATCTGCCCACCTCCTCTGTTGAAGCCTCTCCTCTTCAGGAACCCGGAAGGAATATCTCCTCTTGCTTCGGTACGCACCATCTGTTTGCGGCTGTTTGTCGGATGTTCGGGAACAACAAGCTCATCCCCTTCTGTGGGAGTGAAAGGAACAGCTCAAGGGAAACGATTATCAGAAGGGATGATGATCCAATATAAGATCCTCAGCTACTGTGATAACTATTTGTTTGGTGACTGTTACTGCAGCAACTAGATTACCAGCAATCTATCTTTTGTTTCTGATGTTTAGCCACTGATTTGGCCAGTCCGTTAGACGGTGCTCCAATGAGGCACATAGAGATATACAGCACGGAAACAGGCCCTTCAGCCCAACTTGTCCATGCCGACCAAGATGCCTATCTAAGCAGCCCCGTTTGCCCATGTTTCGCCCACATCCCTCTACACCTTTCCTATCTGTGTACCCGTCAAATCACTTTAAAAATATTGTTATACTTCATCTGCCAGCTTGCCCCATATATCCACTACCCCCAGTTGCCCCTCAGGTCCCTTTTAAAGCTTTCCCCTCTCACCTTAAACCTAATCCCTCTAGTTTTTGATTCCCATGCTGAGATCAATCATCAGCTGATGAGGACTGTTGCTGTCAGAAGTTTCTCTAGATTGGCAGCTCTCTCCTTGGGGAAAGGCTGATATTATTTAATCATTAAGGAAAACCAGCAGGAGAATACTTTTATATCTGAACAATTCAGGATTTAGTAATGATTTACTCATGTTTTATACAAAGTGGAGGACCAACAATTCAAAACGGAGGCGATCATGACACACAGTTACAGGAAAGAAGTCACGCGAAGGGCTGAGGGACTTTGGAGGTCACAGATTTTACATGTTCATTCATGGCTAAATGTTCTGGCTGGCTTTTTTCTCTCAGCCCCATTCTACTGGCTCAGAAACACTTGCTGCCATTCAGCCAACCCGGAAAAGCCTGCCGTGATGTTTGACATTTTACATCAGCGCAAAAGCCATTTACTGAACATACCTGCCATCTTATTTTTGAAATAGATTAGCCTGATTGTCTCAAGGCCAAGCAGGTTAAGCGATCCCTCTGTATTAAGTGGCCGAACCTGTAACGAGAGGAGCTCATTGTAACAAATCTCACAAGGTACTGCTGAAACAGAACTTTAATTTCTTCATGACTCTGGCCCATGTGGTGCTTCCCAAAGCATTCCCAAAGGTGCTTTTCCGGTTGTCTCCTGATGCTCCTGCTCAGGACTCAGCTGCTACTGAGTTGGTTACAGTACGGTGAAATAACAGATAGGCCTGACAAGCAATGTCATTAAAACAAATCAGCCAGAAAGATACGGCCAGAGGACAAAAATTTAAATGATATGAGACCTGAGGTAGTAAAACTCTGCAGCATGGATGAATAAACACATACAGTCACACAGCACGGAAACAGGCCCTTCAGCCCAACTGGTCCATTCTGACCAAGGTGCCTTCCTGAGCTAGTCCCATATCCCTCTGAACCGTTCCTATCCATGTACATGTTCAAATGTCTTTTAAACACTGTAATTGTACCTGCCTCTACCACTTCCTCTGGCAGCTCGTTCCATGTACCCAGCACCCTCTGTGTGGAAAAACTTGCCCCTCAGGTCCCCTTTAAACCTTCCCCTCTCACCTTTAACCTATGCCCTCTAATTTTAGACTTCCCTACCCTGGGAAGAAGGATCTGACAATCCATCTTATCCATGACCCTCATAATTTGATAAATCTCTATAAAGTTGGCCTCCTGCATTCCAGGGAAAACAGTCCCAGCCTTATCCAATCTCTCCTTATAACTCAAACCCTCCAGTCCCAGCAACATCCCAGTGGATCTTTTTTGCACCTTCTCCAGTTTAATCACATCCTTCCCATAGTATATGGTGACCAGAACTGCAGACACAGTTCCAGGTGCAGTCTCACCAATGTCCTGTACAGCTGTAACATGATGTCCCAACTCTTGTACTCAATGCCCTTGTCTGATGAAGGCCAATGTGCCATACACCTCCTTCACCAGCTTGTCTACCTGTATATAACTGCCAAATTCAACTCACAAATACAAAAGTGATTTAGAGACCTAATGGAAACATCACAGAAAAAGCGCCAAAGAAATCTCATGCGGATTATTAATTTAGACCACAGAGTACTTGGCTCCCCACCTTAGAAAGGGTGCATAGACCTTGGAGATCATCCTGGGACAACACAGGAAGATGCTGGGGATTAAGTGTTTTAGTGATAACATGAGTCACGACAAATGTGTTAGACTCATTAGAAAGAAGTTCAGGAAGAGGTCTGAGTGAAGGAAAAAGGAAGGAAGATGAAAATAAGAAAGCAAAAAGGAAAAAGAGAGGAAGAGAAGGTAGGAAGGGATGAAAGGGTGCGAAAGCCAATACTTGTTGTGGAACTCATAGCAAGCAATGTGAAAAAACAAAAACGTGAGCAAGTGAAACAGCTGAGGATAAAATAACTCACCTTCTTTAGTGCAACTGTCTGAATCCATTCCATTGTGTTCACATCAAATACATCTACAGCATTCTCACTATACACAGACAGATATGGAGCATTGTAACCTGCAGAGATACAAGCCAAGTACCAGAGTCAGAGCCAAGTCCATGGGTTCATTACACTTCATGATCTTTCATGTGACTTGCAGAAGCAATTAACTGTTTGGCTTCATCTAAATAGATAAGATCTTTATTAGTCACACGTACATCGAAACAGTGAAATGCATCTTTTGCGTAGTGTTCTGGGGGGCAGCCCGCAAGTGTTGCCATGCTTCCGGCGCCAATGTAGCATGCCCACAACTCCCTAACCTGTATGTCTTTGGAATGTGGGAGGAAACCGGAGCACCCGGAGGAAACCCACGCAGACATGGGGAGAATGTATAAACTCCTTACAGACAGTGGTGGGAATTACCGCTCCCACATCAATGCCAACATTACAGGGGAACAATCACACTTGGGCCTTTAAACCTTTAATGCAAGAACACATCCATGCATGACCTCAGAACGTTCCCACTCCTATTAGCACCAGGAGGAGGTCAGTAGCCAACAGGACCACTCCAACGTAATACTGTGTCTATTCGCTCCCGACACAGCCTGACTGTGGAACAGCAGAACCTGAACGTGACTAAATTGCTCCACAACCCAACTACCCTTTGATGGGGAAAAAAAACAAATAACTGTTAAAACCTCATTATATTGTGTTTTTAAGGGATACTGTAGGATTAAATTGTCTCCCAAGGTGGAAGTTAGGTAAATGCTGGCTTCACTTGTAATGCGGGAGTAGAAGGTTTGTCCCCCGACCACCGTGTTACATCGAGCTTGCATTGTCTTTGAACTTTTTAATCCACAACGCCTGTACATCTGGGAGTTACCTTCATAACCCTACACATTTCAACTGGCCAATCTCAGAGAGTGTTCAATTAAGCCAGCACATAGATATGTTGGACCTTTGCTTCATGTCTAAGGCCACTCCTAGAACAGAGAGCCTCCTGACTCTAACACGTCCACTACGGGAAGGATTGGGTTGGTGAAACTCTGCACCAACTCTTAGAGGGACTTCGTACATCAGCAACAGATGTAACGGCACCTTCTAGCAAACAGTAGATGTGGGGCTCACCAGAGGGAAAAAGCTTTGATCCAAAAATGCAAGGGGGATGTACTTCTCCTTTCTGGCCCTACCATTTTGATGCGATGGTAGGATGACTTCTTCCAATGTGGACTGTCACCTCAGTCAACAGTTTTTTCAGAAGGTTTAGATTCCAGTATACAGCTTGCCTCTCTTTGCTCCCCAATGAGATCACTCAAGAAGGTACTACCTGTGGTATTACCCGGTGACCAACACACCGCATACTGTTTCAGGTAGTAATGTCATAAACTTGTTTGATTTATGTTTCAATCCTCCAGCAACATCACCTATTAACATTTTGCTCTTTACTAAAGCATTGATCGTGGAGATTCGGAGCAACAGGCAAAAAAAATGCTGAAGGAACTCAGCCGGTCAGGCAGCAGCTATGGAGGGAAATGGACAGTCGATGTTTCAGGATGCGACCCTTCATCAGGACAGGGATTATGGATAGTTCTTCGATCACTACAGTTACTTAAACAATCCCAGTCTGGGTTGGGAGTTTGCAGGATACTGTCATATAGCCAATTTCCTTAGTCCAGCCATATATCCCTGTTACCATTATGTGGGAATATTACAGTATGATATAAAACATTCTTTATTTCCAACACAGGTTTGAGAACTAGAAAAAAAATCTCAGTTAAAATGTTATTACATCAGTCAGTGGGATAACAAAATAGTATGGTAAATTCTATGCAAAGCTCTAGTCATGAGTCACACAGCATGGAAACAGGCCCTTCAGCCCACTGAGTCTGTGTCCAAGTATTAAGCATTATCTACACTAATCCAATATTAATCCCATTTCATTTTCACCACATTCCCATCAACTCCCCCCAGATTCCACCTCTCACCTACAAACCAGGGGCAATATACAGGGGTAGGTCAATTAACCTACCAACCCGCATGTCTTTAGGATGTGCAAGGAAATCGGACCACGTGCAAACTCCACACAGTCGGCATCAAAGGTCAGGATTGAACCCAGCTCCCTGGGGCTGCGAGGCAGCGGCTCAACCAGCTGCCACACTGTGTTGCCCCATTATGTTTATTTTAATAACACTGTTAGGTGTTTATGTCAATACATTCTAACCGCTTAATCTGTTCACAGTAGTTACAATAATGGCATCTATTCAACACTGGGGGATTGCCCAGGAAAACCCCACCGTCAGTAAGGCAGAACAGATCCAATCAGATAATTATCGGCCCCGGAAGGGTATTCTCAATAATCAACAGTGCCATCAGGCAGCATTTACACAGAAATAATGTGCCCAGGGAGCTCGGTTTGGATTTGACCGTGACCACCTGGCTCCAGATCTCATTACAGCCTTGGTTCAAACATAGTCTGAAAATCTGAATTCCAGGGGTGAGGTAAACTGAGCGGTCTTGGTAAAACAGAAGGCAGTGGGAACTGAAGGGGGAACCTTCCATTGTGGGAGTCATATCTTGCACAAAAGAAGGTGACTATAGCTATTGATCACTCACCTGAGCCCAGGACATGGTTAATACAGCTCCTCAGTGCTCTAGGTCCAACTGTCTTCAGCTGCTTCACCAATGACCATTCATAAGTGGGGATGTTTGCTCAGGACTGCATAATGTTCAATTCCTGAGCAAATGAAACAGTCCCCCATATCTGCATGCAGCAAGATCTGGACAACATAGAGGTGTTGTGTGATGGGTGCTGTAACATTGTGCTGCACAAATGGCAGGCAATGACTGCTTCCACAAAGGAAGAGCCTAACCACCTGCCCACGACACCGTGATTACAAGTTTTACACCATACACATGCCAGAGGAGTGGATACTGTCGGGCAGAAACTTCTTATCCAGCTCCAGAAGTGCTGAGTCCACCATGGGACACGTCAAAGCCTGGGTCAACCTGTGGTCAACTCACTGTCTGGAACCTTCTACCTAACAACACTGGGGGAGGACCTTCACCAGAAGAATGGCAGCATTTCAAGGCAGAGGCTCACCACCACCTTTGCAATGACAGTTAGGGATGGACAATAAATGCTGCTCTCACCACCAGCGGCCATTCTTATAAACAAATGAAAAGTCTGTGCAGTGACACCTGGTCACTCAGTAATGAGAAGCGATGGCCATCACAGTTAATTCCCCTGTCATATCTCCCAGTGTATTCGTAGCAAATGTTCCAACGTTCACGACTGATCTAATATACACCCACTAATTTTCTTAAGCTCTCCTCACAGATGATTAAGTAACGGCCTCCAGTTCTGGCCTGTACAGCCAATATGAATGTGAAAGTTTGGAGAGTATGCATTATGAGGAGAGACTAAGGGAGCTAGGGCTTTACTCTTTAGAGAGGAGGACGATGAGGGAAAACATGATAGAGGCGTACAAAATATTAAGAGGAATAGATAGAGTGGACAGCCAGCGCCTCTTTCCCAGGGCACCAATGCTCAATACAAGAGGGCATGGATTTAAAGTAATGGGTGGGAAGTTCAAGGGAGATATCAGAGGAAGGTTTTTTACCCAGAGAGTGGTTGGGGCATGGAATGCACTGCCTGGGGCGGTGGTGGAGGCAGGTACATTGGTCAAATTCAAGAGATTGCTAGGTAAGCATATGGAGGAATTTAAAATAGAGGGATATGTGGGAGGAAGGGGTTAGATAGTCTTAGGCAAGGTTTAAAGATCAGCACAACATTGTGGGCCGAAGGGCCTGTATTATGCTGTACTGTTCTATGATTCTGTGAACAATAATTTGTAGAGAAAGCCCCTCAAATGAATCTGTTAGCTGAAGTTAAAGTACCATGGAATTAATTTATGTATTAAGCAGAGGTGTGAAAGGAATATTGTCACTTCTAGTGAGAACATACAGGTCAGATGGTTCATCTTCAGGTGGGTTTCCAGGCATCACTGTGAGCTGCTACAGAATCTCCACCCTTTACATCTGGTGCAGTGAGAGGGCAGGTAGTCAGTCCAACGCTTTCAAGAGGAGGCAAAGATATTCCCCTTCTTGCATCTCAGTGGCTCAAAGACCCTTAAGAATGTTATATAAAGGTTAAACCCACATTGTCATTAATCCACTGATACCTCAGTTGCTAACACTGCTAAATCTTGGTAACTTACTTCTTTGGTTCATGTTTGGGTCAATAGTGAAATGAGGTCCAGAGCCAAGTGGTCCTGGCTGAAGCCAAACATAGAATCAGTGAGCAGGTTTACTGGTACCTGCCATTTTATGGCATTCTGGGCAATCCTGGTACTTACTTCCAGTTCTGGTCGTCATACTATAGGAAGGATGTGGAGGCTTTGGAGAGGCTACAGAAGAGGTTCACCAGGATGCTGTCTGGGTAGACAGTATTAACTACAAGAAGATGTTGGACAAACTTGGGTTGTTTTCTCTGGAGCGTTGGAGGCTGAGGGGTGACCAGATAGAAGTTTATAAAATTATGAGAAGCACAGATAGGGTAGATTGATTTCTTCCCGAGGGTGGAAATGTCAAATACTAGAGGGCATAGCTTTAAGGTGAGAGGGGGAAAGTTTCAAGAAGCAAGGCAAGTTTTTTTTTACAGAGAGTGGTATGTGCCTGGAACACGCTGCCAGGGGTAGTAGTGGAAGCAGATACGATAGTGGCGTTGAAGAGGCATTTAGATGGGCATATGAACAGGCAGGGAATGGAGGGATCTAGACCATTTGCAGGTGGATGGGGTTAGTTTAAATTGGCATTATGGTCAGCACAGACATTGTGGGCTGAAGGGCCTGTTTCTGTGCTGTACTGTGCTTTATGCCTACCCCCACTCCTATTTGTCTCTGAACTGAGGAGGCAATTAATACTCAGCCACACTGGTGGATCTATGACACAAACAGGCCATAGTATAAGGGTGGCACAGCAGAGGCTGAGATGGATTGCCCATTCAGCACTTCTAGCTGAATCTGATTCAATAGCTGGGATCTGCCGTCATTGAGGATAGGAATGACATGGGCAATGGAGAGACGAAGTCAGAGAGGCAGGTACAGATAATCACAACAATGAGTTCAAAGAAAAACGCATTGATAGTTGTGAGCAACAGCCACAGGCCACCCTCTAGTAAAGGTGAATGTTTAATATGAAGATATGAGACTGTGGGAGAGAATGGGGAGCAAGGGAAGGGGTTGAAATCAGATAAAGATAGTTTGGAAACAGATAAAAGAGAAGGTGGAATAGAAATAAAAATGAGAGTACAAAGAAAGGAACACCAAGAGAGTGGAGATCAAGGAATGGTTAAATGAGAGAGAGAGAGAGAGAGGGAGGGAGGGAGAGAGGGAGGGAGGGAGGGAGGGAGTGAGGGAGGGAGGGAGGGGGAGGGGGAGAAAGAGAGAGGGAGAGGGAGCACGTCTCGTGCTCTGGGGTGGTTAAAGAAACAGATCTGAGGAATGGAAGAATAAACACAGTGAGAGAATTCTACAGTAATTATGCCACTTTGTTGTTAGCCTTTCACAAGTCACATTCAAACACTACAAATACCTCACACTTTTATAATCGCTCCCTGGAGGGTGGCTCTTAGTGGGACATTTCAAACTTGTTGTTCATGACAATAAAAAGGAAGGCGAGTCACAGTGCCTTTCAGATCAACCTTGGCAAGGGTTGCCATAACTTTCACAAGACGCACACAGACAGCCATCTGACACATCGATCCAAAAACAAATCTGCAGCCAATGATTACATCAGACGACTAAACGAGTCTACTACCTTTCCTATATGTTTATTCTATTCAATTCCTGTCTGCATATCAAATATGGGCATCAGGTCCTAAATCTGTCCTTTGATAGTTTGAACCTGTTTACCCTCGTCCTCTGGTTGTTATTTGTTTGAAGTAATACTCCAGATTTAAATATCTCTATTACAACTTGTACTTATATAGCACCTTTAATGAGTTGTGTACTCCTTAACGTTATAAAATTGAACCTGACACACAGTTACGTAAGAAGTTATTAGGTTTAATGACCAAAAGGTTTGTTTAAGGAGCTTCTTGAAGAGAAATGAGCATTAGAGAGGCAAAAACTGTTGTAGAGTATTCCAGAGCTACGTGCCTGGGCAGCTGCTAAAGGTACATCCATCAATGATGGACTGATTAAAATTAGGGATGCTTCAGGCGAAAGATTAGGAGTACAGAGAACTCAGAGAGCTGTAAGGCTGGAGGAGATTACACATATTGAGGCAGAGTTCTGGATGACAATGAGTTTATGGAGAATAGGACAAGCGAGCCCTACAAATAGCAGATGAGCAGAGTCAGCGACAGAGCTAGAGGCAACATTACACAAATGGAAACTTAAGAGATGGTGGTAGACATAAGGCCCAAAACTCAACCTGGGATCAACTATAACGCTGAGGTTGCAAACAATTTGGTTTTGTCTCAGATAAAGGGCAGGAAAGAGGATGGAATTAATAGACAGGCAGAAGTGTGACAAGAAACCTACCAATATTCTGTTGAAGTGTGACAAGAAACCTACCAATATTCTGTTGAAGTGTGACAAGAAACCTACCAATGTTCTGTTGAAGTGTGACAAGAAACCTACCAATGTTCTGTTGAAGTGTGACAAGAAACCTACCAATGTTCTGTTGAAGTGTGACAAGAAACCTACCAATGTTCTGCTGAAGTGTGACAAGAAACCTACCAATGTTCTGTTGAAGTGTGACAAGAAACCTACCAATGTTCTGTTGAAGTGTGACAAGAAACCTACCAATATTCTGTTGAAGTGTGACAAGAAACCTACCAATGTTCTGTTGAAGTGTGACAAGAAACCTACCAATGTTCTGTTGAAGTGTGACAAGAAACCTACCAATGTTCTGTTGAAGTGTGACAAGAAACCTACCAATATTCTGTTGAAGTGTGACAAGAAACCTACCAATATTCTGTTGGAGAAAATCTCTGCTCATTGGTGTTGTATGTCAGGCAGTAAGTCAAAAATTTCAAGACGGGAGGGTCGAGAGAGAGAAGGTTGGTGAGATAGAGCTGTCTGTCATCAGTGTGGAAAATGATGCAGTTTTCAGATGATGTTACCAAGGGATAGCATGGAGATGGGGACCAGGGATCGATCATTCTGGGTGATATTCCAGCAGAAGGGAAGCCTTTGCCGGTGATTCAATGGCCGAATCTGGATAACTAAGAGTGGAACCAGTGGTCCATCACTCAGCTGGTCACAGGAAGGGCTGGAGGAAGTCAGTGGTCAACACAGAAAACCTACAGCACAATTCAGAACCTTCAGCCCACAAAGCTGTGCCAAACATGTCCCTATCCTAGAAATTACTAGGCTTACCCATAGCCCTCTATTTTTCTAAGCTCCATGTACCTATCCAAAAGTCTCTTAAAAGACCCTATCATATCCGCCTCCACCACCGTTGCTGGCAGCCCATTCCATGCACTCACCACTCTCTGAGTAAAAAACTTACCCCTGACATCTCCCCTATACCTACTCCCCAGCACCTTAAACCTGTGTCCTCTTGTGGCAACCATTTCAGCCCTGGGGAAAGGCCTCTGACTATCCACACGATCAATGCCTCTCATCATCTTATACACCTCTATCAGGTTCCCCCCTCATCCTCCGTCGCTCCAAGGAGAAGAGGCTCAGCTCCCTCAACCTGTTTTCATAAGGCATGCTCCCCAATCCAGGCAGCATCCTTGTAAATCTCCTCTGCACCCTTTCTATGGCTTCCACATCCTTTCTGTAGTGAGGTGACCAGAACTGAGCACAGGACTCCATGTGGGGTCTGACCAGGGTCCTATATAGCTGCAAAGTCACAAGCTGCAGATAGACCAAGGAAAATGTGGAGGATGGAGTTACAGTCACTTCAGTAATGCAGCAGGGACAGGGAACTACAGAGAGATTGGGTGGATGCAGGGGTTTATAAAGTTCCTGGAAACAGCAGTAGGCCTGAAGATTGGGAACATTTTAGAAATCAGCAAGGGAGCACCAAGAAATTGATTTAAAACAAAAGGCAAGATAGAATATGAGAATGGATGGTGGGAAACACAGAAGCTTTCATTGTCGATATTGCTGGGTGTGTAGAAAAGTGAGAGCACTAGTGGGAGCAAATGTGAGTGACTTACACACAGTGATGGGAGAACTTACAATGAGGAATAATGAAATGTCAGAGGAATTAAACAACTATTTTGCGTCTGTTTTCATAGAAAAAGATTTTTAAAAACTGCCAGAAATATTGGAGAACCAAGGGTGCAGCGAGAATGGGGACCCGAAGGAAACATCAGCCAAGAAGATGCTACCAGAGCAGCTGGTGAGTGTGAAAGCTGATAAATGCCAAGGACTCGACCAATTACACCTGAGAGTTTTTAAGGAGGCTGGTATGGAGATAATGGGTGCTTTAGTTATCAACTTCCAAAATTCTATAGATCGTGGAATTGTTCATGTAGATTGGAGGGTATGAAATGTGACCCCACCATTTATGGAGAGAGAGGAAAAACAGGGAACCCGCTGATCTGTTAGCTTAATGTCAGTGGCAGAGAAAATGCTGGAACCTATAATGAAGGATGCAATAATAATACATTTTGTAAAGAATAGGATTAAGCAGAGACAGTATGGATTTATGAAGGGAAAATCACGTTTGACTAGTCTGCTGGAGTTGGTTGAGCAGGAAGCTAGTAGAATAGATAAGGGGGAACCAGTTGATGTGGTAAATTTAGGTTTTTATGGAAGGCTCTTGATAAAATTTTTCAAAGGACCTTAATCAACAATTAGAGCACAAAGAATTGGGCACAATTGAATGTACTTGCCATAGAGAGAACACAGCAAAGATTCACCAGATCAGCTCCAGCCACGGTGGGGTTTGCCATATAAGGAGAGATGAGAATACAGGCCTAACCTACTCACAGTTTAAAAGAACAAGAGCAGGTCTCATTGAAATTTCCACCGTCTTCCCTTCCCACCACCCATGGCGTAGTCTTTCCAGGTGAAACAGTGATTCACTTGCCCTCCTTACAATCTAATGTACTGGAGCAGCAAACAACCTGCTAGAGGAACTTAGTGGGTCACGCAGCATCTGTGGGGGTGGGGGAAGAGGAGAGAAATTGTCCATGTTTTGGGTTGAAAGCCTGCATCATCTAGTGTACTGTATTTGAGTTTTACAATGTGGAATCTCTACACAGCAGGAGTCAAATGCAAACCAGAGCACCTGAGACAAGCCCATGGAGTGACCGTGAGCATCCTCTTGCCTGCAACTTTAATTCTGCATTCCACTCCCACTCTGACTTTTCTGTCTGGGGCCCCCTGCACTGCTACAGAGGCTCGACACAAGCTTCCAGACTCAAGATCGAATTCTCCAACTTCAGGTAACTCGCTCTTTCTTTCACAACACACAAAGCACTGCAGGAACTCAGCAGGGCAGGCTGCAGTCATGGAAGGGAATGGACAGTTGACATTTCGGGTCGAGACTCTTCATCTTCCGGTCCAGATGAAGGGTCTAGATCCGAAATGTTGAATGTCCATTCCCCTCCATAGATGCTGCCTGTCCTGCTGAGGCCCTGTAATGCTTTGTGTGTTGTTCCAGATTCCAGCCTCTTGTGTCTTCACTGTTTCTTTCTGACTGTATCGTAACTGGCCATTCCTTCCTTTCATCACTTTTGCTAAGTTTTTCTTTTTTTTCTATAGTCTGGCCCGCTGGGTTATCAATAGCAACATGTTACACACACACAGAGGTTTAATATGATCTTAACGGCTACTTAACTGCCGCGCTAAACCATTTAGTCTCATCCTATCAGAGATTTGTCCTTTGTTTTACCCATTACTCCCCGGCACCTTCTCTGCTGCACAAAACTAACTTGTTTACTCTCTATCCCAGCTCTGATGAAAGGTCCTGGAAACGAAACATTAACTGTTCCTTTTTCTACAGATGTTCCTGACCTGCTGAGCATTTCCTGTTTTTATTTTAAATTTCCAGCATCTGCAGTTTTTTGATTTTCATTTAAATTAAAAATCTGCAGTGTACCTGCACTTGTGCAAACTCCAAACTCTCCACACATGACCAAACTACAAAATAAATGCTAAACAACAACTGTATTTTTCTAAGCCGGGCTTCCCACCTTGCTCCTGCCTTTAGGTGTTGTCCAAATATTTTAAGTCATCTATTAATCACCCGAAGAATTTATATTCTCTAAACATATCCTGGCTGTAAATGACAAGGTTTAGATTCCAAAAGGGGAATCAAGACAAAGGCTATACAGTGGTGTGGAAGCAGCCATGGGGCTTTTATTATTGTTTCCAGACCCTGTGAAGTCTCATGAGCTTTGATCACCCATCAAGGAAACGCTCTCTCTTTAACCACACTTCACTATGAATCCAGTACTGCTCCATGCTGAAGGTATCTCTGTAGGGCGCAAGAGCATGGGCTACACCCGAGGTAGCAGTACTTGGTCACCCACTAAATATGGCACAGTGATAACATCACAGGCTGAGTCATAGAGTCAGTAAGAGATACAGCACAGAAACAGGCCCTTTGGTCCATTGTGTCTGTGCCAACCATCAACCACCCATTTTTCACTAACAGAATCATAGTCACAGAATCACAGAACCAAGATGCCTTTCTCAGCTAATCTCATTTACCTGCATTTGGCCCATATCCCTCTGAGCCTTTCCTATCCATGTACCTGTCCAAATGTCCATTAAACATGGTAATTGTACCCGCCTCTACCACTGCAGCTCGTTCCATATGCCCATCACCCTCTGTGTGAAATATTTGCCCCTCAGGTCCCCTTTAAATCTTCCCTCTCTCACTTTAAACACATGTCCTCTAGGTTTAGACTCCCCTATCTTGGGAGAAAGACTGTGACCTTCCATCTTACCTAAACCTGTATAAGGTCATCCCTCAGACTCTTTGCTCCAGGGAAAACAGTCCCAGCCTATTCAGGCTCCTTGTAACACAAGCCCTCCAGTCTCGGCAACATCCTTGTGAATCTTTTCTGTACATTCTCTTGCTTAATCACATCCTTCCTACAGGGTGGCGACCAGAACTGCACACAATATTCCAGATGCAGTCTCACCAACGTCTTATACAGCTGTAACACGATGTCACATCTCTTGTACTCAGTGCCCTATCTGATGAAGGCAAGTATGCTGTACGCTTTCTTCACCACCTTGTCTACCCATGTTGCCTCTGTAATCCTATATTAATCCCATTTTCTATTCTCCCACATTCCAGATTCTACCACTCACCTATACATTGAAGGCAATTTGCAGTGACCAATTAAGCCACCGATAACCGTACCTTTGGGATATGGGAGAAAGCTAGAGCAAATGGAGGACACCCACGCAGTTACTTGCAAACTCTGCACAAACACCAGCCGAGGTCAGGGTTCACAGGTCTCCAGAGCTGTGAGGCAGTGGTTCTACTTGTGTGCTGCCCTCAGTCCTGAAGATTAAGCCTGGCTCAGGTGTGAGGGAACCAAAAGGAAATTATTTCCTGTTTAGACCCCCAGCCTCCCACTTCTCCTCAGCTGGTTTAAATTTACCCGCAGAAACCAAAAAAAAACTGCAGATGCTGGAAATCTAAAAGAAAAACAGGGAATACTGGAGATACTCGGCAGGTCAGGGAGCCTCTGTGAAGAATCATATTTAACATCAATAAATACTGAATTAGGTCAGGTAACAGACACCAGTAATGGACTACATTGAAAAAGAAGCCATTACTCTTCCTGTAAGATTCATTCCATTACAACCATTTGTGCCTGATCTGCTAAATCTGGCATTTTCTGATTTTATTTTTAAATTTATCTTCAGTAATTTGGTACACTGTAGATTTCTATCTTTAATTTAAAGACAAGCAACAAAACATCAGGCTAAAAAAAAACAGGCCATCCTTTGTTTCCACATCATAATCCTTAGATTATTAGCACATTGAGTTGATCAAATAGATTTTAATGCATCTGATTTCTAAATAATTTTAAGATGGATTATTTTAATATTTTGCTCTTAGATAACAATAACTTGGTGAACATAATGATTTTCATATTTAACATCAATAAATACTGAGTGAAATTGCACACACATATAAATCTGGCCCACGGATCCAGCTCCGGGTACAAATGCACTGCATGGCACAGGGGTGCCACCTACAGAATGGTTCATCACTCACCTCTGGTGTCTTTTAATCTTTTGGATGATGGAAAGCCCTGTCGTAATGGAATGAATCTTACAGGAAGAGTAATGACTTCTGTTACAATGTGTAACATTACTGACGTTTAATTAAGGTACAAATGGCCTTGGCACTTAAATTAAGAATTGTTGGATTTGCCCATTAAATATCACAGACTGATAGGCCTGGTGATTAAGCACATAAGCAGCTCCTGATAGTTCCAATCATGACCTGACAATTGTTATCACAGCTTCTAGTCAACGTCCTTATTCCCTCTCCTTCCTTAAGCTGAGGAGATAAATGGTCGATCCTGCTTTTCACCCAAGATCCACACTGTTCCTTACAGAGTCATTATCAGGCACAGTAGCGTAGCGGTTAGCGCAACGCTATTACAGTGCCAGCGATTGGGGTTTGATTCCCGTCGCTGTCTGTAAGGAGTTTGTGTGTTCTCCCTGGGTCTGCGTGGGTTTCCTCCGGGTGCTCCGGTTTCCTCCCACATTGCAAAGACGTGCGGGTAGGTTAATTTGGGTTTAAAGTGGGCGGTGCGGACTCGTTGGGCTGGAAGGGCCTGTTACCACGCTGTAAATAAAATTTAAAATTTGTGGCTGCAGACTTCTAGGGGAAAAGACACTTGAATGGATGGATGAAGGAAATAGTGCAGTGTGCACACGAATTAGCAGCAGGGCCTCAAATCTGCTCTGCCATTCAATAAGATTGTGGTTGGTCTGACTGCAAGCTCAACTCCATATTCCCACCTACTCAATTTATTAAAGATTCTACTTCCACGGCTCTTTAGGGAAGAGAGTTCCAAAACTCGAATAACCTTATGACCTTCAGGAAAAAAAAGTGCCTCATCTCAGTCTTAAATTGGCAATAATCCCCATTTTTTTAAAAACCTGGCTCTGGATTCTCCCACAAGAAGAAACAGGCACTGTGTGATGAATTGACCTGTACGATCGGTATGCAAGACAAGCTTTTCACTGTACCTCGGTACAAGTGACAATAATAAACCAATTCCAATACCAAATCTTTACCACATCCACCTAGTCAAGATCCCTACTAATCTTATACATTTCAGCTCACTATAGTTTCCTCTCCATATTCTAAATTCCAGCAGATACAAGTCCAACCCTTCCTCACAGGATAACTCACCCATTCCAGGTATGAATCTTGTAAACCTTCGAACTGCTTCCAATGCTTTTAAATCCTTCCTTACGTAAAGATACCAACATTGTACACAGTACTCCAGATGAGGTCTCCCCAATGCCCTAAAATATAACCTCTCTCCTTTTGTATTCAACTTCCCTCACAATAAACATTAACATTCTGTCAGGTTTCCTAATTACCTGCTGTGCCTGTATACGAATATTTGGCAAATCAAGCACTGAGACACCCAGAGTCCTCTGCCTCTCAAAGCTCTGCAATTTCTCACGATTGAGATAATGTGTTTTCTTTTATTTTTCCTGCCAAAATGAACAATTTCAGTCTCGTGTCTTGCTATTTTTGCTCTATTTGGCAGATTTCCGCCCAGGCACAGGATCTGTCTACATCCCTTTGTACCTCCTTATGACCTCTTCATGATTTATTTTCCAAATCAGCAAATTTAGCAACTGCATCCAAATCACTTACATAAACTGTAAAAGGTTGGGGTCCCAGCACTGAATCCTGAGACTACCACTCATTATATCTTGCCGATCAGAAGATTCATTTATGCCTATTCTGTGGTTCCTGTTAGCCAGCCATTCTATCACATCAATGTTATGTCCACTAGCTAATGCCTGGAGATGACTTGCTCCAATAAGTTTTGGCCATCTGGGGGTTAAATCCCACAACCCCTACAAGAAGGACAGGCAGACACATAGGAACAGCAGCACCTGCATGTTCACTCCAAATCCACATCATGATTGCTTGGAAATACACAGTAGTTCTTTCAGCTCTCTGCCCAACAGCATTGCAACAGTACCTTCACCCAAGGGGAATTAAGGATGGGCAGTTAATGCTGGCCATAACAGCAATGCCCAAATCCCTAAAAATAAATAAATAAAGCTGTGAGCAAGATAACAGAACAATACATGGTGCATAGGATGATTATCTAGAGAATTCTGACCTTCACTAGATCTAATGTTGAGGTTAAATGATGTTCCATGACATGCTCCAGAGGAACTGAGGATATCCATATCCAAAATTATTCTTACTTTGTCTTTACCAGAAAAGAACAAATCTTGGGACACTCACCAATTTTATTAGTCCTGGGTAACCCTGACAGTGCTGTGGATCCTGGTTGCCTGAATGTGGGATTAGGGAAGTGTGTAGACTTTTAGAGTTAAGTTAAGAGTTAAGGTGAGTGGGTTAATTCCTGGTTTGCTCATCCTGCATAATACTCAATAGCTACTGAACCCTGATCAGCTAAAAAGAGCATGAACTTTCATGAATACTCTGTCAGGATCAGCTCAGAGCAGCTTACTTTCTTCCACTTGTCCAACCTGCACATCAGCAGTTGGAAACAGTTATGGATTCATAGAATTGTACAGCTGGGAAACAGGCCATTCGGCCCAACTCATCCATGTTGACCAGTGGGCACCATTCTGTATTAATTCCATTTCCCAGCACTTAGTCCATAGCCTTCTATGCCTAGGCATTTCACATGCTCATCTAGACACTTCTTAAATGCTGTCAACGACCCAGCTTCAAGCACTCTCTCAGGCAGTGCATTCCAGGTACGTACCACTCTCTGGGTAAGGAAGGCCCCCCTCAAGTCCCCTCTAAATCTCTTCCCTCTACCCTAAATTTATATCCTCTACCTGGGATATGGGGAATGGTTTCTTGCTGTCTACCCTATCTATACCCCTCATAATTTTATATACCTCAGTACCTCACTCCTTACCTTCTCCGCTCCAAAGAGAACAGACCCAGCCTCTCCAGTCCCTCCTCATGACCAAACTGCTCCACCCCAGGCAACACCCTGGTGAATCTCCTCTGCACCCTCCCCAAGTGCTATCACACCCCCTTCCTTGCACCCTGCGACCATTTATCTTACTGGCTCCAGGCCTTTATCTAGCAGAATCATTGCTCATCTCCTTTTCTGCTCTGGCCCTCAAGACCTAACAAGCTCCCCTCTCTGACACTCAACTAACATGAGCTTTTGATGTGTCCTCCACTCCCTCACTCAATGCTTATGGGACCTTTTCCCTCATGCATTGTCCTTGGGGATCCAATGAGCTCTCTCCCCGTCACATGATCCTTGGGGATCCAATGGCTCCCTTCTCACCCACTTTCCGTGGGGATTCAATCTGCTTTCCACACCTTCATTGTCGCTGGGGATTTAAGTTGCTCATCCCTCTCTTCCGCTCAGTGATGAGCGGATCCCATAAAATGTCCTTTCTCATTGAATACTCTCAGGTCCAATGAGCTCTCCATTCTCTTACTATCATTCAGGATCCAATAAGTTCCCTGCTCTCCCTCATTTTCCCCAAGGATCCAATGAGCTCTCTTCCCTCTCACTGTCAGGGATCAAATGCCCTCTACTGTGTTTCTTTATCATCAGATATCTACAAGTCCTCACTTCTTTGTTCCTCAGTCCTCAGGGATCTAACAAGATCTACCTCTACCTCACTCACTGTCCTCAGGGATCTAATGAGCTCTCCCCTTCCTTAAAAATGCCTTCAGGAACCTAATGAGATCTCAAGATGGAGCCACAAGAGAGACTGCAGATGCTGGACTGATGAAGGGTCTCGGCCCGAAACGCCAACAGTTCATTTCCCTCCATTGATGCTGCCTGACCCGCTGAGTTCCTCCAGCATTTTGTGTGCATTGATCCGATGAGATCTCCCTGCTTTCACTCACTATCCTCAGAAATTCAGTGAGATCTCTCAGGCACCATCTTTGGGCATCCTATGAGCTTTGCCTTCTCATTCACCAACCTTTCTCCTCCTCACTCAGAGATCCATCATGCTCCCCTCTGTCCTATTATCCTTAGGGATTGATCAAGCTCTCTCCTCTTACATTACCCTCTGGGATCCAGTGAGCTTTCCTGTTTTATTCACTGGCCCAGTGGTTCCAATGAGCTCTTTTCTCCCTCTCCTCTGCCTGCTTTCCCTTTCCCGGTTTAAACTTGGGCTTCGACGTTTAAAGAAATGACCAACAGACTTGAAAACCTCCCCACTATAAAATAATTTGGAGCAGTAGTACCAAAGCTAATATCATTGTTTAAAAGGAAGCATGAGATTTTGGTTAACAAAAAGTAGTGCGTTAACACTGCAGAATAGTCTTCTTGGCATAAGGCATTTCACCCTGAGGGTTACCAATAGGATATCCATGTACACGTTGATGAGCACTTAATTCTGCACTTAAAACATAATTTAGGCGGGGTTCCTTTATGCAGAAGGGTGTCCACTGTATGTACCATTTCGGTGTTACATTCAACATGTTCAACACACACCCTGTTTTTAGGCTAAAAAATGGCTGTTGTTCTGAATTTGGCCCAGCTTGTTTCGCACTGAAGCTACTCCTTTAGCACAATGGAACTCCTCAAGCACTGATCTTGTGGTAATCAATTAATTCAATGCATAAGTAGGAAGGACTTCTTTAAGCTTTGGGTCCAAGTACCATGCTGGGAATTGGTTTCATCCGCTAATTAGTTACCTGAACTATTCCCCAAAGCTACAGGTAGAAGAACCAAAACAACTCACAGCATGTCGTGGGAATAGCCGGCCACATCAGCTCCTGCTGCCTTGACCTTCGGCCCTGGCAGTCCACATAAACGCCCACAGTACTGAAACACAATAAATACTCCTTGCTTGAAATTTCCACTGCACAGATTGCATCGTTGGGCTGCTGAGTGATGAAGGAGAGCGTGTGGTCATCTGGGTGCAGTAGGCTGACAGGACCCCCGTCTCCCTGCAGTGGGTACTTGGCAAAGCCCGACTGATAGCCGACAAGCAAGCGTTCGCTGAAGATGGCCATCCACTGCACATTCCCCGGCACTTGGATCTCCTTGAACTTTTTGTGGCGGGTTTTGCTCTGGTTGAGTTCGTAGCACTGCACTTGGCGCTTCATGGCCACGCACAGGCACGTGGCAGTGCCGTGGCGCATCAATCCTGACACCAGTGTTTGACAGCCCTTCGTCTCCACCAGCTTGAAGAAGTCGCCTTCACGGCCATCAAGGGCTGTCGTGGGGAAAAGGCGGACGTGGCGGTTCCGCCCGGATATAACTGCGATCAGCTGCTCTCCTGAGATGAGCTCGATCTGATGGACCTTCTTGTTATCACCAACACGGATGATTTCTGCCAAAGAGAAATGCAAAGCTTTCATCCTGTATACATGTGATTACACGGTGCCTTCCATGACCTTAGATCAAAGCAGCTTACAGGTTGTGAGGTATTGACTCAGCAGCAATGTAGGAAACACAGCTGCCAGTCAGCACACAGCCAGGAACGCAGCTAACTCCCAGCTTCTACTCAAGTCATTTTCTTAAACCCCTCTTCCACCCATACTTCCAGTGAGCTCATTGACTTGGCTCCTCTGCCATTTCCCTCCTTCCCCTTTCCTTCAAGGTTTTTCCTGCCTTTTCCCTCAGCTTGCCACCTTCCCTCCCTTTACATCTTCCACAATCCCATTTTTTCCACGAGACCCATCTCCTGGTCCTTTGACTATTGTCTATAAGTTACCGATTAGCCGATTTCCCTTCCTGGCTCCCAATGGAGGTAATAGCTTTTGGCGCATGCAGCTTTTGTCCGTCTCTATCTCTTCAAATCTGCTGCTTATCCCTGTTCAAAGTTATGCCCCCCTCCTTCTATGCATATTATAGCCCTATTTCCATCCTCCCTTTCCTCTCCATTCCCATTTTTACTGGAACTCCTTGCACGAACCCCCCACCCACCCCTAATTACGTTTCAACCCTGTCACTGAACTGAACAAGCTCTGTTCGGTTACTAATGACATTCTGAATAATTGTGAAAACGATGAACCACCTCTCCTTATTTTATGAAGCAGCCAACATCCTTTGTGCAGATAAATACATCGCCCTTCCGCTTGCACTTTCATCTTTCCCATCTCAGTCAGCAGTGGTTTCTCTTCCCAGGATGGGATTGTTACGTCTCAACCATTTGCTTTCCATCGACAAACAACTCAGAGTCGAATTCCTTTTATACAATGACAACATCTAGTTCTACTTTATCACCACCTCTCTTGACCCCTCAACTATCTCAAAACCATCATACTGCTTGTCCAGCATGCTACACTGGCTGAGCAAAATTTTCTTCCAAATGAAAACTGGCAGGACTGAAGACACAAGCACTATTCCCAAGACTTCAGACTAAAATCAAACCAGATTGTTTGCAACTTTGGTGTCATGTCTAACTTCAGGCAATACAACCACACCAAGGCAGCCCACTTCACCTCCGTGACATCAACCAACTCTGACTGTGCCTCAACTTACCTGTGATGGAGCCATCATTTGTACCCCTGATACCTTTAGACTTAACTATTCAAACTCAGTTTGTACAATTAAATTCGAGAAGTTTGCAAATCTTTGGCCTGGTTGCTTGGATAATTTATCTGGAAGGATTCCTATTTTTATGCAGGAATTTGTATTCCCACTTAATCACTGAAAGCTATGCTGACTACTTCAACTGGACAGTTTCCATTTCTTAGGGCTGCCCATCCCTGGCTTAAACCACATTTGTCCTGCAGGAAGATTTCATAGGAAGGAAAGGGAAAACTTACAATTAAATTACATGGTCAGGACACAAGCCCATGGGCAACAAAACATGAAACTCATTGCCTGCTGACGTTGATGATAAAGAGAATAAACATGAAAATCTACAATACGTAGAACGGTGCAGGAGTTGTTCGGTGAAGATACTTGGCTAACGAGACTCACCGTCCTTGGTGACGTGCACTACAAACAAACCTTCTTCATTTCCCAGTGCTATTCTTTCGTGATCTGGAATATAACAACAGTAAAGGGGACAGTTATTAACTTAAAGTCATGGAGTCATACAGCACAGAAACAGGCCCTTTGGCCCACCAAGTCCATGCCAACCATAAGCATCCATTTTACACTAATGCCGCTTTATTCTCCCTTTACTCCCATCAACTTCCCATGGATTCTACGACTCACTTACACACTAGGGGCAACATCCAGTGGCTAAATAACCTACCAATCTCCACGTCTTTGGGATATGGGAGGAAACTGGAGCAGTCGGAAGAAACTTATGCAGTCACGGGGAGAACGCAATTGGATCCAACACCCAATGCACCACCATTCGCAATTGGATCCAACACCCAATGCACCACTATTCGCAATTGGATCCAACACCCAGAGCACCACCATTCGCAATTGGATCCAACACCCAGTGCACCACCATTCACAATTGGATCCAACACCCAGTGCACCACCATTCACAATTGGATCCAACATCCAATGCACCACCATTCGCAATTGGATCCAACACCCAGTGCACCACCATTCGCAATTGGATCCAACACCCAATGCACCACTATTCGCAATTGGATCCAACACCCAGAGCACCACCATTCGCAATTGGATCCAACACCCAGTGCACCACCATTCACAATTGGATCCAACACCCAGTGCACCACCATTCGCAATTGGATCCAACACCCAGTGCACCACCATTCGCAATTGGATCCAACACCCAATGCACCACTATTCGCAATTGGATCCAACACCCAATGCACCACTATTCGCAATTGGATCCAACACCCAGAGCACCACCATTCGCAATTGGATCCAACACCCAGTGCACCACCATTCGCAATTGGATCCAACACCCAGAGCACCACCATTCGCAATTGGATCCAACACCCAGTGCACCCCCATTCGCAATTGGATCCAACACCCAGAGCACCACCATTCGCAATTGGATCCAACACCCAGTGCACCACCATTCACAATTGGATCCAACACCCAGTGCACCACCATTTGCAATTGGATCCAACACCCAGTGCACCACCATTCGCAATTGGATCCAACACCCAATGCACCACCATTCGCAATTGGATCCAACACCCAGTGCACCACCATTCGCAATTGGATCCAACACCCAATGCACCACTATTCGCAATTGGATCCAACACCCAGAGCACCACCATTCACAATTGGATCCAACACCCAGAGCACCACCATTCACAATTGGATCCAACACCCAGAGCACCACCATTCGCAATTGGATCCAACACCCAGTGCACCACCATTCACAATTGGATCCAACACCCAGAGCACCACCATTCGCAATTGGATCCAACACCCAGTGCACCACCATTCACAATTGGATCCAACACCCAGAGCACCACCATTCGCAATTGGATCCAACACCCAGTGCACCACCATTCGCAATTGGATCCAACACCCAGTGCACCACCATTCACAATTGGATCCAACACCCAGTGCACCACCATTCGCAATTGGATCCAACACCCAATGCACCACCATTCGCAATTGGATCCAACACCCAGTGCACCACCATTCGCAATTGGATCCAACACCCAATGCACCACTATTCGCAATTGGATCCAACACCCAGAGCACCACCATTCGCAATTGGATCCAACACCCAATGCACCACTATTCGCAATTGGATCCAACACCCAGAGCACCACCATTCGCAATTGGATCCAACACCCAGTGCACCACCATTCGCAATTGGATCCAACACCCAGTGCACCACCATTCGCAATTGGATCCAACACCCAATGCACCACTATTCGCAATTGGATCCAACACCCAATGCACCACTATTCGCAATTGGATCCAACACCCAGAGCACCACCATTCACAATTGGATCCAACACCCAGAGCACCACCATTCACAATTGGATCCAACACCCAGAGCACCACCATTCGCAATTGGATCCAACACCCAGTGCACCACCATTCACAATTGGATCCAACACCCAGAGCACCACCATTCGCAATTGGATCCAACACCCAGTGCACCACCATTCACAATTGGATCCAACACCCAGAGCACCACCATTCGCAATTGGATCCAACACCCAGTGCACCACCATTCGCAATTGGATCCAACACCCAGTGCACCACCATTCACAATTGGATCCAACACCCAGTGCACCACCATTCGCAATTGGATCCAACACCCAATGCACCACCATTCGCAATTGGATCCAACACCCAGTGCACCACCATTCGCAATTGGATCCAACACCCAATGCACCACTATTCGCAATTGGATCCAACACCCAGAGCACCACCATTCGCAATTGGATCCAACACCCAATGCACCACTATTCGCAATTGGATCCAACACCCAGAGCACCACCATTCGCAATTGGATCCAACACCCAGTGCACCACCATTCGCAATTGGATCCAACACCCAGTGCACCACCATTCACAATTGGATCCAACACCCAGTGCACCACCATTCACAATTGGATCCAACACCCAGTGCACCACCATTCACAATTGGATCCAACACCCAGAGCACCACCATTCACAATTGGATCCAACACCCAGAGCACCACCATTCGCAATTGGATCCAACACCCAATGCACCACTATTCGCAATTGGATCCAACACCCAGAGCACCACCATTCGCAATTGGATCCAACACCCAGTGCACCACCATTCACAATTGGATCCAACACCCAGTGCACCACCATTCACAATTGGATCCAACACCCAGTGCACCACCATTCACAATTGGATCCAACACCCAGTGCACCACCATTCACAATTGGATCCAACACCCAGAGCACCACCATTCGCAATTGGATCCAACACCCAGTGCACCACCATTCGCAATTGGATCCAACACCCAGTGCACCACCATTCACAATTGGATCCAACACCCAGTGCACCACCATTCGCAATTGGATCCAACACCCAATGCACCACCATTCGCAATTGGATCCAACACCCAGTGCACCACCATTCGCAATTGGATCCAACACCCAATGCACCACTATTCGCAATTGGATCCAACACCCAGAGCACCACCATTCGCAATTGGATCCAACACCCAATGCACCACTATTCGCAATTGGATCCAACACCCAGAGCACCACCATTCGCAATTGGATCCAACACCCAGTGCACCACCATTCACAATTGGATCCAACACCCAGTGCACCACCATTCACAATTGGATCCAACACCCAGTGCACCACCATTCACAATTGGATCCAACACCCAGTGCACCACCATTCACAATTGGATCCAACACCCAGTGCACCACCATTCACAATTGGATCCAACACCCAGTGCACCACCATTCACAATTGGATCCAACACCCAGTGCACCACCATTCACAATTGGATCCAACACCCAGAGCACCACCATTCGCAATTGGATCCAACACCCAGAGCACCACCATTCGCAATTGGATCCAACACCCAATGCACCACTATTCGCAATTGGATCCAACACCCAGAGCACCACCATTCGCAATTGGATCCAACACCCAGTGCACCACCATTCACAATTGGATCCAACACCCAGTGCACCACCATTCACAATTGGATCCAACACCCAGTGCACCACCATTCACAATTGGATCCAACACCCAGTGCACCACCATTCACAATTGGATCCAACACCCAGTGCACCACCATTCACAATTGGATCCAACACCCAGTGCACCACCATTCACAATTGGATCCAACACCCAGTGCACCACCATTCACAATTGGATCCAACACCCAGAGCACCACCATTCACAATTGGATCCAACACCCAGAGCACCACCATTCGCAATTGGATCCAACACCCAATGCACCACTATTCGCAATTGGATCCAACACCCAGAGCACCACCATTCGCAATTGGATCCAACACCCAGTGCACCACCATTCACAATTGGATCCAACACCCAGTGCACCACCATTCACAATTGGATCCAACACCCAGTGCACCACCATTCACAATTGGATCCAACACCCAGTGCACCACCATTCACAATTGGATCCAACACCCAGAGCACCACCATTCGCAATTGGATCCAACACCCAGTGCACCACCATTCGCAATTGGATCCAACACCCAGTGCACCACCATTCACAATTGGATCCAACACCCAGTGCACCACCATTCGCAATTGGATCCAACACCCAATGCACCACCATTCGCAATTGGATCCAACACCCAGTGCACCACCATTCGCAATTGGATCCAACACCCAATGCACCACTATTCGCAATTGGATCCAACACCCAGAGCACCACCATTCGCAATTGGATCCAACACCCAATGCACCACTATTCGCAATTGGATCCAACACCCAGAGCACCACCATTCGCAATTGGATCCAACACCCAGTGCACCACCATTCACAATTGGATCCAACACCCAGTGCACCACCATTCACAATTGGATCCAACACCCAGTGCACCACCATTCACAATTGGATCCAACACCCAGTGCACCACCATTCACAATTGGATCCAACACCCAGTGCACCACCATTCACAATTGGATCCAACACCCAGTGCACCACCATTCACAATTGGATCCAACACCCAGTGCACCACCATTCACAATTGGATCCAACACCCAGTGCACCACCATTCACAATTGGATCCCACAGCACAGTGCACCACCATGAATTTTCTTTATCTCCACATCAGCAGTAACATAGCCTCCTTGATTTTACCTGACAAAATGAATGGTAAATTAATGGCTGTTCTGTGCAGTTTCTTACAATCAAAAATGAACATTTCTACCAGGAGGCAAGCTGGATACTGGTTTTCAAGACATGTTAAGTTTTGCCTGAGCAGTCAGTATCTGTCAAATCTCCACAGGCAACTTGTGCATTTCACTATTGAGCTATATGCCTTGTAGGCAGGCCTTGAAGCTACAGCTTTTCATACTTGAAGAACAATTTTAATCTCAATTATTTTGACCATGTCTTTGGTCAGTGTCAATGCTCCTACCAGTGGTGTTTCCAACATAGAATAGTCTTGTCTGATTATGTCTACATGAAGCACCACTGGAGCATTTTTCTAAATCAAAGATGAAATAGACCTGACTGCCAGGGAACATGATAATGAACATGCCCCTGCTTCAGCCAGCAGCAGCACTACTGCTGCCTGATGACCCCCACGCTATGCCAACTGGCTTCATGTAAGAATTGGGCCTGGAAATTAAAACTGTGATAGGCTCAAATCACTGAGCTGCATTGAGTCTGCAGTTGGTAACACAGGAGACTGCAGATGCTGCAATCTGGAGCCACACAAAAGGCGTTGGAGGAACTCAGCGGGTCAGGCAGCATCTGTGGAGGGAAATGGACAGTTGATATTTCAGGCTGATGGTCTTGACCTGAAATGTTGACTGTCCATTTCCTCCAGCGCCTCTTGTGTGTGCTTGAGTCTGCAATTAGCTGTGTGTTAAAATCACAGCTATAACATTACTGGGAGATTCCACACACCAAACCTCTGCACAGCTTAAAATCACAGGTATTCTCACTGCTGAGAGCCTCCACACACATGGAGCCTCTGTCCAGGTTAAAATCACAGCTGCTACTACTGCAGAGAGCTTTCACACATGGAGCCTCTGTCCAGGTTAAAATCACAGCTGCTACTACTGCAGAGAGCTTTCACACATGGAGCCTCTGTCCAGGTTAAGCTCAGAGTTATTTTCACTGCTGATGCCAACACACAATGCCACTCTGCTCCTAGTTAACATATAAGTTATTATCACTGTTGGGAGCCATCATATACCAAACTATTGCTCCAGGTAAAAACAAAAAGAGAGCTATTATCACTATCGGGAGCCACCACACACTAACCCAAAGAGGGAAGTTAAAATCAGAGTTATTATCACTGCTGGAAGCCTCTCACATTGGCCCACTGCCTCAGGTTAAAACCTGAGTGACTATGGCTTCCAAAAGCCAACACAAGAGCACTCAAAGCCCAAGGTTACTTCAGTGTTATAATTATTGCTGGGAGAAAGCAGAACTTGATTTCCCTTTGCAGGTTTAAATCACACATATTACCACAACTGGAAACCACCACACAATGACCCGCACTGCCCCAGCTTAGAATCAAATCTACGATCACTGCTGAGATACAACACACTGAGCATCTGGTTCCAGTTAAATGTAAAGTTACAAACACTGCTGGGTGTTGCTATGTACCGACTTCAAAGCCAGAACTATTATCACTGGTGGGAGCCCCTACACATTGATCTTAAGCTGAAGCAATAGGTCAGTTACTTACTAACTATGCCACAGGAGGAGGCCTTTCAACCCATCAGGTCCATGTCGGCTCCAAACAGAGCAATCCCATCAGTCCCATTCCACCCCTTCCTTGTCTCTCTGTATCCCTGCAACATATTTTCTCTCACATGCCCGTGAACTCCCCTTTTTGTAACTGTTTTGGTGTGGCTCCAAACGATGGGGTATTGATGATCCAGTGATCTTGTTCTGTGATTTGCATTCCTGAGGTGGTCTGCGGGTTACTGAAGCCTGGTACTTCATATGTTACGTATGCATTGCAGCGTGGAGGTAACATTTAGCAAGAATAGGCTTGTTGGATCATTTATATTGTCCAAACTCTAACAAATTCACCAAATGCGTTGGATCTTTGATTATATCCCAGAATGCACATACAACCCCTTCAAGTTGGGAAGTTCTTGCCATCTCTTCCTGATAAAGAAAGGAGTCCGATTCACAGTTTGTGGATTTATTGACCTACTTTGGTACATAATTCCATGTTTGTGTTTGCAGTGAAACTCACTCTCCCCGCACCACTGAGCATTACCCACCTTTTCTCACTGTAACACTTTGTGTGTTACGTACTAATGTGCAATTCCCAGCTGCTGTTTGCTTTTCACTATTGCCTTTGACCTGGGAAACGTTCTCTATCCAAAACATAAGCTTGTCTTTCAGACATACTATATATTTCTAGGAATTATAGGTTGCATCACAGCCTGATACGGAGGCTCCAACGCACAGGATCGCAAGAAGCTGCAGAGGGTTGTAGACTCAGCCAGCTCCATCACGGACACAACCCTCTCCACCATCGAGGACATCTTCAAGAGGCAGTGCCCCAAAAAGGCGGCATCCATCACTAAGGACCCTCACCATCTGGGACGTGCTCTCTTCTCGTTACTACCAGTGGGGAAGACCCACACTCAACGATTCAGAAATCTTCACCATCAGATTTCTGAATGGTCCATGAACACTACCTTGTTATTCTTTTTTTTACACTATTTATTTATTTTTGTAATTTATAGAACAGGCTGAGGGGAGACCTGATAGGGGTTTATAAGATTATATGAGGCATGGATGGAGTAGACAGCCGGTATCTTTTTCCCAGGGTTGAAATGTCTCATACTAGTGGGTATGCATATAAGGTGAGAGGGGGTAAGTTCAAAGGAGATGTGTGGGGCAAGTTTTTTTTGCACAGAAAGTGGTGGGTGCCTGGAATGTGCTGCCAGGGGTGGTGGTGGAGGCAAATATGATAGAGGCGTTTAAGAGGCTCTTAGACAGGCACATGAATGTGCAGAGAATGGAGGGATATGGACATTGTGCAGGCAGAAGGGATTAGTTTAGTTAGGCATTTAATTACTAGATTAATCAGTTTGGCACAACCTCGAGGGCCGAAGGGCCTGTTCCTGTGTTGTACTGTTCTACTTTCTAATTTTATGTCTTTGCACTGTACTGCTGCCGCAAAACAACAAAATTTACGTCATATAAGTCAGTGATAATAAATCTGATTCTGATTTTAAAAAAAATTGTATTCAAAACTTTCATCTCTCATTTTTTGGAGGGTGGTGACAGGGTAAAGAGGAGGAAATGTTTGTATTAACATTGCAAAACTTCAGGCTGTCTCAAAACTGCCAATGAATGACTAGGAGGAGAGACAGCACAAACATGGGAGACATTTATGTGGAGAACCACACCAGCAAAGACAAAATTAATTGATGGACTGTTTCTACACTGTAAATTACATGAATTAACTCGAGATTTTGTCACTCTTGTTATGCTATCAAACACAGCAGCCAAATTACAAAGGGAAAGGATCAACTAACAGTCAAAGGATTAACGACCAGCTGGCTTTGGTAAATTCTGGCCAGAAACCCGGGATAATCGTGCTGCTCTATTCTGTTGTCATGGGGGCTTGGTTAAACAGAGCTCACTTCCTCAGTAATGTTCAAGAGTGTCAGCCTAGAAGTGGGGCTGGAATCCGTGATCTTCTGACTGAGAACCACCCATGACAGAAAGAAGTGACAGTATATCTTTCTGCTGACTGAAAGATTTTTAGATATTGTATCAAAAGAGTTTATTTATGAAGTAGCTTTCATGGTCTCAGAATATCCCATAGCAAATGAACTAGTGTAGTGACCAGAGAAACAAAGGACTGCAGATGCTGGAATCTGTAGTGAACTTAATGTAGTGACCAATTTTATTCTGTGGGTAAATATGGCAATGATTAGTCCCTGAATAAGACGGCAGTTTCAGTGAAAAGCTGTTCAGCTAGCTCCCACCTACCTATGATGGCGGCTGACTGCGTTGTCTTAATCAGTGGCAAGGCACTGTCATAAGCTTCTTTTGGAACAAAAACCGATCGGTCCTTCAGTTTGTTCTTCTTCAGGATCCGGTGCAGCTCGTTCAGCAGACCCACCCATTTATTCTTCTCGTTTTCACTGTCAGCCAGGATCAGGATAGAACATTTGTTGTTGGACGTTGACATCTGGGAAGCTGTAACCTACAAAGAGCAGACGTGTTTGAAGTTAAAGGGGGAGGGGGGGTGTCCAGTCATCACTGTGTGCAGCTTACAACGGTCTGCACACTGTTACTTCACCTGTGACTTACAAGCTTCAAACATGCTTTATCTGAATAGTTAAAAACACCAATGGAACTAACTGACTGGATGGAGACTGTTAAATCAAAAACCTTTTCTGCTCAATCCTTGGGTTGTTTGACTGATGACGTATTGTACTGATGCAGCTGATAATCTACCCACTGCCTTGCAATTTTGCAGACCAGAACTGACCAATATAGGCATAAAGCATAGAAAACCTGTAAATCTCTACAATGATGTCTCTACTTTAAGTGGCTAGCCTACACCAATGCAGTCCCAACAATTATGCTGTTCACATTTATCATGGGCAGCCACTTACGAACAACTTGTGCCAACCAGTACCAAAAGGAACTGATTGCAAAGAGCACCACAATCAGCAAACATCTCCACTTCTAACCTTGCTTTGAGTGAAAGTCACTGATGAAGCAGCAGAACTCTGCCCTGATGGAACTGCTGTAGCCATGTCCTGGGACTGACCTTAATAACCATCCTTCTTCAAGGTATGACTCCAACAATGGAGAGTTTTTCGTCATTGATTTCAATTTTACCAGATCTCCTTAATGGTATCATTACCTAAACTCTGCAATTCAGCTTTTTTGTCCACTTTTGTATAAACAGTGAAGAAGTCTGCAAAAAGTTACTGGTTCATAAGTGCTAACTGATGGCATTGTTGTCCACACCATTCATCACTTCTTGGATGATTAACTATAGGCTAATGAAGTGGTAACTGGCCAAATGGATTTGTCCTGCTTTGAGAGCAAGAATACCTGGGCAGATGCCACTGTGATCTTGGCTAGCTAGTTCTGGAGCACATTCCTTTGGCACTACTGATAGGATGTGGGTCAGGCCCGTTACCTTTGTCAACCATTCCTCAATCATGTGGAGTTAAATTAGGTGAAGGACTGTTTATATGATGCGAGTTCATTTCCAGGAGGAAACCTGACAGCTAGTCTGGGTACAGCAAGCTTCCAGGAAATATCAATAATGTCATCTGTCTCAGGTTTTGGTTACAGAATAACTGCTAGCTGGGACACCAGAGAGAAGACCCTAACTATTCTTCAGAATGGTGCCAATGGACCCACCAGACATAACAAAAGAGATTGCCCTCTCAGTCTCAGAAGAATGCAACAACCTAAGGTCAAATGAACATATTGCTTTATACATAATTAATCTAAATAGAGTGCTTTATCTAATTATTTCCAGGGTGTAGCTTCTATTTTTAATCATCCTGATTATGACCCAGTGGATTGGTCTGTCTAACCTTACAAAGAGGATAAAAGCACCTCGGTCCCCCTCTCCATTATCAGTGAGTGTTAATAAATCTCAGGCACGCTTGTGCTGCCAGTATTCATTTTCTTCTCCAACTGCAGAAAACAAGGGTATATCAGAGCCAGCAATGAGATCTGGCAAATATCAGGCATCAAAATGTGACAGCCTTACAAGTAACTGTATTCACACTGCTCCACCTGACCATAAATGGTATTAAAATACCAGTACTTTTCATGAGCATTCAAAGCTTGCTAAACAAAACAAAGATCACATTTTCACAGTTATGATACCACTGCTGCACAATGACAATCACATGGTTTAGCAATTAAAGCTTTTGTTAGTACATGAAACATATAATGAAAGCACTGCACTTTATCTGGCACGTAAATGATGGACTGAGCAGTTTCTTTCTGTGCTGTAATTACTACAGTTCTATCATACTTCATGGAGGTTGGAATTGCAACAAAAAAAATTAGTCAATATTTTTTTTAAGAGGGTCAGTCAAATCCACTGTGCAGCATTGCAACGGCAGTCCTGTTAGGATCACAGATACTTCTCTTGCAGAAGAGAGCTTGGCAAGGTTCAGTGCTATGACTTAACAAAAAGCTTTCACATCAGTCGTGCCCTGCACCGGCTGGAGACTGTGCTCTGTATTTCCCGCAGAAGGACTCTTTAGTCGACTAATGGAGCAAAATTCCTCAAAAACTGAGATTAATTAAGCAATGACTAAGTCATCCATACACAATTCTTTTTTAGGGAATTGGTTGGAGCTGAGAGAAGTCTCTGATGGATGTGGGCACCACAGGCATGACATCTTTTCATGGCCAGGCTAGTTGTTCTGAGAAGTGGCAGTGGGCCTTCTCCTCGAACCATCACAGTCCAACGTGTGACGGTGCTCTCCACCTAGAATGTAGGTTGGCAAATCCTTAATGCTTTCTTGGGAAAACTGTATATGCTAAATAGTTTTAAATGCTCACTGACAGGAACTTGGGGATCTTTGATCACTGGTCAGCTTTTAACAGAATTCTTTTGCTCATGATTGCACTCCCTACTGGTTGTGGCTTTATTCAAATTAGAATTTTAGTCACTGGTTACTTCCCAGATCCTTGGATAGATAAACAAATTCACTTAAAGCTTTGCTGCTCATGCATTAGGCAGTCACAATAGACTGACAGAGAAAGATGTTAAAAAGGAAGGAAAAAAGACGTCCATGAAGTATTTTAGGGAGAACATTGAGATTTACGTGCATGCTGGGTAAGAACAGGAGATGCATTATATTTAGGGTAAGTAGTCCTTGGAGGGTCTACAGCATCAAGGAGTACCTACCAGGAGATTCCAAAGAAATGGAAGCGTAATCTCCATGAGGAAGGAACAGCATTAATTGTATACAGAGTAAAAAATACCTTAATATGAGTTGCAGTTTTACGATCGCGTGCGGAATGGAGTTTCGGGGTCTGTTTAATAGGCCCAACCCACCTACCCGGTTCTGCTGTTAGCGGAACCTAAGGCAGAGAAGAGAAAAGCTACATCAGAGGTACACCTGTCAGAAGGGGCCCAAAGGCGCAAGGAGAAAGGGTAATGAATTCAGAAAGGGCTCAAAAAATGTAGTGAAGAACAACTTTCACAGAGGTTATTCAATTCCTCGGATGAGTGATATGCACGAGAAAGGCTGAGTTTTAACATTTGGGCAATGTACTTCTTGGGTACTTCCTCAAACTGATATCTGATTTTTTTTAATTGACAATCTTCTCCAGAGGAGGTCAAGCACACAGTGTTGGAGCTGGCAAATATTTAACATATGCAACTTTGGTGGCTGGAGGCAAAAACCTGGTGACCTAGGAAATAGAATCAAGGCGATTCAATTCACCTCGCTCACACTCTCACACTTTGCCCCAGTGTAGATGAGACATAATATGGACTCTTATGATAAACTGTGACATTTATGCCAAAGTTAGATTAGTTATCTTTGATTAGTATTAAACACCATCCCTGTGCCTCATGCCCCAAATCCCTTGCCGCTTCTCACTGATGATAAACTCAGATCAGATCCATTGACCCAACCTTTTGAGAATGAGCTCCTGGGGCATCAGAATATTACTCCTCTCAGCTGTTCTGCTGAAGAATCCTTGCTCATCAAAAATACTGGGAATGATTGGGAAATTCTGACTAACTGCAATAACATGATCTATTTCTTAGCAACCCTGGTGCAGGCTGGTTTCTGTTTTGCAGTAATACTCTGTTAATCTGACACGAGGGACTTTGGTGGGGGCTGGAATAGCAGATATCCCAGTCTATTGGATGCCATTACATTAATGCTCCAAGTCTCCATTTTTAATTCACTCTTTTGAAAGATGTTTCACATTAGAATAATTTTCCAGTGAAACTGTTAAGTTTAAAGGGAACAAGGGAAACAGAACCAGGTAAGTTTCAAGGGGTACGGGAACAGGGGCCCTGGTGACTTGAAAGAGAGCATGGGAACTGAAGTCCTGGTGAGTGGAAGGCAGGGTGGGAACCAGGGCGTGGATGACCAGTGAGGAGACCAGGTCCCCAGTGAGTAGACGAGGAATGTAGGAACCAGGCCCCGGGCAAGTGGAGAGAGGAGTGAACATCTCATTGTGGGCCAGATGCCAAACCACTGGGGTTTCTGGATGGTTAGGTTTTCTCAAGGGTTAGAGAGTAAGGTTATTGGGGTCTTACTGTACTTATGAGAAAAGGTGGATTGTTCTCTGCCTCCTTAACTCATACTCATTGATTGAGCTTCTTCTCTTTGGCAACGACGAGGAATATAAAGTGAGAGCAGTAAAGGATTTTCTATAAGTAATAAAAAACACAAAGAACAGGAAGGATATCCTAATTAAAACAAAAATCCCCTTCATGTAGATTGAAGGAACGGGGAGGGGGGGGGGGGCGATGCAGAAAGTATCACAATGATTGTCACAGAAAAGTTCTATAGTAGGAATGAACAGGTACAAAGGGCGGTGCTGGAGGAATTATATGGAATCACTTCTAGAGAACAACAACACGGATACGGCAGTGAATTCATAGAAGACACTGGGGTCCCAATCTCAGCATCCAAGCAGAGGGAAGCAAGCAGAGATTTTAAGCACAATTTTTTGGAGATACCTGGATCTAGAGGATTCCCAACATAATAGCTCAAATAAAACCAGGCCATCCACTCGGTATTGTTTGCACAGAGAAGGATGCCATTTGGCCCACCGAGAGCTCCCAGAGCATCTCATCAACCCCATCCCACCACTCATTTCCTTTTAACCTATTCTTTCACATGCCCACTAACGTCACCATGCCCCCCATGAATCCCCTACTACTCACCTACACAAGGAGAAATTTAGAGTAATCCATTCACCTAACTGCCATGTGGGAGGAAACCAGAGCACCAGGAGGAATCCCTCAAAGTCGCAGTAAGAACATGCATACTCCACGCTGATAGCACCAGGTATCAGAATCCAACTCAGGCTGGTGGAGCCATGAGACAACTGTAGCACTACTGTGCCGCCCCTGTTAGAGGGTATGCTTCTACAGGCCATAACATCACATAATGGACAATGCAGACTGGAAATAGAAATCTTCTCTGGCAAAATTAATGCAGTGTTTTGAGGAAATAACACTGCAGCAAAAAGAAAATACAAATATGTAGTGTACATATCTTCAAAAAGGTACACAAAAGATACTAGTTGCTATTGTAGGATAGGTAAAAAGTTGCCGCAACAACAGAAACCGGTGGTTAAACCGTATTCTTTGTATTTGAGGGATAAAGAAGTCAGTGCCCTATTACTTTGGTGCAAACACCAAAACTTAAGAGGACACAAAAAAGAAGTGTAAATGAGTTAACAGTTAACTATGGGCCAGATAGTCCCTAAGACCTACTGCCCCCAGCACCCCTGCTTCACTTTATCAGACATGGTCCCTTTGTCCCAGCCACCCCTCTCCACCTCCTCTGCAACTTAAAACTAACTTGCTTCTGCTCTTTGGCAGTTCTGATGGAGCGTTAACTCTGGTTCCCTTTCCACAGATACCGCCCGACCTGCTGAGTGTTTCCAGCTTGAACCAGAAGCTTTCGCCCTCAAAAAGCAATGGAAACCGACACAACTAGAGCCGTCAAGACTGAGCTTTCTGATGAGAAACTGCAATGGAATATCGATATGAGGCAGGTGACTGGAGTATAAGTACAGGTGCCGTTCAGTTGTGATCTAACTGAGAGGGAGAATAAACCTAAGAATGAATGACCTATTGTTGCTCCTATAACCAACATTCATTATGGACAGAAAAAGGGAAATTAGAATTCCGAGACGCTTCCTGTCACCCATACTTTGGATGCAGGCATCACAACATCACAGCCCCAGTGACAGCTGAAAAGCTTCTTTTGCCTCTACAAATTCCACTATTGAAGGTTCTACCTAATATAACTTTGCTTAGAAACAGGACAATGCCCGATGAAGAACGGGGAGACAACTAGCAGCTGTTACTGCTGGGGAACAAGGGTCCTTCAGCAACTGTCCAGCAGACGGCAGAAATGGTGCAACGGAATGGCGCGTTTCACTGTGTGTTTTGATGTACATGTGGCTAATAAAAGATATCTTATCTTAAAGGAAAGAGAAGTTACGAACTGTGGAGCAAAAACTCTTTTAGCAGCAATGACAAAAACCTGTAAGAAGTTTACCTTCCCATTCCTCATGGTAAGAGACATGCAGAGCATCAAAAACACACAGGATAACACTGCTGCCATGCTGAAAGGCTTGGTTTGTAAAGTTTAAACATGATACATGTTATGCAGACAAGACAGGAACTTTACAATCACAAAGCTTCAGTTAACAGGCACTTGTGCATAGGCTGAATACAGAAAGTGCTCCTAGACAGTTCTTTACTGAAACATTGTGTAAAAAAAACAGTAGGATGCAGGAACATGCAACACTAACTGCAGAAGAAATAATTATTTCCAACCAGCTTCAATCAAGTACTTAAGAACAATAAGAGATCAACTCGCACTTCTTCAATTCAAGTCGGCTTTCATACTCTGTTTTACAGATGGAGGATAATGCTTATTGTGAAGACTTTCCACTAGAGCACACTGGTTCTGATCAGATGCACCTAATATCCATCTCTCAGGAGCTCGTACTCTCCAGCCCATCCTATTGGTAGCACGAAGCTGAGCCAGTAGTACCTGCAGTTGTGGCTGGATGTGAACACCAGGCTGGCCTTTCACTCCTGAGTCATATAGCATGTGATTAATGCAGGCTATCAAGGTGAGAGCAGGTGACAGTAAGAGCTGAGGGAATGCCTGTAGCAACAGGTTGGATGGTGGGGCAAGCAGAAGGAAAGAGACCGCAACAACAACAAAGCATCACGGCAGGCTGTGTGTGTGTGTGTGTGTGTGTGTGTGTGTGTGTGTGTACGCGCTTTTCTTTGCAATTTCCCCCCCCATTTGCTTGGAAAATTAATTCATTAGTTTGTGATAACATTAATAATGACTAGCTTTAAGGCCTAAAAACTATATTCTGTTGCCCTAAAGGAAAATGAAAACTCTATACTAATCCACTTAGCTGAGCCAAGGCATTCTCTGAGGTTCCTCTAGTCTGGAGGGCATTAAAGTAGTAGACACCAAACAGGATTGGTGCAGAGAGCAGAGAGAGAGTGTGAGTGAGGGAGAAAGGGTGTGCAGGCATGGAGAGAGAATGCAGACAAAATGAGCAAGGAGCAGACACTGGGAAGGGAAATAAAAGGAACAAAGTAAGAATGAAAGAGATGATGGAGAGAAAGAAAGCTGCGATAAACACACAGGTAGCAATCACATCAGGATAGTGATCAGAGAGGGAGAGTGGAGAGAGAGCAGAGAGAGAGGAGAGGAGGAGGATGAGAGAGACAAAGAGGAGGAAGAGGGAGAGACAAGGAGAGAGGGGGGAGAGGGAGAGAAGGAGGAGAGGGAGAGAAGAAGGAGAGGGAGAGAAGGAGAGGGAGAGGGAGGGAGGGAGAGGGAGAGGGAGAGAAGGAGGAGAGGGAGAGAAGAAGGAGAGGGAGAGGGAGGGAGGGAGAGGGAGAGGGAGAGAAGGAGGAGAGGGAGAGAAGGAGGAGAGGGAGAGAAGAAGGAGAGGGAGGGAGGCACATACAACAAAGGAATGGAGGAGAGAGGCAGGGTATTAATTGCATTTAAAATGAAGGGAAGGGACTGTGAGGCACTGAACTCCTAGGCCAGGGATCTTTGAAGGATCAATAAATTACATCATACCAAATTGGTCCGTTTGGGAACTGCTGGTACTTTCATCGCTGTTTTTTTAATATGTTTGTATTCTTGTTGTGTGTAGGAAATGCACAATGAGAAAGTATCCGTTCAAAAAGAGAAAAATAAACAATTTTAACTGAAACATCAACAAATCTGTGCCTTAAAGAAAACTGCACTGTTTGTAAGCATAACTGTAAAAATATTTGAAAATACCTACAAGGTTTTAAACATCAGTTTAAATATGCCTACGTCAGTGTGGACTCAAAGTTATGTGACCTTCTGATGACAAGATTCCACTGCCTCCCTCCCCCCTCAGGTGAGAACATCTCCACCACTTACCCTGAAGATACAGGGCACATCCTTCCGGTTGGCATGGATAACATCAGAAGCTAACACAGAACTTACTGAAAACTCTTCATCCCTGGAGGAAATTAAAATGAAAATAAAATTTCAATTGGAAACTGCAACAACATTCTGTTCATAGTGAAGTCACACCACTCTGCTGACAAAGTGGTATCTTTTCAGGCTACCAATATGCAAAAGATAAAATGACAAATTTTATCTATGCTTGCTAAGTGCACATTGCTCTACTTCTTTCATTTTGAAGGCTTGGAGAAAAAATAAACCTGACTCAAAATAAATTTAATTGAAATATTACCCATCATGTTATAGTATTTCATCAAGGACTTCTTTGGACATTGTTAAAGATGTTTCCTTGTGGTGGAATCCATAACTAGAGTCCATAAATAATCCGGTAGGGAATTCAAGAGAAAACTGTTTCCTCAGAGTGTGGTTAGAATGTGGAACTTACCACCACAGGGATGTGCCGTAGCAAAGAGCCATGATACATTTAAGAGGAAGTTAGATAAATCATAGAATAGTAGAGTTTGGAAATCAGCCCTTTGGCTCACCATGTCCCTGCTGACCATCCCATTTTCTTTTGTCCCTCTCATATCCCCATCAAGACCCCCCTTCCCCTGCCACTGATTGTCCTACCACCACTTACAGTAGGGGCAATTAGAGTAGCCAATGAACAAACCAGCACATCTTTGGCAAGTGGGAGGAAATCAGAGCACTCAAGGAAAATCCACGCAGTTAACAGGAAGAATGTGCAAATTCCACACACACTAGAAGCAGGTTACGTCATACTAAGCCTGGAACGAAGGAGATTGAGGGGTAACCTGAAAGAGGTATATAAGATCATGAGGACATAGATAGGGTGAAAGGACATCGCCTTTTTCCCAGGGAGAGGGTGCTAAAAACAAGAGGACATAGGTTTAAGATCAGAGGCGAGATATTTCAGGGGACATCAGAGGCAGCTTCTTCACACAAAGGGTGGTGCATATTTGGAATGAGCTGCTGGAAATAGTGGTTGAGGTGGGCACATTAGCAACATTTAAAAGCCATATAGATAAGTACATGGATAGGAGGGGTTTAGAGACCTATGGGCCAAACGCGGACAGATGGAATTAACACGCTGGGCAACACAGTTGGCATGGACGAGTTGGGCTGAAGGGCTTGTTTCCATGCTGTAAGACTCTTTGACTTAGAGGACAAATATAAAATTTATGAATTTCTTTCTTTATATGCCCCCAAAAATGTCAGACATAACTTTAAAGGTAAGAATATCCTTCCAGCATCTCACTGTTGGAGGTCTGTCTGCATTCATGGATGATGCGTATTGGTTTACTAGTTGACCACGGGGACATGGAGATCACAACTGATTCTACCCTCTCCAGATATCACACCAGGAGATGCCCAATTTATTAGATGATGCTCAGAATCCTGGCTGATTTTCCAAAAAGGTCAAGAGCCAACAGACCAACTTTCGTCTACCATCATACTCGAGATCTGCTACAATAATCTGAAAGATTAACTACCTTAAATCTAAGCTTGATCTCCACCTTCCAAAGAGAAACAAACCATTCTTCTGAAGGTCACACAGGTTCAAATCCTGAAGTTTCATTGCAGCTAGATTTAGAGGGGTTTCACAAATGCAGTCCTCTTCAGAGTTTGGAGCAGGTTTCCTAATAACTTCTTAACCCTTCTGTTGTCATCCCCATTGTCAAATAAATGGTCTGCACAGTGGTGCAAACAGTAGAGCCGCTGCCTCGCAGCTCCAGTGAGCCGTGTTTGATCCCGACCTCAGGTGTTATCTGTGTGGAGTTTGCACGTTCTCCCTGTCACCACTAAAGTTTCCTTCTATATCCCAAAGATGTGATGGGTTGGTAGGTTAATTGACTGCTGTAAATTGTCCCTAGCATATAGGTGACTGGTAGAATCTGGAGGGAGTTGATGAGAATGTGGGGAGAATAGGTTACAGGGATAATTAACGCAAGAATGGGATTGGCCTATGAGCTAGCAGAGACTCAATAGGCTGAATGGCCTCCATTGCTGTTGTAAGGGAATACAGAAAATATGAAAGAGAGAAATTTAACCCAAAACAATCACCACTTGGTTGATTGATTAACCCATAATTATATCATATTACTAAATGCAACATGCATCCACATGGAAAATTCTGGAACACTATAAGGTGCATTGTTGAAGTGCTGTTCCTAATTAGCATGGAAACACTGAAAGGTTGCTGTGGGCGAACACACCTGTACACACAGTAAGGACATTTTGGTAACCCAGAATTTGACTGACAGGTAAAGACCCCACCATGTGGGGGAGCGGGGGTGGAATTTGCCTGGAATCCCTTTGGCAACTCAAGGTGCAGGTGACCACACACAAGAGGAAGGGTGACTTGCACAAACCTCATATCAATAACTTGGCTAACCACCACACTCGGCTGTGACGTCTTGCCTTCTGCTATGTCGTACAGGAAGAGTTTGAAATCGCAAACCACAGCCAGTGCCCTCTGCCAGCCTTTCTTCACTCCAGCTGGTTTAGGTACCTAGGAATGAAGCATTTGTATTACTTTCAGAGTTGGGAACGAGGACGTGTGTAAGTATTCCACAGGCCTGCGCAGGGAAGCATTCTGACGTGCACTTGAGAACATAAGAAATTGGCAGGCAGGTCCAAGAAGCATGCCCCGGCACCATGGCTGAAGCGTCCTGGCTAACTCTTTCCAACCACACTTCAGCCTGCTCCTCCGTGCCCAGTTTCTCTGCAGCAATGCCATCTCTTTGGTGAAGCAAATTACTGCAGAAGATAAAAAGCTATCTGTTGTCTTCAATCAAAGTTGGTGTAATTAGCTTTGCACAGATGCTGACTCACATGTATTCACTGCCGCCTAATCAAGATGGCCCTGGCAAGATCCCTAAGGTTTACCCAGAAATGAATTTAGAGTAAAGAGTAGAGAGTAAAGTTAGGGTTGGGATCTAGGTTGTTGAGGCCTGGGGGCCAAACCATTGCCTTAGGTTGCTTGGGAAGGGGGAAGTTCATTTAAACTCACAACTATTTCAAACTTTTTATGAAGCTTTTGATCAATTCTTTTAGGTTGCAGTACTGGTTTCTTTATATCTTGATTGGATGGCACACCACTTTCTTGGTCGCCAAGTGAGAGGTGTGGGTGAGAGTGTTAAATTTCTTTTTAAGTAGCAGAGAGACAAACTGTGCTGTAGCATTTTCAATATCTGTCTACACAGCCAGACAGGACCTCTGGTGTGGACTTTCTCTGAATGATAGGACTTCAAATAAGCAATCGCAGAGCTCACATGGTCCACCAAGGGTCCCGTGCATATCTATAAGTTACGACCCATACTTTCACACACCAACTTCTGTGTCAGAGGCTAAACACTGACGACCCGACACAATAGATTATAGCACACGCATCCATAGATTATTATGAAATGCCAAGTAAAACTTTTTGCAAACTCTTTCCCCATCTGAAGTTTCAATGGGATATGTTTATGGGTGTTCACAAGGACAACAAGACTCGTGTATGGATCCTTCCTTACCCGAACGTGGCCCTCGTAGGCAGTTCCGATTCCTCTCTGTGGGTCTATCCCCAGTGGACCCTTTGTTTGATCGGGTGGGATGGGGCACACAGCCGGTGCTTTGTCTGCGCAGGTCACGTGGCATGAGAAACCACACACTAAGAAAAAATAAAATGACAAGTAATCTCACAATCCCATGACCAAATAATTTTCACTTGCATACAGCACCACAATCATCCATAGAAGCGATTAACAGAGCCCCTTCAGGAAATGTTAGGACAGGTGACCAAAGGATTGTCCAAAGAGGTTTAAGAAGAACCTTAATGTTTGGCAGTGGAGGGTTGGTGGAGCGCAGGGAGAGAGATGGAAAGGGTTAGGAGAGAATGAGAGTCTAGAACCTTGGAAGCTGAAGGCACAGTTGCCACTGCTAATTGTGCAAGAGGCCAAAACTGGAGGAGTGCAGAGGTATGGTGGCGATCACAAGGGAAGGGAAGGTGAGGCCATGGAGGGATTTGTAAACGAGGATGAAAATCTCAAAACTGGTGTGTTGTTGGTTCGAAAGTCAATGTAGGTCAGTGAGTACTAAGGAAATGGGACATGCTGGAGAATCCCAAGCCTCCAATTCCTGCGATATTGTGGAACATTTAACATCTTATTCCCTTAGCATTGGAGCCTTGGCCCAGATTGTTTGCACCCATCCTGAAGTGAGATTTAAACATAAGAACATAAAAAAGCAGCAGCAGTATACCTGGGAACTTCTGCATTTCACTGACCCTGAGTGTAGTCTGCTGGCCCTAGAGGAACACTCCATAGTCGAGAAAGCATCCTAAGAGACTGCAGATGCTGGATTCTGGAGCAACAGAAGAACTCAGCGGGACAGGCAGCATCAATGGTGAGAAGTGGAGAGTCAATGTTTCGGGTCGAGATGTCGACTGCCCACTTCTCTCCAGAGATGCCGCCTGAACTGCCGAGTTCTTCCAGCATCTTGTGAGAAAACATCCTACTCCAGCTTAATTTCTCTCTGGACAGTAACTGACATTTAAAATGATTAGAGTGAATAAACAAACCTCTGAATCAGGAGCACCACAAGGTGTCAGCAAGCAAGGGAAGAGAAGAAAGTCTGTCTACTAGATAGCAACTTATAAGTCAAAGGAAGACAAAGGGTTTCTGCACGTGGCACATTTTAATCACTCGGACATTTCAAAGCATTTTGCGGTCAATCAATTACTTTGGTCGTGCATTCAGTTTCATAATAAATGTTACCAGGTACCCAGTGACTCTCCTTACCTTCACATGTGCAACCTTGGCGTACCAGGCCAACCATCAGAGATGTACACTGATTGCACTTTGTTGGTGTATTAAAAGACTTCACGACAAACTGATGAGCTTTGGGCTATAAAATGGAAAAAAAAGGAAAGAAATATTCATAAAATACGAAGTTATCAAACTTCTAACAGTACTTAATGCTCTCTGGAAGCTACTGAGTAACAGAAACAGATGGTTAATAAATAATCTCATCCTGAAATAATCTGAATGGTGTTATTAAACCCCTTTAGCTCTTACTATAAGATGATTGGTACAATTACAACTGAGGAGGGAGGGGGTTCGTTTTCAACATTTTCTGACTTTCAGAGTGATGTTAGTTTAAAGAACATCAAGGCCAGGAAAAATTGGTGGTTGAATGAATTCCAGACAATGCAACTTTAAAGCAGGAACCAGCATTTTTGCAAAGATTTGGATTTAGCTTTTGTTGCACAGGCTTTGCTTGGCAGAGTTTCTAAGTGCAAAGGTTGTGCATGCATTGCTTAAACTTTGAGTCAAAGGTTCCAATTCTCTGACCTTTGGGAGTAAAAGAGCAGAAACGGTAATCAGAGGAAGCTGCCATGAAAACTTCAGCATGTTCTGAATGACCTAGAGTAAGATCACAGTCTTGAGGTAAATGAGGATAATGCACAGAAAGATGGCAGTGCACCTTTAAATTGTTGAGGCGGATGCATAAAGTTGTAGTGGACCTTACCTTTGGGTTTGAGACTGTGGAACCACTGTATGAGGACCTGATAGTTGGTGTTAGTATTGGACGAGGAGGATGATCTACCCCCTAATAAAATGCAAACATAGTGATTAGATGCAGTGACTAGAAATTTAAACATTGCTGAAACATTCCCCTTCAACTACCTGTTCTTCTAAATTTAAACTACTTCCAATTGGTGAAATCAGCTATGTTAAGAACCCATCAATCAAAATCATTTATCTACTTTCAGTAAATCTGCTTTGGCTCCTAAAAGTAGGTAACATCATTTCTACTGAATTCCTCAGATTTAGACATACAGGTTATGAATGACCTCTCTTACGGAAATTGACTTAACACAAATTCTCCCTTACATTTTTAAAGTATTTTTCAAGCTAATAATAATAATATAAAAAGTTTCATGGTAATTGTTAATGACTGAATATAGTACAGCAATCCCCGTGTTACAAAGGGGTTGCGTTCCTAGAAGACCGTCCATACCATGATTTGCCATAACGCATTGAATCCCATGTTATTAGTGGAGACGTGTTCCAGTAGTAACGTGTCTAATAAGCTGCTGGGGGGCACTTAGGAGATAGCCTTGTCAGTTTCCAAAGCAAATCTCTTAAGTGACCAGCATCTGCGTTTGGAAACACAAGCGACTGCAGATGTTGTAGCAAGCCCCACCTCTTTAGCTATTGCACAAAGTTTTTCCCCAGCATCAAACCTTTGTAAAATATCAAGTTACATCCAGTGAAATCCCTTTACGTGGTCACTTGGGTTTACAATTTGTATTTAAACTTGCTGGCCATGCTTCAGACATCTTCAGGGCAAATAATATGAAAAATAAAACTGCTAGGTAGCAAAATGAACCACATTATCTGCACGTGCAACAAGAAATACGAGTTGAGAAACATAAAAATAATAACATTTGTTGTTTCTTTCACATTTTGTGTTTATTTTTACTCCACATTTATTCTGTAAGAGCAGGTAGTGATTTGTGAATTTGGTAAGGGTGAATTTCCATAACCTGAATGGCTGTAACACAGGGATTGCCTGTTTATATTCCATTAGTGTAAAAATATGGGTAGTGTGAGGGTGATTATTCAATGAAATGAAAGAATTATAGAAAATGGACGTTTCTGACTTAGAGAAATCAGTTTGTGGACAGTTCTCAGAAACGGAACCGTAACAGAACCCAAGGACTGCCTGCATTGCATTTAGATTCTAGCAAATCGTTAAATTGTGTAAAATCTATTTCAAGGTAAAATGTAATGGTACATTCAATAAAACTTACTAGTTTATACAAAATACTTTTACTGCATTGCATCCATCCCACGAGACACAACATATTTTATGTAAGTTACAAAGCAATTTAAAAAAAATTAAAGCTGCAACTTGAAATGACTTTGCCCTCCAAGTGATCTCAGTAGTTGTGCGCCAACAGTTCCCTGGATTTTACATTTCCTCTGAACTGAGGGACTGAGCAAGGAACCGAACATCAGAAGTACACACCTTCTGAAGAATACCCAAGGTCTGCCAACTTTAATTTCTTTTCCCGTCACAGACTACTGAAAACAATAGCCACAGGCTGTAGTGTAGGTGGGTGGAAAAGAGTGGCAGAACAAACACAGTAAACCTGCAAATGCTCAACTTGGGGTTTAGAAATTTGTTGATTATATAAGAAGTGAAGCCTGGCGGAGTCATGGTACTCCCGTTAGAGAAAAAAATGCATTAGGACATAATGGTGTGAGTATTGCTTTCGGAACAGTGTGTTCTTTCTCACACAACTCACCGAGTGAGATCTAAGCAAACGCCAAAATTCCCTCTGTTGGGGCTTGGAGCTGAGAAAGAGAAAAGGTGAAGGGTTCTTTTTTCCCCCAGAGGCACCAGATGCCTTCTGGCTGTGAGGAACAGTGGCTGAGGGCTGGGATCGAGTTGCATGCCTTTCCATTCTCAGCTACAATAGCCTCTCATCCCAGGTAAAAGCTCAGGCAGTAGAAAATAGAAGAGCAACACTTTCTTTTAGATAAAGGCAAGATTTCCATGCACTGACCTCCACAGGCTCAATGTCACTTGCTGTCGATGGTGACCGAGAACGAGAATGTACCTGTGATTTCACCTCTTCGCCAGAAGGAGAATTGGAAAGGTTGAAATTCTCAATGGAATCAATCTATGAAAAGAAATCCTGTTAATTCATATGCATGCTGATGACCCAGATTCCTGCAAACTTCCTAGCATTCATTTTCCAAAACTTAAATAGAATGATCCATGCAGAGGTATGAGAATGATTTGGTTGCATCATGATCTGGTACGGCAATTCGAATGTGCAGGAACGTAAGAAGCTGCAGGGAGTAGTGGACTCAGCCCAATACATCCCTCCCCACCATCGGCAGTATCTACAGGTGCTGCTACCTCAAGAAGGCAACATCAATTGTCAAAGATCCCCACCATCCACGACCACTTTGATCACACTGCAATAAAACAGACTTTGTGTTTTTTTGTTCTAATTGTTCTTTCTTGTAAAAATTGTGTATGATTTATGTGTTTTTGTGAATGCTGCTTATGTGATGCTCTGTGCCTGTGATGCTGCTGCAAGCAAGCTTTTCATTGCACCTGTGCACACATGTACACATGACACATGACACTGTGCACATGACAATAAACTCGACCTTGATTCTTCTCCCCATCACTTGTTGTTCATGGTCTATGTGCATAGACCAAGGAGGGCAACCCCTTTCCTTTCCTCATTGGTGATCCTGACTTATAGTCCCTTCTGAATGAGCTTGAGAAGCTACTGTGTGAGGAAATCACAGGTGTATCTCAGCCCTCACAATCCACTTTGAAGCTGCACAGACCTATACCTATGTGAGCACATCAATAGCATGTGGTAAAGAAATCCAGAGTAAGTAGCTTGCTCTTGAATCTCTTAGTCATTGAAACCTTTTCTCTTTAAAGTGGGCAGCTCTTTTATAATGTAACAGATGAGTCTTCCACTAGAAACAATCCTGTTTCTCTCTCCACAGATGCTCTCTAATCTGCTGTTTCCAGCACTTTTTTGATTTTCAATTACTTTATAAAATCTTGCTTTGCAACTTTCTACATTGCTATATTATGCAATTAACTGGCCATAATCAGACACTAGTACAGCACAGTCTATCCCGATTTAACTCAATTAACTTGAATTACCTGTTAATTTAAATGATTAAAAAAAAACACTTCTGTGCAGCTGGCAAGGCCATTAATTCATTCTCCAATGATTTTTACCCTTGTGAAGGTGGTGGGGAGCTGCCTCTTGAACCACTGCTGGTGTAACGAGGGTGATTGCCATGTTTATGGGGAATGGGTTCCAGGATATTTACCTCGTATTGAAGAAAGAATAGTGGGTGCAAATCAGGATGGTGTGTGACTGTGCAAGGAACAATTGCCTTTCTGTTCTATTTATTTTCCTACTTTAAACTGAGGGAATATTTTTCCAAGCAATAAGTGATTTTGATTAACATTAGTGAAGTACAAGTATGAACCCTGAGACATCAGAAGTGATGGAACTCGTGATCTGAGGTCATCACATAAAAATCACTCCTGCTGTAACACAGCAGTATTGTTAATCTGAAGATCCCACAACTTCCAGAGTGTTAGTAATATTTGCTTTATTATAATTCTCAGTAGCATCTCGTAGAATGATAGACCCACTCAGCACGGAAACAGGCCAGAAGGCCCTTTGAGCCCGCGCCAATCACAAAGCACCCACTTATACCGATTTTATTCTCACCACATTCCCATTGACTACTCACTCACCTACAGACTCGGGGCAAATTACAGCGGCCAATTAACCTATCAACCTGCACATGGTTGAGATGTGGGAGGAAAGTGGAGAACCCGGAGGAACCCATGCAGGGAGAACGTGCAAACTGCACACAGACAGCACTGGGGATCAGGACTGAACCCGGGTCAGTGGAGCTGTGAGGCAGCAGGTCCACTAGTGGTGCCACTTACTGCCCTGTCGTTCCATATGGTGGGGTAATGTTTCTATGGGACTAATGGATCTAGTGGTTATTCACTATGTTGAAGCTTATTCAGCAAGAGCAGCAGTAAGACTGACTGTGGATGGCAGCATTGGGATATTTAGGCATTCCTCTGAATGTCCGATGTTACTGGAATATTAACCCAATAGCTCTTACATTTTAAAGGCATGATACTAATTATTATGGAAGTTTATGTTCTGCATTAAAATATTCAGCTACCACAGCCCGGACTTTTGAACCTAAAGCGTACATGGATGAGCAGTAAACAACAGCTGCAGCTTTTGTCAAGCAGCTTGGTGCTAAAATGGTGCAGGTCATCCCTGCATAACATTCCCCAGGTCCCCACCACCCCACCCTAGCTTCCATTCAAATGCCACATGCAGAGGTTCAACTCCAGCTTTACCAGACCAAGCTCCTCTTGTTTACATAGCACCCCAAAGACCACTGTTACATTCTCAAACAGCAGCCCGTCGTTCTGCAAGGAGAAGCCATAGTTGACGGCAGGAGTGAAATAGCAAAGGATAAATGCCAAAAACAAATTGTGAAAAGTTCAACTGACCCCGAAACTTCACGGTTGGTAATTCTGACGTTAAGCTGAATGGTAAGTGACAGAAACATTACAGTGGGTAATGAATGAGTCTATATTCTGCTGCATTTCACTGAAAGGCCAAGTCATTGGTGAAATGACAGATGTCAACTGATGCCCTAATATCCTGCAGGAACACGTCACCCAACGTTCTGATATCCTGGGATACTGTCTTACTGGTACTCTGACATCCTGGGATACTGCCTCACAGGTGCTCTGCTACCCACATGGCATTGACGCTCCAACCTGTCCAAGGACATTGTGGGCGGTGTTCTGATATGTCGAGGGACACACCAACATCTGATACCTTGAAAGATAATGTCACTGTTCCACTGACAGCCTGCGGGACAGTGTCGCTGGTGCACGGATGTCAGGAGGGACACTGTTGGTGGGACTCTGAAATCTCAGGCACTGATATTCTAGGGGAATGTGACCAGTGCACTGACATCCCGAGGAACAGCGGTGGTGGTACTGCTCTGATATCTCGAGGACAGCCTTATTGGTACTTTGATATCCCGAGGGACTGTTCCGCTGCCACTTTAATATTGCAAGGGACCGTGTCAGTGGTGTTTTGATATCTCAAGGACAGTTCTACTTATGCTCTGGTACCTAGAGTGTTGAGGATGTATTGATATTCTGAGGGACCACACAAGTGCTGTACTGTTCCGAGGGATAGCATCACTGGCATTTTGATATCCTGAGAGACTGTTTCACTGTTGCTTTGATATTGTGAGGGACCATGACTGGTGCTCTTACACCTCAAGGACAGTGTCACTGGTGCTCTGACATCCCGTGGACAGTGAATGATGTAGCTTGGAAATGTTTGAGATCTGCAAATTCAGGGCCAGCTTTTGAAAGAGACCAGCGCCCAAGGAGCACTTCCTTCCGCAAAGGATTTGCAGCACAGATCACATTACAGAGAATGTTGCAGCATTAAAGCAGAACTTTCATTCCAACTGGGTTATGCTCCACATGAATTTCCTTTTCCCCTTAATCAGACTCTGTCAACATTTATTTTCTCCCGACATACTATCCACTCTTAAAAGAATACTCTCTGCACCCACCACCTCACCTGGACAACGATGTTTCCTTTGAATTCCTTATTGTATTGATTATTATATTGATCATACTTATGGCCCTGATTTTGGACACACACAAGTGAATGTCTTCTCAATGTTGACACGAAAGAACTCTTTCTTCCTCCCCACTCCTTTGTCTTCCCTTATTCCTATGGCTCCCTTCCCCGCCTTGATGACCTGCCCATCTCCTCTCCTCCCCTCCCCCATCCTTTATTCCATGGTCCACTGCCCCCTCCTACCGGCTTCCTCCTCCTCCAGCCCTTTGCCTCTTCTACCTTTCAGCTTATTACATCTTCCCGCCCCTCCCCCACCCACCTACCTCCCCCCCTCACCTGGACTCACCTGTCCCCTACCTGCCTTGTGCTCCTCCCCCTCCCCCCACCTTCCTATTCTGGCTTCTGCCCCCTTCCTCTCCAGTCCTGATGAAGGGTCTCGGCCCGAAACGTCGACTGTTTATTTCCCTCCATGGATGCTGCCTGACCTGCTGAGATCCTCCAGCACTTTTTGTGTATTGCTCCAGATTCCAGCATCTGCAGAATTTTTTGTGTCTTTCATAACTTTGAAGAGCTATATCCATAAGGTCACCTTTAATCCTAGGTTTTCTAAAAGCCCAGTCTGCTCAGTCCTTTCTAATAGACATAATCTCTCAATTCAGGTACATCCCTGTAATTTTGTTCCATATTTTCTCAAGAGCTTCTATATCCTTTATAAGGGTTGTATGTATCATATAAATGACCAGGCACAGACTCAGGACTGTGGACGTCCAGGCCAGGCTGAGGTTCTGTTCTCTTGGATAGCAAGTGGTGTCCGAAAAGACAAGGGTCGTGACTCCATAAATCTGAGTCTGGAACTCTAATGCAGTGACTCAGGACACTCAATGCACAACATTAATGGGTGCAGTGGTGTGCTTTCTTTGAGCATTACTTGTTTTCCCTTATAGATAGGCTGATAGCTGCCTGGAACTAATGTTGGTATGCTTTTAAAATAATCAACCTTTTAATATTTTTTGAACTGATACAACACTTTAGTTTTGAAGAAGGATCCATATTTCCACTGGATGTTAACTCCTTTCAGATGGTGCCTTGGCTGCTGAATAATCTTAGCAACATCTGCTCTTACTTCAAGTGCATGTATGAAAATGAAAATTTTGAGATAACCGTATCCCCCTCTCAGCAGGATGTGTGAATCACAAACACAATCTCTTCATGGACAGTGTGACATTCCAGATGTATTGCACAAAACTTTGAAACAACAAAAACTTTGAAATGCTTTTACTTACAGATGAAGCTAAAGGCAATATCAAGATTGTTCAGTAACTGCAATGTTGCAAAAATTAAATAATTTTTACTTGAGGTTAACAGAGTTGAGAGAGTTTAACAATGTGGCCACTATGGCTTCCTGACTGGAGCAACAGAGCGCAAGCAATTAGGAATAAACAGACACAACATGCAAACTGCAGAGGCAGAGAAAGAGAGAGAGGAGAGGAGAGGAGAATTCAGGGGAAAAGGGCAGTGGATAAGTAGCTGCAGCAACAACAAAACCAAGCATTAGGGCCCATAGCAGCGCGCACACACACATATATATATGTCCATAAAGTGCACACGCAGCAAAATGAACTAAGACAGCATCTTACACGTCTGCCTTTGCTAGCTGGAACACAGGTACGAGAATGCTTCAATAGAGAAAGGAAACACAAGTTAACTATGAATGAAGAGTTGGAAACATCCATTTAGACCTAGTATCTTTTCCTGCCCTCTCTCACTTTCCCACATCATAAACTTGGAAAACTAGTAATAATTAAGGCACACAGGGAGGAAAACTTTTCCATAAAGCAGAAGTTAATGAACATCTGATGGATTTGTTACTTCTGCTCCACCCCACCATGATTCACTCTAATTATAAATTTTAGAAAGACTACTTATTTTTAAAACTGTACCTTTCCTTCTAACTTTACCATGCCTCTCTAACTACACTCTTCCCTACCACTAACCCCACCCCAACCACCTAACCACACCACCCTATCAGTTCAAAAATTCTAGTCTGTAAGCAACCTTTCTAACGTACCCAGAACAAGCACCATTGGCAGCTCAGGGTGAACTGCTATGCACATTGCATCAAATGCACCACTACTCACTGCCAAGAACATTTCTTATAAACTTGATCTCAAGATGTCACTGGCAAAGATGGCATTTACTGCCCACTTCCAGTTACCTTGAATGATAGTGGTAGCTGAGTACATAGTTGGACCTTTCATAGGGCAGTCCAGAGCCAACTACAATGGTGTGGGTCTGGAGTCATGTATTGGTCAGTTGGGTATAGAGGGCAAACTTCTTTGCCTAAAGAACCTTTACAACAATCCAGCTGGTCACCTTTCCTTTTTATTCCACTTTGAGAAAACTCTCTCATAAAGCAGAGATTTATGGATCTAATAAGTACCCAAACTGGCAGGGTGAGATTCTGGAGCAATAAAACAGGGTAACTTTGACACTGTGGGGTCGGAGGTTAACTGAGGGATGATGCAAAGTCCGTCTGCCATGAAATGAGGTGTCATCTGCCGGACTTGGAGAAAACCATTGGCACAGGGGTTGGGATGCCACAGTTTCACACCACATACAGATTAAATATTTTTGTGATAAAGCAGAACAACATAAAAAATCAAACATATTTACTGTCTATTTTAGAAGTGGTTAATCTTCAATAATTGATAAGAAAGTCTAGAAAGTCACAAGATGGAGACAATTTTAAGAACTAAAGATTTCTGATGAAGGAGCATCATCCTCTTTTAAAATTGTGGCACTCATAACAGTGGCATCCAATAATCTTCACAGGGTAACCTACCGTCCAGTAATAGCATCTTCACACCCCAATCTAACATCCAGGCTAGTTGCTCAAGCATCCAGCAATAATTACTCAAACATAAACCAGCCCTCCTCTATCAATTTGCACTTATTCTCACGTTGAGAAACTTCTTTGACTCCACTCATGCCCTCCAAGCAACTGTTACCATGGGAATTCATGGCAGTAATTATGTTTGTATATCTGGGGAATGTGTGGGACATTATTGGTTTTGCTTCTGCTCAGGTTCTCCTGCTCCTGTCTTCCCTTCCCTGGTACACTGACGACTCTACTGGAGTCACTTCCAGTTCTTACCCAGAACTGCATATTGTTGTCACCATTGTGGCCAATTTCCACCTTCCTTCACCTTCAGCTGATCTCCCCGTCTCTTCTTTTTCCTTCTTTGATTTCTCTATCTTCATTTTGGGGAATAGGCCAGCGATTTTTACTATGACCCCATGTGCTCCAACCTTGCTTTCTGCAAGGACTATGTTCCGTTCTCCCAGTTTCTCCATCTCCGCCAGCTCTGACAACCGCACTCGCTTTTCAACGATTCAAGTGTCTTTTTTGGTCAAAGAAGGGTTCCCCTCTGCTATGGCTGACAGGGTTCCCAGCCACATCCCCTTCCATCCTTCTCCACCTGCCGAGAATTGGATTCCCCTTGTCTCACTCCACCAGCCTCCACAATCAACTGGTATTTCTGACACCTCCAATATGTTGCCACCACCAGGTGGACCTCCTCTCCCCATCAGCATTTTGGGGCACTTCTCCATCAATACCCACACTCCTTCCAAGAGAGCTTCCTGTGCAACGTCATTATATGTCATACCCACCCCTTTAACTCTTCTCTCCCAAACATTCTATCCAGGTAATGCAGCAATTTGCCTGTGGTTCTTTTGACTGAGTGTACTCTATTTGCTCCTCAACAATGGGGAGACCAAACACAAACTTTGTGTAATACACCTCTTCTGTCTACAGTAATCATAATCCTGAACTTCCAATCCACTGTTAATTTATTTCTGAAAGGTCATCAACCTTTAAGATGAGATTTCTTTAATAATCACATGTACATTGAAACACACAGTGAAATGTATCTTTGCATAGAGTGTTCTGGTGGCAGCCCGCAAGTGTCACCGCGCTTCTGGCGCCAACAGAGCATGCCCACAACTTCCTAACCCGTATGCCTTTGGAACATGGGACGAAACCGGAGCACCCAGCACAGGTAGAATGTACAAACTCCTTACAGACAGCGGCTGGAATTGAACCCGGGTCGCTGGCGCTGTAATAGTGTTGCACTAACCGCTACACCATCGTGCCTCTCCTATACACTAACATTAACTCTGTTTCTCTCTCCACAAATGCTGCCCAACTTGCCGAGCATTTCCAGTGTTTTCTGTTATAATAAGAGGCATAGATTGAGTGGACAGTCAGAGACTTTTTCCTAGGGTGACAATGGCTAACACGAGGGACAAAATTTTAAGGTGATTGGAGGAAGACATAAGGGGGATGTCAGGGTTAAGTTCTTTACACACAGAGTGGTGGGTGCGTGGAACGCACTGCCAGCAAAGGTTGGGGGGGGGGGGGGGGGCAGATACAATTATGGACATTTGAGAGACTCTTAGAAAGACACATGAATGATAGAAAAATGGGGGGCTATGTGGTAGGGAAGGGTTAGATAGATCTCAGAGCAGTATAAAATGTTGGCACAACACTGTGGGCTGAAGGGCCTGTACTGTGCTGTAATGTTCTATTTCAGATTTCCAGCATCCACAGAATTTTGCATTTGTCAATTCAATTTTCCGATCTGCTCCCACTGACTTATCTGTGCTAGGCCTACAGTTTTACAATAAAGTTCAATATAAGCTTGACTAGCATTTCATCTTTCAGCTGGGTGTACTCTGCACACAACATTTTCAGAGAATGATACGACCAGTTCCGTTTACATCTCTAGACTGGTCTTTTGCTTCTTTACTTGCCCATTACTGATTTTCTTCACCATGCACCATCATCGCTTTGTCACTCTCTCTCCTGCATTCCACCCTTCCGTGGATCTTTCATCTCACCTTCCCCTGCCCTCCTTTTGGGCAATTTAAAGTTCTAATTTTCTTGTTTTGATAAAAGATTTTGACCAGAAATATTGACTGCTTTTTCCAATTTGTCTGTACGATGCAACTATTTCCAACACTTTTGTTTTTTTCTACCATAAGTCTTAAGCTTGAGGGAGCAATGGTCGCCTTGGAAGAGCAAGTGTTGAATCAGGAAGGGCAAGAGTACAGAAGGCGTTTAAATGTGTTTCTGATGAAAGAAGGCTATTCGCTGGAGATGGGAGGTAGCTGACCTATAAAGAAAGAATGTACTTGTTGGACTCAAAAAGACTTAAATTTTAAAAATATTCTTTATCATCTTAATAAGAGAAAACATTTAGTTTATTTGCCACCCGAGAGTGGAGAACATTTTAATACATTGATCAGGCAGGTCCTTTGATCGACAATTCTGCTAACAGTTTTATTTACATCCTCAGGCCAGGATTTGCTATAGGCAGACCTATGATTAAGTGGTTACACTGTGACTGCAACAACCACCGTGCATTTTTGCCCAGAAGACCCATTAAATTTCCACCGGCAAGAACATCAACAGAGCTGAAAGAAAGAAATGCTTATGTCTATCTCAAAAAAGCTATTGCATTCTCCTCTTCATCAGTACTTGTTCTTGTTATGTTGCATGTTGAGAAACAACATAGGGACCACTGGCATTGACCTACAGTGGAATAGGTGGTGTTAAGCCATTGCTCTGACCTCCTTCATCATTAAAAAAAAACTTTATTCATGCCCGTGAAAGTTTTCACACATCCACATTTGCTGACATGTTGACATTGGAAGCCCACACTACGTGGTTCCTTTATTGTGCTGCAGTGCATCTCTCTGAAGTTATCCTTAGGCAGGAAGACTAGATCTAGACATAATATTCCAGATACGGCTTACCTAAGGCCCTATGTAATTAGAGCAAGACATTGTTACTCTTCTACACAAATGTTCTTGCAATAAAGGCCAACATACAGTCAGTCTTCCTAACGACTTCTTGTACCTACCTGTAAGTGGTTCATGTACAAGTATACCCAAGTTCCTCTGAACACCAACATCTCTCGAAGTTTAAAAAATACTCCAAAGTGAATAATCTCACGTTTTTCCACATTAAACTTCCATTCACTTAACCTCTCTATATCCCCTGAAGGCTCTCTGCATTTCCCTTATAGCCCACGTTGCTACCTAGCACTTCATTGTCAGCAAACTTGGATGTACCAAATGATCCCCTCATTCAAATAATTCATATAGATCATGAACAGTGGGTCCCAATGTTCCCTGCAGCACCCCACTATTACACCCTCTCAACCACGAACTAAACATTCATTTCTACTTTCTGTTTGTATAAATGCTCATTAATTGTTTCATCAGTACCTTATGAAAAAATAGTTAATTCTTCTATGCAAGGTTTTATTAAAAGGCAACAAAACATTGTGCTACAAAAGACACAGCTACAAGACAACAGAATGGGTCACACTCAAAGGTATGTAAAAACACAATACAGTCAGTTTCACTTAGCACGTAAATTTGTATTTGGAATTGTATTGTTGTCGAGACTTTCGTTTTGGCTGAAGTTTTTTTCTGTGACATTTATTCAGGATAAACTGTGGTCCGGGACATATCAAGGGAGATATACTGGTAATCTAGCTTGTCCCTTTATGCCTAGTACAGCAGTATTTCTTCAGTAGATCCATTTAAATGTTACTGTAAAATGTGCAAGACTACTTTTCAGCAAATTGCAAATTTTAGGCTCAGTGAATGCTGCTGATTTGAGACGGGGCTGCAAGAAGGTTGGGGGTCGGGAAATAAGGTACACAGGAAAAGTTGAGAAGGATTGGTCTTGGCGATTAAGGAAGAAGTTTCCGTGCTAAGAAGAGGTAAGCAGGAAATGAAGACTATGTAGAAACATAAAGGGTTGAACCATGTTGGATAAAGGACTCCTAATGTGGCAGAATACAAAAATTCAGTGCTAAGAAAAGCATGCAGCAAAAACAGAGGGGATGTAGTGGAGGATTTTAACCTTCATATAGATTGGTATAACCAAACTATCCCATGTTTGAAAAGAATGAATTTCTTAAGCATATTTAGGATAGTTCTTTGGAACAATATATCCTGGACTGACAAAGGGCACACCATATTAGATTAAGCAATGACTAATGAGCCAGATTTAGTTAACAGTTTAACAGTGCATACATGTGTCTAGAAGTAATTGTCATATTCTTGAGTTCACTGCACTGTTCAAAAACAAAGAAGCAGAAAATAGTTACTAAGGTTCTAGATTTGGGTAAGGTTGCTTTCCCTGCAGTGACAGAGATTTTCCACAATAAACTGGGCAAATCTACTAATGGATAAAGCCACAGAAGAGTGGCTGAGGATGTTCACCAAAAAACAGTAAGTTACTGTAATAAAGAATCAATTTATACCCCTAAGGAGCACAAGTTTCATTCTCCCCCACCCAACTTCCCCACCTAAAAAAGAGCTAAGAGAAAAGACACACAGTAAGACAAATACTCACACAGATCTTTGCAAATGGGAAAGAGAAAATCAAGTAACAAAATGGACACCAAGAGCTACAAAAAGGGAGTAGGTAAAGATACTTTCAAAGGATATTAAAATCAGCACAGATTTGTACTATTAGGGAAAAGAGGGTGGGTCAGAAGCAATGAGGACCTCCTGAAAACACTGCTATGCACAAGCTAGAAGGTGTATGGAAACATAGAATAGTTATTGAAATTCTCTTCTGTGTATGGAAATTGATTGTAGATTAATCGTAAGCTTTAAACGTGACTGCTACTTTTTGTTAACTAAAAGTATTTTGAGCAGTGGGACCTAACTCCATATACCCACTTTGACCAAGGAAATTGTGATCTCTGTGAATGAAGTAACAGTGAATGAGCTTTTAAGTGTTAAATGAACTGTATTTCCTGGAGTTTAAAAGAACGACGTGTGATATCATTCAAACATTACAATAAACTTGTTGGCTTGTCAGCTGAGTGTCTATTTCCCCAGGGTAGAGAATGTAAACCTTTGGGGAGAGTTCTAGCATAGGGGTCAGCCACTAAGGGCTGAGATGGGGAGAAATTTCTTTGCTTAGAGAATTGTAAATTTATGAAATGTTCTGATCCAAATGATTGTGGAAAGTTGATCCTTGAGTAGGTTGAGACGGATCGAAGGCTATTTCTGCTGCTGTTTCACATGTTCTTACAACCTCAACCTCTCTACAGTTGTCATGTTGACAGCTAATTATGATTTGAGTAGCATAATCGCCGACAATCCTGTACTCTGAAACTACCCCTGCATCACTCAGAGGCCCCATTACCACCACCAGTACTTGGTACTCCTAGATGAATGATTAAATATTGTCTACAAGCATTGGTGTGCCCCATCAAACATTCATCTTACAGTGGGAAGTAAGGGTGTGCAGATGAACATTAACAAATTTCTGTGAATGACTGTATTTTCCAGACGGGGATTTTTTTTGTTGCTGTTTCGACCAATGTGATGGTCCCCATTAAAGGGTACAATTCATTGGTGGGAAGCTTCTGAACTTACATCATTCCAGAAGTTTATCAATGAAGATGAAGAAGAAGACGACAGAGAATCCTATCCCAACAGTCAAACAGTACCACACATGGAGTGTGAGTTGGGGGGGTTGGGGGGGGAAAGGAAGAAATTCAATTAAAAACAATGAGAAAATATTTCAGAACTAACCTATCAAACAAAGTCACTAACTCACACATCAGGAACACAGCAAGGACAACTAGAAAACACGAGAAATAGTTCATACTTCAATCCTAAGGGTCAGTGGAGAAAACTAAACTGCACCTAAATATAATATAATATCTGCATAATTTGAGTTACTCACTTCAAATTGATCCAGAGGAGAGGCAGGTGTATTCAAAAATGCCAAGAAAGAATTCTGTGAGTCTTGGTGCTTTACACCTAGAAAAACAGCAGCAAGTTGTTTTTAAACTCTAAGTAATACTGAGCTTGTGCTTTCTCTGGAGGTCACTTCCAGATGCACATGATGGCCAGAGGTGCAAATATACCTTAGCGTTTTTGGAGATTTTGTTTTAATTAAAGGAGATGGCTTTAAACTTAAATCAGCTATTGCAATTTATCATCCTTCTATAACAAAAAATGCATTTAAAAATACAAACAAAACAATTAAGCTTAAAGCAAACAGCACTGGACAGACAGTTCACTCGTGAGTAGACATTGGTCATTTGTGCAATCATTCTTCCATGGATTATCTCCTTATCAAAACGTTGTCACAGAACTCTTGTAATATAATGCACCCAGCCAATCAAGCCACACACACAGAATGAGAAGCCATGCAGGTTAGGGAGAAACCTGTGGATTAAAGGATAACATTACTGAGTGAATTACGAACTGTAACTCCCTAAACATATCACCTTGGAAGCAAAATAGTGGATGGAGGAGAACTTAAAAGGTATTAATTTCAGAGCCTACTTTCATATGGAGCAAGCTGATGCCCATGCTAATTCTGCTGCCAAATAACAATATTATAATTTACTCACATATCAACCATGGGAACTTGCTGAACCTGGATCTCAAATTTATTGGTGAATTTCATTACGAAAACACAAAATTACTGCCGCGTATTCTAATCACCGACATATAGGCAACTCAACCAACCAGCTCAGTAAGAGAATCATAATCATCATCCATTCAACCGACCACCTCAATGAGACGTATCACCAGTTCAGGCCGCGTCTTAACCTTTGCCAGTTTTCATTGTACTTTTAAAGTTCCCCAGAAACCAGCCTATTCTTTCAGATCTACAAACTCATTTATATAATTCTGAAAATCCAATAGGAATATTGGTTTCAGGCACTCTCAAGAGAAACAAACTGAAGCACAGGTAAGGTCTGCAGCACCTGCCCTGTGGCTCATACCCTTTTCCGCTTTTATCTCCTCCATTTCTTTCTTGAGTTTCTCAATTTCAGTTAGCAGCTCCAGGTTTCTCTTCTCACCATCTTGCAATTTGCTGGAACAAAAATCGATAAAAGTACACCTTTAGGGAACAGAAACCTCGCAGAAAGTGGAACAGGTAATCAGACAGAGAAAGGGCGACCAAGCCATACCAGGTACTTGGATTAACAATTGGAGAGTCAGGTACAAGAAAAGGCCATTCAGCCCAAGTACAACCTGACACCCCCCAATTTCACACCAATCTGTCTCTTGGCTGAAGTCAACATTCTTGTCTCTTTCTTTTCACCTGATGAATTACACTAACCATTTATTTTTCTGATGAATGCTTTAAGCAATGCTTGTCACCAATTCTTTTATTCTATACTGAGTATGGCTACCCATCCCAATTGTGGGATGGACAACCCTGGAACCACTGTAGTAAATTTCTGTGTACTCTCTAGGACCTTCACATGCTTCCTCTGGTGTGGGGACCAGAACTGGACATGATACTTCAGCTGTGGCCCAGCTAGTGTTCTGCAGAGGTACAATATACCTTCCTTGCATTTTGTCTCTATTTATGAATTCCAGGACCTCACTATCATTTAGTGCTCTAGGAATATCGAAGGATGCTAAATTTATATACTAAGTACAAATCTTTATTTTAAGAAAGTTTTCAAAAGTTTCTCACGATGATTATGGTAGTAAATGGATAGATACATTACCTTGTTCACTATAATCATTGATTACCAGCTCCTGTGAAATACAGGAAATTCTATTAAAGGAAACCTGAAGAATTATCTTCACCCATCTCAGAATAATGTAAGATATTTGTTTCAATGGATTGTTTTCCCCATCATAACCAAGACATTCCAACGATTGGAGTGTTTATCTTGCACAGAAGATGGTCATGGTTGTGACAGGTCAGCCATCAACATCATTACCGGAGTTCTCAGGACAGTGTTCTAGCTCCAACTGTCTTCAGCTGTTTCAGCAATGACCTTCTTTCTGTCACGGAAGTGAGGATGTTTACTGGTGATTGCACAATGTTCAGTTCCAGTCACAATTTTGCAGCAAATGAAGCAGTCCACACCTGCATGCAGCAAGACCTGGACAACACTCAAGCACTGGCGAGTAAGTAACAAATAACATTTGCAGCACTGAAGTTCCATCTCCAACAACCTACCCGTGACATACAATGGCATTACCATCTCTGAGTCCCCACTGAGGCTGAAGCGAGAACCATCCACGAAGTGCACTGCATGTGTCCAGGGTAATCCAACAGCACCTCACAAATTTTAATTCCCCTCCCAATTTCCATATGATGTCCCTGTCCTTGGCCTCCCTCACTACCACGATGAGACCAAGTGCAAACCAGAGGGACAGTGCATCATATTCTGCCTGGGTAGTTTACAACCCAATAGTATGAACACTGAATTCTCAAATTCCAGGTTACCTGCTCCTCCTCTGTCCCTTTCTCTCTCATCCTGATCTACCCAGATCCTCTTCGACACACCCAAGCCCCTCCCCAGCCCCCTATCACCCAGTTTCTTCCCCCTCCTCCAACTACTCCAACTGCCCATCATCCACACACTCCTCCCACTGGGTCCCCGCTCCCCACTGTTCCCATCTGTCCACCCCACCTCCTTTATTTGGTTTCGTGCTCCACCTTCCTCTCCTATCAGATTACACCATCTGCAGCCCTCTGTTGCCTCCACCTATGCCCTCCCAGCCTCTGTCACTGTTTTCACCCTTCTCTCCTCCATCTGCCAATCACCCCTCCACACCTGGATCCACCTAACACTTGCCAGCTCTTGCTTCACCTCACCCCTTTATCCTGGCTATCTCCCCTCTACTCTTTCAATCCAGATGAAGGGTCTTGACCCAAAACGCTGACTGTCCATTTCCCTCCACTCATGCCACCTGACCCGCTTACTTTCCTCCAGCAGTTTGTGTTTAGCACCTCACAAATCTGCAATGCCTACTGTCAAGAAGGACAAGGACTTCAGGTGTATGGGAACATAACCCACTGTATGATCCTCTCCAAGTCATACACCATTCCTTCACAGTAATTCTTGTAGGTTCTGAGCATCCATTCTTTCACAGTGCTGTGCCCAGGCTGCTTCAGCGTTAAGGGCAGTTCTACTGCTAATTGTATAAGGCTGGGTTTATTCAAGAATATTCCTTTTAAAGGATTTCTTAGTTTTAGTACCTAAAGTTTGCTGTAAATCAGCAGGAAAAGCACTGATCTCCAATGAACAGTAAGTTCAGAGGGATAAAATCTATAAAAATGTAACTTTCATTTTGAACATCATAAAATGTCACTTTACTGCAGATTTTTCTTTAAACACTCTTAATTAAAGTTTTTAGGAGCCTTCCATCTCCAGTCAATGGCAACATCAACTGATGTGAGGCCAGATTCCTAAATTTCAGCAAAGACTGCACACTTAATTGACCATGAATCACTTTGGGATATCTTGAAAGGTGAATATTAAATAGAAGACTATTTTTCTTCTTTGGATCCATGTTGCGACTATTCTCGGCTGTTTACACCCCAGCTGGTTAAGCAGACTCTAGGCAGTGTGGTAATCAACGTCAACAATTGAGCTCCAGCACAGGGGACTGAAGATTAGGCCCCTAGATGTGTGACTTAATTAAGTGAAACATACATTTTGTACACAGAACATCCAGCCGCGTACGTGACCACATCAACACCGTGATGGTTTGGGTTTTGTCTCTTTTCCAAACAACCTTGGAAAATTCTGTAAATCTCTCAATGGAAATCAATTAAAAAAAAGGAATTCAAATAGTTTTAAAACTGGCTCCTTCTCAGCCCCAACTGTGGTTTATTTATCTTATAGATTTCTTCCTTGCAGGCAAGCTGTCACATTTTTATGATGGTTAGCTGGATCTGGTTCAGGCTTCGCTGACTGCTTATAATAAAACTGGAGCAGGACTGGTCACAGACTGTAAAAGGCAGTCTCCTTCAGGGTGGAAAATATTTCAGAATGTAAACACCCCTCCATCCCACCAATACCCAAGATCTCTCTGCTCCACCAATTATGGCCTCTCGAGTGTTCCTGAATTTAATTGCTCTACCATGGGAGACTTTGCCTTCATCTGCCAAAGCATTGGCTTCAGAATTTTCCCTTTTGACCTCTCATCCTTAAAAAAAGAACTTTTAAACCTACTTCTTTCACCATGCTTTTGAGCATCTGCCTAACATCTCCTTACGTGGCTCAGCATCAAACAGTATTTGATAAACTATTTTTTCAATAGCACCTTCATCTGATGTCTTGAACAGCACTTCCTAAACTATTGCAGCTCAGCTAGCATCCAAATCAAAACTCTGGAAATAAGGGCACAGCTTAAGTTGTATTCACAAAGGCTGGTGACAGGATCATGCCAACAACATACTGCAGTATGTTATGTTTGCAGTATTTCCCATAAGTTTTGGTTCCAGTTTCAGGCTCAGAGGTGTTTTATCGCTTGTGAGAGGGTGTAAGATTGAACTAATTAGCCATTGGGGATACTGACTGTTTGCCTAAGGTGATCCTTGGGGCTTGAGCTCAATTAAGAGGAGACGAGCAAAAACCAACAGAGGTTTCCCCTAATTTGCCTAAATAAAAAAACTTTGAACTGATCTTTTGGATGAGCGGCTCTGACAGCTCCAGTGCTGTAAATGGACTGCAATATGCATGGTGCCTGGTTGCAATCTAATTTATCACAGGTGCCCGAGGCAGTAAGATTCCACTTCCACCTACTGCACCTAACCCTGCTGCTTCGGTAATGCAGCCAATCAACTATTTCAGCGACACACTCCCAAGACGATTTATAGGAATATCATCAAGCAAAACGTGAGATGGAACTACAAAGGGAGATATCATGATCGAAGACTAAAAGCTTAGCTAAAGACATAAAGACAGGCAGGTTTTGAGGACAGTGCAGGAGGGAGGCAGAGAGAATTCCAGAGCTTAGAGCCTGGCAGCTGGAGGCATGGCCACCACTGCCATAACAAAGAAATTCAGGGATGCATGAGAGCTCAAAACTGAATTCATTTTTTGGGATGCAAGGCCAGCATTTATTTCCTAATTCCCCCCCTCCTGAACTGACATGTGACTCGGAGGGGAACCTGCTCCTGCCATCCTTGTTCTACTTGGTGGTGGAGATTGCTAGTTTGGGAAGTGCTGTAGGAGTAGACTGGGCAGGTAACAGCAGGGCATTTTGTAGATGGTACACACTATATTCTTGGTAGTCTGAAGACTGTGAGATGAATCTTCAGGATAGTGGATGGGGTGCCAATCAAACAGGCTGCTTTGTCCTGGATGTTGTCAAATTTCTTGAGTGTTGGAGCTGCACTCATCCAGCCAAGTGCAGAGTATGCCTCAGTAGCAATAGCATGCCCAATTCTGGACTACAAAAAGGCATCAAGACCTTGAAGAGGGTGCATAAGAGATTTACTGGAGTCTAACCAAAGATGATGAACTCAAAAGAATGGAAAAGCTGGAATTGTGCTCCTTCAGGTAGAGGAAGCCAAGAGAAGATTTGATAGACATTCTTAGAGTTAGATAGAGGTTTGATAGATTAGCAAGGAGAAACTGCTTACAGTGGCACTAGGGTTAGTAATCATTGTATATGGATTTAAAGTAATTGGCAAAATAACCAGCAGAAGGATGAGGAGAATCGTTTTGCCCAATGAAGTATATAGAATGCACTGTTCAAAAGGATGGTGGAAGCAGATTCAATAACTAGAAGAAGTGGGCACTGGATGAATATTTGAAGGTGAAGAATCTGCAGAGCAATGGGGAAGGAACTGGAACATCAAACTGGTATGACTTTCACAGCAAGCTAAATTATGGAATTGTTACATTACAGGATGAGGCCATTCAGCCCATTAATTCTGCCCTGTGTTATTCTAATGGGAGGATGCAAAATTCTGGAAAGGTTGCAGGGCTGCAGGACGATACAATGCACAAGGAAAACCAAGGACATGGAGGTATTCAGAAACAAGGATCAAAGTTTTAAATTGAGGGTAGTTGACCCCTTCCTCGAGGCTGCTCAGAATCAGCTCATTATCCAAGATTAACCACTCCCTGTGTGTTGAGGCTTCAGTGAATGTAGCCCATATAACTATAACCATCATTCTACCTGCCCTGAAGGGGATTACTGCAGTCAGTGATGAAGCATGAACAAACTATGTCATTAAGCAATTCGTAAGTAGTATTGATTATTTATATTTGGAGGACTCTGACTGCCAAAACCTGTACATGGACTTGAATGATGACTGAACCAAATTTGCACTGTGCAGTTTGAGCAAGCAGTCTCCCAAGGTGCATCAATACTAGCCAGTGACATTCATAAGAATATTGTAGCAAATATTTTTGATTGCAATGTTTTCAAAATATAAAACTTGCATTCATAATATGTTTTTTTTTAAACTCAAGAGCTGCTAATGTCACATTACTATTTATATATTTAACTCTGGTTTAGTTCTGTATAAACAAGGCTTTATATTTTTTGTATTATTTTCAAATACTTCTTCTTTTAGAAGGGTGCCATTTGGCCCAGCAATTCCCCCTCCCCATACCTCCTTGTAACATATTCTCCCTCACATGTTCCCTGAAACGAGGAAGACAAAAGTCAATGTGAAAGGGATCGTGAGTGAGCGTTTTCTTCATGTTTATGTGAACTGCTTCTAAACATCTCACCTAATTTTTATGTGGAGTCACAGAGCCCAGAAACAGCCCCTTCGGCCCACCATATCCACGCCAACCATCAAGTACCATCTATACTAATCCCTTTTACCAGCACTTGGTCCACAGCCTTCTACACCTTAGCAATTCAAGTGCTCATCTAGCTACTTCTTAAATGCTATGAGGGTCTCTGCCTTCACCACCCCCTCGGGCAGTGCGTTCCAGATTCCAACCACCCTCTCTCTGGGTGAAAATATTCTCACCCAAGATGCCCTCCAAACATCTTGCCCTAAATCTAAGACACCTCTGCATTGGGGAACAGTTTCTTGCCTGTTCATGCCCCTCATAATTGGTTATACCTCTATCAGCCTCCTCCACACCAAGGAAGACAAACCCAGCCTGCCCACTCTCTTCTCATAACTTGTTGTGGTTCGTGAGGAAATATAACTGCTTTTGATTTCCTTAATTCATTTTCGGGTTCTGGGCAACACTGGTGAGGCCAGCATTTATTGCTGAGCACTAATTGTCCTTGAGAAATGATAGCGAGCCACCTTCCTGAATCACTGCAGTCCTTCTGGTGAAGGTGCCATTGGCAGGGGATTGCAATAGCAGCAATAAAGGACTGAAGGTATACTTCCAAGTAGGAATAGTGTGCAGTTTGGAGTGGAACTGCAGGCGAAGGTATTGTGACCTGCTGCCCTTGCCCTTCCTTTGGGTAGAAGTCACAGGTTTGCTGCTGTAGTAGCCTGGGTGAGTAACTGCAGTGCATTTTGTAGGTGGTAAGCTCTGCAGCTGCCGTGTGCCAGTGGTGGAGGGACTGAATGGCTCAGGGTGGTGCATGAGATGCCAATGAAGTGGACTGATTTGTTCCGATGATGCTGAGGTTCTTGAGAGTTGTTGGTGCTGCACTTATCCAGATAAGTGAAGATTATTCCATCAACTGCAGACAGTGGAGAGGCCTTGGGGTGTCAGGAAGCAAATCACTCACTGCAGGATATCCATCTCTGACTGACAGCCACAGTACTCATGTGGCTGGTCCGGTTGACTTTCTTGTCACTGGTGGCCCCAAGATATCAATGGAGAGGGACTCGGCACTGATAACACCATTGAATGTTATGGGTAGGTGGTTAGATTGTCTCTTGTTGAGATGGTTATTGTCTGGTACTTTTGTGGTGCAACTGTTATTTGTCACCAACTGACCCTTGCCTGAATGTAGTCTGGGTCTTGCTGCACAGGCAGAGACTGTTTCATTTGCTGAGGAACTGCAAATAGAATTGAACATTACGCAACCATCAGCAAATATCCCAACTCCTGACCTTATGATGGAAGGAAGGTCACTGATGAAGCTGCTGGAAATGCTGCCCTGCCCCGTTAGTATGTACTGGCTGTACATAAGTTGGGTGTTTGTAACCTAGAACACTGCCTCGACGAACTCCTGCAGTGATGCCCTGGGGCTAGGGTGACTGATCTTCAACAAACACTCCCTCATTACTATCGGGCTACAGTTCCACACTTACAGCAAACCGCTGTCTAATCGTTTGGAAATCCCGATGGGTTGGCATCTGGCTCTTACTCATTGGGCCAGATCTTCTGTCCTGATGCTAACGTTTATACTGGGACTGACCTCAAAGCCCCTGTTTCCAGGTTGTGGTGTCCAGTGGGGCAGCACGAACTTCCACAGGACTCCCGGTTCTCACACTGGGAAGCCTGCATTAGGTAAAATGACTAGGAGATGTTGGCTGCTGGGAATAAGTCAAGTTGTTTTAATATTTAAGTTGGTTTTAATGACTTCAGATTTTTTTTGCTAACACTGTTTTTAGTGCTTTAAATATCAAAAAGAAATCATATCCATTTTTAACTTACTTTTATTTTTTAATGTAGCTTACATTATCCAACATTTATGAATGTTAAAGTCATTCACAAACATTCAATGCCCTGATCACATTGACAGCTTTGGACAGCCAACAAACAGAACATAGAACAGTACAGCACAGGAACAGGCCCTTCAGTCCACGATGTTAGTAATCAAATGCCCAACTATACTAATCACTTCTGCCTACTCAATGTCTATATCCCTCCATTTCCTGCACATTCATGCGCCTAAGAGCCTCTTAAACCCCTCTACTGTATCTGCCTCCGCCACCACCCCAGCAGCGCATTCCAGGCACCCGCTACTCTCTGTGTAAAAAACTTGCCCCACATATCTCCTCTGAACTTACTCCCTCTCACCTTATATGCTTGCCCTCTGGTATTAGACATTTCAATCCTGGGAAAAAGATACTGACTGTCTACTTTATCTATGCCCCTCATAATCTTATAAACCTCTATCAGGTCTCCCCTCAGCCTCCGACGCTCCAGAGAAAACAACCCAAGTTTGTCCAACCTCTCCTTATAGCACATGCCCTCTAATCCAGGCAGCATCCTGATAAACCTCTTCTGCACCTTCTCCAAAGCCTCCACATCCTTCCTGTAATGGGGTGATTGGAACTGAATGCAATACTCTAGATGCGGCCTAACCAGAGTTTTATAAAGCTGCAGCATAACTTCCTGACCTTTGAACTCAATTCCTTGACTAATAAAGGCAAGCATGTCATATACCTTCTTTACCACTCTATCAACCTGTGTAGCCACTTTCAGGGAGCTATGGACTTGGAGGGGACGAGAGGCACACAAGGTATCAAAAGGGTTCTGAGTCCAGCTGGCTGCCTCTTCTGAAACCCCCTCTGCCCCTATGCGAGACATGGCCATAAGGAAGAGCTACGAACCAAGATCCCAGAGAAAGGCTGAACAGGATCCACGCTGGAACAGTGTTGAACAGAAGCAGACGGACAACAATTTTGGCGCAACAGAAGATGTGCCCATTACAAACCCTACATACTTACTGTTAATAGTACTATTAATTATCAGTCCCAAGAGAGTCTATCCACCTTATGTCAAGCATCATCAAGACCCGTCAACAGACATTTGAGATCTGGTCTCAGGTTGATGATATACTTGTATTTTTTCTCCTGTCTATCTGACACCTCTGTGCCAAAATAGAATTTTTCAGCATTGAATTAATTCTACGCAGTCTGATTAAATGCGATTTAAAGTTAACTTTAAATAGAGTGTTTTCTCTGAGCAAATCTCATTGTATGCAAAGACAAGAGGTGTCTGTCAGGGGTGTACTGCCCTTGTGCTAACATCACCATTCAGTAACTAGCTTAAAGATGACTGGGTCACTGAGAAGAGCTGCTTTAGCAGTCAACTTGCAGGTTGACAAATGGGGAAATTCAATCAGACAACTGAATCGTGAATCTGTGCTGTTTTTCTACAATTATATACCGAGCATTAAAACACTTCACCATGAACTGCAGTATTTGCAGGTTCTGTGTTAACTCAAGAAGGCAGGATATAAAACCACAGCTCAGATTAGTCCAGAGAACCAACTCCTTAGACTGCGCATCTACAGATGACGAGCAAATCAATGTAAATGTTTTTGAGGGACTGTTTCTTCTACAGTTTCTTCTAGTACCTCTCCCAGACACATAAGAAATACATTCAAAAATACAGGTCCTCTCCAGGTTATGGCAGCTTTCCCTACCTGTGATCTGTTCATAACCTGGACAGTTGGCAAGTTGGGAATGCGGCCGCAAACCAAGTTTCCGTGCGGCAGAAGATGCCTGCAGCCCCACAGCTCCAGCAAATCCATTCTGCCAGTCTCCCAAATGCTCGTTTGTACATACAAGCTCTACATAAGTCGGGCATTCGTAACCAGTCATTGCTGCATCCTACTGCTACCAGGTATTTGATCTCTAAATAATTCTAGCCTGTAAGCTTTATTCTGGCATTTTCTACCTATCGAACATTAGAACCTAAGAGAATTTCCAGTGGCCATCAGTAGAATAAGGCGATAGCTTTTCATTCTGTTAATTGCTGTCTCAGGAATATATTGCATATCGGTACAAATCTCATCAGTTAGGACATCACTTTCTGGAAACAACCCTGTAGTTCTGAATATAGGTTAACAACACTGGGAGAAGGTTGGACTACAGCTGGAGCAAGGATGCAGCTCTTATAAGTAATTTTTTATGCATTTCTGTGAACTCACCACTCTGTAGATATGCTGGCAGCTTTGACCTTATTGAGTTCATCCTGGATGGCCTGTTTTGCTCGGATTTCTGCATCAAGTGCTGACTGTAGCTCCAATCGAGCTGACATGTCCACTTTCTGGGACCGGCGCATTTTCCAGGGCATATCCTGAGAGGGGTGGCAGAGGCAGAGGCAGAGAGGGAGTGGCAGAGGGAGAGGGGGCAGCGGGGAGAGGAGCGACAGAGAGAGGGAGGGGGATGGCAGAAGGATACAGAGAGAGGGAGGGGCAGCAAAGAGGAGGGGAGGGAGGAAGGGAAGGGCAGTAGAGGGGGGAGTGGAGGCAGAGAGAGAGAGATGGGAAGGATAGCAGAGTGAGGGGAGCGGTGGTGGGGAAGGAGAGGAAGTTGGCAGAGAGGAAGAGCAAAGAAAGAACGGGGGAGCAGAGAGAGAGGGGAACAGAGATGGGGGTGCAGAAAGAGGGGGGTGCAGAAAGAGAGAGAGGGGGAGCAGAGAGAGAGGGAGTGGAGAGAGAGAGAGCAGAGTTGGGAGGGGGGAGTGGAGAGGGGGGGAGTGGAGAGGGAGTGAGTAGAGAGAGAGAGAGAGAGAGAGCAAATAGAAAGAGGGAGTGAAGAGGAAGAGTAGAGAGTGGAGGAATGAGAAAGGTATAAAAGAGGGGGAGAGAGAGAGGTGGGAGAAAAAGAGGCACTGGTTACTGAAGAATTCTATTAGGTGCTGGTCCCTAAGAATAATGGAAACAACTCATGTAACACATCCCTCCCTCACAGATAGACTCTGCCCTGAGCCATCAGCAGATGGATGCTCCAGATGAGGTTTCACTTCCAAAACAAGTCAGGCCATGGACAGCAGGACAAGTCTCCTTGGAGAAAACATCCTGCACCTACTTTCAATGTTAGTCTTCAACTGTCTGCTTCGTTGAAATGCAATGTGGTTAAAAGGCTGGATACTGTGAGAAATGTCTTTGAGATGGGTTCACGGTTTATCAATCCTTTCACAATTGTTTGAACCTCAGACATTTTCCTTTGCCACCCCACACTTTAATGTGAAACTGCGTGAGGAAGTTGAGGGTACAGCTGTAAAGATAAGAACATTTTGTAAGGAAGGTTAGACTCATGGGATGGGTGTGCCATGGGTTGGGAGAGGGGTGGCAGGGAGAGCTATGCAATTGTTTAGTCAGGTCATTCTGGTTAGGCCACTGGGGTCTCAGCAGAGCAGTTGGTCTTTTCCTATCTGACCATTTAGTAAGTTGGTAAAGCCTGACTGCAGTAAGACAGATTATTGGGTTTTAACAGCTGGGAGTTGAAGAATAAATATCCTTACTGTTGCTCGTGCTCCCAAACTGGAATTTCTCAATGACTCCAACTCCTCGGTCATCTTGGTTGCCAGTGCTTGAAGGTAGCCCCGAGCATCCTTCTCATCACTCACCCTGAGAACAGTAAATACAAGTATGTTATGACAATGTACAAGAGGATCTCCACTCAGAGGGAGGGGTTGGCTGGCTGCCCTTTGTAATGGTTGCATCATGGTCTGGTACGGCAATTTGAATGTGCAGGAGTGTAAGAAGCTGCAGAGAGTAGTGGACTTGGCCCAATACATCACGGGCACATCCCTCCCCACCATCGGTAGTATCTACATGAGGTGCTGCCTCAAGAAGGCAACATCATCATCAAAGATCTCCACCATCCGGGCTGTGCCATCTTCTTGAAGCTACCATCGGGCAGGAGGTACAGAAGCCTGAAGTCTCACACCACCAAGTTCAAGAACAGCTACTTCCCTTCAACTATTTAGTTCTTGAACTGAACTGCACAACCCTAATCACCTCAGTATACCAACACTCTGACCACTTTGCACTGCAATGGACTTTTTTTTGTTTGAATTGTGTTCTTTCTTGTAAAAACTGTGTATAATATGTTTAATTTGTGTTTTCCTTGTGAATGTTGCCTATCTGATGCTCTGTGCCTGTGATGCTGCTGCGAGTAAGTTTTTCATTGCACCTGTGCACACATATACTTGTGCACATGACAATAAACTCGACTTTGACTTAATGGCACTTGTGACTGGGGTACACAATAGACTGGTTCCAGTATTTAATAGTAGGTTTAACCACAAACAGCTGAGAGAATGAATGAACAAAATTGACGATGTAACATTTGCCAGTAGATTCTTGATACATTTACACAAGATTTGTACTCGGGCAGCTGAGCACCCCCATCTCAGTGCTTCCAGCTTAACAAGGAAGGGAGAGAGACAAAAAGCAGGAAACTACGAGCCAGTTAGTTGCTGGGAAGATGCTGGAAGTTTGTGATCAAGAAGAAACAGCCAGTCATTTAGAAAAGCTTGTTGTAATCAAAACAAGTCAACAAAGTTCTATGAAAGGGAAATCATGTTTGACAAATTTGCTTGAGTTCTCTGAGGACATAACAAGTAAAATTTATAGAGGAGAACTTATGGATTTTCAGGAGACATTCAATAAGGTGTTACATTAAAGGCTAGTGCACACGATGACAGCTCACAGCTTATCATAGAGTCACAGAGCAATACGGCACGGATACAGTCCTTTCAGCCAACCTGTCCATGCTGACCACGGTGCCCACCCAGCCAGTCCCAATTTCCTGCATTTAGCCCATATCCCTCTAAGCCCCGCCCTTCCATCCAAGTGCCCCTTAAATGATATTATTATACCTGTGTCACCCACTTCCTCTGGCAACTCGTTCCATATACTCACCACCCTCTGCATGAAAAAGTTGCCCCTCAGGTCCCTTTTAAATCTTTCCCCTTTCACCCTAAACCTATGCCCCCTAGTTTTGGACTCCTCTACCCTGGGGAAAAGACTGTTACCGTCCACCTTATCGATGCCTCTCATCATTTTAAACACTTCTATAAGGTCGCCCCCTCATTCTCCTACGTTCCAAAGAATAAATACCAAGCCTAACCAACCTCTCCCTATAACTCAGGCCCTCTGGTCCTGGCAACATCCTCGTAAATCTTCTCTGCGCTCTTTCCAGTCTAACAATGTCTTTCCGATAACAGGATGACCAAAACTGTCCACAGTGCTCCAAGTGCAGCCTCACCAACGACTTATACAAATGCATATCAGACTGCATTATCATACAGATGACAGAGTCAGAATAAATGGGTCTTTTTTAGACTGGAAAGATGGAACTAATGACTTGGAGAAGAAGTATTCAAGCTTGCTGATGACACAAAAATAGATGAGAGGGTATGCTGCATTGAGGACATTTAGACTCTGTAACAGGATATTGATAGGTTGAGTAAGTGGGCAAAAAGTTGGCAAATGGAGTTTAATGTAGGAAAGAGTGGTGTCATGCAGTTCAGTAGGAGGGATCAAATTACACACTATTATATCAACAAAGACTGCAAATGAGTAGAAGATAGGTGTTCATGAAACACAAAAAGTTTGCACGCAGATGCAGCACAGGAAGGCAAATGGCATATTTATTGCTTGGGGTTGAAGTTGAGATGTATCACTAAAGTTGTACAGGGTGTTGGTGAGGCTGAATTTGGAGTAGTGTGCATGCTTTGGTCCCCTTATTTAGGGAAGGATATCCTAGCATTGGAGGCTAATTCTCCGACTGGGATCTGGACTGTCAGTCCAGATGAAAGGTCTCAACCCAAAACATTGACTGCCCATTTTCCCCCCATAGATGCTGCCTGACCGCTGAGTTCCTCCGGCATTTTTTGCGTTGCACTGCAACAATGCCACTTGTGGGATAGTCTCAAACAAGGGGACATAGTTGGAAGGTGGCAGTCATTTAAAACTGAGGTGTGTAGGAATTTCTTCTCATAGAAGGTGGTGAATTTCAGGAATTCTCTACCTTAGACAGTTGTGAAGGCTAGCTCATTGGAGGTACTTAAAGAGGACGTAGGTGAAGTTTTGAAAGTTTGGGGAATTGAGGGCTATCTGGAACTGGCACAAGAGAAGTCGAGGCCATGATCGTACTGAATGGTGGGGCAGGTTTGAGGTGCTGGGTGATCCACTCCCTGCTTCTATTTCCCTGTATGTATTCTTGCACATAGTAGAGCCACTGCTTTTCGGCGACAGAGACCCAGGTTCAATCCTGACCTCGGGTGCTGCCCGTATGTGGAGTTTGCATGTTCTCCCTGTGACCATCTGGGTTTCCCGCAGGTGCTCCAGTTTCCTCCCACATCCCAAAGACATGCAGGTTGGTGGGTTAATTGGCTGCTGTATATTGCCCCGTGTGTAGGTGAGTGGTAGAATCCGGGGGAAGTTGATGGGAATTGGGGAGAATAAAAAAACGTGATTAATGTAGGATGGGTGTAAACGGGTAGTTGATGGTGAGTACGGACTCAGTGGGCCAAAGGGCCTGTACCCCCATTGCATCTTTCTATGACTCTATCTCAATTGGTTACACTAAACACCCAATAGTTTCACATTTGGTTTGCAACTGGAACCCAGCAGATGTAAGAATGAAAGCACAAAATGAAGTTTCTCAGTACTGGTTACAGATAAAGGAAGATCAGCTTGACAAGATGAAAGCTTCTTAATTCTTCTACAAAAAAGAAACTTCCTGTATACACTGCATACCTGCATCACCCACTGCTAGCCCCATGGCGACTGTTCTAAGATCTGCAACACTCGCTGGGACCCCCACGTCACCCACGCCAGGCTGCTGTGTTCTGTGCTGGAAATGGAAGCTGCATTGTGTGCAATTCCATCTGTGAGTTCTCCATGTTCCAGGCTGTTCAGCGGTATTTTTGACTGGAGCTTTGTACGCTTCACCTTTATTCTTCTCCTAAAGTGGGTGATGCTCACAAGTCTGCTTGTATTCGCTGTTACCAACTGTCCTAGTTTGGCCCTTTTGAGCAATTTGTTCAGAAATTAGTTCACCAGCGTGCTCTCACAGCAGCTTTGTGGTTCTTAAATGATTCCAGGCTTCCCAGCCACTGGTATTCTTCTAACAAATTCATTCTTTATACACTCAGTCCCTCTCTGTATTGAAGATCTGCTTGAGATCAGTCTCAGATTTACCCTTTACCTTGCTCCTATTTCTACTGCCTCAGTTCAGTACAAGATAGTCTCCTGCTCTTATCTCTTCTATACTGCTTACTGTTTTACATCTGCATCTGATTCCCTCACAGCTAAATTCCCTCAAGACTGCAAGGCCCAAAACCACAGGCATTTGCTTTGTTTATTACTGCTTGCAGTGAGGTGGGATATTAAAACAAAAATTACAGCTGTGCAACAAATTAAAAGTGAATGTTTTTGAACCTTTGTTTAACATTCTGTATTCCCCCATGTTTTCAGACAACTTTCTAAATGTGGCATGTAGCCGAGAAGGATCCCGTGACCACAAGATGGCACCAGGCGCCTAAGTTTCAAACCTCAAAACTCCTTGTGACTGAACGGCTTAGGCACTGAAGCAGCCTTGAATAGAGACCGTCTAAATGTGAAATCATGTCTTACGGCAGTTTATATATTTGAAAAGTAGGATATGCAGAGTTTATTCTAGCTAGTATTGAAGTAACATTGCTTTGAAGTTCATGGGCTGTTAGATTGTGAATGTTTCAATAAATGGGATGTAAAATTAGATTAATATATCAATCATTCAGAATCATCACAAATGTGCATGCAGACTGTAGGCTGCCCTTCATCACCTGTCCCAATTAAACACACACACCAGTTGCTGTTTATTCAGGAGTGAAGGGATTAGATCTAACGTGAGAAAGGAGGAAACAAGGACCGTATGAAATCAGTGCCTCATAGCATTCCCTTCTCTCTCACTTAATTTAGGTTAGGCAGTTCTCATTAGTGTATTTGGCGCTTACTTGCTCAGACCACCAAGGTTATTACAGTGATATAAATAAGGTCCCTGTGGGCTCAGTTTGGCCACACCCCATCGTACTAAATAAAATTCTGAGAATGTGGGACTAATACAGGAATTCCCATTATTATAATTCAGCTAACAGTGCATGTTCTGTTTATTTGGGTCAGCCTTCTGTTCCAACATTAAGGCTTTACAAAGAAAGTCTTGCATTTATATGATACTTTAACATATTGGAAGATGCTTCACGTACAATGAATTACTATAAAGTGCAGTCAGTGTTATTTATGCTGGATCAGGCCCAGTAATCTCACAGCACACACCAAAATCCTCCAACAGCAATAAAATCATCAATCAGTTAATGTGCTTCTTTGATTGAAGGGGAAAGCTTGTTCAGAAGATGGGGCGGGGGGAGCTCTTCAGAAGATGGGGCGGGGGGAGCTCTTGCTGCTTATTTCTGAAAGATGCTGGGGGATTTTCAGCATCCACCTAAACCAATAAAGCCTGGGCTTTCTTTCACTATCTCCTCCTTTTCTTCAGTCCCCAATTATGGCATCACAGCGTCAGTCTAAGGGGTCAACCCACGGACCGAGGACACAACTTACTAGCTCCTTGGAACGTAGGAGAATGAGAGGTGACCATATAGAAACGTTTAAAATTATGAGAGGCATAGGTAAGGTGGACGGTAACAGTCTTTTCCCCACAGTAGGGGAGTCCAAAACTAGGGGGCATAGATTTAGGGTGAGAGGGGAAAGATTTAAAAGAGACTTGAGGAGCAACTTTTTCACTAGAGGGTGGTGAGTACATGGAATGAGCTGTCAAAGGAAGTGGTTGAGGAAGGTACAACAGTATCATTTAAGAAGCACTTGGATGGATACATAGAGGGGCAGGGCTTAGAGGGATATGGGCTGAACGCAGGAAATTGGGATTAGCTGGGTGGGCGGGCACCACAGTCGGCATGGACTGGTTGGGCCGAAGGGCCTGTATCCGAGCTGTATTGCTCTGTGACTCAGAGTGCACATGTGGAGAACAGGAAGAAAATACGTCACATGAAATATAAAATACAATTATTTCCAGAATTAGAGTAACATACAAACATATGTTGGTATGCTTCTTTAATTCTGGAAGTAACTGTTTTTTAAATATAAAGGAACTTTTCAAGGACTTAATTAGTTCAGAAGCATCTGATCTAAATAGAACAGAGGAAATTCAAGCCTATGTGCCTCTGACAGAGTTCAGTACTGGACCAGAGTGCTCACAGCAAGTGAGCAGCTCATTGAAAAGGATTTCACTGAGGCAATCACAATTAATGTGAAAATCTGCGAGGGGGTAGGTACCACGCTCACAAGAAATGTAAGTTGACAGGGATGAACTTACTGGTATGCTTTTCAGACAAAAACCTTAAGCACGGTAAGCATCAGCACAAAGCCTGCACCAGCCAAACCTGTGGCGGGGCTAACATCTGTTCTCACTTGGTCAGGCTTCTATTTTTCTCTTGGATCAGATCCAGTAATGCCACTTTAGGATAATCCCCCGTGCAAAGGTGTGCATTATATAGGGTAACATGCACAAAAAACATGCATTGCTAAAGAGCAAAGCTCATTTCCTAGACCCTTGCCAGTGATGCACCAACCAAGCCAGCATGAGCAGTGCTAAAACTCAACAAAGGCCTTGATCAACAGTGAGCTTTCTTCTAACATCAAAATGAAATTCAGCACAAGTTGACAAGAATAGGGAGTGCAACACACTGACGTAAAAAAAAATTATTCCACGACTTATTTTTTGTTCAAAAGAGCTCTCTTTTCAGTTTCTTATTTTAAGAGATTCTCACCTTTGCTGGGATGTTACAGCGGTTTTAGTATATTTAGCTTATGTAGGTCACCAGAATTGTTCTAGTTACCTAACAAGAGACAGGAATGTGCAGACAGGGAGGAGGGCGACAGCCTAGGCTTCCATATATGAAAGAAGACTGTTACAGGTAGTTCTGCTATAACACATGCTTGCATAACGTGAATTGTTTGTAAAGCGATTGATGGATTAGGGAGCACTATTTGCATTACGTGGCCTGCATTGATTATAGTGCGATCACAATCAGGAAAACCCGTTTAAATCTGTGCTTTGAAGGTAACTACAGCCTGCTCTGCTATAACATGACTTGCTATAATGCGAAGTTTCTCAGAAGCGTAACTATCGCGTTATAACAAAACTACCTGTACTTGTATTTCTTATATCTCTTGTTAGCCCATTTGTTCATCTCCCTTTCATCTCCTGCTTGCTTCAATTCCATTGCTATATGTCATTCGAGAAAGAAAAGTTGTTGTGCTGAGCTATGAATGGCAATTACTGAAATTAACCATGGAGGGGATTTGGTGAACGAAGATGAAGCATTCACAGTTAACCTCTGATTAATTTTGTTAATGTTAAATACAAATTCCTTTAACCAGTTTGTTGGCACTTTGTGTTTAAAGAATGTGTCCAGAAATCTGAATTTTACAGAAAAAGATGAGAAGAACATATTGATGATGAAAACAAAATAGTGGAGGTTTCAGAATTTATGGACCCCAGTCAGAAGGATGTAGGTTTAAAGCTTACCCCAGGTCAGTGCATCTGATGAGACATTAAACTGAAGCCTTGTTTGCTTACTGACATACATGTACAATATCCATGACATCAAAGTGGAGGTGTCAATGAACAAAATGCATCCCTATTAACATCACAAGAACAAATGACCAAATCACTATCTCATGGCACTTGTGGAAAGTTGCTCTGTGTTAATTGGCTGCAATGTTTTCTCCAGCATGTCAGTGACTACATTCCAAGTACTTCATTGCTGGGATGATGTTTGGGATGTCCTGTGGTTATGAAATATTTTGCATAGATTTTCTTCCAAAACCCTGTTTTCCTCCCTCCACCAGTGACCTGAAACGTAGCTGGACCAACGAAGACACAAGAGACTGCAGATGCTGGAATCTGGAGCAACAGACAATCCGCTGGAGGAACTCAGTGGGTCAAGCACCATCTGTGATTCAAGAACTCAACACCACTCACAGCAAAACAGCTCCGTTGATTGGTACATAAACAGTCATTCCCTCCACCATCTGCGCACTGTGGCAGCAGTGTGTCCCTCTATGAAATACAGTGCAGTTACTCATCAGGACTACTTTACAGTGTCTCCCAAATCCACAAACTCTGCTACCAAGAAAGACAAGGGCAGTAGCCATATAGAAACACAACTGCTTGCACGTTCCCCTCCAGGTCACTCAGAGGAATATCACGATTCGTTCATTGTTGTGGAGTCTATCCTGGAATTTCCTACTCAACACCGTGGGAACACCTTCACCAGAATGACATCAGTGATTCAGCGCGGCTGATTATCATCACCTTCCCCAAGGGCAATTAGGGGTGTCAGCAACACCCATAGGAAGAATTATGACAAAGTAAGATTTAGCTTCTGGCTTTACATTGTAATTGCAAAGCTGCTTTGTGGTGACTGTACTGTAGAGTAAAATCTCTGAAAGAACTGGTTTTCAGCAGCACTGCTCACTAACAAGTCACTAACCATTGGATGATCTCTGTGATTTGCGCCTCCCAGTGTGCCACAGATTCCTTCTTATCTGCTAGGTCCCGTAACTCTTCCTCCATTTGTTTGTTGCTTGCAGTCAGCTTCTCAAACATCCCCGTGAGCTGGTCAGAAGCAAGAGCAAAGGTTAAATTGATCATCCACATACTCAGAATTATTTCCAGCTCAATAACAATAGTACATTTATAGGGGAAATGAACCATCGGCCACAGCAAAACTCAAGAACTTGAGTGTTGGAAGATGGAAAGACCCGCCTGAGAAGATGCTCAGCCTGTGGCACCAACCCTTAGCAAAGAAGCATTCAAAACAAAGGCAACTCAGTTGTACCTGCTCTTACATTTCTTAAGCACCATTATTTGAATTGTATGGTTTGTTGGGCCGTTGCTTCATTGGTAGGTACTTCCAAAGCACAACATCAAGAACAGTTAGTATCAGAATGTGAGACATCAAATTAGCAGGACATGGATCTAAAATTTACACCTGGCTCCACTGTAGTCCAATGTGGATGAAGTGCCTAGAACAATGTGGACTATGTAAAACATGAAGGTATTTAGCATGCCCTCTATTCAATAATTCATTGTTAGATCTCCCATAGCATTAAGCATTGTAATTTAGGAGTGTTCCAGGAAAACTCAAGTTGAGAACCTAGAGGAAGTTCATGGTGCAAAACAACAACAGGAATGGAGAGGGTTCACAGGTATTAGCTAAAGCCCATGCTGTTGGACAGAAGCTGTCACAATGCTACCAGTCAGTGGAGACCTCAACTGTAACTACAGGGGAATTCCAATGTTAAATACTGACAGAATTGTCAACATAAATATAAGATGTTTTGGAAAAAGACAAGTGTATATAAATGACTTCTTAACATACCTATGTATAAACAGCTATTTGTATTCAGTGGTTACTTGGTGTGTGATGAGGCACATTCAGGGTATATTTTGGTTATCAGGTGATGATACTGCTTATATGCAACCTCCAGCCCACATTATTTGTTGGACTCCAAATAGCCTCCCACAGGCATCAAGGGATTGCTAATAATGCCCTTCCATATAGCACACATCATAGGTACAGATGTGCATTAAAACAAAGGCTAATCCATAAAATTCTTTTGGCATTAGAGGAATGTTAAGCAGGATCTAGGGGGTCATTCTGTTATTTTTCAAATTATGCCACAGATCTTTAACTGGAAAGTGATGCATTGGTTGAAAATGATGGATGGGGTATCCACCACTGTAGCTCTCCCTCACAATTACATTGCTGTATAACACTAGACTGTACCAGATTTTCCTCTCTGTACCATCCGGTCTCTCAATACATTCCTGAGATAGACCTTGAATTTTGTTAAGCAATGTTCATCATACTATATATCCTTCAAGTAAAAAGATTAAAACAAATGTTATCTTTGATTAACTCATCAAGCTCAAGTTTGAAATCCTGATTGCAAAATCAATTTAAATGAGTTTTTTTTATATTTTAATGTAAAATTCATGACGCTACATAGGTTTTGTATAATCTTTATTAGATGCAAATTTGAGTTCCCCTGGCTTTCATAAAGAGGAAATGCTAAGGTCTCATCAGGCCTTTGAGAAATAAGCAAGAATCTTACAATGATTGGCTTCATTTTTTTTAAAATTAAAGCATTCTTATAAGCATGGTGCAAGTGCAGGAATATGAAAGGCCGGTAGATGTGCTGTATTCAATAATTCTCTCCAGAATGATACCTCAAAGGGCATTTGAGTGAACAATGATCTCTTCAACTGAAATGCATCATTTAAATGTAAATCAGCCACAAAGGACCAATTATTTCACATTTAAAATAGCATGGAAACTGAGAAGGTGCAAAAAAGTGCAGCTGGATATTCAAAACATCCATATGTTCACAGCTGCAGACCCAGATCGGTTATAGCAAACCTTCAAATTGGGGAGACACTAAGCCTTCCCACCCAAAGCTGAACTGCCTTCAGTAATTCTAGACCACAGAATTTGCTCCACACACGGGTACAATATATTGCACAGAATGCCAGGGGAGTCTCACCTTATCGAGTTCATTTGATAGCTTCTTGTTGTCTTCACTCAGCATGATCCTCTCCCGCTCATATTTCTGCTTAAATTCGCCTTCAAACTCTTCCCTTTCATTTTGACTGCATTAACAAATATATATGTACATAAATACACAATACAAATAAGTGAAACTGTCTCGAAATTGAGTTATATTTAACCAGCAGCATCATATCGTTTACACGGAAGACATATCCCCATCATGAGTGCATCCTTGGCATGTTAATTCCAGAATGTGACTGCAATGTAATATGGATAGCAGGGATATGTTTAAAGGAACAAGCAGTTTAAGTAGTTCAACATTTATAAGAATTTGATTCCCTTGTCTTCAAGGCTCAGCTGTCAAACTGAAAGTGTGCTGCAGTCACTGGGAAATCTTAAATGTTCTCCTGTTCCTGTCCTGAAGCTATAAGCACAAGGTTTCGCACAGTCCTACTGGTCAAATGCCCTTTGTCACATATTTTTTTTTACAATTTGGGACAACAATCTCCTTTATGCTGGCCGTGGTGAGGCCACTTAGTCTGGAAGAAACTGCATGAAAGGTTGCTGGATAACGACTGTCGAAAGTGAATTGGATATATACTTAGAATGATACAAAACAAAACAAGGTCATCTTCAAGATCAGCATTTCCACATAGGACTTTACAAGAGCTCTTCCAGAAGCCCCTGCACTTTTCTCAATGCCCTGCAATTTTTTCCACTTTGAGTATTTATCCAACTTGCCTCTGAAAGTTGCTAATGAACCTGCTTCCACCATCCTTGACTACAGTGTAAACTCTACCACATACTTGTGGAGTCATAGGGTCATACAGCACAGAAAAAGGCCCTCCCACCCACCGTCCATGCCACCCATTGTACCTATCTGTACTAATTCCATTTCTCTTCCCATGCTTTGGTCCATTGCCTTCAATGGCTTATCACTGGTTTATATCCCAATTACCAAAAAAAACAAATCACCAGGAAACTGCAAATAGGGCCTGTACATGCAAATTCAAGTCATGAATATATATCGGAAGGGACCAATCCCAACAGGTAGCTCCTGAGAGCACCTCTGTACACTGATCTAAACAATGAACTCCATTCAAATAAGGCAGCTATTGTGTGTTCCATTTTAAAAAAAGAGGCAATGTTTTCTAGGTACCCAAGTTACTCAGTGGTTCTTTGCACTGCAGCACAAAATACTGGGAAACAAGTCCACTGTTTCACTTTCCAAAAACTAAGCCTTCTCGATCCCAATCTGACTGTGGAAAGGAGGCACTTCTTTCAAAGACATGTTCTCCTTGGCAGGGTTTGTTATTTCTCCATTATAATGTGCTACTTCAAATGTTGTACAAACCCTTTGAAATCTCTGCACACTTTCAATCCTGACCTCTTATGCAGCCCCCAATGTTGATCAGTCCACCACTGGGAGTCAAAATGTGTCCTATAATTGCAAATTTCAAAAGATCTGGGGTGTTTCACCAAGTTAAAAGCATGATACAGACCCAAGTGAGTACTGAATACTAACCAAGTCTGGCTTGTTAGGCATATATCATTGCTTCATTACTTAGAAATCTCAAGCAGCAAGGGGGGTACTGCTGTCCTACTGTGAAACCAGCACAGGGACAACTCATCACCCACAGTGTATTATACACTTATCAGATTTTTACAATTTTGAAATTTAGCTGGTCACATCAAAAAGCCAGTTTTAACACATCCCTCATATTATAATGTTGCTGCTTGGATATTTAACTAAAAAAGTGCCCCTGAAGCAACAATGATCACTGCCTACAGCTTCTCAATTAACATCCAACAATACATTACAAATTATTCTGAATACTACACACATGACAACTAGAAAAAATATTTTATTAAGCCTTCTCAAAACTGAAGAATTGGTAGTAAATGAAGTTGAATGTCTAGATTTGGCAGTCAGCTGTAGACTAATCAGATACCACTGGGAGCAGAAAACAAGGGTCAGCAATGGACTCATGCTCGAGACACAAGAGATTACAGATGCTGGAACCTGGAACAACAAACAATCTGCTGGAAAACTCAATGGGTCGAGCAGCATCCATGGTTGGGGGAAGGAACTGTTAACGTTTCGGATCGAAACCCTGCTTTAGGACTGAGAGTGGAGATGGCTGGTATAATGAGGAGAGGGGAAGTGGTGAGTGGATTGAGGAGGGGTGAAAGATGACGGGCAGGTTTCACCAGGGAGGGGAGTGGGTGGAGCTGGGAGACAGTGGCGGGTGGATGATAGATGGAGGCAGGCAAAGATGAACAAATAATGATAAAAGCAAGGTGGGAGAAGGGGAGGGTGAAGATTGGAGACAGCTACTGGGGGGTGATAAGCAGGAACACAAAGGCTGGAATCTGATAAGTAAAGGAGTGATAATGGGAACCATTAAGGGAGAGGTGAATGGCAGATGGAACCAGAACCAGATAGGGGAAGGGGCGGGGGGAGAGGAGAAGGGGAAACCTGTGGGTAAACTATGTGTGTAGTGGGTGGATGGAACAACCGGGGGGGGGGGGGGGGGGTGGTCAGTGGGTGATGGGGGGTTGAGGTTGGGAAAGGGGACAAAAGTGGGAGGACCAGAGAAGGATCAGAAGGGGGAATGGGGAGGGGGAACCCACTGAAGGGGAGGGTTTCCTAAAATTGGAAAATTCAATGTTCATGCCTTTGGGTTGTAGACTACCCAGGCAGAATATGAGGACTCATGCTCACTTGATGTTCACAAGGCCAACTCGAGTATAACTCTTCTTCACAGCATTAATGTACCACGGGATCTTGGGGTCCAAGTCCATAGCTCACCGAAAGTGGCCTCTAAGTAGATAGGGTTGTAAAGAAGACATATGACATGCTTGCCTTTATTAGACGCGGCACTGAGTATAAGGGTAAGGAAGTCACAGTGAAGCTACATTAAACTTTGGTTAGGCTGCACTTGGAGTATTGTGTGCATTTCTGGTTGCTCCATGGAGGATGTGGAGGCTTTGGAGAGGGTGCGGAAGTGGTTTACCAGATGTTGCCTGGATTAGAAGGTATGAACTATAAGGAGAGGTTGGACAAACTTGTGTTCTTTTCTCTGGAGTGTTGGAGGCTGAGGGGAGAACCAATAGAAGTTTATCAAATTATGAGAACCATAGATAAGGTAGACAGTCAGAACCCCTTACCCAGGGTGGAAATATCAAATATTAGAGGGCACAGCTTTAATGTGAAAGATGGAAAGTTTAAAGGAGATGTCCAGGGTGCCTGGAACGGGCTGCCAGGGGTAGTGGTGGAAGCAGTGGTGTTTAAGGGGCTGTTAGACAGACACATGAATATGCAGGGAATGGAGGGATATGGATTACGTACAGGCAGAAGAGAGTTAGCTTATTAGGCATCATGTTTGGTGCAGGCATTGTGGGCCGAAGGGTCTGTTCCTGTGCTGTACTGTTCTATGGTCTATCTGCACTACATGGAGCTTGGGCGGGGAACATGACTGATGCAAAAAAAAATGTAAAACATCACAAACACATTAATGGTCCACAGCTCAAAGCTAAAGGGATGTTGTCCCTTCAGCAAAAGTCACATATACAGCAGAAGGGAAACATGCTGGGGCTACTTAAGTATTTCTTGTATTTAAGGGGAAGGTTTTAGGGTGGTGAAGAAGGAAAATAGGTCAAAAATCCCATTGCAGAAGGACCAAAGATCTGTGGGCAATTGGCACTATTCCAGCAAGACCTCTTTTTTACTCTTAACTTTGGCAGCTTCTGAACTTTCTTGTAAATGCCTTCACTTCCTACATCCTACCTACATAGAGTGAAGTACTGGTTTTACTGAATTACCAGTACCACTGCTGATGGTAGCACTGGAACAATGGGGAAATGGAAATGATCGAATGAAGGAGCACAGCAGTCCACCATTCATTCACTGTGCCTGTATCAGCTTAGTAATAGAACTCATTTAGTCCCATTCTTTTGTCCTTTCTCCAGACACCTGCAAACTACTTCTTATTGAGAATGTACCATGTATTGTACAAAGTTAAAATGCAATGAATCTCCTTCATACCCTTACGGAATGAGGATGTTTAAGACGTTAAAGCTGTCATTTGAGATGACAGTCTGAGGAAAGTATTGTAAACATAAATTTAAATCAGCACACAACAGAACATACACCTAAATGAAGCTCTCAGTCCTCTGTTGACTGCAACATTCCTATGCCATTTCAAATAAATTGCAAAGCTGACTTACATTTAAATGTCAAAGTGCATTTGATCATATGATAACCTGACCAGATATCTTGATCCTTGGAGAGGAACAACAATAGGGCCACGTAACACGGTAGGTCCCCTCGGTCCGTGAATGGGAATGCAGAACAGGATAGACTTTGATGGTTTACTAGTAGAGGTGTTTTGAATGAAGCTGTCCAAGAGTTTACAGCAGGAATACTTGTAAAGCACAAAGTCTGTTTCAGTTTTACTGTGAAGATAGATCAGACTTTGTGTTTCCCTACAACTCAAATCCCTGCTCCATATTGAGAGATTCCATCTGCATGTGGAGACTAAACATTCCATGATCTACTCGCCCTCCAGCATTCACTCAAAATCTGATTCTAATAATACATTTCACTCTTTCAGAACCATTGACCTATAGATTGCAACAAAATTGTTCCAGGACAAGTTTGTTCTGAAATCATTAGCACTGTTACTGTATTTTTCCAAAAGCCCTGATCTGTCCCAGGAATCAAGTACACCAATGTGACTCCAATTGAAAACGAGAAATTGAAGATAATTCTGTGCATTTCTGGGATTGGATACTGGCTGCAAGGCACTGTGCCTTCTTCAAATCGCAGAAACGGTTATCATCACATCATAAATGCATGTCTGAGCAACAGACAAAGGACAACATCACAGAGAGTGGAGAGATGCAAAATAGATAGAAACAGATGTGCCAGATGCTAAATTGCCCAAAGCTTTAAAATAAGCTTTACTGAAAAAAGGTGGTATTTAGACATAACAGCATCAAAATCTCAGGATATTCCAAATCCAATTGTAGTCACTATTTTTAAATAGATAAGCACACTAATCTATTCATGCATTGCAAGGACACACAAATAGAATGTGACACAGATGACCAGTAAACTTGCTTTTGTTTTATTAGAGGTGCTCAGCATATCAGGTAACATCTGTGCAGACAGCACGATTCTGTTAAAGGGTTCCTGAAACATTAACTCTGATTCTCTCTCCTCAGATGCTCTCTCCGATGTTTTTATTTCAGATTTTCAGGAATTATGTATTTTGTTATTTATTGAGCTCAGAACAGTGGGAGAACTCCCAGCTTCTTCCAATACTTAATTAAATGATTTACATCTGCTGAACAATGGTAGAACCAGGATTTAATGAGGGCAGGCATGGTAGTGTAGCAGTTAGTGTAACGCTATTACAGTGCCAGAGACTCGGGTTCAATTCCTGCCGCTGCCTGTAAGGAGTTTGTACGTTCTCCGTGTCCGCGTGGATTTCCTCCGGGTGCTCCGTTTTCCTCCCACATTCCAAAGACGTATGGGTTAGGAAATTGTGGGCATGCTATGTTGGCGCTGGAAGCGTGGCGACACTCGCGGGCTGCCCCCAGCACACTCTACGCGAAAGATGCATTTCACTGTGTGTTTCGATGTACACGTGACTAATAAAGATCTATCTTAATACCTAATCTAAAATTCTTAATACAACAAGGAAGGGCAATATCGACTAAATGGTACAATTCTAACAAGCGTGCAGGGAGAATGGGACCTGGGTGTATGTGTAAAAAGTGTTTAGAAACAGCAGGGCATGCCGATAAAGAGGTTATAGAAGCAGCAGGGCACGGTGATAGAGAGGTTACTAAATCATGTAAACCAGGATCGGGAGGCATGGAACACAAAAGTAGGGCAGTTATGTTGAAAATGTCTAAGACACACGTTATACCGCAGCTGGAGTATTGCATCCAATTCTGGTCACTTCAGGATGACAAGATCCTAGATTAGCTGCAGAAAAGATTTACTAGAATGGTTCCAGGGATGAGGGATTTCAGCTACCATGTTACACTAGAGAAACTGAGATGTTCTGACTGGAACAAAGACACTTTGATACAGATGTACAACATCATGATTGGTTTAGATTGGGTAAATGAAAGGAAGTTGCTAATATTAATGAATATTTTAAGAACCAGAAGGCACAGATCGAGAGTTATGGGCAAAGGATGCACGGAGGATGCAATAGAAATATTTTTACATAGATGATCTGTAACTCACAACCTCTTAGGTTGGTGCAAACAGTCGATTAAAGCTTTCAAGAGAGAAATGGATAAGCAGTTGAGGGAAAATAATTTGTAGAGATATGGGGAAAGTGCAGGGAAATGAGACTAATGGCATTGTTCTAACAGTAATAAGTTACCTTCTGTGCCTTAATGATTCTTTTAATATGTGATTTTAAAGTTACTCCCTAACAATCAGAACATCTGGTCATTTTCCTACATGATGATTCACAAGTACTCCATCGGTGGCACAGCACATTTGAAGTTCGCAGCACTAACCTTAGAGGTAGATCACGGCCAACCCTTGAGCATCCTCACGTTGCATGCAGAAAAGATTTAGTAGAATGGTTCCAGGGATGAAGGATTTCAGCTACCAATTTTATAGTTTTTTTTATACAACACTCTGAAAGATTTCAAATAAGTCTTATTGAAAGTCATTTGACTTGCTTCATTAAATCAAGTGGTTGGAAGCTTAACCTATGCCTTTGGATGATTAAATGAGTTGGGTAGCGGTGACAACAATGCAAACAGTACAGGAACTGGACGAAAGAATGGTTCCAATTGCCTTTCGTTTTGCTAAAATTTTTGCTTTCATACTCAACTGCACTGACTCATGCAGGATTTACCAGTAGGAACAGGTTAAGAGCTCGATGAAAGACGGGTGTTCCAACTTTAAGGGATTGCCAGCGGAACTATCAAATTGAATGAATCTCTTTCTGTTCCCTCTGCCTCAATCTTTCAGAATAATGACTTACCTAACATATAACAACTAGCTCAAAAGAACAAGGGGGCAGATTTCCCACTGAGTTCTGCCGCAAGATAAGCTTGCCACTGGGCTATTATGTAATATAGACAGAAGTGCAGCCTTCCATTCACCAGAGCTTCAGTGCCAGAACATATGTGTTGCCAGCTTCCCCACTTCCCAGGGTGGGAAATCTACTTAACAAGCCTGCGTCAAGTTAGACCTGCTGCAAGTACAGCAGTCTCTTTAAAATGAAAGGGAAACATCAGTGGTTGGGAAAAAGTAGAGATTTTTATTAGGTTTAGTCAACTTAAGTGTTTTTAGTTATTGTAAGGCGGTTTGTTTTATATTTCAACTTAAGTAATGATTATAATTTTAACTTTTTTTTCAAATGCATGAATGTCAGACATTCAGAAACATTTAATAAGGGTGACAGCTTTGGCAGTGAGTGAGCCTCGGGGATTGGGTGAAAACCTCACAAATAGAGTTTAATGTGGGGAAGTATGCATGTCAGCAAGAGTTTCAGAAGGCAGATTGGAGAGAGACTGCAAATGAGTGAAGGTCAGAGGGATCTGGGTGTTTCAGTGCAGGAATCACAAAAACATTAGCAGACAATCCAACAAGTAGTTAAGAAGACATTTTGGCCTTGATTGTGAAGGGGTTGGAGTTTAAGAATAGGGAGGTTTTGCTAAAGTTATACAGGGAGTTGGTGAGGCCACACCTGGAATACTGAGCACAGTTTTACCTAAAAAAGGTTGTAGCATTAGAGGGAGTCCATAGGAGATTCAGCAGGCTCGTTCCTGGGATAATAGGGAATTGTCTTATCAAAAGAGGCTAGAGAGTTTTGGTCTGTTTTCCCTGGAGTTTAGAAGAATCTGGGGTGACCATATTGAAACACATAAGATCAAAAGGGGGCTTGACAGGGTAGATGTTGGGATATTTCAACTGGTGGGAGAGTCACTAACAAGGGGACATAGTACAAAATAAGGGGCCAGTAATTTAAAACTGAGACACATAGAAATTTCTTTCGTTAGAGGGTAATGAATCTCTCGAATTCTCTGCCTCAGAGAGTGCAGGAGGCCGGATCATTGAAAGCATTTCAAGTAATAAATATTTGAAAGTTCGAGGAATCGAGGGTTACTGGGAACTGGCACAGAAGAGCAGCTGAAGCCAGCATAGATCAGCCGTGATCAACTGAATGGTGGGACAGGCTTGAGGGGCCTGGGTGCACGCAAGGCAAAGTTTTTCACTGTACCTTGGTACATGTGATAATAATAAACCAATATGTTCTGTCAGTGCACTAAGAGAAACTCTGAGTTGCATTGCCAAACTGGGCCAATGCAATGTAATGGGAGACAAATCCTCAATGGAAGAAGCAAGTCAGCAAGTGATCTTAGGATCACCAGCTATGAATCACTCCGTAGAACATAAAAGAGGAGGAGGCCAATTGGCCCCTTGAGCCTGGTCTGCCATTCAATATGACCATGGCTGATCCATTCTTGGCCTCAATATCCTTTCCCACTCTGTCCCCACGTTTCTGACGCCTTTGCATCTTAAGTGCTTGTTAGTTTCAGAGAGGAATATGTTCACCGACAGCCTGTATAGCTCTCCGGTAAAGGGAATTCAAAAATATTCAGAACCCTGAGAGAAGGAATTCTTCTGCATCGCCTTCTTAATTGGGTGACACCTTATTCTGAAACTGTGCCCCCTGGTTCTGGATACGCCCCCTTAGGGAAGTAACCACTCAGCATCCAGCCTGAGATTCCCCTCACAATCTTATATTTCAATGAGAAAGTTTCTCATTCTTACATACTCCAGTAGACCCTGCCTACTCAACCTTTCTTCATGCAGGAATCGACCTTCTCAGCACAGCCTCCAATGGAAGCACATCCTTTCCTAAATATGGAGGGCAAGTGTGCACACAATACTCCAGGTGCAGTCTCATCAAAACATCCCTTGTTTTATACTCCATACAACTTGCAATAAGGGCAAACATTCCATGCTGCATCTGCATGCTGTTTCTTTCATGTACTAGATGCCAAGATGCATTGCCATATTTTGTAGTTTTGCTTCATTTAAATAATAACTTCCTTTTTCATTCTTCTTTCCAAAGTGGAAAATCTCACATTCTCCCACATTATACTAGAGCCGTGGACATCAGCTCAGCACAGCCTCCCCTCCGTGGACTCTGTCTATACTTCCCGCTGCCGCAGTAAAGCAGCCAACACAATCAAAGACCCCACCCACCCCAGACATTCTCACTTCTCCCCCCTCCCATTGGGCAGAAGATACAAACGCCTGAGAGCACGTACCACCAGGCTCAAGGACAGCTTCCATCCCGCTGTTATATGACTCTTGAATGGTTCCCTAGTACGACAAGATGGACTCTTGACATCACAATCGACCTCATTATGACCTTGCACCTTATTGTCTGCCTGCACTGCACTTTCTCTGTAGTTGTTACACTTTATTCTGCATCCTGTATTTACTTTATCCTGTACTATCTCGATGTACTGTGCAATGAATTAATCTGCATGAACAGTATGCAAGACAAGTTTTCACTGTACCTTGGTACAAGTGACAGTAATAAACCAATTCTAATTCCGCCTGCTAACTTCTGCCTACCCATCTCTTGGTAGGCTCTGTGTCCTCCTCACAACTTGCTAACCTACCTATCTTTGTATTATCAGCAAATTTGGTTGCAGTACATCCAGTCCCTTCATTCAAATCAGTTTTATATAGATGAGGCGCCAGCACTGATCCCAGTAAACAGTACTGCCTGGCAATCGAAAAGTGACTTGCAGAAAGGTACCAACTCTAGTCACCATTTTCTCTTAGCCACTCTTCTATCAATGCCCATAGTCTCGAGGATGCGAAAGGTGCCTTGTTGTTACCATTATATTTCAGTTGGCTCCAAGTAAATAGCAGCTGATTCACATGCAAAGTTCTTGCTCCTGGTGGTTTTTCACCGTGGGAATTGGTCAAGTGAACCAGGCACACTTACCTTTCTCTCCTGGTTTTTTCTAACTTGTCTTTTAAAATCATTATTTCCTTCTTGAGGGTGAGATGCTGTCCCTCTGCATCCCGAAGCTCCTTCTTCAAGTTCCTGATCTCAGTAGTATGCAGGGCTTCCCGTTTAGACAGCTCCTCCTCATAGAACACGGTCTTTTTCTCCAAGTCAGCTTTAAGCTTTGCCACTTCCTGCTGATGCTCTGTACTGCTCACACCAGGGGATCGTCCAACCTGCTTCTGCTGTTAACAAAAAATGTTTGGAGCTGTAATAATATAACCAGTTACATGCCATATTGCCCAACATCAGAAAAGTTTAACATCCTGTATTCCATTCACAGCCATATTGTGATGACCAAATCAATTCATGAAGTTCATTGCTCTTAGACAACAGAAGACCAACATTTCTACTACAATTTCAGATGTCAAACTTGTTTCAGTGTATAAATGTCATGCCTAGGAGCTGGTACCAATTATTTGCATCCATTAAGTAGACTAAACTTACATTTTACTACTCATTTAACTGCCCCAGTAGTTAGGAACTGCTACACTGTTGGAAATTCCATCTTTTAAACCAAGGAGTGTCTGGTTTAACATGTAGACTTAAAAGATCCTGTGCCAATATAGCAGGGACTTCTCCTAATATCCTGATCAATGCTAATGTTTAAAACACCACTTGAAATAGATACTCTGGAGGACTCTTGCTGTACGACTGGACAAGCTGGCTATCACGCTTCAAAAAAAGAGAGAATTCATGGGCTGAGTGTAGGCTCAGGCCAATTCAACCATTTAATCAGTTCACAGTCATCAAACTGATTGAATGGCTGAATTAGCCTTAACCCCATTTATCTACCCTTTTCTATTTGTAGAATATAAAAGATAAAGAAATGAAATTTCTTCCTACATTCACAAAGCCATGAAAGTTTGGTGCCTACCTCTTATACAGTAGCTTACTAAATATCAGTATAATATTTTCAGTGTTAACATGGAGAATGCTGCAGAATTCAATATACAATGGGGTGACTTGTTTGGTGATGACAGCCTGCTCAGCAGTAATATCACAGAGTCTTTTACATCCATTAGGAATGTGATCGGTGCGTGGATTTAACATTTCATCTAATGAATAGTTCCAACAAGGTAGCACATCTCATGTATCGCAGTATAGTATTAACCTAGATTACACCTTCCAAAGATGGAGTGTGGTTTGGCCGCTGACCACCTGCCTCAGATGCCAGGATTATCAAATAAACCATGCTGATTCCTTCAAGAATACATGCCAGCTAAGGTATACTGTTTTTTTGCTTCTACTGAATGACAGTAAGCCCTGAAAACTAAAGAGAAGTAAAAACAGCTTTAAATAAAAGCACAGAATGTTGGAAGAACTCATCAGGTCAAACAGCATCTGTGGAGCAAAAACAAGAGCCAATGTTTTAAACTTTCACCAGAACTGATGGATGTTCATTGACCTGTTCCTCTCTTCGCAAACGCTGCCTGACCTGGTGAGTATGTCTGGCATTTCCATTTTTATTTCATAGTTACAGCAGCTGCAGTTTTATTTTGCTTTTGAAAAGCTTTAAATATTTTGGCTATGGGGGCATGGTTTTCAAATAGGGGGCATGGTTTTCAAATAGGGACCCCTAAATTTAATCTTGCACAAAACCAAAGGGTTTCCAAAATCCTTTTAGACTTTTCTGTGTTTGCTGACTTAGTAGCATATTTACCTGATGCTACTTTAAATTAAAAACTAACAAACAATAGCCCTAGTGGGGTTTTAATACTTCTAGGGAATCCCATGGATTAATATTAGTAAGTAGATCATAGTAATTAAAACATGCCAATTTTCTAGAAATATACTTCTCTGTGACTGATTGCAACAATAATATAAATGAGATACTCCAAAGTGTTGTTCAAACCTCCCTTTCTTTTGGTTTTATCCCCTTCTCTGCCTTATAGAGTGAGGCAGCATCTTTCCTCTGGGTCGGTGTTTGCAACTGACAGACCAGGGCCAAACTGTCCTATTTTGTCACACGAACTCTTTGGGAAGCACTGAGCTGACATAATGCCTTACAATTCATCTCATTAGAAGCAGGAGACAATGAAACATGTTTCTTAAATTTCCTATCAGCCAGTCTCACCTTGAGCCCCTCAAGTTCATCCTCCAACTGCTTTGCGTACTGCTCGCTCCGTTCTCGCAGCTTCCGCTCCTTCGTTGCCTCTGCAGCTGATTGTTCCATCTGCACATCCAGCTGGTTTGGGAAAACATCGATATTGGGTGATATGTTAGGTACACAAGGGCCATCGTTATAAGCAGCCTGCCAGTGGAATTGTAGAAACCATCAAATACTGAGAAGTACTGTGAGACTGTGCGTTCCAGCTGAATGACCTCAACTAACAACTTAGTTTGAATGGGAACAATCACATTTATATAAATCACTAAGACTTTGTGTATGGGCACTTCCATGTATTCCTTTTGAGAACAGTGTCAGTCATAGAGTTATATAACACAGAAGCAGGCCCTTCGGCTCAACTCATCCATGCTGAACAAGTTGTCTACCTGGGCTAGTCCCATTTGCCTGCATTTGGCCCATATCCCTCTAAACCTTTTCTATCCATGTACCTGTCCAAGTGTCTTTTAAACACTGTAATTGTACCTGCAGCTCTTTCCAGATACCCACCACCCTCTGTGTGGAAAAACTTATCTCTCAGGTCCACTTTAAATTTTTCCCCTCTCACCTTAAACCTATGCCCTTTAGTTTTAGACCCCACTACCCCAGGAAAAAGACTGTGACCGTCCACCTTATCAATACCCCTCATGATTTTATAAACCCCTATAAGGTCACCCCTCAGCCTCCTTCGCTCCTAGGAAAATAGTCCCAGCCTATCCAGTCTCTCCTTATAACTCGAACCTCCAGTCCCAGCAACATCCTTGTGAAACGTAACATTAAAAGTTTAATCAAAATTATAACATTCAGTTTGAACAGGAATCAGACACTCTAGGTGATCAACAGAAGAGCCATTAATTCACAGCAACTGAATTCCATTTTATCACATGGGTCCAAACTTCCAAACCTCCATGAAGATAACTACGTCCAGTCAGGGCTACTTGATTTTAGCTCTCATTACAATACAGGCTTGGTTTGAACATGAATTGTACAGGCAAAGTAAAAGCAATTCCCTTCACATCAAATGCACAATGGGGATCATAGAATTGAAACCATGCACAAAAGAAGATCACACCCCCATGATATCTTTGGAGTTTAAGGTACTGTTCTAGCTCCAACCATTTTCAGCTGTTATATCAATGAAAGCAGTCGTTGCTTAGTTCTATTCACACTCCTCAGAAAGTGAAGTCCAGGTTCACGTGCACAACAAGACGTGGACGACATTCAGGCATCACCTGATATGTGGTAACATTTGCATGACCTGGTGTTATGCATGACCACTTACCCACCACAAAGCAGCCCTCTTGACTGCAACACATTCGCCTGTACATATCGCCTGTGGCTTGTTGAGGCTACTCTGACAAGATATCCCAGACCTCCAACCTTTGTAACCAGAAGGACAGGAGCAGCAGGGACACGTGAATGTCTCCTCTTTAAGGTTTTCATCCAGGTTTCAAACTACCCTGACTTGCATCTACATTTCTGCTCCTTTATCATGTTGCATCAAAATCTTGCAATAAACGACAGACTGCAGCAATCCAAGAATTTTCCAAGTACTATTTGGAATGGAGAATAATTGTCAGCATTACCGGTGCCAAAACAGCAGATTTATTCTCAAGCAATAAGAGAAAAGAAAATACCCAGCTGGTTAGGTAGCATCTGTGGAACAAAAAACAGAGTTCAGATTTCCATTTGAAGTGTCTTGGTCAGAATGGGGAAGAAAGAAAACAAGTTAGTTTTAAGTTGCAGAGTGTGAGGGGGATGGATAGAGCAAAGGCAAAGATTTACATATCTAAAATAACATTTAAGTAGGGCTTATTGCACAGGGAGAAGAAAGAAAGCCCCACTTACAGACAAGATAAGAAACAGAACAAGGGATGTAAAGATTGGATTTCGCTATCATTAGATATGATGATCAGGTGAACCCAGATTTAAGACTCAGAGACTTGAAGGCTACCAGAGACAATAAAGTCCAAGGGAAGTAAGGATACTTGAGATGTCTAAGAAGGGAGGTTAGTCATGCATGTACTTGTTCAGTCAGAATTCAAGGAGCAGACAACCTATGTACAACTATATAGAATGAGAATAAAGTTTATAGGAAGATTGTCTTCAGTAGGAAAACAACATTGATTTTTTTTCTCTGTGTTGGCCAGAATTGAGGAACAGATGATTACTTATACTGAGTTGACTGACAGCAGGTATCCTTAATGAAATTACATAATCCCAGTATGTGTCAAATCTGATTCTGAGACCACTTAGAACAAAGGCAGCACCGGCATAAAACGGCAAGCTCCCTTCAAATCTAAACCATTTTAAATAAGGCGCGCATACAATTCTGGAGGTACCTTCACTAATGGATGGTACCAGGGTAAGATGGTGGCCCATCATCGCTATCTGTGGAGCAACGAGAGATGGACAATAAACACCAGTGTTACCAGGGTCAAAGGTGAACAGATAGTTGCAAAAAGTTAAACCACTGAAATAGGTGCATTACTTTAGCAACCCAAAGCTGATTCCAATCAACAGAACTACTATAAGTCCTAAAAGGAGATACAAGGCAGATCAGAAAAGGCAATTCATGTGACAAATCCGATAGTTTGCACTGATACAACGGCATCCATTTCAGTAACTGCATTCACTACCCTTGACATGCATTCAAACCATAATGTTCATCCACTGTAACCAAGTTCTACATTGGGGCATTTGCCTTTCTTTACTTTCTCTCTAGTCAAGAACAGTGACAAAAAACAAATGGTGGGGGGGTGGGCGAAGAGGAAAAGTCGAGCAAGAATTCTAAAATGAAGCAGAACAGAAAGGAAAGGAATTAGAAATAGCCGGAACAAGAACTTCATTGAAATTTAGTTAGAGTTTAGAAATGTGTTTAAAATAAAGCCTAACATATTAAGTGGGTAATAACTGTACCACAGAGTTCATATAAACGCACAGTCAAAAAAAATAACAGTCAACTTTTCAGCCTTTGGTCTGTTTCAACGGAGAGAGAGAAGAATGCTTTCATCACCAGTGCAGCTCCTAACGTAAACATTATTGCACAATGGAGCACTCAACTAAGTATAGACTCATTCCTATTTTGCTTGGCATTGAACATCCAACAATACAGAACGAAGGTGGGCTGTGCATCAGGCAGCTGGCATCCTCTGTGAGCTATCACTTACAGTGAAGCTGTTTACCTTTGCAATATCAGACAGGAAACAGAGGTACAAAAAACAGACATTATATTATGTAAAAAAAACAAGAAAGTCTCCAATTCCAAGTATTTAAAATGTAGATATACGAATCCTCTGCATCTTCCTTATAAATTATGTTCAGAAGTTGAACTAATAACAGAAAAGTAATAAAAGACCAAGTGAGCGTGGGACCAGTCTAGAAAATGCAATTGAGTGGTGTACTAGGAAATCCGATATGTGTAATGCGTAGGAGTGTTTATATTACTTTAGTGGCCCGAGTTGCTGTTGCACAGTGTGAACAGGATACCAAATGGACCTCAGGTCTGGACCACTTCATGTACCATGGCATGTAACTGCATTCAATTTCTCCTCCTTGACTCTTGGTCACAGAATATTCATTCAAGCAAAAGTTTAAGGCACATTTCATAATTTAAAACAAAGAAGCTTTTTTTATTCATGACCAGAATGTAGACTTTGCTGGGAAGAATGGCACTCATTCCCCATCATCTCACATGGACCATTTTAGTGGATTGGTAAAAGTCAACTACATTGCTGAAGTTCTGGGCTCACATATAGGCCAGACAGGGTAAGGACAGCAGATTCATTCCCTGAAGGACATTGGTGAACTAAATGGGTTTTTACCCTATCTGGTAATTTCATAGTCACTATAATGCAGGGTTCTTAATAGCGATTTTACAATTACTTGAATTTTAATACCACAGCTGCCGTGGTGAGATACAAACTATTTCCAAACAAGAAGGCCTGTGATCTGGATAATCATCCATTCCCTCAGCCTCCGTGCTGCTATACCGAAGAAAGGATATATCAAGACATCGGTAGAAGATACAGGAGCCTGAGGGCACGTACCACTAGACTTGAGGACAGCTTCTACCCCACTGTGATAAGACTATTGAACGGTTCCCTTCTCCGATGAGATGGACTCTGACCTCACAATCTACCCTTGTTGTGACCTTGCACCTTATTGCACTGCACTTTCTCTGTAGCTGTGACACTTTACTCTGTACTATTGTTTTTACCTGTACTACCTCAATGCACTCTGTACTACCTCAATGCACTCTGTACTAACCCAACTGCACTGTTTAATGAATTGATCATACGATCGGTATGAAAGACAAGTTTTTCACTGTACCTCAGTACAAGTGACAATAATAAACCAATACCAATATATCCACAACATCTTGTTGTCTTTCCACTGAAAATACAATGAAGATATATACTCCTGACAATGTGGCTGCTCTCTTCACCAGATAACAACACGGGAGGTAAATATAATATTCTATTTAAAACATGAAAGAAATTGTCCAGAAACAGATGCAAGAGTGGGAAAGGATTCCCCTTTGAGAAAGTCCATCTCTTTACTCTGCCAACCCTTCTACTACCCTGGCATTGGAGTAAGTAACCAACATGTCCTCCGCTGCTGGAAGGGGAAGGGAAAGGTGAGCTGGGGTGAGAGGGAAGGGGAAGGACAGTCAGAGAGGGAAGGGGAAGGACGGTCAGGGAGGGGAGGGGCCCCTAACGTTAACTGGTCTGAAATCCCAATCCAAAACAGAAAATCAAACCCACCTCTTTTTTGGCCCGCTCCACTCTCCGCAGATCTTGTCGCAAACTCTCAGTTTTCTGCATCATTGCTTCCATTTCTTCCTCCTTGTCCCGGAGCTGGCGAGAAAGCTTCTGCTTTTGGGAGCGCAGGTCTGTAACTCTCTCATTCATCTCTGAGAACTCTTGCATTGCCAGTTTACGCTGACTGTGGGCATCTTTGAGCTCTTTGGTTTGTACTTTCAACCTTTCACTGGATTCAATTATTTCCTGAATGGAGGGTACAATTTAAAAATTAGAAGGCCATTTCAGATTCATTAAAAATAAATTACTCAAACAGGAAAGCAGAACAATAATGGACTGAAGGTGTACGTGAGTGAGCAGAATTAATAGTCACACTATGCAAAGAACCATCTGTAACTTGCTGTAGGGAAAATATAAAGCCATGTTTATAATTTCACTACTCCTAAACTTTCCCATGCATGACTTGTATTTACATTGTAACTCTAATAGAACAACATAATTTTAAACTCATTATACTTTAACAACGAAAAAGGGGGTGGTTTCATAAGTGCTTTCCAGCAGAAACAAGCAGGGACACAAAATTCTGAGAGGCATAGATAAGGAAGAGAGTAGGAAACCTTTCCCCATGGCAGAAGTGTCTAAAACTGGAGGGCATATGTTTAAGGTAAATGATAAGAAGTTTAGAGAGGATCCGAAGAACAAACTTTTCATCCAGAGGGTGGTTAGAATTTGGAACTGCCTGAGGGGTTTATGGAGGCAGATAACCTCACAACATTTAAAAAGTGCCTAGGGGAGCACTTGAATTGCCAAAGTATAGAAGGTTACAGATGAAGTGCTGGTAAATGGGATTAATACAGTACTTGATAGTCAGCATGAACATAGAACATTACAGCACAGGACAGGCCCTTCGGCCCACAATGTTGTGCCGACATTTTATCCTGCTCTAATAACTATCTAACCCCTCCCTCCCATATAGCCCCCCATTTCTCTTTCATTCATGCGGCTTTCTAAGAGTTTCTTAGATGTCCCTAATGTATCTGCCCCCACAACCTCTGCTAGCAGTGCGTTCCATGCACCCACCACTCTCTGTGTAAAAAAACTTACCTCTGACATCCCCCTTATACCTTCCTCCAATCACCTTAAAATTATGTCCCCTCATGTTAGCCACTGTCGCCCTGGGAAAAAGTCTCTGACTGTCCACTCGATCTATGCCTCTTATCTTGTACACCTCTATCAAGTCACCTCTCATCCTCCTCCTCCTCCTCTCCAAAGAGAAAAGCCCTAACTCACTCAACCTATCCTCATAAGACATGCTCTGCCATCCAGGCAGCATCCTGGTTAAAAATACGATGGGCTGAAGGCTGTGCTGCATGACTTGATGGACCTGAAACATATATTCTGTTTCTCTATCCACAGTTGCTGCCTGGCCAGTTGACTAATTTCGCCACTTTTGATATTTATGTTCCATGACGATGATTATATAAAGGAGTAAAAAACCTAAGAAGTAATTGTTTGTAAATTCCAGCTTATACCTATGATGGTCTGAAAGCCAAAACATGAAGAAAGGGGGACCTTATGACAATAACGCCACACACATGAATTTAGCTCCCCATCATCATCAGTTAACATAATCACAGGCACGATGCTGTCAAGCAAACAAGTCTACAATGTGGCTGTAGTGCTAAGGAACAGTGCATCATAGTTAACCTGTGCCCTTCCCCGCTATAGCCCTGCTATTCCAGTAAAGTTATTATGATAGCGAACTAACCACAATGAAAATTGTTCTTATAGGTCCTAACCACTTAAACCAGAACAAATCTGATCTAGAAAGTTAAAATCAACAGCAAAGTAATGAGAGGTATCAGCAATGGGACAATGAGCCACTTTCTGCACACATACTTCTGGCTGATGCTCAACGTGGGTTCTGCAAGAACTATTCAGCACCTGATCTCAGCAATCCAGCGTAGATACAGGAATCGAGTGAGGGAGCAAAAGCAAAAGTAACTGCCCTATACTATGATGATAATATTTGACAAACAAATAAAACTGCAGATACTAGAATCTGAAACATAAACAGACATGCTGGAAGAAAGGGCGGCACGGTAGTGTAGCGGTTAGCACGATGCTATTACAGCGCCAGCGATCGGGGTTCGATTCCCGTAGCTGTCTGTAAGGAGTTTGTACGTTCTCCCGTGTCTGTGTGGGTTTCCTCTGGGTGCTCCGGTTTCCTCCCACATTGCAAAGACGTACGGGTAGGTTAATTTGGGTTTAAAATGGGCAGTGCGGACTCGTTGGGCCGCAAGGGCCTGTTACCACGCTGTAAATAAAATTAAAAAAAAGAGTCAAGCAGCATCTGAAATGATGAAGAGTCATTGACCTGAAACATTAATTGATTTCTCTTTCCACAGATGCTGCTCGACTGGCTGAGTTCTTCCAGCATTTCTGTTTCTGTAACATTTGACTTGATTGGCACCAAGGTACCTGAGCAAAATGGAGGTCATCAAATCAGGGAAAGGTTCCAGCATAGAGTGAACCCATTGGGACCACGGAGCCATACCAGCTCTGTGCAAGAACAACTCAGCTAGTTCCACATCCCTGCCTTCTCTCCCTTAGCCCAGGATTTTCCTTTTCTTTCATGACTTACCAATTTTCTTTATGAATGCCACGATTGAATCTGCCTCCACGACATCCCCTGGCAGTGCATTCTAGATCCTAACCACTCACTGAACAGAAGAGGTTTTTTCTCATGTCACTTCCAACTCTTTTGCAAATTACTTTCATTCTATGTCTGTTCATGATCCTTACAGCAATGGCAATGTCCTCTGGTTCTTGACCTTTCCACTGATGCAAGCAGTTTTTCTCTTTTTACCCCATTTAAAGCCTTCACTCTATTTGTGATTCTGTCAGGTCCCCCTCAACAACATCTGTTCCAAGGAGATAAAACCCAGCTACTCTGGTTATTCCGCAAAACTAAAGTCCCTCTTTATGGAACTTGTCCCAGTAAATCTCTTCTGCTTCCTCACTAAGGTGTTCACTTCTTTCCAGAAGTGTAATGACTAGAACTAGGCACAATTCTCCACCAACCCGTTTTTATAAAAGTGCCTCATGAGTTCCTTGCTCCTATACTTTCTTCTTCTAAAACTGAGAATTATGAATGCCTTTTTAATTGCTTTCTGAACTAGAGTGCCATTTTCAATGATATTTGCACATATATCCCCAGATCACTCAAAGTACTCTTTTGAGAACTGTGCTCTCTAATTTATATTGCATCTCCTTATTCTTCCTACCAAAATGTAAATTTCATGATTCTCTGTTAATGAAGGTCAATGGGAAAATTGCCAGATTCAAATGAAGATTGTTTTGGTTACTGGAGACCAGTAGGTGAGGTCCTTAATGAGCACTTCACATCGGTATTCACCAAGAAGGACATGGATGATGGTGAGATCAGGGAGGGTTATGTTGATATTCTTGGGCATGTTGATAGTAAGCAGGAGGTGGTGTTGGGTGTTTTAAAAAACATTAAGGTGGATTAGTCCCTTGGGCCTGATGGGATCTATCCTGAAATACTGAGGGAAGCAAGGGTGGACATTGCTGGGGCCTTGACGGAGATCTTTGTATCCTCTTTAGTCACTGGTGAGGTGCCAGAAGACTAGAGATAGTTTAAGGGCAACAGGGACAGACCAGGAAATTATAGGCTGGTAAGCCTTATATCAGCAGTAAGGAGATTATTGGAGAAGATTCATCGCATTTGGAAAGGTATGGACTTATTTGGCTTGGTTGGGGACGTCCTGTCTCACAAATTTGATTGAGTTTTTTGAAGAAATGATGAAGACGATTGGGGAGGGTAGGGCAGTGGATGTGGTCTACGTGGACTTTAGTAAAGCATTTGATGAGGTCCCTCATGGTAAGTTGGTCCAGAAGATTAAGTCACATGGGATCCACAGTGAGTTGGTAAATTGGATACAAAACTGGCTTGGTCACAGAAGACAGAGGGCAGTGGTGGAAGGGTGTTTTTCTGACTGGAGGTCTGTGACCAGTGGTGTTTCACAAGGATCAGTGCTGGGACCGCTGCTGCTTGTAGTATAAATGATCTGGAAGAAAATGTAGGTGGTCTGATTTGTAAGTTTGCAGGTGACATGAAAACTGATGTTGTTAAGTTTATTTTGTTGTGTAAGTTATGTATAATTTATGTTAATTTAAATTTATGTTAATTTAAATTTATGTTAAGTGATGTTTGTCATGTTTGTAATGTACTGTGCTGCTGCTGGGAAAAAAAACTAACATTCATGGCATTTACAGTATACCCTGGGAATGCATGGCTGTGACAATAAACTTGAACTTGGTTGGTTGTCAAAGGATACATAAAGATATAAGATCAGCTGGAAACTTGGGCGAGGAGACGGCAGATGGAATTTAACCTGGACAAGTGTGAAGTGATGCATTTTGGGAGGTCAAATACAAGAGGAAATTGAAAGTTTACTGTACATGACAAGACCCTGAGGAGCAGTGATGTATAGAGGGATCTTGGGTGCAGTCCCTAGCTTGTTGAAAGTGGAAACACAGTTGAATAGGGTAGTAAAGAAGGCATACTTGTCTTCATCGGTAGGGGCATTGAGTATACAAGTTGGTAAGTCCTGTTGCGACTGCATAAACCCTTGGTGAGGCCACATTTGGAGTACTGTATATAGTTCTATCTGCACAGTATAGGAAGGGTGTGGAGGCTTTGGAGAGGATGCGGAAGAAGTGCAGCAGGATGTTGCCTGGATTGTGGAGAGTATTAGCTATAACAAGAGGTTGGACAAACTCAGATTGTTTTCTCTGAACCGCTGGGGGCAGAGGGGGCGAGCTGATATATAAAATTATGAGATAGGGTAGCTGGTCAGAGTCTTCTTCCCATGTGGAGATGTCAAATACTTGAGGACGTAGCTTTAAGGTGAAGGGGGGGGGGGATTTGCAAGGCAAGTTTTTTTTACACAGAGAGTGGTAGGTGCCTAGAATGCAGTGCCAGGAGAGGTGGTAGAAGCAGATAGCAATGTTTAAGAGCCATTTCGACATATACATGAACAAACATAGAATAGAGGGATATAGACCAAATGCAGGCAGATGGGATTAGTTTATTTGGCATCATGGTCGGCATAGACATGGTGGGCTGAAGGGCCTGCTCTTGTGCTGTACTGTTTTATGTTCAATCACAGCAATCCTGTGCGTCACTGTAGGAATCCTTTAGTGCAATGCACTTAGTGGTTTTGGCTTACTCCTTCTCCCACTGATGCACTGTAATGGCCTTTTCTCCATTACAAGGTTAGTAGGGCTGTTTGCGAGCAATTCCATTGTTTAGTTCTATTTACTCTCCTCATCAATGAAGAAGACTATGCCAGCTGACAGCTGAACCCAAACGGTCTCCAGACCTGAAGCAGGCAACATCTGTGTCACTTAAGTGCCAATTATCTTCCAACATGAAAAGGCTTTACTACTCTTTCTTAATCTTCAACACCCTTATCAGAGAAATGCACAGGAAATGTTAAAATGATAAAATTAAAGACACTTTAAATGCTCACTGCATTTATAACTAGTTACATGGATTAATGGCACAAATAGAAGTGATCAGGTATGATCTAACTGTCATCAATAATGTACCTCAGTGTGACCAAGACAGGAATGAAATATTCTAGAGCATTCAACACTAAGGAAGGACACAGGGTGATAAGGGAGGAGTGGTGAGAAGTGTTGTTGTGGAATTAGAATCAATTTGGGTAGAGCTCAGAAACAGCAAAGGGCAGGAAACATAGGTAAAACTTACTTACAGGCCATCAAATGGCAATAGTAACATTGAGCGAGACACAAATCAGGAAATTAGAGGTGCAGGTAACAGGGGCACAAGAGCAATCAAGACAGACTTACCTACATATTGGATGGGCAAATCAAATTTGCTGTAATAAGGTGGAAGATGAATTTATGGAATGTATTCTAAATCTGTTATGAGTCTATGAGTTTTTAGATCAATATGTTGAGGAACCAACTATTTTGGATCTTGTTTTCTGCAACAAGAAGGGATTAATAATCTTGTTGCCAAGGGCGCATTGGGGGAGAATGCCCACAATATTATAGAATTTTACATTGAGTTTGAAAGCGATGCCGTTCAATGCAAAATTAAGTTCTTGAATCTTAGCAAAGTATGTGAAGATATGAGAAGAGAATTGGCAGCAGTTGATTGGAAGAATATATTAAAAGCTATGATGGTGGACAAGCAATGGTTAGTATTTAATGATTCAATACAAAAGTTGCAAGGAAAAGTGATTTACCTCAGGGATCATTTTAAAATTCAAGAAATTGATAAAGAAAGGTAAGATAGAATATGAAAGATGATGGGCGAGAAATTAGAACAAACTATAAGTGAGTAACAAATCCTACATTTGCAGAGGCACTGGAGTTCCCTGGTACAAGACTGTTGGAGAATACGATGCAGGCAGGATAAAAATAATATGCAGTTTTGCAGCTGGTAGTTGGACCAAATCTTCTGGACTGTTGCAGGATTTTGGTACTAACCTCCTTTACTGCACCTACAATATTATGGCCCAGCTCTAAAACCAAATCTCCTCAGCTTTCAACCGCCTAGCTCACGTTAACTATTTTTTATTTATTCATGACCCACTGACATGGCTGGAGTGGCTAACGTATCTCTAAATGCCTTTGATAAAGTAGTGGTGGTGGTGAACCTTGTGGAAAGTTCTCTCACAGTGCTGTTGGGTTGAGACTCTTAGGATTAAATGAATCCAAGTTTTTCACAAGAAGTACCACGGTCTTTCATTGAGCTAATTGCTGTGAATTTCGTGAACCACTTGCCTCATTCTCTTAATGAGGATTTTGAATTGAAGACTCAGGATAATTGACTCACCTGACAACATGACAGTCTTTTCATATTCATCAAGTCAAAATCATCCATAATTTTAGGCTTGTAAATCACTTAGCTTTCTCCAGCGGAAATGGTTCTGGTATTTCAGTCTCTGCTCATTAATATATTTTCTCATTTCTAGCTTGCATGCTCTCTGAGATTCTAGATTTAAAAACTCAAGGCGGCACACTGTAGCCTATCCAATGCTTTGTATGAATTCATTACTAACTCTTTATTCCTATGTTCTTGTCTCTTTCAGATGACTGACCTGTAGTATGTTTTCAAATGCTGTTTGTGGTTCCTCAATTTATTGTGGCACTTTGCCATTATTTCAGGAGATTGTTTTTTTGTTTTGCTGTTGACAGATGTCCCAAGTAGAAAGGGAAGACAAGACCCATCAGGTTACATGTCATCATCAGCTTACAGCTGGCCTTGTGCATATTTTATCAGACACTTGCAAGAAATTCAGTTTAACATGGGTGAATATTTCTAAAAGCTGTGGCCACCATTCTAGCCTCCTCACCCTTTCTGTGAAGTGACAGGAGCAACAGCACTTGAATGTGCAATTACCTTTTGAAGATCTTCTTTCTCTTGCTTTGCAGTTTTGATTTGTTTCTCAAGTGCTTTAATTTGCCTGCAGCCCTCTTCAAAATCTCGTCTGATGAGGCTTGCTTCTTCGAGCTGCTGCTCCAAGTGACCAGAATCTGGAATAAGTGCCAAGGATAATTGGTTACTTTTCTCACAGAGCACTGATAAATCAGATTGCTTGTATCTTAAAAACTGTCCATCTTCATTAGTAAAACATTATCATAAAGAGAGCCTGGTGTGAGAAACAAAATATTAAAGCAGTATTTATGTTATTTTGGTTGGTAATAAGGCTGATGGGTGCTGAAACAAGGATATGATGGAAACCCAAGCCTACTTATGCCAGATGTGTTGAGGTGGTTCAGGATGATGTGATGGATCTTACCATCAGATTGGTTGCCACCAGCTGTCCCAACAACCCTGGATCCAATGTAAAAATATACACCAGCACCAGCGCCCACCCAATCTAATGTAAGCACTACCAGTATCCCACCAACCCATTAATAAAAAAGTCTCTAGTAATCCACCAAAAATGAAAAACTTAATTGCCTAAAGCACTGTCCATACAATGTTGCAATAGTTAACTACATGACGCAGGTATTAATGACCCCACCAACTTCAAAGCAAAGCACGTAGCAAGTTTTTCAGATATCCAATACAAAAAGAGCCAGCAGCCTCAGCATCCTGCAACCCAATACACAAAAATCCTCTGCCCTAGTAAAACCTAATTAGAAGAGACTCTTCTAACTATCATTGCTGGTCCTCAAAATAGGCATTATGGGCACTTCAGTATGGAACACCACATGGAATCTATATGCATTGACTGCATATTGTGGAATTAGGAGAAAACCACTGAGAATTTTATTTGTAGATCTCCAATGAAAAACGTGGCTGTTTGAATACTCAGGAATCATGTAGTGCTGCATGGAGAACCAGGTAACACCCTTCCACACTGCTCCCAATGAATCATGTGTCTACCTTGAACAAATCAAATTGCGGATGGAGAAATTCTGGAGCTTGCTGACAGCTTGCTTGCACACTATTGCTTTGGTTCCCATGTCATCAAAAAATTTACGAGAACGAAATCACAACTAAGAAGATAATTCCTACAGGGCACAACTATTGGGTAATACTGATAAGCTGTGACTCTTTTCACTGGGAAAAAATAATTAAAAGTGACCTATAGAAGGCTTTAAAATTATGAAGGTATTTAGAAAATGTTTCCCCATGGAGCGCCCACAACCAGGTGCCACAAATCCAACAATAGTCAAAAACCGACAAGAAGTTAGAACTTGCTACTGCAAGTAGTGGCTGATAAATTGCATGGGTAGCTTTAAGGGAAGACGAAACAAATATGAAGGAAAAATGAGCAACAAGCAATCTGCTGGAGGAACTCAGCAGATCGAGCAGCATCTGCAGGGGGTGTGGGGGTAAACTAATTGTTGACATTTTGGGTCAAAACCCAGCATCAGGACTGAGAGGGGAGATTACCGAACAGTTCGCAAGTACATTTTTAATGTAAGATTAGTGCATATGGGTGGTTGATGGTCAGCACAGACCCCATGGGCTGAAGAGCTTGTTTCTGTACTATCTCTTTCTATGACTCGATGAACGCCTCCTGCTTTAAAACTAAGGCCGATAGCTTAAAAAAAACAAAAGAACCTGTACTTCTTTTAATGTATCCCCATATCCTTTGGTGTTGCCAGAGTTTCATTAAAATTTAATGTGAGGGGGAAAGATTTAACAGGAGGGGCAACTATTTTTACACAGAGGAATTGGAACTGGTGGAACGTATATGGAACGAGCTGCCAGAGGAAGTGGTTGAGGCAGGTAAAATAACGACATTTAAAAGACAGTTGGACAGGTACATGGAGAGGAAAGGTTTAGAGGGATATGGACCAAACGCAGACAATTGGGATGAGCTTGGACGGGCAACTTGGTCAGCACGGACAGTTGGGCCGAAGGGCCTGTTTCTGTGCTGTATGACTCTAAATCGGAAATGCAGCCGTGAATCAAGTTCCCATGGCAGAAGTTGCCTGCAGTCCCACTGCAGCCGGCAAATCCATCTTGCCGGTCTCCCAAACGCTCACTCGTATGTGCGAAGTGTTTGTAAGTCAGGCATTCGTAAGCCGGGGAGCTCCTACATATTCTAGATAGGGATTGTCAGATTTTTAGATATTGAGAGAATCGAGGGTTTATAAGGTTAATGTAGGAAAGTAATGCTGAGGTAAAAAAAAATTAGCCTTATTCTTATTTAATAGGGGAGCGGGCATGATGGGCCAAATGGCCTGTTCCTGTTACTATTTCCAATGTCCTTACACTGATATCCTTGGTGTCGATTCTTCTGAGCACTTTTGAAGTTAGCATTCCAAAAGCTGCTCACAATTCCAAAAATGGGCTAAAAATACCTTGTTTGAACATGGAGTCAAGTCCCCTAAGTCCCATCGGGCAGCACAGTAGCGCAGCAAATAGAGCCACTGGCTCGCAACACCAGAGACCCGGGTTCAATCCGAGTTTGCACGTTCTCCCTGTGACCTGTGGGTCTCCCCCAGGTGCTCTACTTTCCTCCCACATGCAGTAGGCTTGCTAGTCGGTAGGTTAATTGGTCACCATATATCAGCCTGTGTGTGTAGGTGAGTGGGAGAGTCTAGGAAGAGTTAATGAGAATGTAGGCAGAATAAAAAAAAATGGGATTAATGTAGGATTAGTGCATATGGGTGTTTGGTGGTCGGCACAGACTCCATGGGCTGGAGAGCTTGTTTCTGTACTATCTCTTTCCATGTCTCGATGAATGCCTCCTGCTTACTAAGGCCGATAGCTTAAAAAAAAACAAAGGAAGGAACCTGTACTTCTTTTAACGTATTCCCATATCCTTTGGAGTTGCTGGAGCTTCATTAGGAAATGTCTCGTCACATTAACTCGACATGATCCCCAAAGTAAAACATAGGGAGAGAGAAAAAAGATAAGATTTGCCAAAATAATGTAAACACGGCCGAAGTTCATAAACGTCAGCAAATCATGCAATTGTTCTAGGCAAAATTCAGTGGAAAAGAGGACTGCAGCTGGTGTAATACAGTGTACACATTGACCAAGACTGAACTCCCTGCCTGGCAAAGCCCAAGTTCACCTCCAGTTTCATGGGTAGTGCATCAGAATATGTGTGGGTTTGTTCTGATTTCTATCTGAATACTTACTTTTCAGTATTTGGAAATATTTGCTATTCATTTACTACTTTAAGGCTCACAGCAAAGTCAAAACTCTGATTGACCACCCTCTCCTGGAATTGAAAACATATGGTGTTCTGAATACATAAAATGTCATGTTTGTTCAAATTCCCCACAGGTTTGAAGAATGAAAGCTTGACAAATGAGCCAATAACTTTTTAAAGCAGGAGATTTCATTTGGAATTCACCGATAGCGGCTTTCTATATAAACGTCCACTTTCTAACTATTTCCAGCATTTTATATATTTTTTTCAACTTGCCCTTTTATTTATCAATTGCTTATTTAGTGTAATTGAATGACGCTTGCCCATCCCACCTTTGCACTTCCCCGGTCTTGTACAAATCACTCCCGGTTTTGTGGAAACTGCTTAAGCTGAAAACGCAGAGGACAAGGGTCAGCAGGCTGTGATTACAGTCAACATTTTTCACATTTCATTCTGGGTCTCCTCATCCTGAAGGTTGAGACTGAGGCTTAATGGAAAGCAGGCTAAGGACAACCAGGATGAAAGAGCTGAGACTATAAAGATAACATAGAACTGTGCAGGCCTAATGACTTCCTATATCTTTTAAAAGTGTGTAGAATCCTGCAATCTATCACAGTTGATTCCTTAACATAAAAAAACACAAACCACGAATACATATAAAAGATTATGAGGACAATAATCCACCCATCCATCCAGCTCTTTTTGAAAATCACTGCAGTGTTTCCAATAGTGAATGTCTCTTCTGTAACTTCTAACAGATCTGATGAAAGGTTATCGACCTGAAAGGTTTACTGCTTCTCTCTCCACAAATGTTGCCACAACAGTTTCCAGCGTTTTCTGTTTTTATTCCTTCCATATTATCTCTCTATAAGCTCACACTGTTCTGTGATAACATGAAATACTTGCAGGATAAAACTCCCTCTGCAAACACACAGTTCATAGACAAATGAGAAAGCTGAAAACACCTTTCACAAAGCACTCAGCCAACTTTGTGCATAACCCGAAACCTTAAGGACACAAAATCCTGACTGCAAAGGAATTGGTTCATACCAGTGCCAGCCTTAAGCAAGGTACTGCCAAGTAGCTTTCCTAATTTGTGCAATTATCTATATCAGATGGAAGACGGCCAAACTCATTTCACTTACTATAGCAACCTTAGCAACAAACAGAGACGAGAATCTCGCCTAAATATGGTAGTTCTTTTGTCTAAGTAGAACTTGCATTTCCAATCCCAGATGTCAGACATGTAATTTTGGTTTGATTTGCCACATAAAATCTATTAAAGATCTGTTATGGAAAAGAGAGTGAACATTGGCAAACTTCCTTTACCCTCTCTCCTCCTGTGAGCAATTTCCTCAGCAATAAACATTTAATAATTTAACTTATTGGTGCAAAAACCTGGCTCGGGTAAATAGGAATCAAAGACTGGCAGGCAAAACTGCAATTGAACCATGCACAGCTTTTTAGTAAAAGATGGCATGGGTATAGTCTAATACATTCCCACCAGGGAGAAAGAGAGGGCAATTAAAGCCAGAGGTCCTTAGATGACCTTAAAGATAGAGAGCAAACTAAAACAGAAAAGAGCAAATGACAGATGTCAGGCTGCTAATACAAGAGAGAACCACACAGATTGTAGAAGGAAAAACATAAAAGAGGCAGTGGGCAAGTACAAGGAAGGACTGGCAGCAAACATAAAAGGGAATCCAAGAATCTTTTGTACACATGCAAACAGTAAGTGGCTAGTATGGTACAAGGTGCAGCTGATCAGGGGCCAAAATGGAGATCAATTGATGGAGGCGGAGGTCATGGCTGAAGTTATAGTGGAGTACTTCCTATGAGCCTTTACCAAGGTAAACGATGCTGCTGGAGTCTCAGCAAGGAAGATGTAGTTAAGGTAACAGATGACCTAAAAATCAACGAAGAGGTACCAGGCTGTACTTCAGGTGGATAAATCACCTAGTTCGGAGGGAATGCATCCCAGGCTGCGAGGGAAGCAAGGGTGAAAATCCCAGTGAGACTGGACACAACCTTCCAAATGTCTGTAGATACAGAGGCGGTGGCCGAGGACAGGAGATATGCAAATGTTGCACCTTGGTTCAAAACGCGTGCAAGGATAAACCAAGTAACCACAGACTTGTCAGTTTAACATCAGTGATGAGGCATCTTTTAGAAACAATAATCAGGGATTAAATCAGCAGTCACTTGGATGTAAGAAAAGCCAGCATGGAAGTGCTAAAGGCAAATTATATTTATCTAATTGGATAGAATCTTTATAAATTAACAATCCTTTTACAGACTAACAGAGAAGGTCAATGAAGTTGACGTGGCATATATGGCCTTTCGTAAGATATTTAATACAGAGCTGCACAACTGGCTTGTTATAACACTAAAGCCCATTGAATAAAAGATAGAGTGGCAGCAAGGATAGAAAATTGACAGTGACAGGAAACAGAGAACAGCAGTGAACAGCTGTTCTTTTGGACTGGAGTGCAAAGTTTGCTGGTGTTCAGGGATTGGCACTAGGGTCACTCTATTTTTAATCTATATTATTCACTTGGATGTACAGAGCACAATTCCCAAATCTGCACATGACACAAAAGTTGGAAGCGTAGTCAATCGTGAGTAGGCGAGTGGACTTCAAGAGGAGACAGACAAGGTGGACATGTGGAAGGTAACATTTAACGCAAAAAGAAGACAAAGAGTTTAAGGGAAGATATAAATATGCTGGAAACACTTCAAAGATGATCTGGAATGGGCAGGTTGTCTTAAGAGGCAAGTTTGGACAGGCTAGGCTTGTAGCTGCTGGAGTTTAAGAGGGGACTTGATTGAGATATACAAGGTCCTGTGGGGTTTTGATAGGGTGAATGTACAGAGGATGTTTGCTCTTTTAGAGTATTTCGAACGTGGGGTCATTGTTTAAAAAAAATAAAGAGACTGTCCACTGAAGACAGAGATAAGGTGAATGTTTTTCTCTCTGACTGTTGTGAGTCACTGAAACACTCTTCATCAATAGTGGGAAGCACTCTGAAAATTTGAGTCACAAAGAGAGAGCTTCTTGATAAGGAGTGAAAGGTCCTTACAGGCAAATGGAATTGCAGAGTTGAGGTCAAAGTTAGATCAGCCAAGACCTCATTAAGTAGTGGAGCAGGCTTGAGAGGCCTATTCCTTCCCTTAAATTGCACGATTGTTAAAGTTGCAGCACAAAAGGAGGTCTTTCGAAATGAAAAGTAAAGATCTGCATTTTTCTGATTAAATTTCTAGCTTGACACCCTAGCAGTTAATGGAGGAATGGATCCTTGAATTACAACCGAATTTGCTTGCTCCTAGCAGATGTGCAAAATCAAATGTAAAATCTCCATTACTCATTCCTTATACATTCAATGCTGTCTTGAACATAAAGTTTATCTAACAGCAATGGAGACTGAAGATTCTTGACCACAGGACACAGGAGCGGAATCAGGCCAATTGGCCCATCAAGTCTGCTCCGCCATTCGATCATGCCTGATTTATTTTTTCCTCTCAACCCCATTTGGGTGACTTCTCCCTGTAACCTTTGATGCCCTTACTAATCAAGAACCTATCAACCTCCACTTTAAATACACCCAATGGCTTGGCTTCCACAGCTGTCTGTGGCAATGAATTCCACAGATTCACCAGCCTCCGGCTAAAGAAATTCCTCCTCATTTTTGTTCCAAAGCGACGTCCTTCTATTCTGAGGCTGTGCCCTCTGGTCCTGGACTCTCCCACTGCTGGAAACATCCTCTCCATGTCCACTCTATGTCCACTGTATCCAGGCCTTTTCAATATTCAGTAGGTTTCAATGAGACCCCCCCTCATCCTTCTAAACTCCAGCGAGTACAGGCCCAGAGCCATCAAATGCTCTTTCAATTGCTTCAGATTGTTCTTCAAATAACTAACTCTCAGGTTTAATTGAGCTGAGAACGCTCCTTCCATTATTATTCTATGCCATTTCGCACAAGTTTCATTTGATTGGCTTAGTTGGCCATCGGAAGTTTATTTCATTGTGGGAAACTCCTGTTCAGAGCAGCAATCAGGAAAACGGGAAAATGTTACATCAGGACTCAATATCAAATTCTTCAACTTTAGGTAATCGCTCTTTCTTTCTGTCTGTATCAGAGCTCACCAGCTCCCTATCATTATTTTGACACAGTTTTTCTTTTTTCTATTTATATAGCCTGGCCTGCGGGGTATGTCCCATAGTCCTACAAAGAGCAACACATTACATAGTATTTACTGCCACATTAAGTCATTTGGTCTCACTCTATCAGAGATACGTGCTTTGTTCCATCCATCACTGCCGCACCTTCTCTGCCACTGAAAACTACCCTGTTTACTCTCTTTCCCAGTTCTGATGAAGGGTCCTGGATCTGAAACGTTAAGTGTTCCTTTTCCACAGATGCCAGCTAGCCTGCTGAGTGCCTCCCACATTTATCTTCCTGTAACTCCATGGAACGATACAGGCTGAAACGGAACATCCACTGCAGAGGATACTTTCTGTGACACTCTATCCCTTTCAGAATCAAAACTGGCTACTATTCACAGCTTAGATTGAATCAGAAGGCCAGGTTGTGAACAACTGTAGCAGCATGAATGGCCAAGGCATGGAAAGCCACAGACTAAGTGCTGGCAATTGGGATTAGTAAAGAGGGTTCTTAATGGTCACGACGGATATGGTGGGCCGAAAGACCTGTGTTTGTGCCGTATGACTCAATGCCTGAACATTACTGAACTATTCAAAGAAAACACTCTACAGTGAGAGAAAAGGTTAGAACTGTAGTGCAGCAGAAGTCTAGTTAGCTCGACATCAATGGCTCAGACCTTTTTGAGACAGTAATACAATTGGCCCCACTCCTCTGATCTTTCTCACATTTTTTTCCCCAATTCAGTTTTTCATCCAATTCCAGTTTCAAAAGTACAATAAATTTGTTCCTACCACCCTTCTGGATAGCACATCTAAACTCTGCCATATTTGTCACAGCACCTTCAGAATATTCACTGGTTTAATCAACATTATTTGACCAAAGCAACAAATGGCTTTTGAATTCTAAATATATAACTTAATACATACCTAATACTTGTTGTTTCAATTTTTCTACTTCTTCTTTCAAATTTTTAATTTCCAATTCTCTACTTGCAGTTAGTGGACCATCCACAGTTGAATACTGAAGAGCTTGAACAGTCTGTGTAGATTCTATCAAACAAAATCAAATGAACCATTGTTAGTAATTCTGCGAATGTACAGTGGACAATGCATTGAGATCCAAAGTCATTTTTAATAATCAAACCCATAGTTCTCTTTGTTCTGAAAGACCACAGGCTAGGAGCATTGCTGATCAATATATAGTTATGCAAAGTGGGCACCTCTTTGCATATCTATATATTGATCAGCATGGACAACTTGGGCCAAAGGGACTGTTTCTATGTTGTGTAACCCTATGACTCTGGCCATTGATTAAGCCAGACAAATATCAGAGTGCACACTGACGGAAAACTAAAGTAATAGCTCAATTTAGACACCTGGTTTTACAAGGTGGGGCTGAATAGATACGGAATTTTTACTCTTTACAAAATGTGACTTCCTAGTACCTGAATCTTCAGATTTGGAACAGCAGTGCCTCCAACTTATAAAAAATCAGGAGCTTAGATCAACCACTTCACACTGAACAAAAGCAGCGGACAGGATGTATGTAACAAATTCAAAGAAAGGAGATAATTACATTAAAAAGTCCTGCTAGAAAGTCACGTGTGCTTCAAGTACATGCAGGACCACAGTCGATAACTAGGATCTGTTGGGTTGTGGAATTATCTGAAGATTCTGTTCTATAATGCTCGTTCTTTGAGCTCGTGAAGAATGCCTCTCGGGTAAATTTTTTTTGTAAAATGTTCAATGGGCTCATCTCTAAAGAACCATTCTTAATTACATTCAATTCCCATCTCTTTTTTTCATTACTGCCCTTTACCTAAGCAAAAAGTACTCAATTCAAGAACTTAAATCACAATCAATTGCATCTGTTATTGAATAAGTGATACAGCATACAGACCATTTGTCCAGATGGATGACAAGGATGTTAAGAGAAGAAGCTGGAGATGCAAGGATAAGATCCAATAGCCTGAAGGGCAAACGTATTGCACAGGCTCACAAGTTCAACAATATAGTTTAGTTTTCCGGGCAGCAGGAATATTGCTTAATAATGGAACCAGAGAACCGTTGAGCTCTCACCTTGAAGTTTTCTACTTAGTTCAAGTTTCTCTTGTTCTAAACGTCGTATCCTCCTCTCATAAGCCTCTGTGGCCAAGCTGTCCTCTAAAGTCCGCTGAACGTTGATATCAATGTCTGTCGAGGATGATCCAGCGGCATCTCTCAGACTACTTCTGTCAGACAGAATACTGAAAGAGCACCAATGCATTAAAAATAAACTCTGCATAATTACTGGTGTGAAGCAGTACAGGATATCAGCAACTGAATATTAGAATTGGAAACTCTACAGAGGTAGCATGTGTGAAAAATAAGCACAACTCCTGAGAAACAAGTCCTGCTAACTGGATGATATGTATCTGGAGTTAGCAATGATGCTTGAACTGTAACCAACACATAACTAGATCTGTGAAAACCTGCCTTCTTTCTCACTGCAACTGTCAATAGATTGATCATGGTCTGAAAAATTTTGAGTTAGTCAGTCTTCAATATACCTACAAGGGAATCTTCTAAGAATGTGGAGAAAGCAGCAGAGCTATCATCTGACACAATGGCACTTAGAATGGTGACAACAGCACAGTGTTATGTACAGTTTCCTTGCTACGTTCCTAAATACTGCTCTCAAAAAGTGGAATGATTAAGGAATGCAAAGTCATGGATACTGATTGACCTTGAACGGTTCTTTCTGAATCTGGAGAATGGGTTCACACGAGAGACTGCAGATGCTGGAATCTGGAGCAACAAACTATCTGCTGGAGGAACTCAGCAGACCAAGCAGCATCAACGATGCTGATGCTGCTCGACCCACTGAGTTCCTCCAGCAGATTATTTGTTGTTGGAGAATGGGTTGTTTTTTTGGGCACAACCACTTGCAGTTCCAAAATGCCAGCATCTACAGTAAAGGAGATACAGGTAATGGAAATTTGCCCTTACAGAATTCACAAATCACAAAATTGAGATATAGAACAGAACATGCTTTTATGGAATTCATGTAGAAAAAAAGTAAATAAATAAACACAAATTTTTTTTACAACTCACTTTTCCTTGACACATACACAGACGACACAGCTTCACATTACAGAAAATCATGATACAGATTGTTTTCTAGGAACGCAACTCCCAGTCATCCTTCCGATATTTGTTTTGTTATTACAACTAGGTAAATGCAAGGTCAAATACAAGAGGAAAGTACACAATAAATAGAGCTTCGAGTAAAGTATGTAGTAAATGGCAGGACCCTTAAAGCATTGATGTACAGAGGGATTTTGGGGTCCAAGTCCATAGCTCTCTGAAAGTGGCAATGCAGGTGAATAGAGGTGGTAAAGGATGAAAAGCACTCTGATGCTGGAGGAACTCAGCAGGCCAGGCAGCATCCGTGGAGAAAAGCAGGCGGTCAATGTTTCGGGTCAGGACCCTTCTTCCATAAAATAAGCAAGGAGCATGAGAAGCTGATTAGCAGACTTTCAGCATCTAGATGGAACATAATGACCTGCAAACATGTGATTTGTGGTCTTTCCTACAAACTGAAAATATAAATATTAGTGCGTACTCTGAAGTAAAAGACACTCCAGTATCGCTGTATTATATTAGATGCTGAAAGATTATAACCACCAGCTCCGATAACTTCACAAACCATTCAATGCACTTACCAGTTCGTGGTGTACGTGAACCCTACAAAGGGAAGATGATGCCCAGAGAAAGCCGTGTGTGTAGGTGGAGGCATCGTCTCCTGAAACACAACAGAAGCCAAGTTTAACTGTCTTACACTTCGTTGTGAGAAATGTTAATCTGATGATGGCTTCAAGCTCCTTTCCTGACTGATAATGTAGGTTGTTGCTTAACAGCCTCTACTCATTTAATAAGTTTGGTTTCTGATGGAGAAATTCAAGTTCAACAAGTTTGTGTGCAAAAGGAGGATTCTAAGAAATTACCTATATTGCTATGTTAAGGCCAAAAAAGACTGGTTCTTTATTGATCAACTGTTTCATCAGAGTTGTTTATGGAAATGGTCATAATTTGTACAATGGGATACTTACTTTGGGGTTACAAGAGTGGCTGGATATATGATATGTTAAATGAATAAACCTACACCTCTTGCCTGCCTTTTACTCTATTCAAAACAGCTTACTCTTAATGCAATAAGGTGTGAGGTGCAAAGGGAAGGCATAGGGTGCCGAGGCATGGCGTAGGTGAGTGAGATAAAGCGTATGTCAATACAAATGGTTTGGTGAGTTAACCTGAGGATCGAGGGTGTAAGTGGAAAAGTGTAGTCCAAAAATAACCCAATTACTTCCAAACCAGATGCTGCAATCACTACACTTTAACAATGGGCTTCATAACTGATTCTAAAGCTACAACTAAATTCTGATGCCAACATATAGAGTGTTTGTGTTGCTCAAGAAATAGGTTGGGTTTGGAGTTTGTGTGAAAACACAAGAAGTGGGAGCAGGAATGGCCACTTGGCCCCTTAAGACTGCTTAGCCATTCCACAAGATCATTGCTGATCTCCTACCTCAACAGCATTTTCCTGCCTTATCCTCTTATCCCCTGATCTCTGGTTTGAATGCAATCAATGACTGAGCCAGCACAGACCTCTGTGGTACAAAAGTACAAAGCCTCACCTCCTGAGTGAAGAAATCTCTCCTCACCTCAGTCCGGAATAGCCTAACCCTTATTTTGAGACATTGATTTCTGGTTCGCGGTTTTTTAGCCAGGGAAACATCCCCCCTGTACCTAACCTGTTGAGCCCTCCAAGAGTTTTATATGTTCAAATGATAACACCTCTCAATCTTCTAAATCCTAGAGAATACAAGGTTTACCTATTCAATGCCTCCTTGTACGACAGATCTGCCACCACAGGAACTAGTTGGACAAATATTTGTTGCACTCCCTCCTTAAGAAAGAAGAGCATATACTTGGCTCTCCTTTCACTCAAATCCTCTTGAAATCCCTCCCTGCAACACTTGTACATTAACTTACAGTGACGTGTCCAAGGGTACCTAGGTTCCTTTGAACACCAACGTTTCCCAACCTCTCATAACTGAAAAAGTACTCAGCATTCATGTTTTTCTCTATCGGGGTGCATTCCCTCACATTTGTCCCATATTGTATTCCATCTGCATTGTTATCAACTCACTTTTCTCCTTGAAGTCTCTTTATGCCCTCATTACTACCCACATTCCCACTCAGTTTCATGTCACCAATAAGCTTGGAAGTGTTACATCTGGTCCCTTCAGACAAAATATCAATATAGATTGTGAGTAGTTCATAACCACTGACATCTGTGGTACCCCACTTGTCACAAGTGCCAACTTTAGAAGGACCCGTTCTTATAACCAATTCTCAATCCACACTGATACGTTATCCCTAGTTCCAGGTGCTCTGACCTTGTTCACCAACTTCCTCTGTGGGATCTTGTTGAAAACCTTCTGAAAATCCCAATACACCACATCTACTGGCTCCCCCTCATCACTTTACTTGATGGATCCTCAAAGAACTCCAATAGACTCATCAAACTTGATTGACTTTGTTCAATTATATTGTATGCAAATGTTTTGATATCACATCTTTTGTAATAGATTCGACTACTATCAATGTCAGGATAGTGGATAGGTAGTTCCCTATTTTCTCCTTCCCTGCTTTCTTAAATGATGGGGCCACATTTGTTCCTCTCTAATCTGCAAGAACTACTCCAGAATCCATCTAAGTTTAATGATGATAATAGTTTGTTCACATTTGCAGACAACATAAAACTTGGGATTGTAGTGTACTGCAAGGAGGATGCTAACAGGATACAGACAGGCAGTTGGAATGGGGACAGAGAATGCTGAGAAAGTGGGAACAGTAAGAAGAGGCAATAGAAAGGGCACAGAGGTAAAAGAACAGATATCTCCGGGTGTATGTGTGCATTACTGTAGAAGGTGGCGAGGCAAAGTCATAAGAGGAGTGGTTAGAAAAGCATATAAACAGACATATGATGTACAACAGCAAGGAAATAACGATGAACTTTTGTAAAACACTGGTTTGGCCACAACCAGAATATCATATCATATATCCGGTTCTGAGCACAAAACTTTAGGAATCATGCGCAGACATTTGCCATGTGATTCCTGCGATGAGGGGTTTTAATTATGTGGACAGACTGGAGAAATTTTGATTGTTATCTTCAGAACAGAGGAGGTTCTGAGAGGCTCTGATAAAGGTATTTCCAATCATGAAGGGTACAGACATAAATAAATTGTTTCCATCGATGCAAGTATTAAGAACATAGAATGAAAGTGTTTGGCAAAAGAATAAGAAGTGATATGATGAATTTTTTTTTATATACTGCCAATGGTTAGAGTTTGGAATGCACTGCCAGGGGTTGTACTGAAGGCAGATTCAATTGTCATGTTCAAAAGTAAGCTGGGTTAGTATCAGAAAGGAAAGAATTTAAAGGGCTCTGAGGAGAGGGTGGGGAAGTGGGACTAGCTGGATTGCTCTTTTGTAGAACTGGTACGGACTAAATTGGCTAAACAGCCATCCTGTATGCTATGACGAATTTATAACTCTAGACTTATTCTAATGACCTTTAAGAAGCTATTGCAGCTTTTGTGATTTATTTCTTTACATAAAGACAAATATGTTTTTAATAAAAAATTATCACCACCTCTTTCAATCTAAATTCCCCCCCTCCAACTCATGGTTGAACAAAACTCACAGAATTCTTTAAACAGTCGTCATCTACGTCAAAGTTTGATGTATCTGTGGGGCTGCTGACTTCAGGAATGTAAGGTGCTTCACAGTTTCTGATGTTATCCCAGTCAATGCAGGCAAAGAATGAGTGCTTCTTAAAGTCTTCAATCCCATTTTGACCCAGCCGGTGCTCCCTGCTGCAGATAAGCCTCCGGATGAGGTCCTTGGCATTTTCAGAGACATCGGTGATTTGGACTGGAAACTGGAATCGCTCCTGGTTGTGCAAATGTTAAATGTAGAAGTTAATCACATAACCTGAAGCAGGAGTTGCTAAGCTATCAGTAAAGAAAATCAGGTTTTAATGCCTACTGCTGATATTAACATGACACCTGTCAACATGCTTTAAACAGAGGTGAAAGTCCAATTCCAAACTGTAGGGAAATGCTGCAAATTGGACCATTCACTCTTCACGTTCTACTCTTCCTTTACCAAGATCCCTAAGTAAGCAAACTACAATCAACTCCAAATGTAGTAAAACTCTGAGAGTTGGCTGTCTGATTATTTGGAATTCCAATAGTTTGGCATGTGACTCAGTAGGCAATGCTTGGGGCCTCAGTTCCCACGTTCCCTTTCTGCTCACTGGGGCCTCAGTTCCCACGTCCCCTTTCTGCTCACTGGGGCCTCAGTTCCCACGTCCCCTTTCCGCTCACTGGCACCTCAGTTCCCACGTCCCCTTTCTGCTCACTGGGGCCTCAGTTCCCACGTCCCCTTTCTGCTCACTGGGTCCTCAGTTCCCACGTCCCCTTTCTGCTCACTGGGGCCTCAGTTCCCACGTCCCCTTTCTGCTCACTGGGGCCTCAGTTCCTACGTTTCCTTTCTACTTACCCAGTTCATTTGAAATTTATCATACTGTGTAATGTCTAAAAAAAAGTGAATCAAAAAAGAGTGGTGGTATTAATAACATCCAATAGTTCAGAAAATCTGTCAATCCAGCAACCAAAGTCCTTTACATGCTGGATGACTAGAGTTTTACTGTACCAAGCAACAGGCTCCAAAGCATCTCAGCCAGGAGGAGAGAATTCTCAAACAAGTACATCAGTGTGTTCTCAAAACACCTGCCACACCTCACTTACGTGGCCTATGTGTGCACACATGCACACAGTTGCAGGAACAACTTCGGCTTTGACAACATTTTTATCAGAATTATCATTAGAAGGCTTTGTTGGAGAGTCAGGAAGAGGGAATGGAGGGATTTGAGGATGGGGATGCAGCAGGAAATGAGGTGAGGAAGCAGGTATTGGGAGCAAGGATAGTGAGAAGCAGAGATTGTAGTGGGTGGTCAAAAAGGGAATATATGAGCATAGTGACAGGACCAAAGTTCTTTTTCATTTTACCATTTCTTTGGGATGTGGGTTTCATTGGTCAGGCCCGCATTTATTGCCCATCCTCAAGTGAGAAGGTGGTGGTCAGCAGCCTTTTGAAATTGTCACAGTCCTTGAGTGAAGGTGCTCCCACAGTGCCATTGGGTAGGCAATTCCAACTGTGAGATCAATGACGAAGAAGGAATGATGATATATTTCTCAGGCCTTTTACAGAGGGAATCCTAAAAGCAGTGGTGCTTCCATGCATCTCTACGTCTCCCTTGGTGGTAGAGGTTGTGGGTTTGGAAGATGCTGTTAAAACAGTTAGGGTTAGTTCCAGGGCTTCTTGATACCACACTTGGGTCAAGTGCTGCCTTGACGTCAACAGCAATCCTTCTTACCTCACTTCTGGAACTCAGCTCTTAAGTTCCACGTTTGGACCAAGTTTTAAACAGTCTGGAGTGAGTGGCCCTGCTGAAACCCAACCTGGGCATCAATAAGCATATTATTGGCAAGTACATTCTACTTGCTGGCACTGTCACAAGACCTTCATGGTTTCCTTAATGATTGAGCGTGGACTGACTGGGCAATAATTAGACAGATTGCATCTGTGAACAAGATGTACCTGGACAATTTTCTACACTGATGCCAGTTTTGTAACTATTCTGAACTGCTTCAGTAGTTCTGAAGTCATTGATCTGAAACATTAACTCTGTTTCTCTTTCCACAGATGCTATCTGACCTACTGAATATTCCCAGCTTTTTCTGTTTTTGTTTCAGATTTCCAGCATCTGCAGTTTTTTGCATTTTATCTGATGTGATCAAATTACTGATCCTCAGCCCTCACTGCAGATTATAGGCACTAGGTTGAAACAAATTATCAGTTCCTGTGCCAGAAGCAAGGCAAAAGTTTCAAATGTTTCTACAGTAGGACCATACATATTTTCTACATTTAGAAGTTAACTCCGTCTCTCCTAAAACATACCAGTTTCTATGCTCCCTTGAATTTGCCAATCTTCGCAAGTTTATCTTGTCACAAGCCTCACCATTCATAAAAGGAGAAGGCGCTGACCAACCAACCATTAACTTACTGTATGTCCATCAAAGCAACATATCAAAACAGTGCATCCCTTTAAAGACCCACACACATTTGATTATTTGACAAGGTGTATGTTCCTAGCTTGCTTTTGGAGAGATTGGAGAAAAATCCACAGATAATCTGGTTCAGGAATGTCACACCATCACATCTAAAGTACACGCCTCTGACATATGGGTGATTAACTATATAAGATTTTGGGCCGTTAAATAACTTGTGTGGAACTAAATATGATTAATATTTGACAGAAGAAAACATAAGGAACAAAAGACATGAATGGATGGAACATTACACAATACTCACTTTGTGATTCATGATCTTCCCATATGTCTCCACTAAAGACTCCGCATAGAAAGGAGTTTCCCCGAAAAGCATTTCATACATGCAAACACCGAGTGACCACCAGTCACATTCTGGCCCATATTTTCCTTTGCCGTCTTCCATGGCCTGAAGAATTTCAGGGGAAATGTAGTCAGGGGTCCCCACTGCCACAGAAGACTGGACCTGCATTAGAAACATAAGATATTAGATCCCATGCATTCGTACTAAAGCTGGATCACAACTGTTATGTTTAAACTTCACCCAAGCCAATCCTGCCAAATCCTGATGGTCTCAAGCATTTGCTCAACTTCTTGAGGGTCCCTTTGAAAAGCATTTTTCCCAACTGGATGTGAGAAAGCATGAAATGCAAGCTTTGCCGAAGGTCCACTGAGTCTATACTAAATACGGGAGTAACCCCTGCTTGACTTGAAACATTAGCTTTGTTTCTGCTCTGCTAGATGCTGCCTTAGCTACTAAACACTAACAAGCACTTTCAGTTTTAATTGCATCAGTAACATCCCAGAAGCAAATTCTCAGCACATGCTCTCTTTCCACTTCCTATCCTCATCCCCACCAGCTACTTCGCTGACTGGCAACGTGCGAGATCAATAACTGGCACTAGACAACTCTATCACTAGACAACTTTTATACTCTGGCCTGCAGTAATTCTTCCAATTTTCAATAGACTTAACCCTATGTGATAACGAAATTCTGTATTACAAAACAAATGACAAGAATGAACACAGAAAGAAATTACATATGGAATAAATGTTAACAATTTGCATGTGATGCTCAACCAACCTAGACAACTATGTATTACCAGCAATTATTTTTTTTTACAATAGTTTCTACAGAAACAAATTAGGAATTTGAAAAAAAACATTTTAATGAAGAGAATAAAATAGTAGTAAGATATCTTTGATGTTTTCAGTAAATAATAATATAGTAAACATTTGAAATTCATTGTGCAGTTTTGGATTGCCTTCTGGTTGTCAGAGGCCTTAAATAAAAAGTGGCCAAGCTTTTGCTACAGGTAAGCTGCTAAGGCAGAAAGACCTCAGCAAAACCAGATTCAAGGCAAGAAAAATGTAGAGGAGTTGGGTTGTATATCAAGCAACACAACTCCCTGAAGTGAAACAGTGAAGTTTGTGCATTATTTTAATGTTATTCTATGGACAGAATAGTATAATAGAGCCAAAGTCATAAAGCCTAGAAATGGGCCCTTGGCCCAACATGTCCACGCTGACCTTTTTGTCCTTCTACACTAACCCCCCTTTGCCAGCATTAGGACAGTAACCTTCTTTGCCTTGTCTATTTAAGTGGCTGTCTAAATGTCTCTTATACTTACTACTGTGTCTGATTGTAACACCTTTGGCAGCGAGCTCCACATATCAATCTAACTAAATAAATTTGATCGAAATGATTTAACACCAAGGGTTGGGTCAGCTCCATATTTCAAAGTACGCCTTACTTCATTGAGCATTAACGTGGTTTATTTTTGGAGAGATTGGAGAAATATGCACAGATAACGTGGTTCAGGTCTGTCACGCCATTACATAAATGGATGTGTCCAGTGCACGTCGTCTCCAATGACTGCAAGTCACTTCAGGACTAGAGCTTGCGCTTTTCATCAACTAAAGTGGCCCAGATGTGCACAAAATGTGCCTCCACTGGCAGCTTTTCTTCCCCAACCACAGGGCATTTCTGCAATCGTAAATGACCGTGCCATGTTACTGTCTATAGCCAGAAATGCATGACAGAGACACCCAAGACCATGTCAGAACGTGTTAACTTCATGTTCTTAAATTGTGAGGAGGTGACAGTTTGTTTCAATTGCACTGTTCCACTGGGAGGTAACCAGCTAATCTAACATATAACTTACACAGCGACTCACTAACATAATCCAGCTTCAGTGTCTGTCCCACGTATATGTTTCATGATGAAAAGCATTACATTTATACTGATTTATTAAATATTCCCTACATGAAAATAAGGGCTCACTGCTGGGTTGCAGAGCAAAAAGCCATCTGATAAGCCTACCAAATCAATTATTCAGTACATGACAACCAATAAAATGACTGTCAAAGGAAGGTTGGGGGGGGGGGGGGGGGAGGTGCAGTGCGCGAAGATGAAGGAGGAGTGTAGGTTTGATGGAAAGTATGGAGTTATGTTAGCATGAGACCACGGTGAAGGTCAATTTTTTAGCAAGGTGCTAAGTTTCAACACTATTAGGCAGGATACACGTGGTGTTACATGGAAGAGGTTCCAATCCATTGGGAACAAAGACTGGCATTTCTATAGTAGCTCCAGAACCTCATTATCTCAAAAGACTACAGCTATGAAGCACTTTTTGAAGTGCAGACACTGTTGTAAACGTAGGAAACGCAAGAGCCGATTTCTGCACAGCAAGCTCAAACAAACAGAAATGAGATAATATTTGGATAACCTGTCAGTGATGCTGACTAAAGAATAAATATTGGCCTGGACATTAGGAAGACATCCCCAGCTCTACTTTGAAATATAGACACAGAATCTGACAAGGCATTGTTTGATATGTCTACTCTCTCATTGTAGAACTCTTGCCTTTTGAGGCAGAACATTACAGATTCAAACCCCATTCTAGAACTTGAGCTCATAAGCTAGGCACATTTCAGGATGGCACTCCTGGAGTAGTGTATTGTTAGATAATACATCTATAGGTGAAATATTACACCAAAGTGCATCTGCCTGGACAAGTGATATAAAAGAAAATACCTTGGCATTATGAGGAACATTAAGCAAGTCTTCTAGGTGTCTTATCCAACTTTCTTCACTCAACAATCACTCGTGGAATATTGACATTTATTATACCCTGCTATGTTTAAACTGGCCTTCTAACTTACCTACCAAGTAACATTCTGTAACTTTTCTTCTTTGTGAAGCATTTGAAAACAGGGCAAGTTCCAAATAAGTGCAAGTTCTTTCTCTCATTGACTTGAGCAGCACTGCATTTTGGGCCTTCTGAGCCATTTAGTAGCAATTATGACCTGTTTTGTTAGATTACTAATACTTCACACAGCTTCACATCAGACCATCTCAAAAAACAACAGAACTTCCTTCAGTAACAAGTAGTACCATTATCAAGAAGAGTGGAAGTTTCCATATTAAAGCTTCTGTCTCATTGTTACAAGACTCTTAAACAAACCTCTTATATGATAAAGATGAACTCTTGATCTCTCAATCTACTTGTCATGGCGCTTGCACTTTACTTGTCTACCTGCACTGTACTTTCTCTGTAACTGTAACTCTATATTCTGCATTCTGTTTTGGTTTCTTTCTGTACTCCCTCGACGTACTTATGTATGGAATGATCTGTCTGGATGGCACGCAAACAGAAGCTTTTCACTGTATTTCAGCACGTGACAATAATAAACCAATTACCACACTGAATTAATGAATACAACTGTAAAAATATATCAACAATTGCTCATAACACAGAACATATAACGGATCAGCAATATCTTTCTTCAGAACGCAGGCACCATCAGCATTTATTGCCCCTCTCAATTGCCTTTGAGAAGGTGGTGATGAGCTGCTGCCTTGAACCACTGCAGTCCTTGTGGCGAAGATACTTCCACAGTGCTGTTTTCAGAGAGTTCCAGAATTTTTACCCAGCGATGAAGAAAGGCTGATTATAAATTTCCAGGTCAGGAAGGCTTGTGACAAGCAGGGAATCTTGAAAGCTGTGGTTTTCTTGAAGGAGCCTTGTTAACTTACATGACCAAATTCAATAGTATACTGTATAAAACAATTCAGCTTCATCACTTCCAACATAAAAGGCATAGAAAATATCAACTGCTGTCTCTGTGGCTTGAAAGAAAAGTACCTATACTTAAGTCCAGAAGTCAATGTGAAATTTGCTAGTATACCCTTGCCTAAGTCCCCTCAACTGAGGTACTGAGAATGAGGATAATCCAGTTGCAACAAGCACTCTAAGCAGAATTAACTCAGCCGAAAGTGAGCAAAAGCATCCTTAAACCAGCTAAAACATGCAACTTTGTGCCATGGGAAATAATGTGTGGGAATTAAAAGGCACACGTAGTTTAGTACATAAACTATATTTTTCCTCAGCTAAGGAAACCTGACCACCATGGGTTAACTGCAGAAGTTGACCCCCATGAAAGGAATACTTGCATGGATACAGGAACTGTGGAAAGCGTTCCAATTTATCCAATGAGATGACACCAAATATTTACATACAGAACTTGTTTTCAATGAAATATCAGAAAAATATGCTGAAAGCTTCACTGAGAATTTAGTAAGTGAACAATTATATAAATGGTGTGCAGCAGTTGTACACTGTGCTGGCAAGATATAGCTTGTGGATCCAACAGTGGCACGGCAGTGTAATTGTCTATGCATATGCACATACAAGAGTAAATATACACCTATAGCTAATGATGTATATAGTAAGCATTCATGCAGGGTGCGCCTCAGGAGTGTAGGACCAACAAACCATAATGTGTCTTGTAGGTTTTATATGGTATCATGCAAAATTTATGTGTTCACCTGTATGTCTGAATAGGTTATACCCCGTCAAGTCTGGATAAGTGTGGTATTTAATCTTGGTAAAGGTGATAGATGAGTAGTGAAGTATCAAAACATGGTAAAGGGGTGAGCAAACAAGGAGTTTATTCATGGCAGAGGCTGGGTGAATGAGGTTTTAATGATGGTATAGGGCTGGGAGGTATCTCATCCCAGTAAAGGAATGGGTGGTGAGGTATTTATTCAAAGTGTCAGGTATTTAAAACCTGATAATCCTGGTAAAAGTCAGGGTAAGTTCTGTATTTAATCATGAGGGTGTACGTTGACTGTGGAAGTTGTATATTTCTGCCCTATGTTTGGTTTGTGGTGCAGGTGAAGTGCAGCATGGTCCCCAGTGCTCAAACTGGTGGACAGAGCGTGAGACACACATACGTGCTGCCTGCCTGGGTTACCTGATCCTTGCTGAGTAGAGTAATCGTTCGCTGAAATAAAAAGGAACGTGACATGAGCACATCACAGAAATAAGAACAGATGTGGGAGGTCACTTGGCTCAACTTACTAAATGTAGCTCTCTTGTTGCCATGAAAGTTTATTTAAAATCTACAACAACTTTTAATCTATTACTCAGATACAAATAATTGTTTGACTGCAGATCCTTTACAAAATTAACACACTGAGTGCACCATAACAAACAAGATCAGTTTAAAACAATACCCAGTCAGGTATTTGGAATAAGAGGCACTTTATTCTGACAATATCCAGCTGGCTGACTTTTTGAACTGGTGCTTCGTAGAACAATTTTACTCCCTGGATGTTTTAGTGAAGTATGTTTGGTACTAATATAAATTGAGCAGGATTTTGTTTTTATTGCCTCACTTAATCAACAAGGCTCAAGTTATATGGACCCATTTGAGGACTGCTTTGACACCTGGGTCTCCACAGCACAAATCAAAGTCCCAAGGACACTTGATTTGGGAAACAGCACATTGTGGCATTGAGGTGGAATGGAAAAGGGGGGAAGTTAGGACTAATACATGTCACAAGAAGAGCCTCAATCTGAATCTGGACACACAATTTAGAAATAATAATGATGCAACATATCCCATTTACATTTTGACTAAATATAATTGCAGTACAATCTATTTAAAAATAAAAGTTACTCCTAACTTACTGTCCCATCTTCCATGAGCTTGAGACAGGAGCCAAAGTCTGCTAGTCGGATGTGCCCATTTACATCCAGAAGAATGTTGTCTGGTTTGATGTCCCTGCATAAAGAGAAGAACAGCTTTTGAAACGCCACAACACTGACCATTAGTGTACAAGTGGAACTACTTTAAAAAATTTCAGATTGTTAACTGAATTTAAATTCCACATTTGCCAAGGAGGGATTTGAATTCATGCCTCTAGTCATCCAGATCTTATTTTATAAAAAGTCACTGACGTGAAACGTTCTCTCTCTTTCTCTCAACACAGATGCTGCCTGACCTGCTGTGTATTTCAGCATTTTGTTTTTATTTACTCAATGTTACTAGTCCAGTAACTTAACAACTGCAACACCACCATACACCAAGCAGCTCCTTGAGATATTTTTCCACATTAATGATATATTTACAAGGCATTACTGTACTATTACCCATTCATAAATGCCTCACCCTACAAAGGAAAAAAGGAAGATTCCTCAATCCTTCAGTAAAGATCCACCTTGAGGTCTGACCTGTTTCCCTCTTTAATCTGACAAACTTGGAGCTACTATCTATGTTCTTTCATGTCACAGCTGGGGCTTTGCTAAGCTCAACTAATTCACTAGCCTTCTTGTCCACGAACATGGTATCCCTCTATCTCATCTGTATGATCTTCCCTGAAGAGAGTGAGGACGAGGGTGAGAGTGAGAATCCAAAAGGTATGGACTGCTGATTTGGAGGCATTTGTTCAAATCAGTGGAAACAATTAATTTCAATATGATTGGAATTTAAATGCTTGCTCTGCAATCATGATCAAAGTACAGTATTGGCTTAAGAACACATATCTTTTGAAGGAGGAATTCTACTGTCATAACCCAGTCTGACCAATATGTAACCACTGTCTCTGAAATGGTCACTAAGATTCAGGACAATAATGCTGCCGTTGCCAGCAACTTACACAATGCCATGAATGAATAAAGTATGAAGGGTGAAATACTGTACATGAGCAAACACGCAGGTGTGATTGTGATAAACTACATGAGACATTGTGAGAGAGCGAGTGTGCCTGTGGTAAACATGTGAGATAAATGATGGAATTCAAGTCTACTTGCCTGTGAAATCCAGACTCTGGAACAGTTCATTACACTTTGAAATACAGACTACATCAGTTTTATAAAGAACTTTTCATTTCAGTTTGACAGCGTTTACACTGCAGAGATGGTAAGCATTTCCAGGAAACCTAACTTTTGCTGTCTTCATGTACTGGATAAAGCTGCTAATGGCATAGGAGAGTCACTGGCAAGATGAAATTAGTCAGTGTTTCTACAGCCCTCCACACAAAGGACTATCTACCACGTAACCATGCCGACAAAGAAAGTGAAGGCAATGTTTTTTAGATGAGCAGGGCGCTATAGGAGACAAAGTCAACGAGCACTTTCAGGAGGGTTTGGAAGGTGGATTGAACGGCAGAGTGCCTTAGTTGCTTGAACAGCAGTTTGGTTTAGAGAGGGACTTAGTGGGGAGGGTCATGGTGACAAATAAAAACATTTGATCCCAGAGCAAGATGAACAATTGGTTTCCCAGGAGAGGAAGACAAAAGTATGTGCCACAGAAAAGGAGGCTATCAGGCTTGGCTGTAGCAATGACATAGAAAAGAAGGACAAGGACATTGAGTTCTATATGCTGGGCCAGCAAAATATCAGAAAAATTAGAAAACAGTTGAAAATTAGAACCAGACTACTCAGGGTGAAGTCAGGAAGCAATTCTTCACAAAATAGCTGAGAATCTCAAAATCTTGAGGTGGAAAGTATCCATATATTGACACTGGATATTACTGAAAATTTCAAAGCAGAGATTGATATTGCTCATGGGATATGGAAACAAGGCAAGTAGACGTAGATGGAAATGGCATGGTGGAACAGGTCCAAAGACCTGTTGGTGGACTGCTTTTCCTCTGTTTCTATGTTCACAGGCACAACATATGGTGTGTGGGACAATACATGCTATAAAGGAATAGTGTGTGAAGGCTGTAAACAGGAATGTTCAAAAGCATAATGAGCCAGGAGTCAATGATTGAATTGATGAACTGATAGATCCAGGCTTTTAACAGCCCAAGGTATAAACAGGCAATCTACCAGAAGTGAAGGAATGCAATTATAGTAATAGACCCATGCATTTGTAGGATCAGCTCAGGAATGAGATAGCACCGGATTTAGCCTCAAACACAGACTAATGAAGAGGCCAGGAGAGGGCTGAAAAAAAGATTGTTGATACTTTATTGGTGGCAATCCAAAGGAGACTTAAAAACACAACAAGAATTTGGAATCAAAAACAAAAGCCAGTTAGTGAGGTTAGAAGCAGACCTTAATTGCTTGAAGGCACGAGGGGCTGAATAGCCCAGTCCTGCTTCTAGTTTTTATGATAATGTGCAGCTGAAACAACCAGATGGCTGAGAGGCCATAGCAGTTTCTCCAGCTTCCTCCCACTGCCAGGTTAATCACCATATCACTAGCAATATTGACCAACTTCTCTCCCACTGCTGGACTCAGTTAATTTCCGAAAGTCCATTTTTCCCTTGAGGCCATGATTTTAAAAAATGCTCAATTATCAAAAGCGAGCCGATATTTCAACGAAAACCAAGTTAAAGATACAATTTTATTGCTTTTTTTTTGTAGGAAGGCCTTTAAAGTTGAGAATATTAAAGACAAATTATATTTGATTTGATTTTCTTCCTGATTATGTAACAGGCAAAGACAGCAACTGAAATATCAAAGTTGGATCCATGGATGTGGGGACAGGAGACCTTTACAGGTACCACCATGAGAAGAAGCTACTCTTATATGCAATGCGAGTTCAAGGAGGTCACTGATGCCGAACAAGAAAAGCTACTATTAAATCAAAGCAAGAGGCTTCCAATGTTGTTAATACAAGCTGTAAGCTTGAGGGCTGGGAAAACTTCAAAATTCAGCAGAGGACCACCAATAAATTGATAAAGAAAGTGAATGGAGAATACGAGGGTAATCTAGCAAGAAGCATAAAAACAAACTATAGAAGATACAGAAAAAGGAAAAAGATCAATAAGGTATGTCCCTTACAGACTGAGACAAGAGAAATTATATTGGGGAACAAGGAAGTGACAAAAATAAACGTATTTTGTGTGTGTATTCACCTAAAACCTCTTGGATTTAGTAGAAAAATGGTTGAGACTACACAAGAAGCCGGAAGAAATAAACAGAAAGAGGAAGCTATGGAGATGGGGACACACTGATTGTCATTTTCCAAAATTCCATAAGCTGTAGAATACCCTCCACAGATCACAAGGTAGCAAATGATGCCCCACTAATGAAGAAAGGAGGGAAAGAGAAAATGGGGGCACTAAACAACAGTCTGATATCAGTGGTGGGGGAAAAGATTAGAATCTATCATTAAGGAGTAGCAAGGCACTTGGAAAATAGTAATAAGATTGGCAGAGCCATGGATTTATGACAAATCTGTTAGAGCAAGCGATTAGGAAAGCATGCAGGACAGTAGCCTTTATTTCATGTGAACTTGAATACAAGAATAAAGACATCCTACTCGAATTATACAGAGCCCTGAAGAGATCATACCAGGCCTGCAAATAAATAGGAGACATAAGAGACTGTGGATACTGGGATCTGGGGCAAAGAACGAACTGCTGGAGGAACCCTAGTCCAGATGCAGGGTCTCGACCCAAAATATTGACCATCTCTTTGCCTTCACAGATACTGCCTGACCTGCTGAGTTCCTCTAGCAGTGTTTATTTCTGCAAATATATATAGTCCTGCTAAGACCATATCTGGGATACAGTGTGCAAGCCTGGTATCCCTACTTAACGAATGTAAAGTAAGAGGGAGTGCAATCAAGGTTCACCAGATTTACAGGCAGGGCGTTCCTATGAAGAGAGATTAAGCAGCATAGACTTATACTCTCTCAAGTTTAGAAGAACAAAATGAGATCCCATTTAAATACACCTACTGGGCTTGAGAAGGTATGCAGAGATGATGTTTCCCCTGGCTGGGGTGTCTACAACCGGGAATCAGAGTCTCAAAATATAGTATTGACTATTCATTAGTGAGATGAGAAGAAATTTCTTCACCTAGAGGGCAGTAGAGCTTTGGTGATATCCCAAGGGTTAGCACTCACCAGAAACTCAACTGGACCAACCACATAAGTACCACAACCATAACAGCAGGTCAGAGTCTGGGTATCCTCTTGTGGGTGACTCACCCCCTAACACTATAAAACCTTTCCACCATCTATGAGGTACAAGTCATGAGTAATCTCCACTTCAGGGAATCAAGAAATACGGGTTAAGTGCAGTAAAGTGACATTAAGGGATGAGGTCACACATGATGTTATAGAATGGCCAAACAAGCATGAACATAAGATCACAAAAAAATAGAATCCTGAGTAGGCCACTAAGACCCTCAGGCCTGCCCCGCCATTCAATATCATGGCTGATCTCTTCTTCTGTGCCAGTTTCCCATAACTGTCAATTCCTTGAGCTTTATCTATCTCCACCTTAAATATATCTAATGATCTGGCCTCCACCACCCTTAGGGGCAGAGAATTCCAGAGATTCACTACCCTCTGAGGGAAGAATTTTCTATGTACTTCAGTTTAAAATGACTGGCCCCTTATTTTGCAGCTATGTCCCATTGTTCATGTCCCTTCCACTAGTGGAAACATCTCAGCATCTGCCCTGTCAAGCCCCCTTACAATCTTGTCACAACAACCTTGCAACCAATGTCAGCAAGACCAAGGAATTGATTGTGGACTTCAGAAAGAGGAAGTCGGGAGAACACACACCAGTCCTCATTGAGGAGTCAGCTGTGGAAAGGGTGAGCAGCTTCAAGATCCTGGGCGTCAATATCTCAGAGGATCTATCTTGGGTCTTGATGTATCACTGATGCATCATAAAGATGGCACGCCAGCGGTTCTACTACATTAGGAGTTTGAGAAGATTTGGTACGTCACCAAAGACTCTTGCAAATTTCTACAGATGTGCGGTGGAGAGCATTCTGACTGGTTGCATCACCACCTGGTATGGGGGCTCCAATGCGCAGGATCGCAAGAGGCTGCAGAGAGTTGTAGACTCAGCCAGCTCCATCAAGGGCACAACCCTCCCCACCACTGAGGACATCTTCAAGAGGTGGTGCCTCAAGAAGGGGGCATCCATCATTAAGGACCCTCACCATCCGGGACATGCCCTCATCACGGTACCACTATCGGGGAGGAGGTACAGGAGCCAGAAGACCCACTCTCAACGTTTCAGGAACAGCTTCTTCCCCTCCGCCATCAGATTTCTGAATGATCCATGAACATTACCTCGTTATTCCTCTTTTGCACTATTTATTTATTTTTGTAACTTACAGTAATTTTTATGTTCTGCACTGTACTGCTGCTGCAAAACAACAAATTTCACAACATATGTCAGTGATAATAAACCTGATTCTGATTATATGTTTGAATGTTCCGCCCTCATTCTTCTAAACAAGGAATACAAATCCAAACTGTCTAGTCTCTCTTAGTAGGAAAAATTCCTTTCCTGTTTCTAGTTCTTCTGGTCTAATAGCCACTCTAAATTTGAACCGACACCCCAATGAAAAACTTGGCAAAGCTTAGCTATGATGAAGTAAGGTTGGGTGGGAGGATGTCTGTGTGGAGCATCAACACTTTAAGAAGGCTATAAAGAACAACTATTTCCCTTCAACCATTCGGTTCTTGAACCAACCGGCAAAACCCTAAATCACCACTACAGTTTAGCTACGACCACTCTGATCACTTTGCACTAAAATGGACTTTTTTTTTGTTCTAATTGTATTTTCTTGTAAAAATTAAACATAAATTATACACAATTTATGATTTTCTTGTGAATGCTGCTTATCTGATGCTATGTGCCTGTGATGCTGCTGCAGGTAAGTTTTTCCACTGCACCCGTGTGCACATGTACTTGTGGATATGACAATAAACTCGACTTTGACTTTGGTTGGCCCAAGTAACCTGTGTGCTGTAATTACTCTTTATAAGTTCAAAATAACAGGGAAGTATTTTGAAAGAATGTTTGAAAATATCTTTGCTCATCACTAATTTAGGTTACAAATTTTGGCAAATTACAGTGGATGAATGAAAAAGTTCTGAAGGTTGATTTTAAGAGAAAATGTTCAAGAAGGGTTCATTGACACTTCAATCCACACAACATATTTGACAGGTAATCTCCAAATCAAATTTCAGGTCTTACATTTCCCCATTAGGCTGTTATACAACATCTGGTTAAGACTTAAAACACAGAGGAAAATAATAAAGATTAAACACACGTCATAATTACTTTCATGGGATAAGCAAGAGCTACTTTGACTTTAAAACCTAACAAATGAGAAAGTCCTTAAATAGTAGCGTATTAAATGCTGGCAGCTTGAGCAGTTCAATAAATAGAATTGAGATAAGTCCCTGCAGACTACGTAGTTGTGCTGACATTACAACGCAACATTTGTCATCAATAATGTTATGCATTAACTGACGACAATGAGAAATGTAAGCATTCTGATAACTTTTCCCATGGTTTAAAGTATCAGAATGTTTCTTGGAATTGTATACAAAAGTCTTAGCCTCTTCACATGTATTCTTAAAGGATTCTTTACCATAAGTTACTCTGATTATTGACAGAGGTGACTAATAGCAAGGCCAACAGATGTTGCTTAACCTGCTGAGTTCTTTCAGCAGTTTATTTTTTACTGACCCAGATAGCTTCAGCTGGTGTCATATCAGTTGAACATAATGACTGGGTGAATGTATCTGGCTCGTAGCACATACTGCCCGTAAAGTGGGGTCAGGCTGAAAATGGACAGGAATGTTGAACTGCAATCTGGTTAATTTACCAGCAGCGAACAAACAAAGTGACAGAGGACTACTCAGCTTGGCACGTTTGATAATTTACATTGCCCACTTTTTTTTTGAAAGTTTTTCTCCAGGTTGAGATGAGATTCTCTGCAGATGGAAGGCTTGGAAAGCAGGCACACTGAGGTTTTGAGTGACAGTTAGCAAGGGATTAAACACTAGAAAGAGAACAAATATGGTAATTGTCCCCCTATGCTAAGTTACATTAGTAACTCTAATAGTGGTTCTTTGGAGAATAGCAGTGGCTAAGCTTGCTTCTGATTGACTGAGATAACACATACAATCAACATGCCATTCTTAAAGCACATAATACGGGGCAGATTGTAGCAAGAGGCAATGTCAAATTCAGCAAAAAATGAAAAGTCAGGGAGAACACGAACAAGTGCTTCAGAGCTTTGATGGGAGAATCAAAAGAGTAATGCATCAATTGAATGGAAAAGATCTCTGAAGTCATCCCACCTGACTGTGGAAAGAACTGGCTTTTAGAGTGTGACCTGTTGCTGAATGTTTCTGAGAAAACAGTGGGAAGATTGGAGCTTGGAAGAATGAATGATTTAAGTGTGTGATTGGGTCAGAACAATACTTGACATTCAGAACAACTTGAGCAAAATATAAACTGCTGGAAGAACTTAGCGGGTCAAGCAGCATCTGTGGAAGCAAAGAGATGGTCGATCTTTTTGGTTGAGACCCCACATCAGAACAGTCCTTTGCCTCCACAGATGCTGCTCGACCTGCTGAGCTCTTTCAGCAGTTTTGCTCCAGATTTCAACATACGCAGTCTTTTGTGTCTCCACTCACAATAACTTGGGTTTGAATAAGGATTTACCCATTAATAGTCAACAGGTATCATATTAAAAGGGCAAGAATCAGGTCCCAGAGACTGCAGGTGCTAGAATCTGGAGCAACAAACAATCTGCTGGAGGAACTCAGTAGGTCGAGCAGCTTCTGTGGGGAGGGGGTGGAGGAACTGTTGACGTTTCAGGTCAAACCCCTGCATCAGGTCTGCTGAGTTCCTCCAGCAGGTTGTCTGTTGCTCAAGAGTCAATTCCCCTTGTTTGGAGAAAGAATCTTTGTACTGTTCTGTCTTCTAGCTTTCTTGTCATAAAAAAAGATATCCTTCCATGGTATGAATATTATTACCCTACAGCCAGGGTATTGTACACTGTCATTATTTTGTTGTCTAATTTATATGTGCAAGGCAGTGTGAAGCATGACAACCATCACCTTACAACAGAACTTGCTATGGATTTCAATAATTTATTACCCCTTTGGGGATGTGATATGAATTCTGACTTGCATTACAGCTAGTGACCATGAAATATTCTTCCAATGAGGTTGTCATTTGCCTTGCGTACATGCCCATCATGACCATGACTGAAACAGGCAGCCTGGAAATTGTGCCACCTTATCATACTGCATGCACACAGGGTCATCTGCTAGCCATTTGAAAAATTGAATTAGATGGGCCCAGAGCAGAGTGAGCGCCACAAACTAGGCACCTTACTACCGGAGAATGAAGGAAGAAATGGGGAAAAGCAGATGCAGATTTATCACACCATGTTGTACTGTGACTTAAGAGGCTTGAGATTAAGCCAGTCCAGCTGGGATTTCCTTTCCCAATGTTCTTGCTCTGGAAAATGCTCTGGATCATTTCTGGAATAAAGTCCTACAGTTTCGGGTCAGCCTCATCACTTTATCCATTCTCTGTGCATTAGAGGGGAGATGGTATCAAAGCTGCTTCTAGTCAGTGAATGAAGTCAATATCTTTCCCTAGTCAATCGATGAAGCCACAGTCTCTATTCATAAAACCAAGTTACCATCACTGCATTGGTTTCAAATAACTTCAATTACTTAGTTGGCAAGGCAAAATGGAGGTTCACAATTTCCACCATCACTAGGTGTAATATGTGATCACTAAATCAAAAGCATGATTTAATTGAAGTTTACACATATCGTTAGAATTACAAGGAAAAGAGACATTTAGGAAATTCAGTTGAGAGGCTCAGAAAGACTGAACAGAATGTTTCACAGCTCCCTCTGACAAAGTGGTAACTATCCCCAGGCTAGCATGCAAATACAGTTCACAGCCACACAGCCAATACTGTTCCTCTGGTAAAGACTTTAATCCAGTCCATGAAGACTTCATAGACTGGATTCAAAACTGGCATGGCCATGGTGGTGGGGGAGCGTTATTCTGACTGGAGATCTGTGACCAGTGGTGTTCCGCAAGGATATGTGCTGAGACCTCTGTTGTTTGTGAGAGAGAGAGATATATATATAAAAAATATAAATATAAGAATAAATGATTTGGACTAAAAGGTAAGGTAAGCTGATTAGTAAGTTTGCAGACGATACAAAAATTGGCAGCAAAGTTATGGATAGTGAAGAAAGTTGTTAAAGGATTCAGCAGGATATAGACCATTCAGAAATGCGGGCAGAGAAATGACAGATGAAGTTTAATCGGGACAAGTGTGAGGTGTTGCGCTTTGGGAGGTCAAATGTAAGGGGAAAGTATAAAGTAAATGGCAGGACCATTAACAGCATTGTTGTACAGAGGGGTGTTTGGGTGTATGCACATTGCTCCCTGAAAGTGGCAACACATGTAGGTAGGGTGGTAAAGAAGGCATACAGCATGCTTGCATTCATCAGTCAGGACATTGAGATTAAAAGTCAGAAAGTCATGTTGCAGCTGGATTAAACTTTGATTAGGCCACATTTGGACTGTTGTGTGCAGTTGTTGTGAAGTATGTTCAGGCAGATGAGATTAGTTAGATTGGCATCATGGTTGGCACAGACATAGTGGGCTGAAGGATATGTTTTTGATGCTATTCTATGTTTATGTTCTATGTACTCAGTGTGGACCTGAAATGTTCAGCCTTAAATAGTCAAGCAGAATCCCAGGAGCAGTTACTGCTCAAGCAGTGACTTGATTCGCAATTACGTCAAGTACCTGAAGTAGCTTCCAGGTGTTCTATTGCATATGTTACTGAATTACTAACCTCAAGCACTATATAAATGGGATTGTTCCGAGAACATGCCAGCTCTCAAAACAATCCCATTCCACACTTACTTCCTTGTAAACTATTCTCTCCTGTATATTCCATCAACATCTCTTTGATTCTTCTGCCACCTACCTACATAAGAACATAAGAAATAGGAGCAGGAGTAGGCCATCTGGCCCATCGAGCCTGCTCTGCCATTCAATAAGATCATGGCTGATCTGGTCATGGACTCAGCTTCATCTACCTGTCCTTTTCCCATAACCCTTAATTCCCCTACTATACAAAAATCTATCTGTGTCTTAAATATATTTAATGAGGTAGCCTCTACTGCTTCCCTGGACAGAGAATGCCACAGATTCACTACTCTCTGGGAAAAGCAGTTTCTCTTCATCTGTCCTAAATCTATTTCCTCGAATCTTGAGGCCATGTCCCCTGGTTCTAGCCTCACCCACCAGTGGAAACAACTTTCCTGCCTCTATCCTATCTATCCCTTTCACAATTTTGTAGGTTTCCAATAGATCCCCTTTCATTCTTCTGAATTCCAGCGAGTATAGTCCCAGGTGACTCAGTCTCTCCTCACAGGCTAACCTCCTCATCTCCAGAATCAACCTGGTGAACCTCCTCTGTACCGCCTCCAAAGCCAGTATATCTTTCATCAAGTAAGGAGACCAGAACTGCACGCAGTGCTCCAGGTGTGGCCTCACCAGTACCAAGTACAGTTGCAGCATAACCTCCCTGCTCTTAAATTCAATCCCTCCAGCAATGAAGGCCAACATTCCATTTGACTTCTTGATTGCCTGTGGCACCTGCAAACCAACCTTTTGCAATCCACGCACAAGCACTCCCAAGTCCCTCTGCACAACAGCATGCTGCAATCTTTCACCATTTAAATAATAATCTGATCTTCTATTTTTTCTTCCAAAGTGGATAAGCTCGCATTTACCAACATTTTACTCCATCTGCCAGACCCTTGCCCAGTCACTTAATCTACATCTCTCTGCAGACTCTCCACATCCTCTGCACAATTTGCTTTTCCACTCAATTTAGTGTCATCAGCAAACTTAGATACGCTACACTTGGTCCCCTCTTCCAAATCATTAATATATATACTGTGAACAACTGTGGGCCCAGCACCAACCCCTGCGGCACCCCGCTCACCACTGATTGCCAACCAGAGAAATACCCAATTATCCCAACTCTCTGCCTTCTTTTGGTTAACCAATCCTCTATCCATGCTAATACATTACCCCAACTCCATGCATCCTTATCTTATGGATGTCTTTTATGCAGCATCTTATCAAACACCTTCTAGAAATCCAAGTATACAACATCCACCTGTTCCCCTTCATCCACTGCGCTCATTATATCGTCAAAGAACTCCAGTAAGTTTGTCAAACAGGACCTGCCCTTCCTGAATCTATGCTGTGTTTGCCTGATGGAACCACTTCTATCCAGATGACTCGCTATTTCTTCCTTAATAGTAGCTTCAAGCATTTTCCCATCTACAAACGTTAAGCTAACTGGCCTACAGTTACCTGCCTTTTGCCTACATTCTTGTTTAAACAGCGGCATGACATTCGCTGTCTTTCAATCTGCCGGGACCTGCCCAGAGTCCAATATTTTTGGTACATTATCACAAACGCCTCTACTATAACTTCCACCATTTCTTTCAGTACCCTGGGATTCATCCCATCAGGACCAGGGACTCATCTACCTTTAGGCCCACTCGTTTGCTCATCACTACCTCTTTAGTGACAGCAATTGCATCGAGGTCCTCACCTCCCAACGCATCCATAACATCTCTCTTTGGCATGTTAGACATGTCCTCCACTGTGAAGACCGTCACAAAACAGTTGGTCAAGGCCTCGGCCATTTCCACATTACCTAATATTAATTCCCTCTTCTTATCTTCTAAGAGACCACGTTCACTTTAGCCACCCTTTTCCGCTTTATATAATTATAGAAACTTTCACAATCTGTTTTTATACTTTGTGCTAGCTTACTTTCATAATCTATCTTCCCTTTCCTTATTGCTTGCTTATTGGTTGTTGCTTTTTAAAGTTTTCCCAATCTACCATTTCCCACTACTCTAGGTGATTTTATATGTATGAGCATTTAGCTTGATGCCTTCTTTTATTTCTTAGTTCTCCCCACCCTCATTGCCCTTGCTTTTAACTTTTTTTGAGCACCATGAAAAATCTCTTTGAATGTCTTCCACTGTTCCTCAACTGTCCCACCATATGGCCTGTGTTCCTAGTCTACGCTAGCTAACTCCTCCCTCATCCTGTTGTAGTCTCCCTTGTTTAGGCATAATACACTGGTTTTAGATCGAACTAGTGCACCCCTCCATTTGTTTGAGAAATTCCAAAAGGATCCCTAGCTACAAGATCGTTAAATTTACCTGTCTCATTGCACAGGACCAGATTCAAGATAGCATTTTCTCTTGTAGGTTCACTAACATGCTGTTCAAGAAAGCTACACTAGAGTAATTTACATTAGTCAACTAACCTGCCAACCAGCATAGCTTTGGCATGTGGGAAGAACTTGGAACACATGAGGAAACCCACACTGATACAGGGAGAACATGCAAACTCCACACGTACAGCATCAGAAGTCAGGATCGAACCTGGATCTCTGGAGCTATGAAGAGGCAGGGAAATTATTTCAGGGATGGACCATGTGCTTAAGTACTTTCTAATGATGGCAGTCTTGTTGGTGATGGTGAGGAATTCTTTCTATTTCCTTGTGCCAGATGGCAGCCCAGAAATGTATTTTGTGGTGTGGTGCCTATATATAGTGACACAGCAATGAGAACATAGGACAGTACAACACAGGAACGTGCCTTTCAGCCCAAGATGCCTATGCTGACCATGATGCCAATTGAAACCAATCTTATCTACCTGCATATGGTCTATATCCCTCCGTTCCCTCCTGTTCATTGTGCCACTCGAAGTGCCTCTCAAACACTGCTGTCCTATCTTCTTCCAGTACCCCTAGCAACACATTCCAGCACCTACCACTTGCTTCATAAATCTCCTTTAACCTTTTCCCCTCTCACCTTAAAGCTATCCATCCAATAATGTGGAGAGTAATGAAATCCTGTCATCATTGCTCGTACTCAAAAAGTGACACAAAATATGGAGAAAGTCAAGCAGTTATCAGCAATGGTTCTTTGTTATTGTTCTTTTTTCAGTTCAAAGTTGTTCAGAGCCAGCTCCTCCTCCCCTCTGTGCAGACTGTACATAATGCAACAAAATTCCCTGTAACCACCACAAATTCAAATGCATGCATTTGTGTGCTGGCTTATCTGGAGCAATGTCTTAATGTCTCCATGCTGATGACCATACCCACATACACCTAAAGCATCTGTTAAAAACATGACTTAACTAGGCTGGGCAGTAACACCTTACACTTTGGGGCAGTTAGCTGAGGCAGATATGTAGCCAGCATTCACAGACACAGGGACGAGGAGACAGCTAAAAGAAATTGTGGTGACGACAGCACTTGCTTTTTTAATAAAAGTTAATGCTCAGAGATTCCCAAATATTGTCGTGGAGAGTTCATTCTCAATAATTAATAATGTTGAATTCCTCCCCCACTATAACTTTCTGCTTATTATGTGGATTCCTGTAGATTAAATTTGGTGATGCCAAAGGTAACTGGCTGTCCAACACAGCAGAGGGCGCTCCCTATTTACAGACAAGACAATACCAGACACAGCTAATGGCTGCTCATCGTTTGAGAAGTCACTACACCCTAAACGGCCTCAAATTTCCCTTGTATTCTAACATTCCAGACATACCAAAAATGAACATAGTGTATGAATAATAAGCTGCAACGATTAGGATAAATACCCCTTAATGCACTTTAAGAACACTTAGCAGTAGGGATGTGCAGTTTTGCGGAAATCAAATACATGTGTTTTTTTTAAATTACTGAGCTCAGAAATGGGGATTAGGAGTTCTCTGGGGAATTGCAAGCCCACCTAACATGCTCCCAATCCACAATATACTGCACTGAGGCTTCAACAAGCTGTGGCACTGTGTTATGATATTAGATCTTATCTCTTTGTTCGTCACTGTGGCAATCAAGCTAAAGCTCGGACGATAAAAATAATGTCAAAGCTAATTTTAGCTATAATGCTGGCACAGTTACCATGGAATGTTACATACACTTGTGCATCGGCTGTTGGCATGGAAGTTTCAAGCCCTTCTCCAGGGGCTTGAGAAAATAAATCTATGCTGAAACTTCAGTGTTAATGGCAATCTCCTTTGGCTGAGTCCTAACCAAGTCTGGCTTTTCTCTCAATGGAACATAAAAGATCCTTCTCTGCTACTGAAAACTAACTTGTTTTTCTCTCTTTCCCAGTTCTGATGAAGGGACTTGGACCTGAGACATGAACTGTTTCTCTTGCCATAGATGCTGCCTAACCTTTTGAACATTACCAGCATTTTCTGAATTTATCATAAAAGATCCTTTGGCAGTAATTCAAAAAAGGAGCAGGGGACATATCCCGGTGTCATGTACAATATTTAGCCTCAACTCAAACACTTTCATAAAAAACCCAGATTATTCAATAAACATTGCATTAATTATCCTGTACAACTTTGGGTGTCACACCAAGAAAGATATGACGGGTTGAAGAAGGCACAAAGTAGATTTATCAAACTGATTCCAGGTTGTAAGTCTTTAGTTTTATGGATAAACTGGAGAAGTTAGGCTTGTTGTTAGAAAAACGGTTATTGCGAGGAGTTTTGATAGAAGTATATAAAACCCTGAAACACAGACAGAATAGATTGAGAGAAACTGTTCCCAACTGACAGAGGTCAAGAACTAGAGCAAAGTGAATGAAGGTCTTTGGCAAAAAAAAAGTGATGTGTGGAGAAAAAAATTTATATAGCAAGGGGTTAAGGTCTAGAACTCAATAGCTGGGATTATAGTGAAGGCAGATTCAATTGCATTGTTGAAAAGGAAGCTGAATAAGTATTTGAAAGAAAAGAGTTTGCAGGGCTTTGGAGAGGGATTGGCAGGATTGTTCTTACATTTTTGACAGGACAAATGGCCTTCTTCCACTCTTCCATTTGCAGGAGCTTCTGCCTCTAGTGCACAAACAGATTGCCATATGTATTTGCATTGGGATATCTTAAAGTTGAAAATGATCTTTTCTTTACAATGTTCTTTTCATTTTACTTTGCTCACCGCATATCACTAAGAGGTCAGAACACTGGATTTCTCAGAGAATTGGGTTGCATGCAACCTTCTTTCTTCTATACAAAATGGCAACTCATTTGACCTCTCACATGGAGAGGAAAGATCCCAGGGAATTAGTTTAAAGATGAATAGGGAAATTCTCCCACGTGTAGCGGTTAGCATAACGCTATTACAGTGCCAGCCAGCGGGGTTCAATTCCCGCTGTCTGTAAGGAGTCTGTACGTTCTCCCCGTGACTGTGTGGGTTTCCTCTGGGTGCTCCAGTTTCCTCCCACATTCCAAAGACGTGTGGGTTAGTAGGTTAACATGGATGTAATTGGGCAGCGCGGGCTCGTTGAGTCAGAAGGGCCTGTTACCGTGCTGTATAAATAAAGTTTAAAGTTTAAGTTTACAATTATCTCTTAACCTAGTACCCAAAAATAGTTGACCTGATGGAATGCATAGCATGGAAGCTAAATTACTGGACCATTCCCTGGGTCCTGGATTACTGATCTGCAGACATGAACCTGAATCCCATCACGGCAAATGGGGAATTTCAATTCAAGTCATTAAATAAAATGTTAAATAAAAGGTCAGTATCTGTGACCAGTAAATGCCTTGGATTGTCTTTCACATCTCCTCTCTGCTTTCGATCATTCAGCAACTCTCAATGCATCCCATACTTTACTTTAACTTTCACAACCGATCACCTGTGTGATATTTTAGCTACGTTTTCCAAGGACTCAAATATACCACACTCAATTTTTATTCCCTTTGTTTGCACCTTGGTAACTAGTAAAAGAACCAGATTAAATTAGTCAAATATGAACTTCCCTTTGCAAATCCAGTTTAATCTCTCCGATTAGCCCAATCTAAAAAAAGAAAGGCTATTTCTTCATAAGATCTCAACGCACTTTACAACTATGGTGAACTGTATTCAGTATTGTCACGCAAGAAACAAGGCAGCCAGTTTGCATGGTTCCATCAAACTACAGCGAAAGAGATAACCAAACAATCTTTTCTGGCAGCACTGGTTAAAGGATAAATATTTTCCAGAATAAAGGCAGACATTTCACAGCTCTTCCCTGAATAGCACTATGAAGACCTTTGCATTCAAGCTGAGCAGGCAGACAGAAGGCTCCATTTAACATCTCATTCAATGGACAACACCTTCTACAGTATAGTCTGTCAATAGTTGAGTGCAGTGCAAGCTTAAATTACACGTTCCACACTTCAGACATGATCTTCCGACTAAAAGAGGGACTGATCCCACCTGAAGTATCACGAATACTTATTTCCCTGAGTAGTTTTTCTCTTTCCAGCAGGATGGATGGGGTCTAAGTACTTATTTAAGTAAAAACAGAAAATGCTGGAAGCATTCAGCAAATCTGGCAGCATCTGTGCAAAGAGATGCTGCCTGACCTGCTGCATGCATTCAGCATTTTCTGTTTTTATTTAAAATTTCTTGCATCTGCAGTTTTTTTTAAATTTTAGTTCTATATTTACCTGGCTCATTTCTTTTCACCTATTTTGATAAAGATATGATATTTGCCATCCTTCCGCTTGCAAATTTTATGATCAATTAGGCTTTACAGTCATCAATCTCATTCCCATCCCAATGCTCCTCTACCAGAGTATGTTTTCGTTACAATATTTATATGTAAGTGATTTCTCCTTTATCCTCCCAGCTATTTCTTCACCCTCCTATAAATATAGAAGCAAACTTTTCCAGTTGCCTTATATATCTCTTTCTTAGTTACAGACTTGTTTCCAATACACATAAAATAATTTAAGAACATAAGAAATAAGCGTCTGGCTTCTTCCGCCATTCATCAAGATCATGGCTAATCTTCTTCCTCAGTGCCAATTTCCAACACTGATTCCCATAATATTCAGAAATCTCTCTCTTTTTGGAATGAACTCAATGACTGAGCATCTAAAGCCTTCCAAGGATTCACCACCATCTGCTTGAAGAAATTCCTCCTCAACATAGTCGTAAATGGACTATCCCCTTTTTCTGTGACCATTGGTTATAATCTTCTCAACCAGGAGAAGTAGCCCTGCATCCAGTCTGTCAAGCCATGTAAGAATTTTATAAGTTTTAATGAAATCTCCTCTCTTTCTTCTAAACTCTGGAGAATACAGACATAGACTAATGAATCACTTCTCATTCCATCCCTGAAGCCAGTCTAGTGAATCTTTGTTATACTCATTCTGTGGCAAATATATATGTCCTTTTAGGTAAGGAGACCTAAACTGTACACAATAGTCCAGATGCAGTTTCACTTTTGCATCTTATAATCACTGTGGGACATGTTTACTTCTGTGCTCACACCCTCTCATAATAAAGACCAACAAACCATTTATTTGCCTTTCTAATCATTTTCTGTCTCTGCTTGGGGTTTCAGTGACGTGCACAAGGTTCCTTTGAACATCAACATTACCCAGTCTCTCACCAGTTTAAATAAAACTCTGCTGTTCTGTTTTATGCATGAAAGTAGATAACTTCACACTTTTCCACATTATAATGCAATCTCCACATTCTTACTCATTCACTTAGCTTGCTCCTTGAAGCCTCCTTACACCCTCTCACAATCGCACTCAGCTCCTCACCATCAGTAAATGTAGAAGCATGACATTTGTTCCCTCAGCCAAATTATTGACATGGATAGTAAATGCTGTCAGTGACTCTGCTTCCACCACCCTGTCAGGCAGTGCATTCCAGACACTCACCACTCTCTGGGTGAAAAAGGTCCCCCCTCAGATCCCCTCTAAATCTCTTACCCCTCACCCTAAATTAATGTCCTCTAGTTTCATTTACCACTGTTATGAGGAAACATTTACTGCAGTCTACTTTTAATTATAATTTTATGTACTTCAACTTTCAATTAATAATTTTATATACTTCAATCAAGTCTCCTCCTAACCCCCTCCTCCCCATGGAACGCCTGGCCTCTCCTCTCCAAACTCTCCTCATAACTTAAACACTCCATCCCGGGGAGTATCCAGCTGAATCTCCTCTGCACCCTCTCCAGCACTGTCACATCCTTCCTATAGTGTGGTGACCAGAACTGCATGTAATACCCCAGCTGAGGTCTGACCAATGTTCCATGAAGTTGGAACATAACCTCCCCGCTTTTGTATTCAGTGCCCTAACTACTGAAGACCAGTATCTTATATGCCTTCTTAACCACATTATCTACCTATGTTGTCACCTTCAAGGATCTTTGGACTTGCACACCAAGGCCTCTCTGTTCCTCAATACTCACTAGCACCTTACCATTCATGGTGTATGCCCCATCAGTGCTCTCAAAATGCATCACCTCACACTTGTCAGGATTAAATTCTATCTGCCATTTTTTAGCCCATTTCACCATCACATCAATATCACACTGCAGCCTGACTATCTTCCACACTGTCAACAACTCCATGGATCTCTTGTAATCTGTGAACTTACTGATTGTGCCTCCTACATCCACATCCAAATCATTCATGTAATATTACAAACCGATCCCTGTGTTAATTTGGAAAACAATCCTAAACACTTTCTGATGAATTGCTCTCCATTTTGAACTTCTTCAGTAATGCTTGCCTAGTTTGCCTATATCAAAATAGCCCAGCTCCCAGCTATAACGTTCTCATTACTTCCATTACCATTTTACACTTGTTTACAAAACTTTTCTTACAAGTCTTTCTCTCTGTTCAATAATAATGGATACCCAACCCATGACCTCCACCATCTGGAAGGATAAGAACAGCAGATGTACAGAGAATAATAGGCACCCTTCCATGTCACACAGCATCCCAGCTTCAACCAACTCCTTCTTTGTTGCTGGTTAAAATCATAGCACTCCCTACATAACAGCACCATAGGAGTGCATTCACTAAACATAAAACAGCAGTTCAAAGAGGACATTTTATCAAAAGCAACAAATGCTGGCTTTGCCAGTGCTGCCCATGGCCCCTGAATGAATCCCAGAATTTTATAAATGGATGCACAGGCTTCAAGAGCAAAGTGGAAATAATGAACTTTTACAAACATTGAATATGCTGCAGTTGAATTACTGAGAGCTATTTTTGCAGCTGCATCACAATAAGAAATAAAAGGTATGAACAGCCTTTAAGAACATAAGAAAAAGGAGCAGGAATAGGCCATCCAGCCCTTGGAGCCTGCTCCACCACTCATTAAGATCATGGCTGATCTTCTACCTCAGGGCATTTTCCTGCACTATTCTTGATTGTCTTACAGAAGAGAAATCTATCAATCTCTATGTTGAATGAACTCAATAACTGAGCCTGTACAATACTCTGAGGTAGAGAATTCCAAAGATTCACCACCTCCTCACCTCAAGTCCAAACAGCCTTATTCTGCTTCTGTTAGGGAGAGTCCACTTACTCACAGTTGAGAAAGAAATAACCAAGCCTGTTCCAGGCTGAGAGTTATAGCAAGTCTCTCCACCCAGGACATGCCCTCCTTCTCGTTACTACCATCGGGGAGGAGGTCCAGGAGCCTGAAGACCCACACTCAACAATTCAGGAACAGTTTCTTCCCCTCTGCCATCAACTTTCTGAATGGTCCATGAACCCATAAACACCACTTTGTTATTCCTCTTATTTCTGCACTATTTATTTTGTAATTTAAGGTAATTTTTATGTCTTTGCACTGTACTGCTGTTGCAAAACAACACATTTCATGACATTTAAGTCAGTGATAATAAACCTGATTCTGATGTGTATTCTGATGCTGCCATTCTACCACATGGCATCTCATGACAGAATTTCACAGCCATATGGGACTCATGGGTATTTGGGGCAAGACACTGGACATTATTATCATTAAGATTAGTGAAGAATAATAGCTATCGATCTCAAGTTCTACCTAGCTAAAGGTCCTGAAGTTCAGAGCTAGAATTGCAGTAAGGTTTACTCATTTCGGGAGGGAAACGTTAGATTTTCTTTGAGGTGATCAGGCAGCAGCAGTTTTCAGTCTGCTCCAACCTCTAGAAGCATGGCAATGTTCTGATAAGAGGATTAAATGACTGTAACAACATTGCTCTGGGTTTAATGATCAGTAATCTTTTAACTAATAAGGAAATTACATCCTTAGAGCTAACAATTACAGAAAGGTTCTCTGCTTCTATGTGTTCCTTAACTACACATCAATAAGTTACCCTGCAAAAGTACAAATAAATCCTGGTCAAGGGGGGGACAGGAGAGAAAACACATAATCCAAATCAACATCCAGGTCCTACATATGTTTTAGTAGCAGGGCTATTCTCAATTATTTGGCTCAAGCAGTGAAGCAATCTGAAAATTTTGCCTTGGCTGATAATAGAATGATTTCCTAAGAAGAGATCAGTAATCAGACAGTTAATAAGTGGTAGAAAAAACAGGCAAACTGGGTTAAGACTTCAGCTGCTATGGGTAGTCTATTCGAGCAAACATTTCACAATGACCCAGTTTGCTCTGTGATGATCCTTCCATCAAAGACTGTACCAAGAAGTACAAAAATTATATTTTCACTAAAGTAGCACCACAACTTAATTTTAGTAATCATGAAAATTAAACAGCTCTAAACATAGGAAAGTGTCCAAAGGTATCTGAGAGGAATGTAAGATATAAAAAACTGACACCATGCTAAAGGAGATATTAAGATGCACCAAAACATTTGGCCAAAGAGATGAGCATTACCAAAGGTCTTAGAGAACAGCAGCTCAGAGAGGTTTAGAGATGGAATTCCAAAGTTTAGGACCTGGATGACTGAAATCACAGCTGCTAATGTTGGGGTAATGAATATCAGTGATGCAGAAGAGGACAAAGATGGAATGATTTCAGACTGAAAGAATGCATACAGATTAGAGCGCAAGATCACGGAGGTGTTGAGTGAGAATTTTAAACTAACGCATTGGTGTTGGTAGACAGAGTCAATGTAGGCCAGTGAGCATAAAAGTGAAAGTTAAGAGGTAGGTGGAGCTTGGTGGGAATTGTAACTGAGGCAGTGGGGTTTTGAATCAGCTCATCAAGCACTAAAACAGTCCCTTTGGTCCACCACCAAGCACCCATTTACACTAATCCTACACTAATGCTATTTCTTATCGCCTCCACATTCCCACCAACCTGCTCCAGATCCTATTCCTCATCTACACACCATGCACAATTTACAGCAGCCAATTAGCCTACCAACCACTCGCCTTTGGGATATAGGAAGAAACTGGAGCACCTGGGGCAAACCCAGTCACAGGTGTTGATGCTGAGCTGGGGAAATTTTTTCCCAGGACAGAAGTTAAAGGAAGTGGCTTATGAGGAATGCAGGTAGGTGATTAGAGAAAGCCTTACTGTGATTTAGATAATGAGAATAGAAAAGTAATATTAGAAGGCAAAGTTGAATAAAGATTCAAAGATTTCAAAAACAACATACTCATTTTCAGCTACAATGACCATTATGGCAACGTGAATCACTGCAGTGCTAAAAGCATCCTTCGTGAAGTTATTGCTGCTGTGAGGCACAGAGATTCTTAAATGAAAATCCAGCAACTGGAACAAAGCAATTTCCCTTTGCAAAATGAATGCAAGTCCTTGCTGTTGACTCATTACAGAGAGATAATTAATGATTAGCAGGCTCCGTTTGTAGATTAACTATAATCTTAGCAAGCATATATCGCCCCAGTGATTCACATTGCCCTCTATGGCATACAATAGCTCTTTATCCCATAGAACATGCCAAGATCAGTGGATGTTTACATAACTTGTGAAAACCTCTCTGGCATTTGGATGGAACATCTTGGTTTTATGATGGCAACAACTCCAAATTTGGCTGCATTTACAGATCATGAGTGATCTTCTATTGCAGCAATGCAGAGAAAGCAGCACAGAAACTAATGTGAACAATTAAATACTTTTCTTTCCTCCTCTGTTACAGATACTGGTGCTGCCATTAATTGATTTCCAAGCACTTCACCAAGACGGGTACTCTTTGTGTACAAGTTCCAGATAATGTTCTGAAAGACCATTCAATTGATGCAAAGATGGGGCACTTAATTACATCTTGGCCTTGCACGATATTGGCACAACTACAATTACGAACAGGAGGATGGGGCTACGGATCTTTATCCACCTGTAATAGAGCAGGGGCGGAAGAACCATTTGCACACAGCTGTCACATAATAGGCAAGAGATCCATTTCATCCCAATGCTATGCAATGTTTTTCACTAAAAGGAAAGCAAGAAATTGCTTCACTACTAATTAGTGGCATTATTTTCCAGTCATTCTTCTGAGTCTGGCCTCTCATTTTCCAAAATCACGGGTACCTCAGCTACTACCAGTCTTCCTTACACCCAATTCACAGCACAGAAACAAGCTATTTAGTGCAATACCAGTGTGCTCCACTGCAGCCTTCTCCTACTCTATATACTTCAGTTCATCCAGTCAACATATTCTTCCACATATCAAAATGTGTTTCCAAGCCCCTTGCTAATTTTCAACTCACTTCCAAAAGCCTCCTCGCAAAGTATTTTTCAATCACCCCTCCAACAACTCTTCTATTGTAGCTCTCTCTCTCACAAACACATGCCTGAAGGACCCTGAAACGGTATATAACTGGAAAGTGGTACAGACCTGGCAAGGTGTGTCTGAAGCAAATACTAATTCTCTTGTTGATACAAGTATTATATTTTGCAGATGGTTACTTATGGCTATAAAGTTTGTTTCATGCTTAGATAGACCGGTTTCCTAGCAAAATATCCACTTGCCAAGTTGTGGCACATAGCACTAACATTACCGTGTTGATAGTTTACTTGTGAGGTAAAAGAGCAAGTGTTGCGTTCCCTGTGGTTACATGAGAAAGTGCTGTGAGAAGGGGAGTGGTAGGTGGAGATCGATGAGTGAACCAGTGAGTCACGGAGGGAATGACCATATGCTGAAAGAGGAGGGGAAGATGTGTCTGGTGGTGGAATCCCATTGGGGGTGACAGAAATTATCTCTGGAAATTGGGGGCCAGTGGGGTGGAAGGAGAAAACAAGGGGAACCCTACCCTTGCGCTCACTAAGAGGAGAATGGGTGAGAGCAGAGTGCGGGAAATTGATGAGACGCTATTGAGAACAGATATGATGGAGACGGAGAAACTGGGAGAATGGAAAGGAGTCCTTGCAGGAAGCAGGATGGGAAGCAGTATAGTTCAGACAGCTGTGGGAGTCAATGGGCTAATAACAAATACTAACAGCTCACCCAACCTCTGACATGGAGATGGAGACATTGAGATGAAAAGGAAGAGTCCAACATAGACCTTGTCAAAGCGGGAGTAGGATGGAAACTTACAGCAATGTTATTGACGTTTTTGAGTTCTATATCAGTGCGGGAGGTAGCAACAACAGATATCAAGTAATAGAAAAAAATTTGCAGGAAGAGGCCTGGATAGGGATTAAAACAAGGACTATTCCAAATATTCCACAAAAAGACAGGCCTATCTTGGGCCCATACAAGTTCCCATAGCTACTCTTTTGAATTGGAGAAAGTGAACAGAGTTGAAGGATAAATTTTTCAATGTTAAGAATGAGTTCAGCCAGGCGAAGTGTGGAAGGGGGACTGATTGGACCCCTGTTGAAGGAAAATATAAGGGCCTTCAGACTTAGTGTAGGATAGGGTATAGAGGAGGATAGAGAGAGGTATAGAGGGACTGGTCATCCATTTTGAAGATGAGACAGTTTGGACCACAACATTGGAAACTGTCAAAATCTTGTCAGATGTAAATGGGAAATTAATAGACAAGGGGCAAAAGATTAGAATTAAGCTATTATCTGTATCTTTCATTCTCTGTCCCACTCCCAGTCTGACCTCTTGGCCTCCTGCTATTTTTCCAATAATGTCCAATGTAAGCTCGAGGAACAATACTTCATCTCCCATCTGGGTACTTTTCTTTATTTAAGACTTAATATTGAATTTAACAATTTCAGATAACCACTTCCTTTTTTCACTCCATCTCTCTCTATTGACGTGGCTGTACCTTTCTGTTTCAATCTGTTTCTTCTTTGCTTTTCTGAATCCAACTGATTTTTGGTCTGCACCCGTCACAGATATTCCCTCTGTTCTCTCCACCATTGGTCCCAACACTGACTCTGTTCTTCTCCCCTCTTATCCTTCTTGACCTGATGAATGCTTCCAATATTCTCAGTTTTTGTAAGGGAAAGAGATATTGGGAAAAGTGCAGTTGGGGTGAAAGATCAGTCGTGATTTTATTAAACAAGGGAACAGGCTCAAAGGGCTAACTTGCTCCCACTCCTCATCTCTATTGGGTCAGAAGTAAACCAAACTGTACCTCAACCCTACCGGACTGATTTGAGGGGGTTGTGATTTCAAGCCACACTCCAGAGATTTCAACACATCATCTAGACTGACAGCCAGTGCACTTCGAAGATGTCTGTTGAAGGCAACGTTAAACCAACACCCGGTTAACCCTCTTACATGAATGTAAAGGATTCCAGAGTACCATTCTGAAAAACATCAGTAGAGATCCCTATATTCCCCTGTCCGATATCCATGCTTCAACCAACATGCACTAACAAAGGTGAGTATATAACCAACATATTGCTATTTATGGACGTTTCTGTAACTAAATGATTAGATTTCAAAAATGCTTCAATGACTACAAAGCGGTTTAGATTAACAACTTTGAAGGACAGCATCTCTAAAAATGCAGAATGCTTTTGATAATGCCTTGAAGTATCAGCATAGACAGTGTGCTCATCTTGGAATAACACAGAAACATCTTGGAATAACACATGATGGATAACACAGAAAACTGCTGCTTCTGTTTTCCCCATGCTCTCTGGTTTCAATTATGGATTGAAATTTTTCTTACCATATGTGAAAGTTTTACATTTTTGTTGTAAACTTCTACATTCTTCTAGATTTTAGTGATAAATAATAAGCAGAAACCATATAATCGAGATCAATACATTTGTCTCCTTCTGGGCTGTTGGCAGACTGAGCAATATTTTTAATGTTCCTAATAAAGGAACAGAGGTAGGTCATAGAAGCAGTAGGGAGAAAGCAACCTCACCTTTACTGAACTACTTAAAATGCAAAGATGCAGGATTGTGTGCTACCTTCACAAGTTACAATGGCTCTAGATAAATTGGGCTTGAAATTTTGTATGGGAAACTTTATGAAATCTTTGCCAGTTATGGCAGATAAATGTTAAACTCTCAGTGAGACTTCAGTCGAAAGCTGTATGGACTCTATGACCTGTCCATTCACTAACGGGGATTCATCAAGCAGCTGAGGGAAGGAACAAGATTATTTCTTTTCAGAATTTTATGATACTGACTATTATAATGAAGATAAATGACTTCAATATACTGTACTGCGCTTTAGTTCCCAGAAGATGACAAAACATACTCAAAGCCCTCAGAGCTGATGTCTATGGGACCAATTCAACAACTGAAAACACATACACATAAACATCAGAAAATCCCTAAAATGTGCAAGTGCTTGCAATGACCTACCTCGCTGTGATGGGTGCACAAGTCATGCGACGATTTGTTAGCATCCCTCTGCTACTAAACATTGAGACAACCTGTCAACATCTCAAATGACCAGGTAGGGAGAGGAAAACTGTGAGCCACATCCACTGTCACTGAAAGGGGAGAAGGGGGAAGGGGAGTAGGATGAGTCCACTGAAGCAGAAAAATTGCTGAATGCAAGGTACAGTGCTGTAGTGAGGAAGACTGAAGAGGCTGGTGCAGTGTCTTTCTTGCTTGATGTCAGTATGCGATGAGATTGGGTCCATGGTGGTCCGATTGGTTGACTCCCAAATGATGACTTGAATGTCATCATTCTGGATGTAGAATGATAATGAGTTGCTGAGGACAGCCAAATATGACAACAATTTTCCATAATCTCTCTCTGGATAGAGTCAAAGGCTTTGATAGGTTGAAAAAAGGGCCATGCACAGTGATCGGTGCTGCTCTCTGCATTGTTTTCTTGGATTTGTTGCATGATGAAGATCATTCCTACTTTACCTCTGGATGAACAGAATTCACGTTGTGACCATGGAAGGAGCTATTTGGCCACTGGAAGGAGCCAGCTGGAGGATAACTTTCCATGTGGCTTTCCTTATAATAGTAAGACAGCACAGTGCATGGAATTGGTGGGATGAATGGCCTTCTCCTACATTGTAAGGAAATGTGAATAAAAAACTGAATGTACCACCTTGATGATGGTTAAGATTAAGGCATCTCTGAGATCCCTCCCTTGGTCTTCCCTTTCCAGATGAGAGAGATAAGATGATGAACTTGTGCAGTACTTCTCCACTACATTTGAACATTCAGCAGGCATTTGTCTGTTCCACTTTTGGGTGGCCTGTCCAACCTCTCGCCCAGTTAAGGAACAGGTGAATTAAAGCAAGAACACATGTCAAAGACAGAATCTCCACTGAGGTGATCTTCAAAGTGCTCCTTCCAGTAGGTGCAGTCTGCCTCTCTGTCCTTGATAAGCTCTTTGCCAAGTGAATCCTTGGGTGTTTGGGCCATGGATAGTCTTGACAGTGCTGAAGAATCCATGCACATCAGAGTTATTGAGTAGTTGCTAAATTTCCTGTGTCCTTTCCATCCATCATCTCTTCTTTACTTAGCAAAGACCTCAGCATACAGACACTATCGTGCAAGGAGATATAATGGTGTTTCCAATCAAGAATGCCTTGCATTTACAACTAATTTTTCCTGGATCTCCCTGTCATTCTTGTCAAACCAATCACGTTTTCTGGTAGGGAAGCCAAGGATCTCTTCACAGGTGCTAAATACAGCAAACTTCAGTGCAGACAAGGAACTGTGAGCACTCCACGGCTCCTGTTGTCTGGGAGTCATCAGGTTCTTCAAGTCATTCAATGCTAGATTTTTCTGCAACAACATTTCTGTTAAGATTTAAGGGCATGTTGATGGAACTGACAGAGAAAATTTGTAGTGGTTAGTCCAGCAGTCATTGGAATACGTTATGGTGATATCCTTGTCATCTTTCACTCAGACGACATAATTAAGCAGATGCTTGGACCGTGGGCATTGTTGAAAATCCTTATTCTTGTCTCTCTATCAAAATAAGATGTTGGTTATGACAAGACCACATTCCAAGCATAATGTCAGAAACAGGATTCTACCTGAGTTAGGAATGAAAAGAGAAATGCTGGAAATACTCAATGTCAGATGGAAAAAGAATTAACGCTTCAGGTCAATGAGCTTCCTTGCCAATCACACCTTTCGAGAAGTTGGTGTTGGAGCAATTCCTGCTCTTGCATTAAGGGAATCAGAGAAGTTTAGTTGGGGCTTGAGGAGGAATTGATCAAAGTCAGAGCAGAATTTTTCTTCAGCCTCATCCATAGTATCCAGGATTGGGGCATAAGCAGTGATAACCACAGCATACTTGGTTCCACATTAGAGTGAGCAGGAGGGTCATGATGCGTTTACTTATTCCATGGGTGGAGACACTGAGATGCCAGACTAGCTCAGTCTTGATGAAGAAACGACCCCATAAAGATGGTGGTCCTCTTCCTGTTTGCCCCTCCAGAAGTAGATGTGACTGCCATCTTGCTCTTTGAGGTGGCCATCTCCTAGCATTCAGTCTTAATCAAGGTAGCAATGTCAAAGCATTTGAGTTCCTGAGTTACAATACGGAAATAATGTTCAAGTTTGTGGCTTGTAGATTTGTAGAGGGTCCTGATATTCCAGAACTGAATCATTTTGAGTGGAAAATGCCTGTGCCTGATTTTTTTTCAACAAAGGTTGGCTGTAGCACACCAGAAACCACTTGGATTTACACATGATCTGCTGGAGGAACTTGGGGTTTCAACCTGAAACGTTGACAATTCCTTTCCCCCCAACAGACACTGCTCAACCTGCTGAGTTCCTCTGGCAGATTGTTTGTTGCTCCAGATTCCAGCATCTGTAGTCTCGTGTCACCACCTAGAATTGACAGTTTGGGGTTTGGCCCAATGTCTAGGAAGTGTCCAATGATTGTAGACTACACTCTGCTGAGTGGACTGAACACATGTTCATATATAATGCCCATGGTCTATCCCTCACGCACGAATAGTCTCTTCACACCTTCCTTATCCCTTAGATATGCTCTTTCCCTATCATCTTTTCTCACCCTCACGCGGTTCTCCCCCCACCACACACACTTTCATTTAACTCTTCCTCTCAGCCATGATCATATTGAATGGTGGGGTAGGCTCAAGGAGCCAGGAGGCCTGTTCCTACTATTTTCTTGTGTTCTTGTGTTATCCCTCCCTTATCCTCCTTTTTCCTCACACACACTTTCCATTCCGCTGCCCCACCCTCTCCTCCTTCTCCAGTCCTCCCTTTCCCTCACACTCTTCCTCACCCCTCTATCCTCAACCCTCCCCCACACACACCCTTACACCCCAACTACCAGTCACTTGTATTTCTCAAGAACAAGGCTGTCCTCTTCCCATCTCTGTAATCCAGGGCCATTTCCAATCTTAACCCTTTCGGTCCAGCCCCACTGACTGCCTGAGACATTTGGGTCCAACATCACACTCAGGACCGACAACCTTTCTCTTCAGGACCACCTCAGCTGTGCTCCTCTTTGTACCCCATAGAATGGCAATAATGGCCTGTGTGTCAGATAAGGTCACTGCATGATGCAATATGTATCCATCTGGCACCTCATACTGTCAAATCCAAGTGGTAGATAGTACGCAACAGCCAATCTATGCGGAACAAAATAGTGCTCAGGCAATTTGTGTGTTTAAAAAGCCATTGTGGAATCTCACTATAAATATTAAAAAGTTTATGGGTGGCTTTAACACGTTTACTTCAGAATGGTTGAATTTGGGTTCATGTAAGAGGAATGTATTAGAGATACTAAAGTGAGAACTTACACAGATGTACACAGTCAATTCCATACTGAGAAGCAACATCCTTAGTCCTTTGGTTATTCAGTCGGTGTAAGCTGGAGTCCTGGTGCATCCACACCTCGCTGTCATCGGCACACAAGAAACTGATGTTGAGATTGTGGATGAGCAACCGACAGCAACTCTTATGTGAGGAGAAATGGACTAAAGACTCAAGTTTGGATAATAAAAAGGCAGAGGTAAATAATGGCTGCACTGGAACAGGCAGAAGTAGTTAACATAATTGTACTTCCAAAGACCTGGATTACAGAGCACAGCTTTCTGAGGATACCTAGGAGACATTAAGGAGGCTTGTTCCTAGTACAAAGTTTCTCAGCTTGGTGAGAAACCAGGGCGGCACCTTTCAAAAGATGTTTGTCTTGTTTTCTCTGGTTCTCTCTCCATTTTCTTTGCAGTTGTCTGCAGACTGACTGCTTTTGATTTATGGTTATTCTAATTATGGGCCTGCCACATTTTGTTGCAAAGCCTTTTTAAACTGCTGTTTTTATGAAATGTTACCCTGGTGTAATTTTTATTTAAACTTTGTTAAATCTGCAAGTGCTTTGATATATACTTTCAATTCAATTATATTTGCTATGCAAGATCTCACTGTGAGACCCTGACAGTTAATGGAAAGGGAAAGAAAGTACAAATGAAAGAGGGCACTGCATATTTACTGCAAGTAACCTTTCCTTTAGAACACTGCAGATTTACTGAATTATGCAGTTTAGATCTTTAAGTCAAGATATTTTACAAGTAGCATGGCCTCATGTAGAGTTGTGCATCATGCCAGATTTAACCTTGAATCAATAGCTACCTTGTCACTAAAAGCCACAGATTAGCAACAGGCAAGACACAGGAATCATAAAAATATTTACAACATTTGCAAGATTGCTCAAAAGCACTACAAAATGCAATATTCTCATTTTTTTTTACGTGCACACTCTCTCTCGGAAAACAACACACACAAGAAAATAAATTACTAATAATTATAAAGATACATTTCCAGACACTAGCGTCAGTTGAGGGAAGGACTCTGTTGCTGAGATATCAAGGTTTCTTGTGAATACATAAATGGGATGCAAGGACTCTGGAATGCATCCATTTCCAAAAGAATCCAGTCTCATTTAGTCCCTTAGCCAATTTGGAGTTACATACTTCAGCCGTTCTACAAGCTCCAAAAATAAGTCTGGCAATGAATCTGCCAAGAACCCAAAACCAGGTCCGAAATCAGATCATTTCCGCAGAGTGGAGTCTCATGCTGAGTACACAGCTTTGCCTCTAAAGTCTGCTGTACTTCAGTCAGCAGCATACTGCAATACAGAGCAAGAGATCTCTATATGAATTGCCTTTTTAAAAATTTGCTTATGGGGCACAAGCACCACTGACGAGATCAAAATCAATTATAAACCCACAGACTCCTAGAGCTCCCTTGAGTACACCTCCTAAAATCATCCTCCTGTAAAAACTCAATTCCATTCTTCCAGTTTCTCTGGCTCTGACACATCTCTATCGATGAACAAATGCTTCCTTTATCCTGATCCAAAACCCACCATTGTTTTTGCCTTCACCAAAGTTGGCAGGGTTCTCACCTGTATTTATTCCGCATTTCTGTTTTTGTCCCTCTCCTCCCACCTAGAACAAGTCCACCCCCTCCCCACTTGTCTTCACTGTCCATTCCACCAGTGTTCACATTCAAAGAATCATCCTCCATAATTTCCACCACCTTCAATGTGATGCCACATGTTTCCTCCCTGCTTCTTTCAGAATTCCTAAGGGATCATTCCTCTGTAACTCCCTGGTTCACTCTTCCATCTCCACCAACAGCCATTCTCATGCCAACGTCCCATGCAAACACAGGAGATGTAATACCTGCCCTTTCACTTCTCCCCTTCCCACCATCACAAGCTCAAATTCAAACCCTCTTTCCAGCTGAAGAAGCAATTTATTTGTACCTCTTCCTCAGGATGGCTAATGTTCTTCCTTTATTTAAGAAGGGCAGTGGGGATAAGCCAGGTAACCACAGGCCAGTGGGCCTTATGTCAGTGATGGGTAAGTTATAGGACAAAATCCAAAGGAATAGGATTAATGTTCACTGGGGCTGCTCTGCAGGAGTCAGTATGGCTTTGTGCAGGGGCAATCCTGCCTCACCAATTTGATTGAGTTTTTAGATAGAAAGAAGCACTTAGACAGGCACATGAACAGACAGGGAATGAAGGGATATAGACCATGTGCAGGCAGACGGGATTAGTTAAAATTGGCATGGTCGGTACAAACATCGTGGCCGAAGGGCCTGTTCACCTCTGCACTGTTCTACGTTCTGTGTTTTGAGAAGGTAGTTAAGAAGAATGATGAAGATAGTGCAGTAGACGCCGTCTCTGTGGAGACACACGAAACTGTAGATGCTGGAATCTGGAGCAAAAGAACAAACTGCTGAGGGAACCCAGCGGGTCAGGCAGTATCCGTGGAGGGAAATGGACAGTTGATGTTTCAGGTCGAGACCCATCATCTGTCTATATGGACTTTGGTAAGGTACTCGACAAGGTCCCACATGGTAGGCTGGTCCAGGATGTTAAGGCACGTGGGATCCAAGGTGAGCTGGCTAATTGGATCCAAAACTGGCTTGTTGATAGAAGGCAGAGGGTAGTGGTGGAAGGATGTGGTCCTGATTGGAAGTCTCTGATCAGTGGTATACCACAGGGACTGGTGTTGGTACCCTTATTTTTTGTCATATATATTATCTACTTGGATGTGAATGTAGGAGGTACGGTTAGTAAGTCAGCAGATGATACAAAAGTTAGTGGTGTTAAGGATAGCGAGGGAGGTTGTCTAAAGCTACAGCAGGATCTAGATCAGATGGAAAGTTGGGTGCAGTGTGGCAGATGGAATTTAATCCCAACAAGGGCAAAATACATCAGTATTTTGGGAAGCTAAATAAGGGTAGGACATGTACAATAAATGGGAAGGTGCTAAGGAATACTGATGAACAGAAGGACCTTGTGGTTTAAATCTACAGTTCCCTGAAAGTTGCAACACTGGTAGACAGGATGGTTAGGAAGGCATGCGGTGTGCATGCCTTCATAGGTCATAGAGTCATTAGAGTCACAGAGAGATACAGCGTGGAAACAGGCCCTTTGGCTCACCGAGACTTTGCCCACTCATTTAGACTAATCCTAACATTAACTCCAATGTTATTTTCCCCACATTCTTATCAACTTCCCCCAGATTCTACCCCTCACCTACACACTAGGGGCAATTTACACTGGCCAATTAACCCACTGACCAGCACTTCTTTGGGATGTGGGAGAAAAGCAGAGCACCCTGAGGAAACCAACAAGGTCACAGGGAGAACGTGCAAACTCCATGTAGGTAGTTCTCGAGGTCAACATTGAACCCAGGTCTGAGGCAGCAGCTCTATTAGTTCTGCCACTCTGCTGACGAGGCACAGAAGTTGGGACGTTATGTTGCAACTTTACTAAATACTGGTGAGACCGCATTGGAACTTTGTGTGCAGTTGTGGTTGCCATACTATAGGAAGGATGTGGTTGTGCTGGAGAGAGTGTAGAGGAGATTCACCAGGGTGTAACCTGGATTGGAGGACTTTGGTTCTGGGGAGAGACTGGATAGGCTGGGCTTGTTTTCCCTGGAGCAAAGGTGGATAAGCAGTGACTTGACAGAGGTACATAAAATTATAAGAGGCACAGACAGGGTAGTTAGTCATAATCTTTCTCCCATGGTAGGGGTATCAAAAACAAGAGGGCATAGGTTAAAGGTGAGAAGAAGGAGCTTTAAAGGGAATTTGAAAGGAAGTTTTTTTTTACACAGAGATTGGATGATATCTGGGACTCGCTGCCAGGTGGAGTCAGATACAATCATCTTCAAGAGACACTTAGATAAGCACTTGAATAGCAAAGGCATAGAAAATATGGACAGTACAAGCAAATGGGATTAGTGTAGATGGGTAAAAAAGGTCTGCATGAATGTAAGGGCCTGTTTCTGTACTGTACAACAGTTTGATTCATTCAGACTGACTGTATGATTCATTTGATACTTACAATGTGAGAAACCAAATGCAAATTGGGTGACCGCTTCACTGAACACCTCCATTCAGGATTATCCTGAGCTTCCACTTACCTCTCATTTTAATTTTCCATCTCACTCCCATTCTGCGGTCTGTCTTTGGCCTCTTATAAGTCCAACATAAACTCAAGAAACAGTGCATCTTAAACTGGACGTGTTACAGTGTCCAGGATTCAGCAATGTATTTAATAATTTCAGATAACCAGCCTTTCCAGCTTTCAGCAGAACTGGCAGTTCTGATAAAAAGTCATCAACTTGAAATATTAGCTCTGTTTTTCACTTTGCACAGGTGCTGCCATTCCTGCTGAGAACTTCTGGCACTCTTGATTTTATTTCAGAGTTCCAGCCTCTGCAGAGCTTTGTACGTCAGAGTTCCAGCACAGTTTTTTCTTCCTCTCTCCCCTATGTTTCATTCACCTCCGAGTTACATCTTTCCCTGACAGGAGATGTGTGACTTTTCACCACTCCCATGTAGCTGGCACCGCCACCCAGTAACGCTTGGTCTCCACCCTATCCCAAATGTGACAACCATGTCAGCACAAAAACAGAAATAAAGAAAATGAGGCAGAAAATCTCTACTAAAATATTTCCAGATTTGGTGTTTCTAAGGAAAGAATGATAAAGCAGGAAAAAAAGACAAGAACAAAAATGATCCAAATTTATAGCATTAATGAAAACATATTCATAAATCAAAGTAGCTTGGGAAGCAGAGTAAGTGATTCCAAGAAAAAATAATTAACTGAAAGAAAAACAAGATGCTGGAGGAACTCAACAGGCCAGGCAGCATCTGTGGAGGAAAAGAGACAGTCAACATTCTTGTTTTATCATCTAGATTCCAGCATCTGCAGTCCTTTGTTTCTCCATAACTAACTGAAATTTAAGGAGGAATTTTCTCCAACCGTAAAACTGACAAGTAGTCATTCAAAATACAGAACACTTGATGGTGAATCTGCATAAGATCTTAACAGCAGAGATTGAGTAGGGCAAAGAACTTTGAGCTCCACATTCAGGATGCTGAAGTAACTGACAGGGTAAAGTGAAAGTTCATCAAGGTTACGGCTGCTCCAAGAAAATTCAAAGGAACAATGGTTTAAAATGGGAACTGTTCATACTTGAATGAAGATGAGTAAAGAGTAACTTTATAGATGTAATTAAATTATGAACAGATGGGACAGAGCAGATGAAAACTGACCAATTCCAGTGAGTGAGGGTGCCAGAAGAAGAGAAAACAGATACAAATTTGAATCTATGAGATGCAGGACAGAGAAGATGCAAACCTTTAGTTTTTAGTGTTGTGAGGTTATCCACCACTAGAAATAATTATTAAAGCAAAGATAATAACATTTAAGAAAAATTATACAAGTGCTTAAAAGGGGACAAGGCAGCCAAAGGATTAGACTCCAAGTTCCTCTTTCTCAAGTAGCAGTTTTAAAATTATTAAAGAAATCTGTTTCCACTGGCTTAATGTGTTGATAGTTCCAGGTCCCAAAATCTGAGTGAAAATATTTCACATTTCCCCTCTAGATTAGGTGCCAGTGATTTTATGATCTTTGGCTGTTGACCTAGTGCAGTAGGAATCATTCTTTTCCTATACCAAAACCTTATCTCACAAATCAGATTCATGCTGCCTGTTCCTGGTTAATTGCCGCCTCCTTAAATGGTGATTTATGTTGTTTCTCAGAATATTTTGCAAAAATTTGCCCATCACTAACAATAGGCTGCCTGGCCTGTAGTTACTTTCTATTCTTTTCCCTTTTTTAAGACAATAGTACCAAATTGGCTACCTTCAATTAGTTAGCCTATAGTTAATGTTGACTGACTGGGGGCCCATTGCATTTATGGGCCCAGCACATAGATGCAATCACAAGGAAGGTGTGCCAGCGCCTTTATTTTCTTAGGAGGTTAAGGAGGTTCGGATTGTCACCAAACACTCTAACAAACTTCTACAGATGTACTGTTGAAAGTATCCTGACTGGGTGCATCATGGTCTGATACGACAATTCAAATGTGCTGGAACATAAGAAGCTGCAGAGAGTAGTGGATTCAGCCAAGTACATCACGGGCACATCCCTCCCCACCACTGTCAGTATCAACAGGAGGGACAGCTTCAAGAAGGCAACATTCATCTTCAAAGATCCCCGCCATCTGGGCCATGCCATCTTCTCGCAGCTACCATCGGGCAGGAGGTACAGAAGCCTGAAGTCCCACACCACCAGCTTCAGGAACAGCTACTTCCCTTCAACCATTCGGTTCCTGAATCAACCGGCACAACCCTAATTATTACAGTTTAGCAACACTGTGACCACTTTGATCACTTTGCACTAAAATAGACTTTGTACTTTTTTGTTCTAATTGTGTTCTTTCTTGTAAAAATTGCATATAATTATGTTTAATTTATGTTTTTCTCATAAATGCAACTGTGATGCTGCTGCAATTAAGTTTTTCATTGCACCTGTGCACACATGTACTTGTGACAATAAACTCAACTTTGACTGGCAAATGATAGGACCTGCATTCTTCTTTTGCTTGCTTCTTTTAAGGACCTGGGATATATTTTGTCTGTAACAGCCCATTCACCCACTTTTAAAAAATGCTAGACTTCCTCTACATTTTACCTTTTCTACATTCTTTCCTCTTAATGTCAAAGTCTGTATCATCCCCCTCTTCCATAAGGATAGACATAAAATATTCATTTTGAACTATTCACATCTTCTGGTTCTGCACAGACCTGTTTTGCTTCACATATTTATGAAACACTCTGAAGCCAACCTTGATATTTGTGAATCTTACAAATAACCTTCCCTTTAACAAAGGTAATACAAAAAGGTAGGAAGTTTGAATGATAATTGGGAGTAGCATTTTTAAGTGGACATTTTTTAAAACAGTCCCTAACCTTTCCATTCACTCATAAAAAAATTCATACAAATGTAAGTGAGCTGCTGATATTAAAATATCCATTGTTGACTAGTCCTCAATTGTCACTGATATTTTTGAGAAAGGTGGCACCTGGTACATGTTATTGAGAGGCTACAGGAATAAATAGAGAGACCAAAACCTTTTCAAATGACCTGTTCAAACCAATGCAATTTACCAAATTAGATTCAAGTGTGGTGATTGCAATGAAATTAACAGAGAATGCTGAGTGGCCCTTCATAGTAAATTAAAATAAATTTCAATGTCTAAATTAACTTTGAACTACAGACTATAGTGACATTTTAACATTGCTCCATTGTTTTTCTCTTTAAATACAGAAAACACAGAATGTGACTTGATTCTTATTGTTGCTTCTGCAGAGATTTAAAACTGAAACCTCCTCTCCCCACCACCCCCTCCACCCCCACCACCGCCACCCATGGCTACCGTGAATTTCTTTCCCAGACATTATAAACAAAGGGTCTCTGAGCACTAAAACAAACAGTAATCATTTGCAGCCCTATTTTTAAGACAGCCTAAACTAAATGACAGTCAACAGAGAATATCACCTTGTTTTCTTCTGCAACTGGTTTGGAGATAAGTGGAGATTCTGTGATCTATGAAACATTAATAATAACTGCATGAGTGCACGTAACTATTGTTTGACCGTTTCAGCATCACTGACTATTACAATATCTTTTGGTTGGGGGTAGTGTTAAGATTTGGACTGGGTGGCGAGGGGTGGGGTGGGGTGGGGTGGTGGTGGTGTTGTTGAGAACTGGGGGATGGGTGGCGAGGTGGGGGTTTTGTTGACAGTTTGAGATGAAATGGGGCAATATGGGGGGTGGTGGGGGTGTTGTCAAGAGTTGGAGATGGGCGCTGAGGTGAGTGGTGATGGGGTGGAGCAGTGGCCAGAAAGGTAATTGCTGCATTAAACTGCAAGGGTTCTGGGAATAACCTAGCCAGAGAAGAAGTGAAGATGAGAACAAATTCAGAGAGTGGCAGGGATGGAAGAGTTCTATATCTAGACAGCTGTAGAGGCTGAGCCACTCAATGTCGTCAAGATTGAGATAACACAGAATTCTGCATTGTGGGGAGTTATGGTGGGTTATGAGGATTGGACAGAAGAATGGAAGACAGTTCAAGATCAGATCAGCCATCACTTTATTGAATGATGAGCTTGAAGGATTTTAGCACGTAATCACAGAATGCTTATAGTCTGGAAACTGGCCATTCAGAAGCATGTAAGAGCAACCCAGCTGGTCCTGCTGCCCAAACCCATAGAACTGGAAATTTTTCCTTTCAATTACTTATCTCCCTATTGAATGTTACAGTTGTTTATCTTTTCCTATTCATTTGACTTTACTTGGCTTTTGTCAGAAGTAACTCCCCATCCTTGTGATGACAGATAATGTGCTCTGTGCTCTACGTGTTTTCAGACATGCACTGTAGTGCCCAACTAGTCTTCCAGTGGAATTTTAGTTAGGATTAAGATTTCTAGCAAACTGAGCTAAAAATAGGCTGTGTGAATAAGATCTGCTGAGGGCAGGGCTGCAACAGGTGCAAGATCACATTGGTTTAAAACAGCTTTGAGTTTAGGAATGGACTGTAAAAGCTGCACCCAAAGACAAGTTTGGTTTCACCACCTTGGCTCTTTGTGACTTTCTATTCATCACAAAATGTCACACTAATTCTTGCACCATCGAAGTATGGAGTCAATACTTAGTTTATAACTCAGTGTTTCCTGGTAACATCAACAATGCCAGTCTCTGCCCCACAGTAAATTTATTTAACCTTATAAATATAATAAACTGCAGAAATCATCTGCAGTTAATGCTATAATCCATTATAGCACTATAATACAATTTACACATGAAATATTGAGATATTTACCATTCCAAATAAAAAGCAATTGACCCAATGTCAAAATGTGACCTGCTCTTAGTTCCCAAATGATAAATCATTTTGTGTTTGTGGCCTTTGTGCTAAATTCTCTAGCTTTTCAACAGCTGAAATTCTACCTATATCTTGCAATATTGTAGCTTATAGTATACCTACGAGATGAAGCTGTAAACTGTTCCAGAGATGTTTATCCTTATCACACATCACATTTAAAGTTCTTCTTGAAGTAGGTGAAACAGGCTCTCTTCAGTCACTAATAGATGTCGATCATCTGTAACCCCACTATTCTCCTCCTGTTGTTTAACTACGCTGTGCAAGACAATGGGATTTCCCTCACTAGATTCCCCTTCATCTATCCAAATCACAGTTGTGGCATTGTGGTCTTCATCTTCTCTTCCTCCCTCTGCACCATTACTTCTCATCCTTATGTACACACCGTCTCAAAGCAACATCAACTGCAGAATACTGTATGTTTCCATGTATATACAGATGATACCAAGCCCCAGATCTCTATCAATTCTCTTAACAACAAGAGCATCAGCAGCAGTGTATTCCAAGAAGCATCACAAGAGTGCTACCAATTACTGAACTTCAGTAGATACCAGGACAGTAATTAAATGCTTGGTCAAAGAGGCAGATCTTGAGGAGAGTCTTAAAGGAAAAGAGAGGAAAGAGAGGTTGGAGAGGCAAAAGAGGTTAGAGTCATACAGGACAGAAACAGGCCCTTTGGCCCAACTGGTCCATGCCGACCAAGATTCCCATCTAAGCTAGTCCCATTTGCCTGCATTTGGCCCATATCCCTCGAAACCTTTCCTATCCATGTATCCATCCAAGTGTCTTTTAAATGTTGTTAATGTACCTGCCTCAACCACTTCCTCTGGCAGCTCATTCCATATACTGACCACCCTCTGGGTGAAAAAGTTGCATCTGCAAAAAAGCTTGGAGAGGCTTTGCAGGTGAGTTAGGGCCCATTCAGGGATCAAACCCCATTCTGCAGCTGAATAGGAGGGCTCACTTCTAACATTAATGTATTCACAGAAAAATACATTAATTTATGCACTCTGTCTAATTAGCTCAGTGTTAGCAGTCTAGCCTCTGAATCAGGTTAATTCCAACGCAGACTTGAGCAGAGATTTGGCAGCACTATTGCTTCGAGTGAATGCAGCAGTTCCTTTCTTTCAGATGATAGAACTTGGAAGAGGCGGTTTCCCCAGCGTTCCAGCTAACACAAAAAAACAGATGAACTGCTCACTTATCGCCATTCTTGGTGTTCAAGCTGGCTGTTAAACCTACCTACATAACAGATCACACTCCAAAAATGATTTATTAACTATATATGCTTTGGATGTGGGAAATTAGTAACAGGACTTGGAAATTCAGCCCCTTGATTCAGTCTGCCATTCAAGCAGATCACGACTGATCTGCACTTCAATATTTTATCCATATATCTTATTGCCCACAGAAGTGAAAGGGACAATACAAATGCAACAAAAATGGAAAATAATGGAACTGCAAATGCTAGCTCCTTGAAGCACAAATACAAGTTCTTTCTAACCATAATTACCTGAAGATGCCAGGTGAAATTTATGCGGTGAAGTTAAATGAAGCAATTTGATCGGTTAACCACGTAGTATTTGCTGCCTTGTGACTAAGGGATTTAATCATCTCTTTCATTGGTACTATTTGATTGATTCAAAATTTGACATTCACTATGTGATGAGTAACATGATGAATAAAATGTAATTTAAGCAAATCCCAAGATTGTACGACCCAAGCTTGCAAAATTTCTGAGGTGCAATTGCTCATACTTTTAGTTGTGACACCTCTGAAGGGTGTGATCCAACAGTCACTCAACAGGTGCACAGCTCTAAATATTAAAAAAGAAGTTATGCCAAGGAAGTAAAATGAATAAAAACAATTAAGATAAAATTTTACCACTGAAGTGATGAAAATCATGGGCATCCTCTAATTCTAAAGCAAAGCATACACAGAGGGGATGCAAATGGTAGAAAAAAATGATTACCTCAGATGACACCATGAGATCTGTGTTCTAATCACACCATTAACAGATTTAATATTTATAAAAGATTCCTCCACATAAATTGTTCAAGTCTACCATGACAGAACCACCCAGTATCAATAGTTATTAACAATCCGCTGGAGAAACTCACTGGGCCAAGCAGCATCTGTGGGAGGAAAGGAATTGTTGACGTTTCGGGTCGAAACCCTGCCTGAGGTCCTGATGCAGGGTTTCTACCCGAAACATCAACAATTCCACACAGATGTTGCTCGACCTGCTGAGTTCCTGTTGTGTGAAATCGTTCTTTTAACTGTCTTAAGGATCAAGGACTCTGGACTCGAGCTTTGTAGACCAAAACTAGTTTAATCACAAAGGCAAACGCGGGACAGAATGGATGGAAACAGACACACGCTCACTCACGCACAGGATACCACGAACACGAGAGGGGAAGCACAAATGGGGTAAAATACACTCACACACACACACAAGCACACAGTAACAGTGTACAACTTCAGGCTATAACACTTCAATGCCCGTCCCACACTAGCATTGGACCTTAACGCTCCCTGAGTCTGAGTGAAACGCTCCCTGACCATGTGGTGATGCACTCTTACCAATGATCTCTGCAGCGTTGTCTCACTACTCCTGGGGTCGTCAAAAGAGGAAGGGCTAGTGGACACAGCCCTTTTTATGGTGCTAGGAGGCTGAATGGAGCCTCACTGTTATGATTTGAACGAGCCAATGGTGTGGAAGTCAAAGACAAAAGTTCCTGCCACAGCCAATGGTCAAGCAGGTTCAGAGACAAAGGATACTGGTCAGGCAGGTTCAGATGCAAAGGCTACTCTCACACCTGAGGGATGGGTGGAGCCGCACCTTGGTTGACAGTAGTATCACTTCCGATCAGAGGAGCAATGCTGTCCTTCGGTTAGCGGGGGTCGTTACTGTCATGTGACAGCCATGTGGATTTCTCACAACAGTTCGTCCAGCAGATTGTTTGTTGCTCCAAATTTCAGCATCTGCATTCTCTTGTGTCTCAGCAGTTATTGAACCTTTGTGTGGAAAATCCTGTGCAAACACAGGCACAAAGCCAACAACCACAAGTCCGCATGTCTGAAAGAACAACAGCTAAATCACAGCAGAATATTTGTAGTGCAGCATCGGACTAGTGTACTTGACAGGAAAGAAGCCTGGTGATCTTGGGGAGTCTCCGGGATTAACATTTATGATATATATTTTAGTATTCCTATCACCCGGATATGAAATCACTCACATTCTGAAGAAAATAAAATAAATTCAGTTATTTCTGAGTTTCTTATTTTCCACTTCATCAACCTAAGTTTAACTTGCACCACTTAACATGGAAGGGCCAATAAAGCCAGATATGTGCTCACTACAGGCCAGAGTTGAAGGTCACAATCAGATTGCCTCTGCTTCTGGCTAAGCAGTTGTCTAAATGTTTGCCAATTTTGAGGAGTTTTTTTGAGGTGACGGAGATGTTTGATGAGGACAGGGCAGTGGATGTTGTCTCCACAGACATTATTAAGGCACTTGATAAGGTCCCTCATGGTTGGCTGATCCAGAAGATTAGGACACGGGATCCAAGGTGACTTGGTAAATTGGATTCAAAATGGGCTTGGCCATAGAAGACAGAATGTAGTGGTGGAGGGGCGTCATTCGGAGTGGAGGTCTGTGACCAGTGGTATTCTGCAGGGATCAGTTCTGGGACCTCTGTTGTTTGTGATATGCATAAATGATTTGGACGAAGATGCAGATGAGCTGATTAGTAAGTTTGCAGATGACACAAAAACTGGTCGAGTTGTGGATAGCGAAGGAGATCGTCAAAGGATACAACTGCCTACAGATCAGATGGAGATATGGGCAGTGAAATGGCAGGCAGAATTTACTAGGGACAAGGGTGAGGTGTTGCACTTTGGGAGGTCAAATGTAAGGGGAAAGTATACAGTAAGTGGCAGAACCCCTAACAGCATTGATGTACAGAAGGATCTTGGGGTGCAGCCTATAACTCCCTGAAAGTGGCAACACAAGTAGATAGGGTGGTAAAGAGGTGTATGGCAGGCTTGCCTTCATCGATTGGGGTATTGAGTTTAAAGGTTGGGAAGTCACATTGCAGCTGTATAAAACTTTGGTTAAGCTACATTTGGAGTATGATGTGCAGTTCTGGTTACCCCATTACAGGAAAGATGTGGAGGCTTTGGAGACAGTACAAAGAGGTTCACCAGATTGTTGCCTGGATTAGAGGGAATAAGGAGAGGTTGGACAAACTTGGGTTGTTTTCCCTGAAGCAGTGGAGGCTGATGGGGGACCTGATAGAATTTCATAAAATTATGAGAGGCATAGATAGGTTAGATAGTCAGATTCTTTCTCCCAGAGTGTAAATGTCAAATACTAGAGGGCATAGCTTTAAGATGAGGGGGGATGTTTAAAGGAGATATGTGAGGCACACTTTTTGTTTTTACACAAATCACAGTACTGTAAAGAATAAGAAGTCCTTTGGCCCACTAAATCAGTGCCAGCTCCGAAAAGAGCAATCTCATCAATCCTATTAATCCCTTTGTTTCACCACAGTCCTGCAAATTATTATTTCTCAAGTGGACAGCATGAGATTTTTATTTTAAATAATTATGGTCAATGATATGCATAATGAATGAACAACAGAAGGGTATAAACAGTCTCAATACCTGTACTTTGTGTATCTATCTGAATTCGATATCCACAGAATGCTGGAGGAACTCAGCAGGTCAGGCAGCATCTGTGGAGGGAAATGAACAGTCGACGTTTCGGGTTGAGACCCTTCAATCAGGACTGGAAAGAGTCCTGATGAAGGGTCTTGATCCAAAACATTGACTCTTCATTTCCCTCCATAGATACTGCCTGACCCGCTGAGTTCCTCCAGCATTTTGTGAGTATTGCTCCAGATACCAGCATCTGCAGAATCCCGTGTCTCAGAATTTGATATCCGTTTTCTTGAATAGAGAAACTTTTTGCATGACCACTCTGCCTAACTTTCCAGCTGACCTACGTCCTGCAGTATCCTTAGACAACCTTCAGTACACCACTTATTATAGTCTTCCAGTCAGAAAAGCATCCGTCCACCATTAACTTCTGCCTCCTATCACCAAGCCAATTTTGGATCCAGTTTGCCAAAATGCCTAGGATTCCTGTGCCTTAACTTTCTGGACCAGCTGACCATGCACGACCTTGTCAAAAGCCTGATTGAAATCCACATAAACCACTTCTATCGCACTGCCTTCATCAATTTTCTTAGTTACCTCCTCAAAAATCTCATTAAGATTTGAGGGACATTATCTCCCCCTGAATAAAACCATGCTGACTTCTCTTAATCAGTCTACACCTTTCCAAGTGAAATTAAATTCTGTCCCTCAAAATCTTATCCAACAACTTCCCTACCACTGATGTATGACTCACCGGCCTGTAGTTTCCAGGCTTATCCCCACTACCATTTTTGACCAAGGGGACAACATTAGCTATCCTCCAGTTTTCTGGTATGTCAACCATAGCTAATGGAGATGCAAACATCTCTGTCAGAGCCCCAGCAATCTCCTCTCTTGCTTCCCTTAGCATCCTGGGATAGATCCCATCAAGCCCTGGGGATTTATCCACCCTAATTTGCACCAATATTTCTGAAACCTCATCCTTCCTGATAGAGACATGCTTCAGAATAACAGCATACCCCTCCTTTACTTCCCATCAGTGAATACCAATGGTAAATATTCATTTAGGACCTCATTCACATCCCCTGGCTCCACACATAGATTACCCCTTTGGTCCCTGAGGGGTCCTGCTCTTTCCTTAGCTACCCTCTTACTTCTAATGTACCTTTACATGGGTTTATGATTCTCCTTAATGTGGAATATTGTGAGGTCATTCACTTTGGTGCACAAAATAGAAAAGCAGAGTATTTGTTAAATGGTGAAGGATTGGGAAACGTTGATGGTCAAAGGGACCTGGTACACAAGTCACTAAAAGCCAATATACATGTGCAGTAAACAGTTAGGAGGACAAATGGTTCCTTGGACTTTATAATGAGTGGATTTGGGTACAGGTGTAAAGATGTCATATTTCAATTACATAGGGCCTTGGCGAGATCACACCTGGAACACTGTGTACAGCCTCAGTCTCCTTGTATAAAAAAGAACGTGTTTGCCATAAAGGGAGTGCAGCCAAGATTCACAGCACTGCTTTCTGGAAAAGTGGGTTTACTGTTTGAGGAGATATTGAGTAAATTTAGCTTGCATTTTCTAGAATCTAGAAGACAATGTACAAAATTCTCTCAGGGTTCCACAAAGTGAATGCAGGGAGAACCAGAGGGCACTGTCTCACAATAAGTGGTAGGCCATTTAGGGCTGAGATGAGGAGAAATTTCTTAACACAGACGGTGGTCAACCCTGCACCGGAGGGTTGTGGTGGCTCAGTCATTAAGTTCTTTCAAAACAGAGATAGGTAGATTTCTGGATATTATAGGAATCAAGGGACATGGGGATGGTGCGGGAAAATGGTGGTGAGATAAAAGATCAGCCATGATCTTGATGAATGTCAGAGCAGGCTCAAAGGGCTGGATGACCTACTCCTGCTTCAACTTTTTATGTTCTTATGGTAAAAAAAAGCAGGAATAAATGAATCCTTTTCAGGTTGAGAGGCTGTGACCATGACAGTAAGACATGGATATACAAATCCACACAGACAGAATGCAAATCAAGGAGAGAAGAAGCACATCCTCAGAGAAACCAGGCGTACAAGAAATATCTGGGAAGGGTGTATAGGCTGAAACCTGAAATCATTTAAGGAACTGATTGTGGAATACCAAGGTTTTTCTCCTTCTCAATGAATATGGTTGAACAACACACACGGTACATAAATTCCACATGTACCACACTTCACTGAATCCCTAGTCATAAAGATCATGTTGATCAACTACCATTGTATGGTTATGAAACTTGGTAATTAACCAGTTTAAACAGGGTATTTACTAATTCAAACAAGGTTGTGCTTCTGCCTCTGTTATCCAAATACCTTTGGCAGCCTGGGAGTTACCAAGCAGCAGTAGCAAAGTGCTCAACAATAATGCCTTATTACACATTACAGTCACTGAGCTAGGTGAGTGAATATCTCTGTTACAGGAGGAGATCTGGCAAATAAGCAATTTAAAATCTGACTGGAAGAATTTTAATAAGCAAATAAATCGGATGAGGGCTGGAGGCATGGTTGGCAGTGTAGGGGAGGGGAGGTGTGTGTCTTGACTATTTGAAAAATACATGAAACAATAGCAAAATGATCCAACATATGTCCCTCAACTAACATAACTAACAGATTAACTGGTTATAAACACACTAATGCTTGTTTCATACCTTAGAATAGTCCTCATAGTTATGATGGGAGGTATGAACTCCACTAGATTTCAGAGATTTGTAAAATTATAGACAAATAGAACAGACTAGCAGTGAAGGAGTAGCTCATTAAGCTCGGAGTCAGTAATGAGAAGGGTACAAAATAAAAATACTCTAAAGCTGAAAATTATATGAGGATCATCAATTTAAACAGTGTAATTAGCAGGGTGGAATTGGATAGATGTTGGATGAAAAAGATCTAGAATTAGCAGCAATGTGCTCTCCTCTTTCTTGCATGAATAGTCTTCCAACATATGTCTAAAGACAGCCAACAGGACAAACAGCAGAGCCCACATAACAAATACCAGCATTTCCATGTTATCAGACCAGCAATTTGTGTTTAAATACATCACAGCACCACATTAGCACTGAATTTATCAGCTGTGGCTCAGTTGGAGTATTCCCATCTCAGTTGCCCTACTCCAGACACTTGAGTATTGATATGCAAGGACAATACTGAGGGAGTGTCATGCTGTCAGTGATATCATTTTTCTGATGAGATGAGGGAATAGCTATGTCAGCACAACATTGTAGACCGAAGGGCCTGTTCTGTTCTGTACTGTTCTATGCTCTATGTTAAACTAAGGCCCCATCTTCTCTTTCAAGTGGATATGTTATGGATTCCATTGCATTAGTTCAAAGGAGGGCAGAGAATTCTCTTACTTACAGCTGTAAACAGATTATATAATCATTCCTACAAAGCTGTTTGTTTGAGCTTGCTGTGTACAAATTGGCTGTCATATTTCCAGTTCCAAGAGTGACTGCATTTCTGAAGTAATTCAATGGATGGAAAGTGCTCTAGGCAAGCCTGGGGCTGCGAAAGTTGCTTTCTAAATCCAAGCCTTTCTTTTGTACGTAGATTTGGATATGAGTGCATTGAATGTGAAAATGGAGCATTCTCATGGCACCTTTTATTGAAAAGGCGCCAGAAGGTTTGACCAAAAGCAATCCAAAAGCAAGAAATCTGATGCACAAGTTAAGCTTGTGCAAAGTGCCACAAAAATCTGCAGACAGCTGCAAACTCCTTGATTTAAATTTTGTCTCATAACTATGCTTTTGACTTCTGTAAAACCAATACTGATCTTTTTTACACAGAAATGCTGCCACACTGACCACTGGGCAGCAACCTGACGTGAATGTTATTACTTTTGGCATACAGAGAAATTCAAAGCTGCTGTTACAGAAAAGCATAGATTTATAAATGGAGCTCTGACAATACATGTTTATTTTTTTAGCAACTTGCACAGCACCATGCTAGGAATTCAATTCCTCAGCCCCACTTTACTGCATGACTATTTTCTGACAGCAGGGGTGAAAATATGAAAATCAGTAGACTAGAAAAAAGTTGTTTTGTCCCAGGATTAATAACATTTAATTGCTCTATTGGCTTGTGACAAGTGGTACTACAGCCCAAAAACGTCTTATAGAACTCATACAGTCATCTCCCTTAATGTACAGACATCTCAACATGAGCCAGACCAGGTTAATTTCTGCATCTGTCATCAAGCATTAAAAGCAGTCTGTGATTTAGCTGTCTTGATATCATGCTAATCTAAATAGTACGCAATAACTCCATTGCATTTAAAGCAGTCTTGGCTTTCACCTCTCTTCCTAAAGATCTACAAGAATTCCTCTCCAAGGGATGTGTAATACATACCTCATGTGGGTGCAGCCTCACTAGGAAAGCAATATCACTTCACCAGCTGTCCTATTATCAGTTTCTATTAAATTAAAGAAAGATGGCTGCCAAGGAACTTTAACAGGAAACTTGACACGGCTGGGATGCAGAACTGCCTTTCACATTCGAATCCTACACACAAGCCATCAGCCTCAACAATGAACAGAGAGCTAAACAGTTCCCCGAAATTAAAATAATCTTTATAAGACTAAACCATGCAGTCACAATATGGCAAGTGAGGCGTCTAACAAATATTTTCAGAGAGCCAAAAGTCTCTTGCCAGCTGGATTTCTCTGCCTCATCATTGAAGTTATAGAAAGAAAGTGTACACTGGTCTCTCCGTCTTGTTAATGCAAAGGATAGACAAGTGATTCTGATCCTGGCAAAACCTGTATCTTGGCAAAGTGTTCAATCACCAGAGGAGATTATGAATAAAGGAAAAGAAAAGCAGGAAGAATTTTGTGAAATTCTTCTCGTTACTATGAAAGGTCATTGAAGCAATCTGTGTTTATGAAGGCAAAAGCTGTTAAATGATTTCAGAAAGATTGGATTGAGTGAGAATGGGAAGAGGTCAGATCTGACATTAGAAAATGTCTCAATGTGTTTCTGAAAGAGTGACCATCTTCCTTCCTGCTGTTTAGCTCACACATTTGAATAAACTGTAGCTGTACAAATCTGAGGCAGGCATTCAACTGATTCACGGGTGCCCCAGCAATGCCCATCAGAAAGACAAATGTCTGGTCTTTCTCAGCTCTAGCATCTTGGAAGATATGTAATTATCACATCATTGTAGCCCCTCCTGACATTCATTTCAATGAGCTGGCCATTGCTGGCAAGGCCAGCATTTATTGCCTATTCCTAATTACACTCAAGAAGGGGGGGGGGGGGGTGGGTGAGTCACTTTCTTGAACTGCTGCAGTCCTTCTGGTGAAAGTACCCCCATGTGCTGCTGGGGAGGGGGTTCCAGGATTTGGACCAGCGATGATGAAGGACCAGCAATATACTTCCAAGTCAAGACGGAGCACAACTTGGAGGAGAAACTGGAGGCAATGAACATCCTAAAGAGTTTAATGCAAATTCTGCTCATAGTAGTTTGAAGCTGTCAAGTATAGGCCCAGTCTGCTTAATCTCTCCTGATAAGAACCTACACCCACATATCCCCACCATATCCAAATGCCAGGAATCAATCCGGTGATCCTTTACTGCAAACCCCCTATTGTAAGTATATCCTTCCTTAGGTAGATAGAACAGACCTGTGCACAATAGTTCATGTGCAGTCTCACCTGGGCCCCATGTAATTCCAGCAGGACCTCCTATCTCCTACACAAATACATTTTGATCAAAAACATTTTGTGTCTACATCACAGATGATGACACAGGAAACCTCCCAAAAATAATGGACTAGTGTGAATGAACAGCTAAAAGAAATCAACAACAGGACTGGAAACCAATAAATCCTCAGGACTTGATTAATGGCATCCCAAAGTTTTGATGGAAGAGGCTATGAAGATCATGGATGCACAAGGAATATATTCCAAAACTCCACAGATTCTTGGACAGTCCCACAGATTAGAAGGTACAAAATATCACTCCATTATTTAAGAAAGGGGGAAGAGAGAAAATAGGGAACTACAGACTGATTAGTCAGACATCAGTGGTAGGGAAAATACTAGAGTCTATGGATAAGGAAGTGACAGCAGGATGCTTAGAAAATAATAATATTAAACAGAGCCAACCTAGATTTATGAAAGGGAAATCATGTTTGATAAATCTTTTATTCTTTTTTGTGGTTGTAACCTACAAACCAGTTGATCTGGTCTACAGTGTCAGCTCCAATAATCCAGCACACTTGGGACTTTGGTGATGCCGCATTGTCAGGTTTTCCAAACTCCTGGCTACATCAATCCTATTTTAATTCACTTTTTTTTTAAGATGTTACACAATATAATATTCCAAAGAACCAGGTAATTTGAAAGGGAGTGCAAGAACCAGGACCCAGTTGAGCGGATAGGGAGTGTGGGAACTGAGCTCTGGATGAATAGAAAGGTTGTGTGGGGATCAAGGCCACAGTGAATGGAAAGAAGGCACGGAAACCAGGTCCCAGTGAGTGAAGAGGGAGGACAGGCACCAGAGGCAGGAGGTGTTATAGGGATCACAGAAACCGGAGCACCAGTGAGTGGAAACAGAGCATGGTAACCACGGGCCAGATGTGTTATGGGGACCATGAGAACCAGGGACCAGGTGTGTAATGGGGAGTGCAGGAACTCAGCCTGGGTGTGTAATGGGGAACATGGGAACTGGGTCTGGGTGTGTAATGGGGAGTGCGGGAACTCAGCATGGGTCTGTAATGGGGAACATGGGAATTGGGGCCCAGTTGTGCAATGAGGAACATGGGAACTGGGGCTCAGGTGTGCAATGGGGAACATTGGAATCGGGGCCCAGGTGTGTAATGGAGAACATCGGAACCGGGGCCCAGGTGTGTAATGGGGAACATCGGAACCGGGGCCCAGGTGTGTAATGGGGAACATCGGAACCAGGGCCTGGGTGTTTAATGGAGAACATGGGAACCGGGGCCTGGATGTGTAATGGGGAGCATGGAAACCGAGGCCTGGGTGTGTAATGGGAACATGTGTAATGGGGAACATCGGAACCAGGGCCCAGGTGTGTAATGGGCAGAGCTGGAAGTAGGGCCACAGTGAGTGCAAAGGGGATGCAGCAAACATTACCTGTTACGCCATATTCCAAACCATCGGGATTTCTGAATAGCTGGATAGAAAATTATTGCAGTTTTACTGTATTTGGACTTTCAGAAGTCTTTACTAAGATTCCATACAAGATATTATTAAACCAAATTAGAGTGCATGGGATTGGATGTGGTACATTAACATGAACTGAGGATAGATTAATGGACAGAAAAATGTAAGCAAAATTAAATGATTCATTTCAGGTCAGTAGTTGTGCCAGGTGAGGTGCCACAGGAATTGGTGTTGGGGCCACAGCTGTTTGCAAACTATACCAATGATCCAGCTGGAGGATTGTGTACTATATGAGGGTTTGCTAATGATACCAAGCTGGGTGGCAATTTGGTTTTCTACGAGGATGCAGAGAGATTTCAACGAGATAAGAGACAGGCTACATATATGGACGAGGATGCAACGCATGGAAAAGTGGAGTATATTTTGAAAGGCAATGGACTATATTCAGAGGGACCGCGGTTCCTTTGTACATGAATCACTGAAAATAAACATGCAGAAGTAACAAGCAATTAGAAGGGCAAATGGTAATGTTCGCCTTTATCGCAAGAGGATTTGAATGAATGAGTAAAGTCAATTTACTGGAATTATAGAGGCTCCTGGCAAGACCAGACTTGGAATACCGTATAGAGTCTTATTTCAAAACTCAGGAAGAATATACTCGCAATGGAGGGAGCACAACTAAGGTTAACCAGATTGATTCCAGGGACGGGGAAACAGATTGGCTTGCTCTCCAAGGAGGAATTAATAAGACCGCACCTTTTCTTTTCCCCAGAGTTTAGAAGAAAAAAGGGAATCTCAATGAAGTATTCAAAATTCTTCTGGGGCTTGGCAGGGTAGATGGAGGAATATTGTCTCTCCTGGCTAGAGTGTCTAGAACCAGGCATCACAAACTTAAGATTAGGGGTTGGCTTCTAAGGACTGAGATGAGAAGAATTTTCTTCACCCAGAGGGTGGCTATTCTTTGAAATTCTCTGCACTAGAGGGCTGTGGAAGCTCAGACACTGAGATACTTGAGACAGAGATTGGCAGATATTTGCACATCAAGGGAACCAAGGTACAGGGGTTTTTAGTGAATGGTGGGACAGAAATGAAGGGCCAAATGGCATACACCTGCTACTAAAGGAACCTGTAGGTTACTGACTGCAAGTTTAAAAAAAATATGCCTTTTATATACAAGGAACTCTGGCACATTTGAGGAGGTTTAAATGGTGCTGAACTTGTGAACAACTGAAGTCTTCCAAGTGCACCCTCAGCATGTCTTTCTCAGGACCAGCCACTGTGTGTTGTAAATGTGATACAGAGCAGTAGATTTCTTATCCTTAAAGGGAACATTTATAAACAACTTTCCATCATTGTACATTTTTAATTGTGGTCACCTTCAATTTTAAATTTCACCTGAATAGGGATTCAGGTGGACAAGGAACAAAATTAAAGCTGTCCTTCTACATTCTATTCATCTTATCATTGCGTGAAATTAATTCCTCATCTTCACAATTGATTATGAATGACAAAATTCACTCAAGTGAGGTCTCAGCTTTCTTTCTCAAGTTATTATAGAGATTCCGCTCAAATCCGTAAAGGTATTTGTTGACACTGATAGTGACAAAAGCTAGCTTAGTGCTCATTGTTAATTTTCATTTGAAAAGCTGGTATACACACAGGAAAAAAATCCATAATTTTGAAATTGCTACATTTAACTCCATTAAAGGTAGGACTGCACAATAGTTTAAAACAATATCTAAATAATGGCAAACATTTTAAAATTGAAAATAGAAAAACTACGTCTGATTCACGTAATTGTGGCAAAAATCAAGTTCTGATTATAATCAAGTTCCATGAATAATCAAACCACTGGATTAGTTCATCTTACCTGTGCACATAGTGTAACTGATGAACTGAATCGATGGCCAACACCATTTCTGCCAAGTAGAATTTTGCCATGTCTTCTGGTAATCGGTCCTCAAATTTACTGAGTAGCGTTAAGAGGTCTCCACCCACATAGTAGTCCATCACAAGATACTGGAATCAAGGAGAAGCAGAAGTTAGCAACTTTCCTATTGTTGTGTTGCATTATATTAAATTTTATCAGACTACTCTGCCGTCAGAATTACAGCATCGTTTACTCCACTGCTAAGTTGTCTGATAAATGTGAAGTTCAAATCCCACCTGACTGGAATAACAGAAACTGAGTTTCTACTGTGAGCTCACATTGCTTCACTCCAGAATCAGAACAAGCCCCAGATTCGTTAGGGTGCTAGGTTTTGTGCAATGAAGGTTAGAAATCTGATTGCCAGGCAAACCAATAGCCAGGAAATAGATGTGGAATAAGTTGTCTCCTCCCATTGAGAAGATATCAATGTGAAATGCATTACACCATCTAAAGGATAGTGACTGTTCAAGTACCAAGTGTCAGGTATAACACACTGAGTATCTGCTAAGGCCTGCTAAATTGCCCTAGCATAAATCATTGTCCAAAGCCCTGTGAATTTTGATGTGGTGAAAACAGCCAACATCTGACTTCCATGCTGCCTGCTAAGCCTACGAGACAATAATGCCCTGACACGTGAGCCTGAGGAACCTGAAGACCACCAGTCAATCAGAGCTGATTGACCTACAAAAGGAACCTGCAGGTTACTGACTCTGCAAATGTAAAATAAATATGCATTTTTCATGCAAGAATCTCTCATATGTTTGAAGAGACTTAAATGGTGCTGAACTTGTGAACAACTCAACTCTGTCAAGTGCATCCTCGGCATGTGTTTATGAACACCAGTCACTCCGTGTTGTAAATGTGATACAGAGCAGTATTTTTTTTAAAGGAACATTTATGTAAACTTGACTTTCCATAATCTTAATTAAATAGTTTAGAGTAAAAAACTACTTATAATGTTTTGTTTTTATTTCCAACCTAGATTCAAGTACTGTTGACTCTTCAGTCATATGATTGCTTTCAGTCACTCAAATATTGTGGTTCTCCAATAAACTTATAAATTTAATACAGACCAGACGTACATGTACAAAATACATTTCCTGGCCTGTCTCAGATCCAAAATCAGTGAGCTCACTGCCTCTGCCTGCACAACATCTGCCAACACTCACAGAAGTTAAGATCTTTAGTACAAGTAGATAAAGGTAAAAAAAATGTTCCAACTGTATGCAGCCAAATGAGGAACAATAATTTCAACCTTTAGCACCAAAAGTTGAGGTTGCACTCTACCTTCTTCCACATGTGGAACAGTACGTTTTATGCACTACTGTTTAGGGGATATAAGGTAAATCTAATCACACTGTCATCAAAAATCCTGGAGAAACTACATAAAACTATATGCCATTTCTATGAGATTTATGTGAAAATTATTTAGGAAGATAAGAAAATCCCTGGGGAATTCTTGCCCCTAAATTCCAAGACTACACAGGTATTTCCTGTAATCATGGGAAATTTATGACATCTTGGAGGCCATTTGATCCATCATGTCTGTGCTGGCCATAAATAGAGCTATCCAACCTCATCTCACCTTACAGCACTGGGTACACAGTGCCTGCAGGGATAAATTCATACAAGTTTCAGATTCCTGCCATCCTTTGGTGAAAGTATTTTTTCTCATATCCCTTCTAGTCCTTCTACAAATTATTTAAATCTATGCCTCCAGGATTCTGACCCCTCTGCTAAGAGAATTTGAAACACAATTATGCCTACCCTCAGCCTCCTGTGTTCCAAAGAAAACAACCCTAGCATATACAACCACAGCTACAATTTTCCAGCCCTCGCAATACACCTTTGTAAATCTCCCCACCACCCCCCTCCAATGCTCAAGAAGATACAGATAGTCTGCAATACTCAAGCTGTGGCCTAACTAATGTTGTATATAGTTTGAGCATAACCTCCCTGCTCTTAAAATCTGTACCTCAAGCTATAAGTGGAAAGCACCCTAAAAGCCTTTTTAACTACCACATTGAACTACCCCACCACCTTTAAGAATCTGTGAACATCTGCTCCAAGATCTCTCTGATTCTTCAAAGAACTCAGTATCGTCTCATTTATGGAGACAGAAGAGACGGCAAATGCTGGAATCTGGAGCAACAAACGATCTACTGGAGGAACTCCATGGTGCGAAAGCAACTGTCGATGTTTTGGGTCGAGAGCTTTTATCAGACTGAGAGGTGTGAGACGGAGACCAGTAGGTGATTGGTGAACTGAGGAGTAGTGAAGGATGATGGGCAGATGGAGCCAGCTGGGGGAGGGGGAGAAGTAAAGTTGGGAGACAGAAGCAGGTGAATAACAGGTGGAAGCAGACAAAAAGGGCAGACGGAGCCAGGTGTGGGGAGAGGACGGTGAAGCTGGAGACAGCTTGGAGGATGATAAGCAGGAACACAAAGGCTACCAGTGCTGGAATCTGACAAGGAAAGTGATAATGGGAACCACCAGGGCAGATGAAACCAGATGGGGGGAGGGGATCTGCTGGATGAAATGTATGGGCATCATCCTTCACCCCTCCTTCGTCCACTAATCACATACTGGCCCCATCTCACCCCTCCCCCTCTCCTCTTCATGCTGGCCACCTCCCCTCTCAGTCCTGATGCAGGGTCTCAACCCAAGACATTGACAATTCCTTTCCCCCCAACATATGCTGCTCAGCTCACTGAGTTTTCCCAGCAAACTGCTTGATCCTCTCATTTATTACTTATTCCTTTGCTTTGCTCCACTTCTCCAAATGCATTATCTCATACCGCCTGGGATTAAATTCTAATTTTCCTTTTTTTTACCCAATTGACCAGACTATCTGTATCTTCTTGTGGTCTACAGCCTTCTCCCTCGTGTGCAACTTTTGCATCATCTGCAAACGTCTTTGCCATGCCCCTCAGATCTAAATTGTTAATTTATATTACAAAAAAAAGGAACTAAGTAACCAATCTAATGGAACCCTGCTGGTAACAACCTGCCAATAACAAAAACACTCCAATAATTTCCCTTAGCTTCCTGCCACACAAACATACAAATTAGGAGCATGAGCCAGAGCAGCAGTTCCTGCCACTTTGTGCCTCAATCCTGCTCCGCCCTTTAATAAGAGCATGGCTGGTCTGACTGCAACCTCAAATCCACATTCCCATCTACGTGTGGTAACCTTTCACCCCTTGCTTATCAAGTATCTACCTCACTCAGCTTTACAAATATTCTAAGACTCTGATTCCACTGTCCTTTGAGGAGGAGAATCCCAGACTCATGATCCTCTGAGACAAAACAATTGACCTCATCTATGGTTTAAATGGTGAGCCCTTATTTTGAAACAGAGAGCCCTAGTTCTAGATTCTCCCACAAGAGAAAACATCTGCTCCACATCCACCCTGTCAAGACCACCAGGCTCAAGGACACCTTGTATCCAGCTGTTATAAGACTATTGAACAGCCCCTAGTATGATAAAATGGACCTCACAATCTACCTTGTCATGGCCTTGCACCTTATTGTCTGTCTGCACTGCACTTTCTCTGTAACTGTAACACCTTATTCTGCATTATGTTATTGTTTTCCCTTTTGCTACCTTGATGCACTGATGTGATGAAATGATCTGTATGTATGACATGCAAAACAAAGCTTTTCACTGTATCTCAGTACATGTTACAATAATAAACCAACTTACCAATTTACCCTCAGGATCTTGTACATTTCAATCAGGTCCTCTCTCAAACTTCAAAATTCCAGTGAACACAGCCTAGCCTGTACAACATTTCTTCAGAAAACATAGGTATCAGTCTAGTAAACCGCTGAGCTGCTTCCAATGCATTAACATCCTTTCTGAAATAAGGTAACCAATACTGCCCCTTGTAATTTACCTCAAACTCCACACCTCTTGCAATATTCATGCTCAACACTTCCTCTCATATCAAAAACCAGTATTGGCAGCCTTCACTCCCTCTCTCACACTACACTGCTTACAAATTTTTTTAAATTTTGATCAGTATTATTCTGAACTTTCTCCCCTTGTTCTCTCCACTCAGCCCAAAGGGTTGCCCATGATCTAATACTGATAATCCCAAGAGGGCTCAGAGCCCATCAGGCCCTGGGGACTTATCCACCTTAATGCTCTTCAAGAGAGCCAACAGTTCTTCCTTCTTGATATCAGCATATCCCAGAATATCAGCACACCCCTCTCTGATCTCGCTATCTTCCACGTTCTTCGGCTCGGTGATTACTAATGCAAAGTACTTGTTCAGTACCTTGCCCATTGCCTCCAGTTCCAGGCATAAAATCCCTTCTTTGTCCTTGAGTGGTCCTACCCTCTCCCTAGCCACTCTCTTGTTTCTAATGTATGTATGAAATGCCTTGGGATTCTCTTTAATCCTACTCACCATGGACATTTCATGGCCCCCTTTAGCCCTGCTGATTCTCGGTTTCAAGTTCCCTCCTGCTTCCTTTATATTCCTGAAGGGCCAATTGGTAATTTTTATCATTTGTTATTTTATTGGACCTTTATCTGAGTATATTTGCTATATTATTTCCTTCATTATAACAGTGAGCATTCTTCATTGGTTGTATTTTGTGACATCCTGTAGTCATGAAAGCACCTATAAATGCTAATTTTCCCTTTCACTCGCCATGTCTGTTGCAATCTGATGAAAATTCAGTGCACCAGCAAATCATATTTGTCCCAGAAGAATAACAAAACTAGAATTCGACATTTCCTTCAGTTTTCACTTATAGACTTTTAAAGCCTAAGGTGTGATACCTAGGCCATTAAAACTCATGACTGGTCATCTCCTAATCACCACCAGATTTATTTTCAGAAGGTGAAAACATTCTATATAGATCAACATGTCAGCCAAACACACTATTGCTGTGAAAGATAAACCTTCTGAATGAACCATTCTCTAATACCATCCTTTCATCTACAAGCCCACCCTCAACCTTAGCTATGAATAAATCACTCTGGTTCCTGCATCCTACTTCATCTCCACATGCAGAATTTCCCTTACATCCAAACAAAGTGAAAACATTAACTTGATGGTTAAATGACTACATAATGGTAATCAATATTTACATATAGATACGTATCTTAACCAGAGAATTCACAACTGAAAATCATGCCTGCATTTCTTAAATAGTCTATAATAAAAATGCAATTTAACATTCAATCACCCTAAACCAATGAACCTGAGAACATACTGTACATCATGTGGAATAAAATGCTATAAGCTCCACACAGTGGGAGGCCATGTATATATTTATATACATACAAAAACAGAAATTTATGACCTTTCTACAGTTCTAAATCACTTTTAAAGCAGTACACATAGAATCACCCCTCTAAAGATGGATTTATTAAAAAAAACCATGAAATTAACACAATAGGCATAAAATCATCATTTGAACCCTGATATAAGTGCATACCATTAAACAAACATCAAATTACATGCAAAATCCACATTTATTTTTGTCAGAGGTAACTAAAACATAAATTAGCATGTTCAGACTTCTGTTTCATTAGACCAAAGTCCAGACATTTTTCTGGTTTCTACCATCATTCCTTACCATCAAAGTAATTGAATTTAGCCTGTTGTTAAAAGCAGAATTTCTCATGACAGAAATTTAGGGCACAGTAGTCACATTAATCTACTGACTCCCATATCTAACTAGCCATTTCCTTTTTATAAGTAAGTTCCGATATTCACTCCCCTACCAGAATGAATTGAGCAAAACTTACAGCACAGAAACAGCCCCTTTGGCCCTACTCGTCTATGCCAACCAAGGTGCCTTCCTGAGCTAGTCCCATGTGTCTGCATTTGGCCCACATCCCTCTAAACCTTTCCTATCCTCATCCCTGTCCAAATGTCTTTTAAGCATTGTAACTCTACCCACCTCTACCACTTCCTCTGCCAGCTCGTTTCATATAACCACCACCCTCTGTATGAAAACTTGCCCCTCAGATCCCCTTTAAATCTTTCCCCTCTCACCTTAAACCTTTGTCCTCACGTCCTCTAGTTTTAGACTTCCCCTATCCTGGAAAGAAGACCATCCACTTTATCTATTCCTCTCAGGATTTTACAAACCTCTGTAAGGTCACCCCTCAGCCTCCTATGGTCCTAGGAAAACAGTCCCAGCCTATCCAGTCTCTTCTTATAATTCAAGCCCTCCAGTTTCGGCAGCATCCTCGTGAATCTTTTCTGCATCCTCTCCAGCTTAATCACATCCTACCTATAGCAGGGTGACCAGAACTGCACACAATACTCTATATGGTCTCACCAATGTCATGTACAGCTGTAACATGACAGCCCAACTCTTGTACTCAGTGCCCCAAATGATGACGGTAAGCATGCCATATCTTCTTCACTACCCTGTCTACCTATGTAGTCACTTTCAAGGAACTGTGTACTTGTACCCCTAGGTCTCTTTGTTCTACAACGCTCCCCGGGGCCCTGCCATTCACTTTGTTAGTCCTGCCCTGGTTTAGTTTCCCAAAATGCATCATTTTGCACTTGTCTGAGCTAAATTCCATCCATCATTCTGTTGCCCATTTTCCCAGTTGATCTAGATCCTGTTGTAACCTGAAACAATCTTCTTCATTGTTCACTATACCACCAATTTTGGTGTCATCCGCAAACTTACTAATCATGCCATGTACATTCGCATCCAAATTGTTAATACATATGACAAACAACAAGGGACCCAGCACCGATCCCTGTGACACACCACCGGTCACAGGCTCCAATCTTCCAACAATAATATTGGAATCGGCCCTACTGAGATGCAACACATCTGGTTAGTACAGGTCCCACCCTCCCAGAAACAGTCCTATTGTCCCAGGAGTCTAAAGCATCACACCCTAAGCTATGCTTTCATCAGCACTACCCACCTCATCCTGTACTCACTTGCACGTGGTACCAGGAGTAATCCAGCGACTGCTATTGTATCTGCAGCCACAGAAAGGCTTACTATTGACTGCCCAGAAATATAACTTTCTTCAACAATACACCGTCTTTCTCCAGCTGACTCTTCTATGGTATCATGGACATGGCTTTGGCTGTATTCCCCAGAGACTTGGGTTGCTGAACAAATTTTTACAAAATCATTTTTAAAAAGGATAAAGGCAACAGAAATTCCAGTTTGTAAATTACATACGGCATTAGATTATATTCAAATGATACTAGTTATTCAGTAAATACAAGTGACACTGTTGATCAGTTTAGGTAAACGTCAGAATCTTGGACAGACTCATGAACAAGGTTCCTATTTACAATTAGAAATTTTAGCAGAGGAAACAACCACGTGCTACACTCTGCATGTTGTAAGTCCACAGTAATACTACCTATTATCCTCCATTGGATCCTGTGCTACTGGTAACTTGACGTTGGTGCAATGCATTCTAATCCCTTTATTACTGTTAGTGGGTTATCTGACTTCTCATTATTGACTCACCTACACCAGCCACTTATGAAGGCTCCCACCAACCTTAACTGTATGATCCATTGACACAGACCCCAACCTCCCTATTCCTCTCACTCCCAACAAGCACCACTTGTTTCTCACCATTGCATTTTCCCAGTAAATATCTCAAACCTCTTATAATCAGGCTGCCCAACTGAAACAAATTACACTTTTTAAAACCAGCAGAATCATAAATGACAGAATAATAGAAACATACAGCACAGAAAAGGACACTTTCAGCCCACCTTGTCAATGCAAATGGTGATGCCAGTCTACGTTAATCTTATTTTGTACACATTAGTCTCATATCCCTCTACGCCTTTCCTATCTGTCCAAAAGCCTTTTAAAGATTGCAACTGCATTTGCCTCCATTACCTCTTCTGGCAGCTCGTTCCAAATATTTGCTGCCCCCTATGTGGAAAACTTAGCTCTCAGACATCCTTTAAATTTCTCTCCTCTCACCTGTGCCCACTAGTTCTAGACTCCCTGCCCTGGGAAAAAGATTCTGACTATCTATCGTATCTCTGCCCTTCAATACTTTATAAACCTCTATAAGGTCACCCCTCAGTCTCCAATGTTCCAGTGAGAACATAAGAACACAAGGAAATAGGAGGCGTGAACCATTGGGCCCTTCAAGCCTGCCCCACCATTTACTATGACCGTGGTTCATCTATGTAGCCTCAACTCTTCTTCTGCATCATTTCTCCGTTCCTATCTATTCCTCAATCTCTCAAATATTTATGCACCTCCATTTTAAATATTGCTAACGATCCAGCTTCCACTACCCACTGGGACAGAGGATTCTAGAGATTCACCACCCACTGCGAGAAGAAATTTCTACATACCTCAGTTTTAAACAACCAGCAGTCTCTCTTGGTAAGACAACCTTCTCATCCCAGGAATTAGCATGATGTATCTCCTATGTACTGCCTCCAATGTTACCATATCTTATTTTTAGGTAAGGGGACCAAAACTGTACACAGTATTCCAGGTGAAACCTTACCAACACCCTGTACAATTGCAACAAAGCCTCCAAACTTTCAACCTCCAACCCCTTTGCAATGAAGGCCAAAATGCCGTTTGCCTACTTGTAGAATCTACCTGCTAGCTTTTTGTGATTCATGCACGAGAACATCTTGAGCCCCCTGTACTTCACTCACACAGTCTCTCTCCATATAGATAATAATCTGCCTTTTGATTCCTCTTACTGATGTGCATGACCTCACACTCCCCCACGTTAAATTCCATTTGCCAGTCTTTCGCCCACTCATCAATCTATCTATATCCCGTTGCAGAATCACAGCATCCTTACTATAACTGCCTAAATCCAGGCTATCCAATCTCTCCTTATAATAACATTATAACTGCCCTCCGTTCCAGCAATATCCAGGTGAATCTCTTCTGCACTCTTCTCTATTGCTACCACATCCTTCCTGTGTGTGGCAACCAGACCCGTATACAATACTCTAAGTATGGCCTAACCAACGTTTTGTACAATATTCAGAAATAATTGACCAAAAACCTTCAAAAACCAAATATAGAGAAATATTTTCAGGTGATTATTCCTTTACAGCTATTATTTTCAAATGAATGGTTCAACTATCAGGCAGTCTTATTATCTAGGCTGGTCAAGGAAGAGAAGTATCAGGTAGATAGGTGCACAGCTCGTCAAATGAACAGGAAGATCAGAAGGAAGTCAATCTAGTCAAGTCAGTACTATCCCTGCAATGACTGTAAGAGTAATAATGACATGGGATTGTGGAAGCCAATGCCATTTCCATAAATAAAAGAAAACTTAGCACTCCACATTGTAACTTACCAAATAATTGTCATCCTGGAAAGCATAGTGCAATGTGGTAATCCACTGGCTGTCTCCATTTACCAGCACATCCCGCTCTTCTCGAAAGCAGGCAGTCTGGTTAAATAAAAAAGTTTGCATGCAATATTAGATCAGATTAAGAACAACAGTAGGATGTGCACAATCAAAGAACTTGCAAGAATATTGAACATGCATTCATAGTCAGACAGCACAGAACAGGCTCTTCACCCCCTCCCATGTCCTTGCCAGCTTGGTCCACAGACTTTGGCAATTCAAATGCTCACCTTGATACTTCTTAAGTGTTGTGAGAATATCTGCCTCCACCACCCACTCAACCAGTGCATTCCACATTTCTCTGGGTGAAAAAGCTCTTCCTCAGATCCTTTCTCAACCTCTAAAGCTACGCCTTCTAACTTTAGACACATTTGCTATGGGGACAGGTTTCCCTACTATCTACTCCATCTGGGCTCCTCAGAATTTTGTGAATTTTGTGTTAAGATTTAAGATGCTGCTTTCAAATGAAGGTATTAAATATTTATCAAGGCCTGTGACGCAAAAAGGGAGACAACAGGAGGACTCCATTCAAAAATTAGCTCATTGTTCCACAGAGTATGCTTAAACCACATAGGATTACAAGAAACTACATAGGATTCCCTACCCACCAATACAGAGAAGGGAGAGGAAAATAGTTGGGTAAATCAGCCTAGACAGAGCAGGCTCCTGCACCCATTTGTTTTGGCCAAGGAAAGAACAGTGCTTAGCATGATAGAGAGTATGGGGCTGCAACTTCAATTATTTTGTGTGGGGTGGGGGAGTAGGAGAAACAAAAGCAGCTTGCCTTCAGATTGATTCCTTTTCTGTGCTAATGAGTTTAAATGAACCTTTTCTAAATGAACCTTTTCTTTATTCATTTTTTTATTATATAGATAAAAACAAAATCAAAGTGCAATTGTTGTAATACACAGTTGGCTATAAAAGGCTTTTGATTTGCAGTAACTGCTATGACTGAGTGAAATTTGTAACTAATAGGTCCCTTGATGGTAATAAATCTTCTAATCCTTTCCCAGTTCTCCCTCTCCAACTACTTCCCCAACCCTGACAGAATAGTCAGACATTTGCAAACTGAAATATGAGCAATATCTCAACGTGAATTACTTGGAAATTTATGACTGGTATCAACCAGCTGGAAAATACCAGACAGCTAATTGGCTTCAACTATTTTTTAAAAAATTGCAATCCAACATAATTAAACACATTAGATAAGTTAAATAAGAATAGAAAATGCTAGAAATACTCAGCAGGTCAGCACTTCCAGCATTTTCTGTTTTTATTTCAGATTTCCAGCACTTAGTTTTTTTTTGCTTTTGGGCAAGTTAAAGATAGCCGTAGAAATTGGGCCAAAACTTGTTTTTTAAACAACCAACTAAGGTCAAACATAGCTTACAGCCTAACTTAGTCTCAAAACTGAAGGCATTCAGGTTGTTGCATCACAACAGTCTAATAATTCCTCGCACCTTCCAGTGGTTCTACACAAACAGAAGCAGGCCATTCAGCCCCTCATCGCACTGAGCCATTCAATAAAATATGGCCATTTTCCTGCACTAATCCAAGATCCCTTGATTCCCTTAATATCTATCTATCTTTACCCTAAACATACTCAAAATATGCTAGGACTTATTCATGGCTTGTTCCACTAAAACTAAGACATGCTTATTCCAGGGCCATGATGTTAGAAATAAGTGGCTCTTGGGCTAAGAATAGAGGTGTGCATGCTCTTCGTGCTAAAGGATACAATGGTAATTAATATACAATAAAATGGGAAAGCTTAGTTAGTCTAATAACACAAGGGGATTACCAATTACCAACTCATCTAATTAGGGATGATAACACGACTGAAGTCAGCATAACACATGAAAGGCAAAAACACTGAAAACTACTGAGATTCTAGATTTGGATAAGGTGGATTTGAAGACAAGGACTGTATGGGGAAAACTGGCAAGTCAGTTAGAAGGGAAAAATGAAAGAATGTCTGTGGCTGCAAGTCCAAAGAGAATTGAATATGAGAAACAGCTTATAAAAGAAAGAGGTAAAAGCTGTGGACAACTAGGTAGGCAAGGGACAGAACTAAAAGAAAAAGCAAACAAAAACATAAAAAAATTATAACAAATCTTGGTGATTGGGAATGATGTAAGACAATATAATGCAACAATGGAGGAGCTGCAAAAATGGCAGATGTAAAGAAACTAGCGAAGGAACTAAAATTAAATCACATGCTACAAATAAATACACAAATCTTCATGCAAAAAAAGATTAATAGATTATTTCTTAGTTGTGATAAAATAATTAAGGGGGTTATATTCTATCTTTACAAGTTACCTTTGTTAAATAAAAACCATTCAATAATTCTATCACTACATTGGCTGCTACAGACATTGAAGACTTCTGCAGTACCTGTCTGCTTGTTATTATCCCGTCAACATCCTCAACATCAAAGAGGTACAAAATTGACACAGAAATACATCCCCTGTCTTCTGCCACATAACTGAATGGAAGTTGAACTTTAAACTACAGCATCTTCTGCCAGCACCATTCACTCTTATTGTTTTTATACATTTTATTTCAGCTTGGATGAGTATGTTTATAACTGGAGCACAAAAGCCATTGGATTGGATTCCATAACCTTTACTTTGAATGTACCTCTGCTCGTTTCAGCATCTCCCATTTGTTCAGAATCTTCATGGCAAAAACCTTGTCAGCATTTCTTAACTTCACAACGGCAACCTGAAATTAAAAAAACAACCTGGTTATAAATTATAATTGGAAATAGATTACCTAATTCAACTAGTCTGCAAATGTCAATTTTATAGGCTATATTCAGATCAGGTCTAGTTAGCACCAGAATTATATTAGGCCTTTCTAATAAATGTGCAACTCATATCCTTCCATTGGAGGAATGACAGAATCGATTTCATCTTGGTTCTGATCAGCAGTTTTATGAAGAAATATAGGAGAATTTATGTAGCATTTAGGATGGCAGGATACTTCAATAAACTCCATAAGATTATTTTCGAAGTCCATTTATTATTGTGAAGAGAAAGGAGTAGTAAGCTCTGTGGCTCTTCGAGCCTGCTCCGTCATTCATCATGATCATGGCTGATCTTCTACAACAACTGCTTTCCTGCCCTATACATATATCTATAGATTCCTGCAAGATCCAGAAATCTACCAATCTGTATTTTGAATGAGTGCAATGACAGTCTCCATAGTACCCCAGGGTAGAGAACTCATTCCCCTCCCCTCCACATGAAGACATTTCTTCTCATTTCAATCCTAAGTGGTCTACCACTTATTCTGAGACAGTAACCCTGGTTCTTGTCTCTTCAGTCAGGGGAAATATCCTACTTGCATTCAGCGTGTAGGGCCCAGTAAGAAATTTTCAAGTTTTAAGGGGTTCTTACTCTTCTAAAAGTCTAGCAAACACAGCCCAGTCTACTCAATCTCTCTTCGTGTGGCAAATCCACTCTCCCAGGGACCAGCCTAGTGGATCTTTGCTGCACCATCTTTATGGCAAGTATATTGTTTTTCAGCTAAAGAGAAATAACAGTACACAATAGTCCAGATGAAATATCAACAAGGACCAGTGTAAAGACATCTTTACTGCTGCACTCAGATCCTTTCACGATAAAGACCAGCATACCAGTTGCCTTCCTGACTGCGCCAAAACTTTGGCTTCTGTTAAGTCACCTTTGATCATCAGCATTACCCAATCTCTCACCATTTAAAAGGTACTCTGCTCTTCTGTTCTGTGCATCAAAGTGGATAACTTCACATTTTCTCACATTATATTCCACCAGTCACGTTCTTGCCCACTCACTCAGCTTTTCTACATTCTCCTGAAACTCCTTTGCATCCTCCTCACAATTCCACCCAGCTTTGTACCATCAGCAGTCCTGGAAAGATGACATTTGGCCCCCTCAGCCAAATCATTGATAATAGATCATGAATAACTGGGGCCAAAACATCAATCCCTGCGTTACCCCACTGCCAACCTCAGAAAGATCCATTTAATTCCAACATTTATTTTTTGTTTGATCAACATTATCCGTGGGACCTTATGAAAGCCTCCTGAAAGCTCAAATAGATTTTACCTAATCTATTAGTCACATCCTCAAAGAACTCCAACAGATTAGCTAAGCATGATTTTCCTTTCATAAATCCATGCTGGTTCTGCTCAATTCTATTGTTCTTTCCAAGATATTCTCTTATTACTTCATTCAATATAGATTCCAGAATTTTCCATAACACTGGCGTTATGCAAACAGGTCAGTAGTTCCCCCTTTTCTCTCCCTTTTTAAATAGTGGGGTCAGATTTGCTACCCTCTAATCTACAACTCCAAAATCTATAGAATTTTGGAAGAAGATAATCAGAGTGCTCTGTCTATTCAACTACCACCTCTTTTAAAACTCTAGGATGTTCACCATAGGGTCCTTGTCTTCTTCTCTAGCACGATAGACAGAAAGTGCTGGAAACAGAGCAAACATTATCTGAAATGTTAACTCTGTCACCATTTCTCTTTCAACAGATGATGCCTGACTATTGAGTATTCTACCATTTTTTGGTTTTTATTTCAGATTTCCGGCTTCGTTTTTGTTTTGATTTTCAGCAACTTATCTTTTCTTGCTAGATCATTGGTTCTCTGGTAATTATCCCCTTTAAAACTCCTTCTTCTCGTCTTAAGAGGGTATAGGTTTAAGATGAGAGGAAGGAGTTTTAAAGGGAGCTTGAGGAGTAAGTTTTTGTTTTACACAGAGAGTGGTTGATATCTAGAATGCACTGCCAAAGGTGGTGGTACTTTTTTTAGTAGTACTAAAAAACACTACATGTTTTATATTCCTTGCCAGTTTACCTTCATATTCTATTTTACCTTTCTTTGTCAATTTTTGTCCTCCTTTGCTGTTCTAAAGGCAACTGCACATTGACAGAGGGAAGAATACTGACGAATACACTAAGACAAGTTTTTGAAAATACTAAGCAATGTTTTACATCCAATTGCAGGAACAAGTGGACACTCAACTGGATCAAAATAACTGCAATACTACACCCCTCCCCCCCCCAGTATTGTTTCCAATGCCACCTCTGGTTTTTTCACGATCTCCGAAATGGGACCTGAACAAACGATCTTTCGACTAAAAGCAAAACTACGATCAACCAGCCATTGGTATTAATTTATAAAAATGTGGCACAAAGCAAAGCACCTTCCCCATTCACCCGATTAGCCCAGACTACCAAGTTCCCCACTTATCTATAGTCAATTTCATTTCTTCTTCCAAAAATGAATGTTCTAAATTCTTAAAGTTGAATAACATTTTACATATTGTGCTCCATATATCACAGCCAGTTTACCCAGGTTTACTATGGGAGTTATCAACTTTCCAAATACTTCAGCAAAAATGGATTGAACTCTTTGAACAAAATTGTGTTCAAAGTCCAGTGGAGCATTCGCTTCATAACATATTCATTTGCATTGTCATTCTAAAACAAATATAATACCTTAACTACATGTATCATTTAACGTATCTCAATAAAGGAAAATAATTCAATCTGAAATTATTTTACGGGTTGCATTGTAGTGAAAGAAATGATCACCGTGGCAATCAACTTTCAATGGTGCAAGTTCTGTTCCCTTCATAGTCTCAAGACACCTATGAAGTCAAAGCTCCAAGAACTCTTTTCATAGAACTATTAAACTCTGCTTGGTAAATTGATAGAAAATTTATGGTCCAAGAACGCTTTAGTTATTCAGTAAATATTATTGCTCAAAGTGATGTTTGAAAAATAAACTTAATATTAGGATATTAATATTAGGATTTTAAGATCTTGCATTGTCCTATCAGAAAGTGATATCCTCAATCAAATCCTCCTCATCTCTGAAATCACCTCAAGCTTCAACACTTCTCCAATTCTGGCACCTTTTGCTCTTTAATTTTAATGGTTCTACCACATGGGTCATGCTTTCATTTGCTTTGGCCCCAAGCTCTGGAATTCTCTTGCTAAATCTCACCGTTACTCTTTCTTCCTCCTTGAAACCTAACTCACTGACATTGTTGGTCAGAGACACAAGAAATTCTGCAGATGCTGGAATCTGGAGCAATACACAAAAAGTTCTGGAGGAACTCAGCAGGTCAGGCAGCATCCATGGAGGCAAATAAACAGTCGACGTTTCAGGCCGAGACCCTTCATCAGGACTGGAAAGGAAGAGGGCAGAAGCCAGAATAAGAAGGTGGGGGGAGGGAGGGGAGCACACGCAAGCAGGGGATAGGTGAGTTCAGGTGATAGGTGAGTTCAGGTGAAAGGGGGAAGGCAGTGGGTACGGGAGGGGGAGAAGAAAAATAAGCTGAGAGGTGAAAGGTAGAAGAGACAAAGGGCTGGAGGAGGAGGAATCAGGTAGGAGAGGGCAGTGGACCATGGAATAAAGGATGGAGGAGGGGAGGAGAGGGCATGTCATCAAGGTGGAGGAAGGGAGCCACAGGAATAAGGGAAGAAAAAGGAGTTGGGGGGGGGGGGAGGGAAGAAACAGAAGGGGTGGGGTTACCAGAGTTAGAGAAATCAATGTTGAGGCCATCAGGTTGGAGACTCCCAAGGCGGAATATGAGGTGTTGTTCCTCCAACCTGCATCTGGCCTCAACATGGCAGTACAGGAGGCCATGGATAGACATATCATTATGGGAGTGGGATGTGGAATTGAAGTTGGTGTCCACCGGGAGGTCCTGGCTGTTGTGGTGGACGGAGCGAAAGTGCTCGACGAAGCGGTCACCCAATCTGCGTCGGGTCTCACCAATGTAGAGGATGCCGCACCGGATGCAATAAATAACACCCTCGGACTCACAGGTGAAGCACTGCCTCACCTGGAAGGACTGTCTGGGACCCTGAATGGTGGTGAGGGAGGAGGTGTAGGGACAGGTGTAGCACTTGGTGCGGTTGCAGGCATAAGTGCCAGGGGGTCATCTGTTCTACTATTTCATCCAATGGCTCACAAAGAGCAATTTTCTTACGTTGTGAATACTCTTGTTAAACACTTTGAATACTTTTCAATGTCAAAGGTGCTATATATAATAGCAAGTTTTGTTATTAAACAAAGGGGAGAACATTAGAACATTCCAAGTTGAGCATTAGATCCATTAGCAGGTCTTATCTGAACACGGTTTCAATGAGCATGAATCACAATCCAAGAACAACACATTTAGCCCTACACCTAATGGTCTTCGATGAGTGTCCCACTATTTGCTGTATGCGTGGCCTGAGGGAGATCGGTGTTGATCTAGAATTATAGGAACCAATGATGCTATGTTTAAAAAAAATGTTAACTCTACTTGACCAAATTACACTAAGAGTTTTGCACTGTGTTTTCTTTTTGTGTATATATTTTATTATGAATAAAGTTTAGTTTTGAAATAAAAAGGATTATAGGAACCTTATTTTCTTGTAGAAATTCTCACCTGATATGGCTCACTAAGCAATGACTAAGTAATAAATCTTGGACCTAACTGATAGGCAAGTTCAGCACTCCTTTAAGCACTTATCCATCAAGCATTAGTGAAGCCCCTGCACCGTCCTATTCAACTCTCCAATTTCACTTGCTGAGAAATCAGAACAATTATGTGAGTTATAAACAGATTTTCATTAAAAATGGCTCATCTTAAAGTGGATGCATGTTATTTTCATAACTCACTGGACAATATCCCCCAGATGATGGTAAAATGCTAAATGTGAAATGATAAAGATATTTATATTTACAAAGGAGCTGGAGCAAAGAAAATGCTGGCCCTGCAGTTATCGATGCATCACATGACTGAAAAAGGTACAATGACTTTTAGGGAAAGTATTCAACATATGGAACAAACTGAGTTCATAGAATGGAACAAGAAATTTTAAGGGATTTCATAAAGGAAAGAGACAGCCTCCTAGCATCTGAAAGAATTCAAGGTTGTTAACATTTATAAGTGACTAGTTCACCTCCCACACTGATGGGTAAACTTTACCTTTGTACCTTTCCTCAGATTTAAAAAAAATTTACTCAGGAGAATAAACAAGAAGACTCAAGCCAAAATGTGAGATTAAAAGCTAGAATTCAAATGAAATTTATTGAAGATTGGCTCAACTTCCTAAAATGACACAGCCAGAGTACTGAGATTAATCTACGTGACAAATAATAGCTCTTCAAAATATTGTGTGTAAAATGTAAGAGTCCTTCAAGAAAAATAATGTACTTGAAAACTGGTCAGCAAACTGAGTAGAATAAAATATAAATCTTCAATAAAAGAAAGTCAGCACCATCAAAAATGACTAATAATTAAACAGATGGATTTTCAAAATTACTTAGTAATACAATTAAAGCACAAGGTAGTATTAACAATCTCATTTTTTAAAAAGCACAGATGTAAAATATGACAAAGGAATAGATCAAATAATTCACTAATTTCCCAAAGTCATTGAGCAGCACAAACAACACACTGAGCAAGTTCAGTATTTTTTCCTTAAAAAGGCAAATGTTGGTGTGGTTTAACATCAGGCGTAAATCATATTGATCAGAAGAAATACTAAAAAGGGTTTGAACCTCATCTCAAAGTTGCCAAAGAACAATTCCAGAGTCAACAATCATAGAAGTCAAAAAAAGTGGATCAATAAGTACTAAATTGAAAGATAACTTAATTTCTGGACAAGTCTTAAGTGAAGCTTCATGATGGAGCGAAGCTGTCTGCTAGCACTCAACTCTGCAGCTTTTGGCATCCTGCAATAGGCAATGGATCAAACCATACACCTGTATTAATCAGCCTGAAAGAATAACAGACTCAAGGCAAAAGATAACTATAGGCAGACAAGGGGTCAGCTAAATCCTGCCCATTTGATGAATGACGAATTAAACACTGTCCACTTGGGTCAGTAATTGCAACAGGTGTCATATCAATTTGGACAAATCAAGTTTGTGAAGGAAATATCTTCCAATGAGAGAGGGAGAGAGAGATGGGGTGGGGGGGGGAATGATCTTGCAGGAGTTTAAGTTTATAATTTACAAGAAGATAGATATATTTCAAGCAGAATATTATTTATCAAACAGCTGTAAAAGATTAAGAATGACATGCAATTACTTGAAATATTCTAGATCCAGGACATAGCCGTGCAACAAAATATAAACGCATCATCAGAAAGCATATGTTAAATTTATTCACTTAAAATATTTCTAACATTTTTCTCGTGTGAAAAAAGCTCCAATCCATTAAAGGCTATGAATTTTGTTACTAAATCAGTGCTCTATTTCCCAGAGAAATTTAAATGGCAGTAGTCTGGCACATTCTTTGGTATTTACACAATTGCCAACTTTGGTGGGAAAATAAATGTGCTCACTGATCAGTAATGCACTAACATCCCCATTAGATTGGACAGATGAGACTGACTTTCAAGATCGGGAGACCTGGAAACAATGACTAATAAAAAAAATAAATCATCTAACAACACAGTGGAGCTTCACCAAAATCCCACTGCTGGTGGACAAAGGAAGAATGAACTCTTTCACAAATCTCTCTTCTGCACTAATAATTCAAACGGCCCATGTCCAAGCTGACACCAGACTAAGTGAACCTCACTCCAGTCTGTGCCACACATGTCGGCATCAGTCAGTATGGGCTTGTTATCATTCCCTCCTCCAACCCCAAGTCGGAAAAGTAATAACATAGGAATGCCATCACTTCCACATTCCACACCACCACAAGATCTTCGACATAAATATCATTTTTCAAGAATAACTGCTGGGTCATTATGCAGCATTCCCTACCAAAACTTTTGAGAGGACCATTTGAAAAAGTCAAATGCCCACCACAATGTTTTCAGGGGTCCACAAATGGGAGTAAAAATGTACCTGTGCCATTGATGCCCAACTATGTTTCAGTCAGTGCAAGGCAGTGTATCTGCACATTAGATATTAGACATTTAAGGAGCTGGAAAAGAGAGAAAAGGACTTGGCCATGGAGAAAAACAAACAAGAATTTATAATGTATAATATAATAAAAGATATTATAATTTTAATGTTGCTTAACCAGGTACCAGTGTAGGTCACCAAGCACAGGGCAGTGATGAATGGATTTTGATGAAAAGTTTCACAGACAGCAGTATTTTGGATGACCTCAAATTTACACAGTATGAAATGAGCAAGGCAAATGAGGACAACGATGACTTTGGTTTTCATAATATTTGATGGAGAAAATTTCTACCCATACTAGATATTGACAAATTAGAGAAAGTGGAAAAATCAAGAAAGTTGGTGGTAAAGCTCCACCAAAATGACACTAAGTCCTGAAGGGTTCAATTGAGGGCAGGTTGCATTTTCCTTTCGAGTATCAATGGCTGAAGCTGATTAATCAAGATCTTTAAAATGATGAAAATACTGGGAAAACCATAGCCATCCCTTTACCACACCAGCAACATCATTCATTGGACACCAACTCCACTCTTCAGGCAAGTGAACTAAACTTTTTGCAATCTTGGTGTGATATTTCAAAGACAATTCAATTTTGGATTCCATATTCATGCTACCACCAAGACCCACCCATTTCCACTTGCACAATGCCACTAAACACCATCTCTACTTCAGCTCATCTTCTGCCGAGACCATCATCCACACCTTTATTCCTTCATTCTCCTGAGTGGCCTTTCTTGATCTATACTCTAAATTTATCGGCAAAAACTCTGCTGCCCATGTGTTAACATGCATCAAACCCATTCACTGCCGTCTGTGTCTGCTGACCCTACGCTGGCTTCTGGTTAAGCAACACCTCAAATTCAAGAGATTCATTCTTGGTTTTCCCTTCATGGCTCAGTTCTTTTATCTCCAGCCCTATAAACCTCTGATATCAGAGCTCCCCTGATTCCAGCTTCTTCAGCATTCACTTTAAATACTCTATTGCCTGTGGCCATACCTTCAGTTACAGATACCCCAAGCTCTGGGATTCCCTCCCAAAAGCTCCCTGCCTTGCTCAGAACCTCCTACTTTGATCAGCCTTTTTGCTGCATTGTCTGCCAATGGCCTCGGGATATTCCTGCTGCATTAAAGGCATTGTATAAATCGTTCCTTTACAGTGGAAATGGATATAAAGTAGTTGTAGAACAGGTCTGCTGTTTCATTATCAGCTATGTCACACCTGTGCCCCTTTAAAGGGTCCAAATTCCCCCCCTTACCAATTTTATTCTCTTAATATCTTTGTAGAAACTTTAAATGTTAGCTTTGATATGAAAAGAAACTTGCTGGAGATATTTTCCTACTACGCCTCACACACTTTATTGACCTGTGACCTTCAATTTTTTCCTTGCATGCTGCATAGTATGACAGTGCAGTTGCTTTACCTAAGCCATCAGAAAGGCAGAAAAAATAATGCATGGTGCAAAGATACCTAATTTTCTACCAAAAATGAATCAAAAGATAAACTACTGAGATATAGGGAAGAATAACAATCAGCAATGTTGTAAAACTGTAGGTTCGTATCATGAGCAGACTTGTACAGTGCAGTGATTACAGAGCCAGGAAAAATCCTAAAGTAACACCTGAGTTATGTAAATATTTTTATGTTTATTTTGTTTTTCTTATAAGAATGGAGAAAATAATTCATTCAACAATGGCAGTATCACCAAATCAAACTGCTGGCATCATCAATTCTGGCAGATTAATCTTTTAGCATTGCAACCAGGCATTGTACAAGAGAACTGACCCATGAACTTATCTGCAGTTACTCTTCTAAAATTGCGATTGTACTCAAACTGAATGCTGGAAAAGAGGCTAATTGCTAATTAAGCCAGAAAGATTTCTACACTCAAAATATTTGTTAATGAGGAATAGTCTAGTCATCACACAGCTCCAATGCCATATACAAATTTGCCGATGATACCACTGTTGTTGGACGAATCACAGGTAGTGATGAGTCAACTTACCGGAGCAAGGTAGAACATTGAACATTACAGCACAGTTCAGGCCCTTTGGCCCACAATGTTGTGCCGATCTTTTAACCTACTCTAAGGTCAATCTAAACATTCCCTCCATTTTTCTATCATCCATGTGCCTATCTGAGAGTCTCTTAAATGTCCCTAATGTAACTGCCTCTACCAGCACCCCTGGCAGCACATTCCATGCACCTACCACTCTCTGTGTAAAAAAAACTTACCTCTGCTATCCCCCCTGTACCTTCCTCCAATCAGCTTAAAATTATGCCCCCTCATGTTAGCCATTGTCGCCCTGGGAAAAAGTCTCTGGCTATCCGCTCGATTTATGCCTCTCATCATCTTGTACACCTCTATCAGGTCACGTCTCATCCTCCTTCACTCCAAAGAGAAAAGCCCCAGCTCACTCAACCTATCCTCATAAGATATGCTCTCCAATCAGGCAGCATCCTGGTAAATCTCCTCTGCACCCTCTCTAAAGCTTCCACATCCTTCCTATAGTGAGGCAACCAGAACTGAACACAATATTCTAAATGTGGTCTAACTAGGGCTTTATAGGGCTTGCGGCTCTTGAACTCAATCCCCTGACTAATGAAGGCCAACACGGTATACGCCTTCTTAACAACCCTATCAACTCGCGCAGCAACCTTGAGGGATCTATGGACGTGGACCCCAAGGTCCCTCTGTTCCTCCACACTGCTAAGAGTCCTGCCATTAATCCTGTATTTTGCCTTCAAATTCGACCTTCCAAAGTGAATCACTTCACACTTTTCTGGGTTAAACTCCATCCGCCACTTCTCAGCCCAGCTTTGCATCCTATCAATGTCCTTCAAATTTGACCTTCCAAAGTGAATCACTTCACACTTTTCTGGGTTAAACTCCATCTGCCACTTCTCAGCCTAGCTTTGCATCCTATCAATGTCCCGTTGTAAACCTCAACAACTTCTACACCATCCACAACACCATCAACCTTCATGTCATCTGCAAACTTACTAACCCACCCTTCCACTTCCTCATCCAAGTCATTCATAAAAATTACAAACAGCAGGGGTCCCAGAGCAGATCCCTGCAGAACACCACTGGTCACCGACCTCCAGGCAGAATGCGCTCCATCTACAACCACCCTCTCTGCCTTCTATGGGCAAGCCAATTCCGAATCCACACAGCCAAGTTTTCCTGAATCCCATGCCTCCCGACCTTCTGAATGGAGACCTGAATGAATGCCTCAGAAACAACCTCTCACTCAATGCCAGTAAAACTAAAGAGCTGATTGTTGGCCAGAGAGGGGAAGCAGGGCGAACATGCACCAGGCTACATTGGGTGAATGGCAGTGGAGAGAGTCAGCTGCTTTAAATTCTTGGGCATTACATATCGGATGACCTGTCCTGGGCCCAGCACATAGTTGCAATCAGAAGGAAGGTGTCGTTACTTTCTTGGAAGGTTAAGGAGGTTCGGCATGTCACCGAACACTCTGACAAACTTCTACAGGTTTACCGTGAAAGTATCCTGATTGGTTGATCGTGGTCTGGTACGGCAATTTGAATGCGCAGGGAGATAAGAAGCTGCAGAGAGTAGTGGACTCAGCCCAGTACATCACAGGCATATCCTTCCCCATCATCAGTAGTGTCTACATAAGGCACTGTCTCAAGAAGGCAACATCCATCATGAAAGATCCCCACCATCCAGGCCCTGCCATCTTCTCGCAGCTACCATTGGGCAGGAGGTACAGAAGCCTGAAGTCCTGCATCATCAGATTCAAGAACAACTACTTCCCTTCAATCTTTCGGTTCTTGAACCAACCCTAATCACTACCTGACTATCACAACACTATGACCACTTTGATCACTTTGCACTACAATGGACGTTTTTTTTGTTCTAATTCTGTTCTCTCTTGTAAAAATTGTGCACAATTTATGTTTGCTTCATGTTTTTCTCATGAATGCTGCTTATCTGATGCTATGTGCCTTTGCCAGTAATTTGAATTGGTTTATAGAACTGAGGACTTTTTTGGAAACTAGGCATATAACATGGTGTTCTCAATGAAGTCCAGTCACAAAGGTCAGCAACCACCCATTGGCTAATATTAGTCAGTGGTTAAGTAATAAAGTTTAAAATTCTTTTCAAATCTCTCCATGGCTTTGTATAACTTTATTGTTCCAGCCCCGTCTTCCTCCAAGATAATGTGAACTTCCAACTCTGGTCTCCTAAACCTCCTCGTCTTAATCTCTCTACCATCACCATCTGTCTCTTCAGTTGCTAAGGCTATAATACAGAATTCCCTCACAAATTCTCTTCACTTACCTTTCTTTCTGCAAGATGTCTTTAAAACCTACCTCTTTCACCAAATTTTTGGTCATCTACTTTTAATAATCTGCTTTTGTGGGTCAATGTCAAAATGTGTTTATTAAGCTTTCTGCGAAGCACCTTGAGGTATTTTGTCACTTCATTCGTGGGGGTAGGGGACTGATGGCAATGCTCTGTGGACCAAAGGGCCCCCTCCCGAGTCATAAAGAAATATGAGAAGTATGAGAGAATAAATAAGCATAGGAATTCTGAGTCTACTTTTTTTTCTTAGAAATGGGTCTAAGGAAAACTGGAATGCAACTCTTGGCAGAGAACAGAAACAGAATTAACCTCTGTCATTGACCATGGGTGGTGAGAGTTAAGCCAGCTATCTGTGTAGAATGAGGAACAATTAAACACCTCTACAGAAATCAACTCACTAACACTAGACTACCAGAACAAGTAAATTACATTTGCAACAGATCAGCAGTAAAACTCTGTTTCAAAGTACATACAAAAAAAGACATCATTCTATAAATTAATAATCCGATGATGTTAACATTCTCAAGTCCAAAATTAATCTCACCAATTTTGATCAATATCGATTATCTTGGTGGTGGTCTCTAATCAGTTATCAGGGAGAGAATTAGTAGTCACTTGGACAAGTGTGAAGTGATTACAGAAAGCAAATATGGATTTATAAAAGACAAATTGTGTCTAACAATATTTTATTTTGATGAAGTGAAAGGGTGGATCAAAGAGGGAAATATAGTTGATGTTGTATATTCAGACTTCTAGAAGACATCTAATAAGGTGCCTATGACTCATCAACACTAAAAGCCATAGACAGAAAATTGGCTAAGCAACAGAAAAATAGATAATAGCAATGAAAGGATATTTATCAAACTGGAGGGAAGTGAACAGTGAAGATCTCTGGGGTTGACACCAGGACCAATGATATTCTCTATACATATTAATGACTTGGATGCATTGGGCACAAGTTCAAAATCTGAAGATGACACAAAACTTGGCAGCCTTGTGAACTGTGAGTAGGATAATAATAGACTTCACGGAGATGTAGACAAGTGGGTGGAATGGGCAGATTGCAAGATAAAATTTAAAGCTGAGAAATGTAAAGTGTAACATTTTGGTAGTTTTTCCACACAGAAGGTGGCGAGTATAAGGAATGAGCTGCCAGAGGAAGTGGCTGAGGCGGGTACAATAATATCATTTAAGAAGCACTTCAATAGGTACATGGAGGGGAGGGGCCTGGAGGAATATGGACCGAACGCAGGAAATTGGGACTAGCTGGGTGGACATCGTGGTCAACATGGACTGGTTGGGCCGAAGGGCCTGTATCCGTGCTGTGTTGCTTGATGATTCTATGACTCTAGTAAGACTGAGAAGAGGCAATTTAAGCTACAGGTACAATTCTAAATGGGGTACAAGAACTGAGGGTTCTCAAGTATATGTGCATAGTTTGTTGACAGCAACAAGACAGGTTGAGAAAGTAGTTAAAAAGACCTTTACGTACAGCCAGTACTAACTTAATGGGATGAATGGCCTCTGTCCACGCTGCAGCCATTGTGACTTCAATGGTTAGTTTATAATCAGGAAGGTATCAACAACTTAACTCGCTATTTTTTGCCAAACACTCCTTAACATCAATTACCTCTCCATTTAATGAGTGGTACTAATTATGATCCTAAGGTTAGTACATTATTTTATTGTCTGACAATTTCTTTGATAATTAGCACAAAGCCCGTGCAAATCCTAATGGGAGACTGACAGCCAAAGTGCTAACATAATCCAAAATGGCATGTGAAATTTAGACAAATCCCAAATGATTCCCTGGGATTTAGAATGAAGCATTTATCTCATGTCCTAGATAAATTTTCTCCAGTTTTTTTTCCAGTGGTATCACTGTATCATCTAAGTTGTTTAATTGGTCATACATAGGTTTAAATTGGGTGCAGCTAAAAAAAAATCTGGATATCTGGAAATGGTTACAATATAACAGCGAGGAGGTGGGCAGAATTCCAGATGGTCTATATAGAATGTAATAAAATCATCAAAAGCCATCTCATCAAGTAGTTCCAAATGGCAATAGAATTGTAAAAGTGAACCTCAAGTGATTTATAATAACAAAAATTCAAAAATGAGATCAGTCTTCTAATCACTTTTAAAGATGTATAATTTATTTAGTTATTTCATCCGGTCTCAATGCCAAAAGTTTGCCTGATGTGGGAGTCACTGATGGTCACTGCCTTTCATGCATGCGGGACTTGAAAGAAGACCATAGAATTATTACCTGCAACACATTTACTGCCAGTTCACCAAATAATTAATAACTGATGGGTAGGAAATCATAGTCTGTTCAGATTTTAACTATTACCATCAACTTCCTGTAATCAGACATTGATTCTAGAAAGCTGTGACAACAAAACACACACTCAACCATACCATTCTAACTTAGTGCGTCCAAGTCATATTCATATAAGATATCTTTATTAGTCACGTGTACATCGAAACACACAGTGAAATGCATCTTTTGCGTAGAGTGTTCTGGGGGCAGCCTGCAAGTGTCGCCACGCTTCCAGCACCAACATAACACGTCCACAACTTCCTAACCCGCACGTCTTTGGAATGTGGGAGAAAACCGGAGCACCCAGAGGAAACCCACGCAGACACAGAGAGAACGTACAAACTCCTTACAGACAGCAGCCAGAATTGAACCCGGGTCGCTGGCACTGTAATAGCGTTATGCTAACTGCTACACTACCGTGCATGTTCTGGAATAGAGTCTCATTACAAGAGGAATAAAGATTTTCCTATCCATGTGTGTGAGTAACCATAATATAGCTGTGAAACTTGTTGGTGATAGGGCTTCTCAGCATTTAGCATGATTAAGGGGCCCATCTTAGCAAATTTTGTACACAACTGATTAATACCTGTCAAATGCTGCTAGCTGGCCTTAAATTAGTAGCTGGATTCTCACTATCAGATAATTCCTGGATCGGGTGTTTTCATTCATTTTATTCTTTAGCACTGAACATGACAGAAACCACACAGTGAAATGTTCAGTTTTTGCGTTAATATTTTAAATTCAAATTGGAAATGATAGTCAGAGTCCCTTGAAACAAAACCTGCTAAATTTAGAAATCTGAAACCCTGTCTATACCTCTCGCTGCCTTGGTGAAGCAGCCAGCATAATCAAAGACCCCACCCACCCAGGTCATATCTGTTTCAATACAGGTAAGTGCAAGGTGATGCATTCTGGAAAGTCAAACCAGTTTAGGACTTATACTGTGAATGGTAGGGTCCTGGAGAGTGTAATGGAACAGAGGGACCTCGGGGTACAAGTGCATAGTTCGTTGAAAGCAGCATCACAGATAGACAGGGTGGTGAAAAGGGTGTTTAGCACGCTGGCCTTCAGCAGTCAGGGCATTGAGTGTAGGAGTTGAGACATTATGTTGCAATTGTATAAGTCATTATACTTGGAGTACTGTGTACAGTTTTAGTCACCGTGTTACAGGAAAGATGTGGTTAAACCAGAAAGAGTGGAGAAAAGATTTACGAGGATGTTACCAGGACTAGAGGGCCTGTGTTATAGGAAGAGGTTGGTCAGGCTAGCTCTCCTTGGAATATAGGAGAATGAGGGGCGACCTTATAGAAGTGTTTAAAATTATGAGAGGCATTGATAAGGTGGATGGTGACAGTCTTTTCCCCAGGGTAGGGGAGTCCAAATCCAGTGGGCATAGGTTTAGGATAAGGGGGGGGAATATTTAAAAGGGACCGGAGGGGCAACTTTTTCACACAGAGGGTGGTGAGGATATGGAACAAGCTGCCAGAGGAAGTGGGTGAGGTAGGTACAAGAGTATCATTTAAGAAACACTTGGATAGGTACATGTAGGGTCAAGTTTAAGAGGAATATGAGCCATATGCAGAAAATTGGGACTAGCTGGCTGGGAGCAGAGGTGGGCATGGTTTGGTTGGGCCGAAGGGCCTATATCCATGCTCTATGACTCTATAAGGAATTGACAAATAAATATTTTCTGACCACAGAAGACACAAAAACCTCCAGAAGTAACTTTGACCATGTGTTTGAGATAGGTGCTGACTGTAGGAAAAACAGTCAACAGACAAAAGCTGAAATTAGTAAGACCTGAAAATTTGTAGCTATTTGATTACATCCTTTTGAGGACGAAAATGAATTAGATTCAATTGCTGCCACTCTGTTGAAACTCCACTGTCAACCAGTGATTTCACTTTGTGCCTCTTCCAAAGTTAAGCCAGGTTCTACTGCAAAGGGCCAATATTTTCTTTCATAATTTTTGAAGTTACCACAGAGAATGCTGCCTATACCTCATAAGGCAAATATTTTTGTCATTACAAAATCTGAATAAAAAATGCTAACCAGTGATTATTAGTTGCAGTATTGACATGATGATATTTTCCCACCTACAATTCTGGGAACTGGATCACAAGGTAAATTTGATTCTGGACCAAGCAAAGGATCACCAGCACTGATGTAACAGAAACTGTGGGAAAGAAGCACAATTATGGATCCAATCTTATTGTCACCATCAAGACAAAAACTACTTTAATGTACCCCTCGCTAGCTTACCATTAGTAAATAAGCACATTTCTGTCCAAGCCTGCAATTACCCCACGCCCACTTATCCAATAGCTTTGCCCTCTCTGGCCTACGTTAGCTCCTGATTCTTATAGTTCAACATTTTCATTCTTTAGCTTATCCTCTAAAGTTAAAGCACTCCCCTGAAGGAAATGCTAGATGCAGACAGTAAGTGGTACAGACAAGACCAGTCATTAGATTGGCTGGCCACGGTGTTCTTCTAGTATTTCAGTTTAAAACGGTAAGAGGAGGGCTTACAGTCACAATGTCAAGCAATCTGTATGTATTTTATAGTTTATGAATTTATACAACAGAGTGATCCTGAACTCTATTTTTGGTACCATAGCATTCTCTGTACTGCATTGTTGACATTCTTTCCAATGAACTGCATTCCACTGGGCCATCCAGCCAGTCTGTGATGCAGAGTCTCCACACATTGTGATCTGTGGCTACACAGCACATTGATGTGCCTTATGATATACTTTCAAAGTTTCGCAATGACTCCCTTTGTTCTAAAAGAGTACAGAATATTGACACTGGGCCAGGTCCTGCTAGAAAAATAACATTAACGACATACATCCTTGCTAATGATCAAATTAGCCATAAATCCAGGGGATTAAGAGATGAGTTTAACTGGAAATCTACAAAATATGCCAGTTGATTTACACCATTCCATGGTTCCCTTAATACAAACAGCAGCTTTTCCATTAACCTCCCTGTTGCTGTAGAGAACTTGCAAGATTTGCACATTAACTGCTCATTAAACTTGTTACCAAAAGTTGTCTGGTAATTAATAGCTTTGTTATAACAATGTGATAAATGTTATGCAATGCCAATTCATCTCCTTGGCTCAGAAATTTAAAACAATAAACTATGGAGTTTGATTCTTGTATGTTTTACAGAAGTCATATATTAAATGTTTATATTTTCCTTCCTTGTCTTTTAGTCTAAATTTATACCCCCTTATCTTTATTCACATTTCCATGCCTAATTTGATTTTAATTCTTACTCTTTCTCCATTGTTTATTTCCCAGTTTCCATATGAACTCATAAAGCACAACTGTTTAGGGAACAGTGTTAATCCCACTATTGACCCAGGTCCCTTATGTACCTTTGCCTACCTCATACTTCCAGCAAATTACACCACAAAACACTTTGAGGCTGTAGAATGAGAATTAACCAATGAAACATGCAAATAACTCAGAAATGGGCAAATCAACTTGCTGGAGCTCCTCGAGCACTAGTATCCTTGTACATATTTGATGAGTCCCAAGATGATGTTTATGGAGCAATGGAGAATAATTGTACTGCCGTAGCAAAAAGGAATCCATCACACAGGAGGTAAGGGGCAGGATTATGGGAAGAAAAGGATAAGATTTATTTATGAAGAATCCTTGTGAATTTTACATGACCCACTGCTATGATTGGATATATGGCATTAATTTTCTGTCAGAGCCGAGGAACAGTTCATGAATCTTTCTGAATTCTTTGCTGACAAATTTAGCCTCAATTTAAATGTTTAATCATTTACTATCTAGAAATACCTACTGTATATTTGGTTCTTATATCTCAATTGTGTTTAAAATCTCTTAAACACTCACACCTTCAAAAGTGGAGGATTTTACTAATAAAATATTTGTTAATGCAGTCCTCTCTTTTGTGTTCTAGAAACAGGCTGGATATCAGACAGCAACTTGTGGTGCCCGTAGTTCCTCTGATTGTTGGAAAAGAGAAAATTGCCATTCCCCTGGAGGAAAAAAAACTGCTGGAAGAACTCAGTGGGTTTAAGCAGCATCTATGGAGACAGAGGGATGGCCGACATTTCAGGTCAAGACCCTGCATCAGGACTGAGAGCATAGAGGGGAGAGCACCAGTAAACAGAAGTGAGAAAGGGTGAGACAGAGGCTAGCAGGTTATGGGTGAAATGAGATAAGGAGGGGATCATGGGCAGCTGAAACCAGTTGGGGGAGGGGAAAGGAAAATTAACCCAAACGAGAAGAAACCCAAGAAGATACGTGAGAGCATGTGGAACTTGTCAATTTTATCACCCTTGCCAACAATTTCCATCCTGCCCTCAAATTCATCTGGGCTATTTCTGACACTTCTGTTCCTTTTCTGGATCTCTCTCTGTCTCCATCTCAGGAGACAAACTAACCACTGATATCTACTATAAAGATACGGACTCCCACAGCTATCCCCTCCGCCCCCCCACCAATCCCATCTCCTGCAAGGACACCATTCCCTTCTCTCAGTTTCCCTGTCTCTGCTGCAAATGCCCTCAAGATGAGGATTTCTACTCTTGGGCTTCTGAATTGTCCTCCTTCAGGAAATGTGGCTTCCCCTCTTCCATAGTTGATGGTGCCCTCACATACACTTCTTCCGTTTCCCACATGTCTGCTCTCACTCACCCTCTCCTCAGACAGAACAGAGATAGAGCAACACAACAAAAAGCTACAGCAAGTCTACGGGTCAGGTAGCATCTATGGAGGGAAATGGACAGTCGACATTTCAGGTTGAAATCCTTCATCTGGACTCAAGATGAAGATTAAGTGTCCAAATGAAGGGTCTCAACCCAAAACGTCAACTGTCCATTTCCCTCCATAGATGATGCCTAACCCACTGAGTTCCTCCAGTTCTTTGTGTGTTGCTCGAACTTCCAGCATCTGCAGTCTCTTGTATCTCCAGGAGAGATGGAGTTGCTCTGGTCCTCACCTTTCAACCTACTAGCCTCAGCACCCAGCATATCGTCATTTGCCACTCATCCCATCTCACCCACCCTTCCCTGTCTCCTGGCATCTTCCCCTGCAACCACAGAAGGTGAAACAACTACCCTTACACCTCCTCCCTCACCACCATCATGGGACCTAAACATCCCTTTCAGGTGAGGCAGAAATTCATCTGCACCTCCTCCAATCTGGTCAACTGCATTTTGTGCTCACAATGTGACCTCCTCTACATTGGCAAGACCAGGTGTAGACTAGGTGACCACTGTGCAGAGCACTACTCTGTCCACAATGGCTATCTTGAGCTCCCGGTTGCATGTCATTTCAACTCCATTTCCCATTCCCACATGGACTTGTCTGTCCTTGGCCTTCTCCACTGACACGATGTGGTCAAATGCAAACAGCACCTAAGTGAGTAGCCTACAGCCCACTGGTATGAGCATTGAATTTTCCAATTTCACATAACACATCCCCCTTTGTTCTTTTCCCACTCCCACTAGTCCAACCAGGGTTTTTCTGCCTTTGCTCATCCTTTCCATCCTCCCACCACCCTCCCCCTTCTAGTTCCATCTGTCATAGAGTCATACAGCAGGTAAACTGGCCCTTTGGGCCAACTGGTCCATACCACCAAGATTTCCATCCAAGCTAGTCCCAATTGCCTGCATCTGGCACACATCCCTGTAAAACTTTCCTATCCATGTACCTGTCCAAGTGTTGTTAATGTACCTGCCTCAACCACTTCCTCTGGCAGCTCGTTCCATATACTGACCACTCTCTGGGTGAAAAAGTTGCCCCTCAGGTTCCTATTAAATCTCCACTCTCTCACCTTAAACCTATGCCCTCTAGGAAAAAGACTGTGCGCATTCACCCTTTCTATGCCCTTCATAATTTTATACACCTCTATAAAATCAGCCCTCACTCTCCCACACTCCAATGAAAAAAGTCCCAGCCTGCTCAACCTCTCTCCATAACTCATTTGCTTGAGTTTCAGCAACATCCTCGTAAATCTCCTCTGCACTCTTTCTAGATTAATGGCATCTTTCCTATAGCAGGGTGACCAAAACTGAACCCAATATTCCACATGCAGCCTCACAACTTCTTGTACAACTGCAACATAACATCCCAACTTCTATACTCAATGCCCTGACTAATGAAAACCAGCGTGCCAAAAGCCTTCTTCACCACCCTGTCTACCTGTGACACCACCTTCAGGGAATCTTGCACTTGTACTCCTTGGTCCCTCTGATCTACAACAATCCCCAGGGTCCTAACGTTCACTGTGAAAGTCCTACCCTGATTTGTCTTCCCAAAATGCAACGCCTCTTCCTTATCCAAATTAAACTCCATTTGCTATTCCCTGGCCCACTTACCCAGTTGATCAAGAGTCCTCTAAATCCTGATAACTATCTTCTCTGTCAATGCCACAACCTATTTTAGTGTCCTCTGCAAACTTGCTAACCATGCCTTGTACATTCTTGTCCAAATCATTGATATAGATGACAAATAGCAAAGGGCCCAGCAACAAGGCCTGGGGAACAACACCAGTTACAGTCCTCCAGTCTGAAAAACAACCCTCCCACCACCAAGCCTATTCTATATCCAATTAGCCAGCTCTCTCTGGATCCCATGCGATCTAATTTTCCATAGCAGCCTACCAAAGTGGAACCTTGTCAAAAGCTTTACTGAAGTCCATACAGACAATGTCCACTGCCCTGCCTTCATCGACATTCTTGGTTACCTCTTCAAAAAACGTCATTAAATTTGTGAGACGTGATCTCCCACATACCTATCAACCTGGGTTTCTTCTCCCTTGGTTCACCTTTCCTACCCCCTCCTTCACCTGGTTCCATCTGCCCGTCATCCCTCTCTTATTTGGTTCCACCTATCACCAAGCAGCCTCTGTCTCTACACTTCCCCTTCTCCTCCCCCACCTGGCTCCATCAGCCTACTTTTTTGTTCTTTTCCACCTAACACCAACCAGCCTGTGTCTCAACACTCCCCCTTCCTCCCCCCGGCTCTATCAGTCTATCATCTCCCCCCATCCTGTTCCACCTATCAAATGCCAGTCTCTGCCTCGTTCCTTCCTCTCACTTCTGTATAATGGCTATTTTCCCTCTACACTCTCAGTCCTGATGCAGGGTCTCAACCTGAAACACTGATCATCTCTTTCCCTTCGCCACTGAGTTCTTCTAGCAGTTTACTTTCTGCTCCAGATTCCAGCATCTGCAGTCTCTTGAGCCTGCCAAATCCTTGGTATGTTTCTGGTAAACATCTTCTGCACACATTTTGGAATCTTCACTGAACTCTGATGCAAGAAATGAACCCAACACTCCAGTTGAGACATAATTAGAACATTTAATTTTTTTAAGGTTCAACCAATGTTCATGGTCTTGTCCATTGACCTGGATTTTGCAGTCAGCAACAGACCTCAAAGACCTCTCAATCTTTACATTATTGATATGTCATTTTCAAATCTCAGTGGTAGTCAGGCATCATTTCAGAGATATCCCCTGCATCCAGCGACAGTGATATCAAGTTGTCCCAGCAGCCAATCACATTAAATAATTCACATTAACAGCAAACCAGGAAGGCAAAAGCACAGGTTTCTAGGGTTTTTTTCTTTAAACATTTTACAGAACAAAAGGATTGAAGTTGGAAATGAATGCAAGATTACAGTAGAAACTGCAATTTTGATGAACTTTTTCTATAAACAAAACCCATTTTAAAATATTTTACAATCTTTCTCTAAGGGATTTGAATCCAAGTCCATAAAGTAATTTTTAAAAAATGCTCACACACCTGATGCAGCAAAGCATAGCATTTGTAGAGTAGTTCCAACTGAGTTACTTCCCTTGGTTGTGGTGGAAAAGGCTACAAACCACCCCGTCCATGGAGAAATATTATCGGCAGTAACTTTGGAATTTCTACATCAAAACTACCAATGCAACTGCTAAGTCCAGGCATGCACCATCCAGGCTGTGCCATCTTCTTGCAGCTACCATCAGGCAGGAGGTACAGAAGACTGAAGTCCCACACCACCAGGTTCAAGAACAGCTACTTCCCTTCAACTATTCAGTTCTTGAACTGACCGGCACAACCTTAATCAATACAGTTTAGCAACACTATGATCTCTGCAGTAAAATGGATTTTGTATTTTTTTTTGTTCTAATTGTGTTCTTCCTTATAAAAACTGTGTTTAATTTGTTTTTCTTGTGAGTGCTGCCTATCTGATGGTATGTGCCTGTGATGCTGCTGCAAGCAAGTTTTTTCATGCACCTGTGCACATGACAATAAACTCGACTTTGACATTACATCTGCTTATAAAGCCCTCCTGTACCCCTGACTTCTACTATTGACAAGGTCAAGGGCAGCAGGACCATGCGAAAACCATAATCACTTAAATTCTGAGGGCCATGATAAAGTGCAATGCAAACGTAGATTAATCTTTCTGTCACGTACGAGCTGTTGTTTGCATAAACTGAAGGGACTGCATTCACACTTGGCATTAGTATGCCATTCAACCATTCTAGCCTGCTCCACCATTCAACAATGGCTGATCCTCCACCTCAACACCATATCCCCAATCTCTCCTGATGCCTTGGCATCTAGAAATCTGTCTCTCCTTTTATTCTATGCCACCACCCTCAGAGAAGAAATTTCTCATCTCAGTCCCAAATTATACCCTACACCCTGAGACTGTGACTCTTGGGTCCAGACACTCCAGCCAGAGAAAGCATCCTCTCCACATCTGGCTTGTCAAGCCTTGTCAACATTTTGTACACTTCAATTAGATCTCCTTTCATTCTTCTAATTGCTAGTGAGTATAGGCCAAGTCAACTCCAACTCTCCTTATACAACAGTCCCACCGTGCCACCCTGAAAAAGATCCATTTATTCCAACTCCTTTTGCATTCTGTCAACACCATTTCCAGCAGTTAACCGTGCTACCCCACAGCCCCAGTAAACCAGGTTCAGTTCTGACCTCAGCTGCTCTAAGTATGGAGTTTGCACAGTCTCCCCATGAGCACGAGCACTTTTCTCCAGATGATCTGGTTTTCTGTCACACCCCAAAGAAGTGCTGGTAGGTGAATTGCCCCCAGTGCAGGAGAGGCGTAGGGAGCTGATGGGTGTGTGAGGGCGAATAAGTTACAGGGAAATAAATGGGAGAATGAGACCGATGGGAATGCTGGTGAGAGCCGGTGGGATAGACACAATGGGCTGAATGGCTTTATATGTTGTAAGGAATTATGAGAAGTAAATGTAGTTTTCAATCCAAGTTAATATATTACCACTAATCTCATTTTACGTGGAATTTTTTCTGAGGCCCTAAGGGAAATCCAAATACACCACTTCCACCGGTTCTCCCTCTCTGTTCTGACAGTTACATCCTAAAATTCTGCAGTAGGTTTATCAAACATTATTTTCCTTTCATAAATTCATGCTGCCTTTGGCCAATGCTGTTGATATTTTCCTGGTATGCTGTATCTCATCCTTCATAATAGCTTTAAAAATTTTCCTAGTGATGTTAGGTTAACCAGTCTGTAGTTTCCTCCATTTTAAATAGTAGGGTTACATTTGCCACCCTCCAATCTGCAGGAACTATTCCATAACCTATAAAATTCTGGAAAACAGTAACCAATGCATGCACTAGTTCCATGGCTATCCCCTTTAGTTCTCTCAGATGTAGAATACCCACACTCCTAACCTGTACGTCTTTGGAATGTGGGAGGAAACTAGAGCACCCAGAGGAAACCCACACAGACACGGGGAGAATGTACAAACTCCTTACAGGCAGCAGTTGGAATTAAACCCAGGTTGCTGGCAATATAATAGCATTACGCTTACTGCTATGCTACTGTGCCGCCATGGTATGTTACATAATGGGACAATATGTTGCAGTTGTATAAGTTGTTGGTGAGGCCACACTTGGAGTACCTTGTGCAGAAAAGATTTAAAAGGATGTTGCCAGGACTAGAGGGCCTAAGTTATAGAGAGAGGTTGGCCAGGCTAGGTCTTTATTCCTTGGAGCATAGGAGAATGAGGGGTGATCTTATAGAGGTTTATAAAATAATGAGGGACATATATAAGGTGGATGGTATCAGCCTTTCCTCCAGGGTAGGGGAGTCCAAAACTAGGGAGCATAGATTTAGGACGAGAGGGGAAAGATTTAAAAGGGACCTGAGGGGCAACTTTTTCACACAGAGGGTGGTGAGTATATGAAATGGGCTGCCAGAGGAAGTGGTGAGGTAGGTACAATAATATAATTTAAGGAGCACTTGGATAGGTACATGCAGGGTCGGGGCTTAGAGAGATATGGGTTGAACGCAGGAAATTGGGACTGGATGGGTGGGCACCATGGTCTGCATGGACTCATTGGGCCGAAGGGCCTGTATCCCTGCTGTATTGCTCTAATATTGGGTCCTAGGGATTTATCATTTTTCAATCCCATTAATTTCTCTAGCACTATTTTGTCCCCTAATACTAATTTCTTTTAATTCCTCCTTTTCATTAGACTCCAATGAAACTCTAAAGCAATTGCCGTGTAATTTATGGACTCTTTTTTTATGCTCATGACAACTTGCATCATGGAAAACTCACAGTTTCTCAGCCATGAACACAAGTGCACCACTTAAATTAATTAAAAATAAACACAAAGTATTTCTGATGTTCCTGTCCTATGACATGTACGTTAAAGCACTCAGAATGTAATCAAGAAGAGAGATCCACAGCCAATCATTTCCAACTTTTTCTTGCATTTATTTTCCCCAGGTTTCCACATATTTGTGTTCTTTCTGGAAACGTACGCTTTCTATAACATTCATCGAATGGCACAATTTTAAAAATTGCATAATTACACACACTATAAATAAATGTTGGCATAAGGTAACTGTAGATTTTGATCTCTTAGAAAATCAGCTTCACAGATCATGAATGGTAGATGTTCAGCAACCTATTGCTTGCTGAAAAAAATTACAGAAGACAAAGTGTGGAACCCAGAGCTGTTAGTCATAAAATAGTGAAAGATGGATGCAGATCTGGGCATTATTGTGTTTTAGTAAAAACATGGTCTACACGTCATTGATTTAACAACCAAATCTGATTGCTCGAATGGCAATATACTATGGCAGGTTTATTTGTATTCCAGGAATCTTCAGCTGATGGAGACACAAGAGACTGCAGATGCTGGAATCTGGAGCAACAAACAATCTGCTGGAAGAACTCAGCGGGTCAGGCAGCATCTGTGAGGGGGAGAGGAATCGTCAGTTGATATAAGCTACCTCGAAGCTCATCCTTGGAGGCATTCTTCAAGCAAAACTTTTATAAAACATTATTAATATTATTGCGGCATTGATCCACGCAACAGTCTGGTGTGGATAAGCAGTAGGACATTTAAAATAAACACAATATTTCTTATGTTCCTGTCCAATGACATGCACATTAACACAGCCAGTATGTAATATGTACAGAGATCCACAGTCGATCATTCCCAGCATTTTCTTGCAATTATTTTCTCCCAGGTCTCCACATATTTTTTGTGCAGAACAATTTGCAACAATAAGTTAAAGTTTCAAGTCATGCATTTATGTGCAGGTCTGCCATTTCAAAGCTCACATGATGCCCTCACACCTCAATGTGACAACACAGCATTCAAAAAGACAGTGATGCTTCACCTAATCAATCAATCGTGCTTTATGATGAGGGACAAGGAAATGCATTCTCAATATTAGTAGTGTTCACGAGCATTCTAACTGTTGCTTTAATCAATTACCACTCTTTATTCAGATCCATTTTAATAAAACCCATCAAATGAGAACAGTATGCAGTATTTTGCGTATTTTTTTAGCAGAGAGAGAAAACCACGGCAGTGCTAAACACAGCATTGGCTTTTGGTTATACTATCTATAGAGTTTTTTCCAATGTGCTGTTAATTGTTCAACTGGATGAGAAAGATAAGTCCATCTGATTTGTTATGGATCCCAACAAACTTTTTACAAGGTACAATGCATAGAGTAATATATTACTGGACAATACTGCTATTGTACAAGAAAATCTGGTCTAAAATTTTGCTAAATTGCAACAGTATTCCAAAGCTGCAAGATATCCAAATGAAAATGGTACAGCCGAAATTAACATATTTATGCCATGGATATGACTACAGAATAATGCACCAGCACAATGAATGGCCCATCACTGAAATGGCACAATAAGCATAAGGAGGTCAGGTTCATGGCCTACATTGCTTGTGCAGTGTATCCTGACAAGTTCTCTTTGGTTTAAACCTGTTTTCTTATCCAACTGTTGGATTGAAGCAGCGCCTCCTATTGCTGATGCAGGAACAAAAGCAATAACTTAACATAATAAATCAACATTGAGCACAAAGGGATATTAAGAAAGTTTATGGCCAACCCTCCACCCTGCAGTGAAGGAGTCAGTGATGACTTCGAGCTCAGAGTCAGAATGTGCACATACAAAAGCATCACCTGCGTATTATAATTCAGTGACCGAAGTTGGCGAGGTCTTAATTCTGGAATGGAGATGAAGTTTGAACAAGTTCCCATTTGTCTTGTATATTAACACAGAAGGCTACTGAATTTCTGAGGATACCGAGAAGGAATCTTTATAACTGCCTCTGGGGAACTCTCCAAATCAAGTCAGATATCAGTAACAAAGTGCACCTCTGATTCCAGTGCACCAACGTGTCTCGGGGGAACTCAACAGCCCTCGGTCCAATGAAAAGTATTTCAAAGACCAAAACCCCTAGCCGAGACCCAGATATGATTTACCAAGAAGCAGAGATCCAAGTTTTCCTCTATACGTGGGCAACCTGCAGTAAGTATCTCAAAGTATTGAAATATTTCCACTGCTGTCTCCACAAAATCCACTGGCAGGATAGAGAACCAACATTAGCATCCTCTCCCAGGCTAACATCAACAGCATCAATATTCTGATCATGTTTAATCAGCGCCAGGTTGGGCCTCATTGTCCACATGCCTGACAGTGAAGAAACAAATATGCAGCTTGTGACAACAAAAACAGAGTACAGCTTGGTTTCTAGTCAATGCCTAAAAGCTACCAGAAATGTTCACCAGAAGCCAGTTACAATCTCAACATGCTTCAGCTAGGATTCATTGTTGCTCTTCTCTTCCAGACTTCCTGTCACTTATCAATATGGTGGTTTCCGAGACACAACAATAGGTTACTTCACAGCTGCTTCATACAGTAATTCCCTGGAGCCTAATGGGACGGATGCTCAGTTGAGATTGTAAAGCTGAAACAACACAATGTGTCTCAGGGGAACTCCACAGTATATATTCCTAGGGATAAAGATGGAGTTTACATTTGTCACTTCCACTCTGAACCCATTTAGATGTCAGTAAAATTTCAATTTAGTGCTAGTTAATCTCCTGTGGCATTACAAACAAAAATTAAGGCAAGTCAGTCTCGTCTGGCAGAGTTTTCCAATCAACTGAAGCCACACATTAACTTAACCACCACCTTCCCCACCGCAGCCAATTCTAACCCCAACCCATGGCCAATTCAGGATCAGAACAAAGCTTCCACAAACAGACATACCATGGAAAAGATTTGATTTGATCAGCAACATACCTTATGTTAAAATAAAAACAATAGATGTTGGAAATATTCAGTTGGCCAGCCAGTATCTCTGGGAAGAGAAACAAAGCTAATGCTACAGATAGGTGACTTTTCATTAGTGACTCAAGTTACTTTAAGCCTCCAACCACACCATCTATTGTCCAATGGTAGCAGCACAGCAGAAGCCGCCTGTTTTAAGCTCCTCATAGATGTGAAGATGTGTGGATGCCCCCAACAAATCTTCCTCCTCCAGTTCTGATCTTCATCCCACCAATTGTGCCATTGGAAGTCTAGTCATATTCTTAACCGTCTTCCTTCCCTCCTGAAAGCTTCCCACGTTAACCCCCTCAACCTCTTCTCCTGCCAATCTGCTTGTGGCCTGGGGCTCATCAATCTTGCTGTCTTATCAGACAGGAATTTGAGCTGAATTATTTGAACAAGGCTCTGATTTTAAGACTACCAGCCTTCACATTCTGGAATTGGCAGGCTATTCATCAATTACCAGGTTTTCCTGCATCCTATTGGTCTCAGATTCAGTATGCATAGCATATGTGGTCCTACGTTCTATTTCATCTGTTTGTTGACTGTAAGGAACTTGGAGAATGGGTATCAGAGCGTTTCCAAGTCCAAAGGGAGAAAGCCAAGGTGACTTTGCAAAAAAAACTGTACAAAGATAAAATCAGACCCAACATCTTAAGCAATAAGAGTGTACTTTAGAAGATGCAGTCTGTTTGTACAACAGAGCTGGAAATATCTGCTAAACAGAGGCAACCAGAATTCAGTGTAAAGGTTAAGTGAATGGGCAAAAAGTTGACAGGTGGAATATAATATGGGATGGTGCAAGATCATTCATTTTGGAAGAATGAAAAACCGTATTATTATTTAAGTGGTGAGAGATTATTACGGCAAAATGGAATCTGGAGTACTCATCCTTGAAATGCTAAAGGTTTGCTTGCACGGACAGCATTTAATCAGGATGGTTAATGGAATGTTGGCCTTTATGGAAAGGAGCAAGGAGTATAAAAGTGGGAACATTGGTACATCTTTATAGGGTAGTGGTGAGACAACACCTGGAATACTGCATACAGTTTTAGTCTCAACACTTAAGGAAGGATAATATTGGTAAGGGAGTCAGTGCAGAAGGATTCACTGGATGTGAGTAGTGGTGGGTCCTTAACTTTTTACAGTTCATATAAATGACTTAGATGAAGGCACCAAAGGTATGGTTCCTCAGTTTGCTGGTAACTCTCTTGCTGATAAAGTAGGAAATACAAAGTAGGCAGGTTGTGCTGGTGCTCTGGAGGCAAAGTTACATTTCATCATCAAAATCTGGCTTCACTGTAAGGTGGCTCCTCAGATATGAAAATAAGTCCATTTTTTCCAGGGTCTTCTTGTGGATCTTTATTGTCAGGTGCCATATTGTGTATGCAGGCAGGTTGATAGAGGACCTAATCTCCAAAGGATAATGTATTTACTGCAAGCACATTCTTTTCCATGCTTCAGTGAACCACTCTAGGGTAACATAGAGCTTACCCTCCATATAAAAACAGGTTGAAGTGAGCTTTATTCTAGGGTGGGAAAACTTCTTGGAGGTGAGGTTCAACATTGCCATAGGATCACAGAGTTAAACAGCACAGAAGCAGGCCCCTTGCCTTATCACATCTATGCCGACCCGTCAGGTCATTCTATACTAATTCCACATCCCTGCATCAATTCCATATTCCCCAATTGCTTGCTCGTTCAAGTACTTGTCCAGATGTTGTTTCTGCTTCCACCATCTCTTATGGCATCTCATTCCAGATATCCACTACCCTTTGTGTGAAAAATTTTACCCCTCAAATCCCCTTTAAACCTCCTCCCTCTCACCTTAAACCTATGCCCTCTAGCTTTAGACACCCCTGCCATGGGAAACACAAACCTTCCAATCCAGGAAATATCCTCGTGAATCTTTTCTGCATCCTCTCTAGCTTAATCATATCCTTCCTGTAGGATAGAATTGCACACAATACTCTGCACACAAGTGCAGCCTAACCAATGTTTTGTACAGCTATATCATTAAGTCCCAACTCTTATACTTAATGCTTCAGCTTATGATGGCAAACATCCCCTACGCCTTCCTCACAACCCTGTCAACTGTGCTCCAGTTTTCAGGGGACTATGTACTTGTAACCCAAGCTCTCTCTGTTTTAGAACACTGCCCAGGGCCCTGCCATCCATGGTGTTTGTCCTGCCCACGTTTAACTTTCCAAAGTGCATCACCTCACACTCACCTGAGTTAAGTTCCATCTGCCATTCCCTTGCCGACTTTCCCAGTTGATGTACATCTTGCTATAGCCTTAGACAACCTTCGTCACTGTCCACCATACCATCAATTTTGTCATCTTCAAACTTACTAATCATGCCACCAATATTCTCATCCAAATCATTAATATACAATATATGATAGACAACAGACCCAACACTGATCCCTGTGGCACACCACTGGTTTCAGGCCTCCAATCTGAACAACCACTCTCCACTATCTCCTACCACCAGACCAATTTTGTATCCAATTTGCTAACTCACCCAGTTAGCCAACGGTGTGAAAGATTGAGAAAAGGGTTGGAATGATGACACATCTTCACCTGAATCCAAACTGCATTGGGATTGGACCGGTAACGGACTATTTGGTTAGAATCACAGGTCATATGTCATATCGCAGCACACGTGGAATGGAGATGAATTTCTGAGGGTGACAAATTTGAACGGATACTCCACAGTCTCCTGACTGACAGAGTCAAATGTTTTTCAAGGTCAAAAAAGGCAATATAGAGTGCTTGATGCTGCTCCCTACTAAAAAAATACAAAAGCTAAGAAGCTATGCTGCATTCGTTCATTTGATTCTTTTAATTCATTTATTTTTCAGGATCTGGAGCTTGTTGACAAGGCCAGCATTTACTGCCCACATCTACACCCTTATGCTGTAGTGGTGGTGGTGAGCCATCTTCTTGAATTGCTGAAATCCTTCTGGTGAAAGTGGTTCCACAGTTCTGCCAGGCAGAGCATTCCAGGATATTGACTCAGTGAAGACGACGAACCAGCGACTTACTTTAAGGTCAGCATTGTGGGTCCCAAAAGATGAGTCACTCACCGCAAGATAACCTGCCTCGGACCTGCGCTTGCTGCCATGGTATGTTTGTGGCTAGCCCAGTTGAGCTTCTGGTCAACAGTAACTTCCCAGGATGTTGATGGTGGGCAGCTCAGAGGTGGTAATATTATTGAATGTTAAAGACAGGTGGTTAAACTACTTTTTGTTGAAAATTATCTGGCACTTTAGTGGTGAGAATGCAACTTGCCAGTTATCAGCCCATATTGTTTGGGTCTTGCTGCATGCAGGCATGGGCTGATTCATTTGCTGAAGAATCGCCAAGGCAATTGAACATTATGCAATCAGCAAACATCCCCACTTCTGACAATCATGGGAGGAACAAACTGGTTGTGATGTTGACGGTGAGGAAGAAAGCTTTAGTCTGCAGGAAGATATAGATGATCTGGGCAGTTGAGTAGAAAAATGCCAAATGGAATTTCATCCAGAGAAATATGACGTACTGCATTGAGAAGATTGAACAAAAAGGGAATGCACAATAAATGGGAGGATGTGAGTGATGTTTTGTGCGGCTGTCTCCTGTGGAACAGAGGGGGCCGAGGGAATGCAACTGAAATCTGTAAGATTCTAATGGGTCCAGGTAGAGTGAATAAGAACCCAATTCCCTTAGCAAAAGCGTCAAAAAGCAGGGGGCATAGATTAAATGCAACTGGTTGAAGGAATAAAGGGAGATGGGAATTTTGTTTTTAACTTGGAGGTGTGTTGAGCATCTGCAACTCACTGAAAGTGAAGGCAGAAATACTCATAATATTTATAACGAGTTTATAATGTGCACTTGAATTGTGCACCTCAGGTCTACAAAACCTAGTGCTGGAAACTGGAATTAGGCTAGGTAGCCCTTTTTTTAAAAAAAGAACCCAAGAAAATAGGTGCAGGAAAAGGCCAGCTGGCCCCTCAAGCCTGCCCCGCCCTTCAATATGTCAGCAAAGAGACAATGGGCTCCATCAGCATCCTTCGCTGTTGAGCTTAATTTTCTTTAATTCTGTCATTTTCTATGATTCAATGAAGTGAAAGTTTAGTAATCTTTCAAAGATGATTGGAAGGGGAAGATTTCCAAGATAATGCTTGGATTCTGATGCAACAACAGGGTTTGATGACCCATTTTCCAAAACTACTTAATACTGTACATAAATTTTAAAAATTGGGACACAGTGAAGAGCAAAGAATCAAGGGTTCATAGATTCACACTGCCCTTTGTCATAAAGCAATAAAACTCGGTGGATCATGCTACCACATCAGTGCTGCTTGAGCAAGAATAACTTCTGTGCTATAAAACTGAGCTAGATAAAAAGACAGAACATCACAAAATGATAATAACACAGTTATTGCAAGATTCCTCTAACAGCAACTACAGGAGAAAAACTAAACTACAGGAAGCCCACCCACTATCAAATGACTCTTCAAACAAGAGCATCAATTAATAGCTTTACATTAAACATCATCCATTTTGCAGATTATCCAAGGTCTTTCTCAGCTCATCAGCCATTAAGAATTCAGAAAGTGAACTACAAATTTAACACTGCTTCCAAAAGAAATAATCCCTACTCCACAAGCCTTTGTTCAGAGGATCTCAAACTCCGGTCTGAGAAATTACAATATCTTCTGAGGTGAAATGATATAAATCTAACACATACTATCATATCGTCAGTGGACACAGCAAATGTTAAATTCCAGCAAAGTATCATGGAGTCACGTAGCATGGAAACAGGCTCTTCTGCCCAACTTGTCCATGCCAACTGTGTTGCCCAGCGAGCTACTCCCATCTGCCCGCATTTGGCCCATAGCCCTCTAAAGCGAGCAAGCTGAGGAAACTTGATAATCACAAAGCTACAGTGCCTATATTTTCTCAAGTAGGGCAATAAAAAGACCAGAAAAATTGGGTAGAGACAAATATTGGACAATCCAGTAATAATATCAAAGAGCATGAAAGAATGAGTCAGGGCAGAAAAAAAGCACATGGTTTTCAAGGTGAAGAGCGAGACGCAATGTCAGAAAGTTATAACACGGGAAGATTTCTTCAGAAACGTTGATGCTCCTTGCTTTACCTCAATGAAAATTGCGCACAAAAATTTAATATCTCTGTGGTTTAGATTCCTTTTTTTCAACACTGAATGCTCTGGGGGGTGGGGAGCAGTGGCCTGCAGTAAAGTTGATGTCAAGATGGGCCAGCAATCAATTCCAAGAGTTTCTCCAAGACAGCAAATCAGGAAGTAAAAGCACAATTTTGAACCAATATCTTAAACTGTTCACAGAGCTCGAGATAAAGATCCGGACATAGATAAGATTGAGATAAGAGCCAAAATGTCAGAAATAATACTTTGTTTTCTTGCAGTGAGAAGAGTTATAAATACCTGAAATTCATGTCCAAATACAAAGAAAGTTGCACTCTGCAAAGAAGGTATCACTGAGAGCAGCCTTGACTTTGGACTTCCATTCATCTAAACATGTACATTTGCTGTCACTGCAAAACCTGACCATATCTCAATGTTCAGCATTGGACTGAATAGGTAGAAGAAAGAAAAATGGGATCAGGGAAAAATACAAACTTGCATTTACCACAGAACACAGCCAAACCATTGTCAGACATGCAAGTTTTAAGAAGTATATTGAGGGAGGGAAGGAGAGAGAAAGGCAGAGAGGTTCAGGAAGGTAACAAAAAAGAAAACATTTCAAGTGATAGTCTGGCTTTAAAAAGATAAAAGATAATAGAACAGGGGCAATCTCCAGCTGAAAAATGGTGGAAAGGAATCCGGGGGGTGGGGGGTGGGGGGTGTAGTCAAACCTTGTCACATGCTGCAGGCAGAGCTTTGTAAAAGACGTACTGGACATAATTTGTAACTTTTATATGAGCGATTTAGGAACTGGAGCAGAGCCAAAATCTGATTAGAGGGATGCAATGAAGGGGCTCTGGGATCAATGGGTATACATTCAGAAGGCAGGTGAACATTGAAGAAATGAAGAGGAAAGGGATCAAGGCAGCGGTTCGAAAAGGATGGATGGATCAAGAATTATTTTTGGAGAGAGGAAATGATGGTGCAGGATTTGAAAGACAAATGAGCAATGCCTTAAAAAAAACTACTAGCAATATCAGCTAATACAAGAACAAAGAAGGGAAGCTGGCAGGTCAGGAACTTACTGGATAAAGGGCTATGAAGCAGGAAGAGGGTCCCATGATTGAGATAGAATCAGACAGGGCAGGAGAGGTGGTAAAAGTCAGAAGAGTTCAGAGCTAAAGAGTTCTGAGACTTTTCATACTTCTGGGAAATAGGAGAAATTTAATGGAGGTTGTCTCAGGAACTAGATTGTGAGAAAGTTGTTGGAAGCAAGGACGGATGTTTTGTGATTGATGGAATTAAGTAGAAAATTCCAGAGTATGGAATAACGGTAGCTGCAAGCTTCTCTATGAATGAAGAAAAAGGATTAACAATTGACAGGAGTATTGAAATCGTAGGGAGAATTTAAGAGGGCAAAGAGGAAGATACAAAATATCACTGGTGGAAAATCCCAAAGCATTTTATAAGTATATTAAGAGCTAACCAGGAAAAGAGTAATGTCCACTTGGACCAAAGGGACAAATCTGTGGGTCGAACCAGAGAATGTGGGGGGAGTTCTTAAATTAATACTTCTCATCGTAATAACAAAGGAGAAGGATGTGATAGCTAGGGAATTCAGGAAGGGGGTGGTGAAATTCTATAACAAATTACCATTAATATGGAACCAGTATTAGATAAGAGGAGATGCAAGAGACTGCAGATGCTGGAATGTGGAGCAACACACAATCTGCTAGAGGAACTCAGTGGGTCAAGCAGCACCTGTGAGGGGAAAGAAACTGTTGACTTTTCAGGTTGAACCCATGCATCAGCTCTCAATCCTGATGCAGGGTTTCAACCCGAAACATTGACAATTCCTTTCCTCCTGTAGATATTGTTAGATGAGAGGGCTTACAGGTGGATAAATCCCCAAGCCTGAAGAGATAAGTACGAGAGGACATGGCTTTAGGGTGAAAGGGGAAAGATTTAGGGGGAACTTCTTCACTCAGAGAGTGGTGGGAGTGTGGAATGAGCTGCCATCTGACACGGTAAATGCGGGCTCACTCTTAAGTTTTAAGAATAAATTGGATAGATACTTGGATGAGAGAGGTCTGGAGGGTTATGGACTGGGTGCAGGTCAATGGGTCTAGCAGAATAAAGTTTCGGCACAGACTAGAAGGGCCGAATGGCCTGTTTTCTGTGCTGTAGTGTTCTATGCATCACAGACTGCTATGAGAGGCAAGGGAGGAGATTACTGTTAAACCACTGGCTACAGGTGAGGTGTTAGATGGCTAGAAGATAGCAAACTTGGTATCTTTATTCAAGAAGGGCAGCAGGGTTAAGCCAGATAAATACAGGCCAGCAATGCCAACAACAGTGGTAGGAAAGTTATTGGAAGAAATTCTGAGGAACAAAACTAACCTATACTTGGAGAGGCAATGATAATCAAAGGTAATTTTGTTGAAGGGAAATCCTGTGTGACTGACTTGATTGAATTTTCGGAAGAGGCAACAAAGTGCATTGATGAAGGCTGTGCAGTTGATTAAGTCTACGTGGATTTCAGCAAGGCCTTTGACAAGGTCCCATACGGGAGACAGGTCCAAAAAGCAAGAGCTCTTGGGATCCAGAGCAAGTTGGCGAACTGGATCCAGAATTGGCTCAGTAATAGGAGGCAGAGGATGATGATGGAAGCTTGCTTTTGTGATCTGAAGCCGTGACTAGTGATGCACCACACAGATAGGTGCTAGGACTCGTACTGCTTGTTATATGCAATAGCAATTTGGTGTGCATGAAGGAGACATATAAGCAAGTTTGCCTAAGACATTAAAATTGGTGTTATTGATAATGAGGTGAGTAGTCTTTGGCAATGGTCAGCAATAGTAAATAGAATTTAATTGCTATAAGGGAAGGGCATACACAATGAATGGTAGCTTAGGGAGTATTGAGAAACAGAAGGAACTTGGTACACAAGGATCCTTCACAGTGGCGGCATAGGCAGATAAGGTAGTTAAGGCAGCTTATGGAAAACTTGCTTTCATCAGCTGGGCCACAGAATACAAGATCAAGGAGGTTATGACACAACCATATAGAATTGGTTTGGTCACAACTGAAGTACTGTGTGCAGTTGAGATAAAGCAGTTCAGTTATGAAGAAAGACAGGATCGGCTGGGAGAGACAGGATAGGCTGAGCAGAGGAGGCTGAAGGGAGACCTGATTGAGCTATACAAGATTATGCAGAGTTTAGATAGTGTAGTGCAGAGTAAAAAAAAGTTCCCAGTAGCAGATGTGTCTAAAGCTCATGGCAATAGATTTAAGCTGAAGAACAGGAGGTTTAAAGTGATTCTGAGGACAATTTTTTTCACCCAGATTGGTTGGAATCTGGAACACATAACCTGAGGGCTGGGGGAGGCAGAGACTCCAACAATATTTAAATAGTATCTAGATGAGCAATTGCATTTCCAAGGCATAGGAAGCTATGGACCAAGTTCTGCAACATGACATTAGCATAAATGGGCACTAGATGGTCAGCATGGACATGGTGGGACAAAGGACCTATTTCTGTGCTGTATGACTATGACAACAGCCTTGAATTAGAAACCAGTGGTTGTCCACTGATGCAGAAAATTGGAAAAGGTAACAAAGGTAAAGTGGGACGAGGCCAATGAAGCATTTGTTGAGAGAGATTGAAATTCTGACAGAGAGAGAATCATAGGTGACTTAGCAATTACGAAAATAAAAGGCCTTCCTCTTTAGTCAAATAACCAATCAATTGATCCAAAAACACAGGACAGCAGTGTAGACTGTGCTTGGTACTGATATTGGACATACTGCTGGTATCCAGTATGGTGACTATTTTTCCAGACTTGATGTCTCTGGAGCAAAATCAAACCTAACTTATAAAAACTGAGTTGCAATAAGACACACTGTGTCTTGGTACAACCAATATTGACAGAATGAAAGTAATTCACTCCCGCATCTGTGACTTCTGCCAAAAAAGACAAAGGCAGCAACTGCACAAGAACACTACCACCTCTAAATCACATACTAACGACATAATGCTATTCCTTCACTATCCCTGGGTGAAAATCCTCAATCTCCAACTTCACCAAAAGGGACTACAGGTCCCTGAGTCCTAATGGAACTTCATTCCAGGGACTTGAAGTGGCTAGTAAGGTTGTTGACGTGTCAGCTTAAATTGTCCAAAAGTCCCTGGATGGCACTGAAAAATGGCAAATGCGACTCCTTTATTCAAAATGGAGGGAGGTTGAGAACAGGAAACCACAGGCAGGTAATTTAGAGTAGCTACCTTGGTACACACCATCAGGGATGGGCAATGTGCTACCCTGAGCACCTATATCACATTCCATGAATATAGAGTCATAGAGTTATAAAGCATGGAAAAGGGGTCTTCAGCCCAACTCCTCCACGCCGACAAAGATGCCTTCGTGAGCTAGTCCCATTTACCTGCATATCCCTCTTAAATAACTTACAAAAAGAGCACAATGTCTTTAAAGTTGTGTTTTAAACCATGATTCTCAGCCACTGGGGGACTATTTTGATTTAAAAATCCAGTACCAAAGTTAAATACACACGAAGGAGGTGTTACAGTTGCATAGACACTCATGTAGCTCTGCACCATCCAGGACAAAGCAGACAACTTTACCATCATCCCATTTGGCACCTTGAACATTTATCATTACACACCATAGCTGCAGTTTGTGAAATCTACAGATGTTCTGTGAATTTGCCAAGGACAATGGCAGCAGTGTGTGGGATTGCCAGCATCTCCCCAAGTTACTGCTATTTCATGCACCAATGGAAATGCATCAGTGTTTCTTCTCTGCATCAAAATGCTAAGCTCCCCATCAAAAGTACCTTCATCAAAAAGACACTAATAGTTCAAGAAGATGCACCAGCCAGAATAAATTTGTAGTAGTTCAGCTGTTTTTTAAAAATCAATAGATTTTTCTCTATTTTTAAAAATAAGTAGATAAAAATGCAATGAACAATCAAAAGTTTCAGTAATTTTAATATAATAATGAGCTTTAAGTTACCAAATACCTGGCTCCTGCTCTAGAACAGCAAAACTTTTCTACCTTTATTTTATTGTCACTGAATGTTAATGTGCTTCATCCTAATCCACAATTCTATGATGGCATTTCCAGTAACTTTCTTGAATTTTTTCTCTCCCACCAATCTTCTACCAACTAAGGGCATGAATGTTAAACTCAGAAAATTGCTATGTTTGAAGAACCCTAGCTCAAAAGCATTCACTAAACTAGCACACACCAGTTCAGTTTACTAACTGCTGATCAACTTTAAATTAGGTGCAAAGAGCAAATTAATTAGCATAGAATTATCTCCCCCACCCCCCAAAAAAACTGACAATGCTACATATGTCCTGTTTTTAATTCAGGCTTCTGGCAGCTCTCGCCTTAAGCAGAGAAGTGTTCAAATATCATAGTTAGCTTAACACAGGATACGTGGCACAGAAACAGGTCATTCAGCCCAACTAGTCCATGTTGGGAACTTATGCTCCACTCAAACCTCCGGTCTTTCCTCATCTCAGTCTACGAGCATAACCCTCTATTCCCTTCTCCTTGTATATCTGCCCAGCTGCCCTTAAATGCCTCTAAACTATGCACCAGCTGTTTCCTGTGGTAGCAAGTCCCACATTGGGTAAAGGCATTGCACCTGAATTCCCCATTGGAATTCCCAGCAACCCACTTCTTTGATGGCCATTCTGACAAACAACAACATTGCTTCTCTTTCCACAGATGCTGTCTGGGTGATTCCATCATGCTGCAACTTTATTTTGTATTGCTGGACTCTAGTTATGTTCTTACCCAGACCCAGAGATATACTCTCGGTATCCATGCTATTAATACCCTTCAACTGTTATTTTATTAGCTTTCTCCTTTAACCTTTTCTCAAGGGAAAAGAGACCTAGTCTGTTCATCCTTTCCAGATATCTATACTCTCGCATTTCTAGTGTCATCCTTGTAAATCTTCCTTTCTGTGCAACCTTTCCAGTGCCTCAATATCCTTTTTATAATAAGGAGATCAGAACTGTACACAGTACTCTAAGTGCGATCTAACCAAGTTTGATATGGGCCGAGCATAACTTCATTACTTTTCAACTTTTTCTCTCTAGAAATAAAGACCAGTACTTAGTTTGCCATTTTTAAAAAAATGGCCTTTTTAGCCTGTGGTGCAACTTTTAGTGATTGGTGCACCTGGACTCCAAGATCCCCTTGCTCCTTTACTCCACCTAGACTCTCATTACCCTGGGTACCTGGAGAAGAATTTATCACCTGAGAGTTTTGTAATTTGAATAGCTCCTGTACAAACAGAAAACCAATCTTTTGAGCCTCGTGGTAAATGTAAAGCATAATGTGGCACCAAACTCTGCAGGCTGTCCTCAGCTGGGTTGCTAAAATCTCATAGAATGATCTGGAATGCACTGCCTGAAAGGTGGTGGAAGCAAATTCAATATAAAATTCAAAAGGGAAGTGGACAAGACTTGAAAAGAAAACTTTTGCTGGATGATGGAGAATAGATTTTTCAGAAAGCTAACAGAGACCCTATGGTTTCTTTCTGTATTGGACAATCCATCATCTTGGAAAATTTGGTCCTGTAATTCTGCTATCATCCACGCAACATAAAATGCCACTGATTGATCCTTTGAAAGACCCCATCAGTGGAGATCCATTGAAATATGGATGGGAGTTGCTATATTTTAAATGCTGTCTTTCGAAAGCAGAATCAGCAGGGTCTTATAAAGGCAAAATAGCATTTGACAAATTGAATAGAGTTTAATGAGGATGGAAACAGCAGGATGGATAAGGGAGAAGCAGTGGATATAATATCTGTGGATTTCCAAAAAAGCATTTGATAAAGGTGCCACATAGAAGGTTGTTACTTTAAATGACAGCTCATGGGGTTTGCAGTAACATATGGCATAATTTATGTATACTTATGTTCTGTGTGTTGTCTGAACCTACATGCCTGTGATGCTGCTGCAAGCAAGCTTTTCATTGCACTGTACCTCACCGTACTTGTGCATATGACAATAAACTCGACTTGGCAGGTGGAATATAATGTGTGAAAATGTTGCAGTTTTGCCCTTTCACTGGAAAAAAAGAAAAAGTTTATATTTTTTGTGAAATGGCAAGAGACAAATAAATAGAGGGATCTTGGTGTGCTGATTCATGAACGACAAATAGTAAACCTGCAGATACAGCAAACAATTAGAAGGGCAAACGTAACATTGGTCTTTAATGCAAGAGAGTTGGAGTACAGGAGTAAGGAAATCTTGCTGATATTGTACATGGCTTTGACAAGACCTCATATGGAGCACTATTTGCAATTTCAGTGCCCACAGGTAAAGGAAGATATATTCATCTTGGAGTCGGTATGGCATAGGTTTACTGGATTGACTCCTGGGAGGAAGGATCGGATCATCCCATGTAAAAACTCTGAATAATATTGGCTTACACTCAAGCAAGTTGAGAACAATGAAGGGTAATCTCATTGAGACGTACAAGATCCTAATCAACAAGATAGATGTTGAGAGGCTACTTTGGATAACTGGAGTATGGATCTAGAAAGCAGAATCTCAGGATAAGGGACCCACCCTTAAGACTGAAAAGATGAAAAAATTCTTTACACAGAGGGTGTTAAACCTTTGGAATCCCCTACCTCAAAAAGGACTGTAGATACACAGTCATTCAGTATATGCAAGGCTGTTACATTTGCCAATTTTACAATCGCGATTTTTGCAACTTTCCTGCAGAGCCAATACTTGTTTTTCACTGCAGCTTATCAGACAATCACATCATGGCTTTTCAAAGGATGGAGGACTGCTTACATGTCTTAAACACATTGGACAAAAGTGTACACTGGTACCACATGCATCACAAAGTCACAATATTCAGCAAGCCTTGCTCCTGAGGAGCATTGGGGGGGTAGGAATTAAAAAGGCTCAAATCTCTGAAAAGTGCATGCTTTCATTTCTGTTATGAGCAGCATAATCAAAGAGCACACAAGTTGATCCTGTAACAAATACATGCTGCGTTACTGATATTTTTGATACAGTGCCTTAATGAACTGACGAGTGGATACGATTTCTTTCGACTGGCCTCCTTCCATTAATTAGATGTGGCAATTAAATACCAAACAGCTTCACAGCCAATATTGCTGCATCAAATTGCAATACAGGAAGAATCACACAACTGCACCAAATCATTCAGGAGTGACAAGAACAACCAAACTGAAGCCAGAAGCAAGCTGAGCGGCACGTCGAGGAGTGTACTCAAGGGGTTTCCACACAACTGTGTGTGAACTTCCAGAAGGCCTCCTTCCCTGTTGATGATACCAAGCTTGAGAATGCTTACCTCGCCAAATGCACCTCTGCCAATAACTTTCAGGATTTCAAAGTCTTCCTTATGGAGCCGCATCTGCTTCACTTTAACAGTGAATGGTTTGGCTGAAACAGAACAAAAGCACAGCATTACTTCACCTTAAAGGAATGAGGAAAATATTGGGACAACTTTCTGTCAAAAGCTATCACAGCTAACATTTCACCCTGATGCCTGTACCAATTCATATTAAATCTTGGAAGGAATGGGATCAAAGTCGCTGAGGAACTTGCTTCAATCATTTTTTTTCATATTTTCTCAGATCTTCTTACAACATAAGAGAGTTTCAATTGCCTACTGAGTCAATGCCAGCTCTCAGAGCATTCCCATCAATCCCATTTCCCCCATTTATTTCCCTGTAACATGTGAATGAACGTGCCTTCTACAACTGCCAAGATGGCAATCCACTAACAGGTGCAATGGCCACAACAGAATGCCAAATTAACTTAATGCATTTTAAATTATCCATTATCTAAATTCCAAACAACTTTGATTAAATTATCTAAATGTATAATGGTGGACCTCCAAGCAACATTTTGCTAGTCAAGTTACGTTCATAGCAGGCAAGGTTTTATCACATTCAGCACTTTACTGATCATCTCAGCATCTGAAGCTCAGCACCACTGAAATGATGCTGAACTTCAACTAAGGTCTGAGGAGGAGTAAATATGGGGAAAAAAATCAAGTCACTTCCCACATACCTGAATAAAACAAAGATTTAAAAAATCATGTGCAGATGACAATTGGTATGAAAGATTTGGGGATTAGAGAAAATAAGGCCGAGATTTGAGGTTTCAGAGGGGGGTACTCACTATAATACTGTTGCACTTCACTTTTCACTAGAGGGAGAGTCATGAACAAGGGGACATAACTACAAAATAAGGGGCTGATCATTTAAAATTGACACGTGTAGACATTGCTTCTCTCCGAGGATAGTGAATCTCTGGAATTCTCTGCCCTTGATGGTGATGGAGGCCAAGTTATTAGATACATGTAAGGTAAACCATAGAACAATACAGCACAATACAGGTCCTTCGGCCCACCTTTAAACTTCGCCTAAGACTATCTAACCCCTTCCTCCCACATATCCCCCTATTTTAAATTCCTCCATATGCTTATCTAACAATCTCTTGAACTTGACCAACATATGAGCCTCCAGCACCACCCCAGGCAGCACATTCCATGCACCAACCACTCTCTGGGTGATAAACCTCCCTCTGATATCTCTCTTGAACTTCCCACCCATTACCTTAAAGCCAAGCCCTCTTGTATTGAGCATTGGTGCCCTGGGGAAGAGGTGCTGGCTGTCCACTCTATCTATTCCTCTTAATATTTTATATACCTCTATCATGTCTCCCCTCATCCTCCTTCTCTCCAATGAGTAAAGCCTGAGCTCCCTTAGTCTCTCCTCACAATCCATACTCTCCAATCCAGGCAACATCCTGGTAAATCTCCTCTGTACCCTTTCCAACGCTTCCACATCCTTCCTATAATGAGGCGACCAGAACTGGACACAGTACTCTAAGTGTGGTCTAACCAGAGTTTTGTAGAGCTGCATCATTACCTCACAGCTCTTAAACTCAATCCCACGATTTATGAAAGCTAACATCCCATAAGCTTTCTTAACTACCCTATCCACCTGTGAAGCAACTTTCAGTGATCTGTGGATATGAACCCCCAGATCCCTCTGCTCCTCCTCACTACCCAGAATCCTGCCATTAAAGATGGATAAATATTTGAAAGATCGAGAAATTGAGGGCGATGGGGAACTGGAGTTAAGTCCAGCATAGATCAGCTGTGTTCAAATTGAATGGCGGGGCAGGCTTGAGGGGATGTGGCAGCCCACTTCTATTTTCTTGTGTTCTTTTGTTGGAGAGGGTGAAAATCAGTAATCCACTGGCTTAAATTATTTGGCAAACTTTGAGATCATATTAGACATTTTATATACATGTTTGTTTCCTTCTCTGTCCAGAGTCCTGTAGGTAAATAAATTCCTTCTTGTGATCAGGCAACAGATCAGGAAATAATTTTATCTAATGACTTGTACACAATTGAACTATGCAGGAAGACATCTTCAGATAATCTGGTATACCATCACATTTTAAGTAGCATTATGCGACTAAAGATATCAATTATATTGTCTTAAATAAAGTGTTGACAATGACATAAAATGTCACTGTTTACTCTGTGAGCTTTGTGCAAGCAAGGAATTTCAATGCATCGGTGTATTCTTTAGTGTATATGACAAGAAACTAATGTGAACCCAAATTCCTAGTTTCAGTTGTAACGTCTCTTTGAAAGGAGAGGAGCAACTACTGCTCACCACCTGAGGTGTTGGTGGAGGCAGGTAGACTCATAACATTTAAGATTCGGGTGAGCACTTGAAACACCATGGCATAGAAAAGTTTGGGCCAAGTACTAGAAAAATCAGATTAGCACTTGATAGTCAGCACAAACATGGTGGGCTGAATGGCCTGTTTCTTTACTGTATGACTATCATACTTGGGTCTCACTGGGTTAATGTGGTTGCTAGCTTCCTACATCTACAGCAGCCTTGGGCTTTACTGGGAGTGGAGGCGCAGCCACAAGTCTCGCTTTACTTCTGCCAAAGTCTTGTGAAAAGGGAATGGAGTGCAGCCACTGTCTAGTCCTAGCAATAAGGAAACCTTCAACAGCTGGTGCCCATGACATCATCTGTATACACATGCTGCAACAGGATGAAGCACAGGGAGCTGGGGGGAGCAAAGAATGGGACACCAACAAATGGGATCAAAAGATAGAATAATGTTGGAAGACAAAAGGTACAGGCACAAGGAAGGCCAGGAAATGAAGCAGGAAGTTAAGAAAAAAGGGTGGGGGGTGGGGGGGGGAGGAAGCACCTGGTGAAACAAGAAGAAAGTGTAGGAAATGGAAGATGGCTGCTGTGTTTGAAATGGATCTGGTGGAGATAGAGTGCTTCTGGGGTTGAGACATGGGAATGGAGAAGACCAAGGTTTCTGCTAATAGATTAATTTACGTGCCACTTTGATTTTACAATTTTTCTTTAAACAAACTTTAATTGCCATTTCAAAGTATTTAAAAAAAGATTCATAATGGCAATTATAAGTGTGACCATCTAAAAGGAAACTCTGCCAGATTCTCAAGGAATGTACTACCAGGAAAACTATTTTCTATTTCTAGCTCTCTATTCTGAAGTGCATTGAGATCCCTTTATCAAAACATATATTTCTAAATGGGCAAATAAACATTCTCATGAAGACTTAAAAATCCTGGCAAATGCTTAAAAGTGCTGTTACTTAATTCTACATGACCAAGGAGTTTGAAGGACTGGGAGGAGGGGCGGCAGTGAGGGAGACTTGCACCTTCAATTACAATAATTTTCCAATAATAAAAATGTTTACAAAAATCATCACTGTTTCCTTTCCAGTTACAGCAAAGTAATGAATGGAATCCTTTTTTCCACATTAAATACTTATCCTGAATAACATGGGAGCACACACTCAGACGTACTATATAACTAAGGTTCCACTCCATCTATGGAGTCATCCACACAAGTCAGTCTACACATCTTTGGTAAACCCTATGAGGAACATCCTGAGGCTCTAAAAATAGACCCAAATTGATTGCCGGGGGTTAAAGAATACAGTGCTACCTATGAAACCCAAGATCTTTAACACCTTGTTTTCATTTAAGATGTTAGCCTTAGCTCATAAGCAAGCAAAAAAGTTTGCTGGTTCAAGTCTCACTCCAAAGACTTTAAAAAAAATCAAACAGTTCTGTACAACAGTGAGGGAATGTTGTACTGAGAGAGACTGCAGCTTTCAGGTAAGATGTTAAACTGAGATTAAAAACAGAAAATGCTGAAAATACTCAGGTCAGGCCACATCTGTTGGAAGAGAAACAGAGTTAATGTTTCAGATTATCAGTTCTGATGAAGGGTCTTCAGACTGACCTGCTGAGTATTTCCAGCATTTTCAGTTTTTATTTTAGGTTTCCAGCATCTGAAGTTTTTTTTGATTTACAAGTTAAACTGAGACTCCAAGTCCTCTATTGAAGGATCGTCGACCTTTCTACAGCTGCTGCTTAATCTGCTGAGTGTTTCCAGTATTTTCTGTTTTTTTTAATTATCTTCCCCTCCCCCCCCCCCCATGGGAAGGTAAAAATCTCATAGAACTATTTTGAAAAACAGCAGGGAGTTCTCCCTGTTGTTCTAGCCAATACTTATCCCCCTTCTATTGACCCTGGATCCTTTGCTTCCACAAATCGGCTATCCCTTTTTCCTCCATTACAACACTCCTCACATCAGAAATACTTCAATGGTTATCCTTGGAATATCTTCAAGGCTATCAAGTGTACTACAGAAGCAGTTGTTCTTTCATTCCTTGGAACATAACCAGTCTTCCTATCTACTGCATGATTTAATTAGATTACTACTTACCAGTTCTCTTCTGATATCCTTACCTAAATACCTATCAATATCAGTCCCAAAAATTTCAATTTTTAGTATCTTTTGCTCCAGCATCTGAAGTCTAATTGAGAGGTAAAAGTTCCAGAATTCTCATAAACTGAGATAAGTACCCCCTTTTTTCACCCCCACAGAGCCTGGTTCTAATTTTGTTCTCACTTGTTACAGATCTTCCCACCAGACAAAATAGTATCCTTCACCTATCCTAATCAATCATTTCATCAAATTAGTCTCATATTAAATCCACCACAATGAACACTGTGGAAAGAGAAGCATCCAAATAAAACTGTTCCTGACCATCATTAACCACAGATGTTATTGCACGAGAGGGTGCAGAGGAAGTCACCAGAATGCTGTCTGGGATGAAGCTTCTCAGTCATTAGGAGTGACTAGATAGGATTGGTTTGTTTTCCTTGGAGCAGAGGAGGCTAAAGGGGTATCTGATTGAAGTATATAAAATTATGAGGGGCACGGAAAGGATAGATAGTAAGGCATTTGTCCCCATCGCAGTGGTGTCTAAAAACAGAAGGCACAGTTTTAAGGTAAGTGATAGGATGCTTAGAGGGGATCTGAAGAATTATTTCATCCTCTGGCTGGTTAGAATCTAGAATGCATTGCCTGAAGGGGTGGGGAGGCAAAGGACTCTCACAACATTTAAGTAACGGATGAACACTTGAATCACCAAGGCACAGAAGGCTACAGACCAAAGGCTGGAAAGGGATTAAGAGATGGAGCTGCAAATGGCGATGGGTATCTAATGGTCACAACTCTATAGCTCCAGTAGATCATAGCCACAGTGGATGGCTCAGACCAAGTCTCCTTCACTACATCAGTGTCTAGAAGAGGAGCTCTGTGAGAAATGGAAAACTTTTTAAAATGGTGAGGCATATGCATAACTGATATGTCTGTACATTTCTCAATAAGAGATGTCAAACTTGTGAGTTTACCAAAAATTGACACTTCATTCCATTAAAACAAAGTTTAATAGGCCATAGGGATACTACAGTACTGCACTCCTTGCCAATCTGCACTTTCAACTTATAGTTAGCATTTAAGGTGTTGAAGGATTCTTCTCTGGAATTGATCCAAGGTAGAAAAGCACACTGAAATGGAGCTAGTTCAAGACGAAAGAACCTCTCTCCTCAAAACACTCTGGCCCTTTCACCTTCTAATTTGCTGTTTAGTCACATCATTTGTTGCTCCTGTTCAAACATGCATTGGGCTGTTATTATTTTTGTATTAAGGAACATGAAACATTTGCTTTTTTAAAATCTGCCTAATTTCATCCAGTTATTTTTCTAGTTTGAGCACTTGGTGCACATTTAGAGGTTAAACCAGAACGGTCTGAAAGCCGTGGAGTTCTTTTTTAAAAAAAGGTTTTATGCTTGCAGCAGAAACACTACAAGAATTCTAAATAATCAACTTTCAAAAGATCCAACTGCCCAGTAATCACAGTAAAGCCCTACACACCCTTCAGTAAGTTTTCCCAGAACAGAAACTGTGTGTTCTATTTCCTAATGTGGCTTGAACCAATAACGTCCCAACTCAAAAAAACCATCAATTGAGCAAAGCTGTCAATTACATAGGATCGTCTTGGGTTATTTATGAATTCATGAGTTCACTGCTTTAAACCACGTATATGTTCACACATGTCTAAGCATCCCAGAAACACAGCTCCTGACTTACTCTGCATATCTATTAAACCACAGTGAACACACATGACAGTCATTTCAGAATAGTGTCCATCGTCTTTCTAGAATTTAATGTGATATATCATAAAATCAGTGAATGCATATCCCCATTTGGAATTTTATGAGGTGACCTAAAAAAACAGCATAATGTTTTAATGTAAACTGTACTGTGATCAACAATGGCTTACATACAGGATAAACACAGCTTAAAATTAAGGACCCTATACTGCCACGACAATAGTAGGTCAGCCCTTCCATGGAGAACTTTACATATATTTCACACCTATGATCCATATTTTAAAGTAGGAAAGAAATCTCGCAGTTCTGAACATATTCCTAACAGCAGTCCCCATTAGGTGGGCCTTGTCCCAAAAATTACACTACACATAATAAGAATTGGGAACTTCAGCCATAAGAAGCAAACATATGAGAGTGTTTTGTACATACATAACGGTTACATCAGTAGTGCCCAATGCACTACTGGGGGTGGGGGGGGGGGGGGGAGGTGGCGTTAGTGGAGGTAGTTAGACTGACAAGCTGAATTACTTCTGACTCCTTGGGCACAACTGGAATATATGTGGAAAAAGGTGAGAAGAGTTGATAGAGTGGGAAGAGGTTCTTGTGAAGTACAAACACTGGCATATACCAGTTGAGTTGAGAAACCCTTGATCAAAGATTGAATGGAATATGCAAGTCAGTCTTGAAATTTCATTGAGAAATAATTGCAATGCAATCAGTGCTTAGTTATAAAGAAAAATATCTGACAGATACTCAGTGAACTACAGAAGTTATTGTCAGTAATCTTCATAGAGCTGGCTCTTTCGCACCCTTCTACAGGAATCAATGGACTGATGAAAATTTCAACTATTATTCTCACTGTCAAAAAAACCTTGAAAATTGTATTGCTTGTTCTAGATCTTATATTTGAGTCTTAATTATTGTAACCAAGGCATAACAGCTGCTCAAAAACATCTCCAGCCCGAAACACTTTTTACACACACACAGGGACAGCCATTATGTCACTTAATTATTTCAAAATTCCATGCTTCTTAACATAATATAACTTTGGGCTTTTAATGAGGCCATTTCATCTTCAGCAATAATCTTACCTATCCAACTGAATCTTTACTTCACCCTCCATAAAATAATTTAATATGTGCTTTTTACTTCTTGGTTTGCAGTCTGTGAGGATGCTTCAATGTGATTGGGTGTTCTGTTTGAAAGCATCACTGTAACTGGAAGAACCATATAAAAATAGCAGCCGTGGGCCGTTCAGGCCTGCTCCGCCATTCAATATAATCATGACTAATCACTTGTCTCAGTCACCATTGCTGGATGACAAAGATTGTCCAGACAGAGGCAATGAAACAACTCACATCAGGAAAGTAATAAAATCATAAGAGTTCATACAGCACGGAATCAGGCCCTTCAGTCCACACCACTAGATACACCTACACAAGAGGGGCTATTTGCAGTGGCTGATTAACCTATGAACCCACAAGTCTTTGGGATATGGCTTTCATTACTTTTGGTCAGCTGGGACTTCTGCAATCTTCCTTTTGAAAGCAATCTCAAGAGCTGTTCAATAGGGAGTTCCGTGATTCATACCCAGCAATAAAGCTGCAGCATTTAGTTCCAGGTTTGGATAGTGTACAACCTGGGGGTTCCCCAATAGAGTTAATAGAACTTTCTTGGAAACCTATAGTTAGTTCAATTCTACAATGAGCAAGAGTGCCAGACTAAGGAAGCATTAATACATTTTTAATCATTCTCTGGCAATTTAAACCAACAATAGATCATGAAAGACTAAATATTTATACTTTCTTAATATAACAAATTTGCTACTAATTTATTTTCTCAACCATTATGCTTCATTTTCTTCCCTCCACCAAAACCCTAACTGACAGCATTATATTCAGCATTAAGGATCGACTTTTCACCAAATTTTATCTTTCCATCCTGAACTACAATTAATCTGAAACACTCTAAATCACCTTTCCTTTTGCATTAGAAAGGCACAAAGGCTATAGACATCCAATCTAATCTAATGAACATGGTGCCTAGGGAGTGCAAGTGTTGTTAGGTGTCATTGCCCTGCAAATTATGTTCTTTCCAATTCTTATTCATTTCCCTGTTGAAACTGCCTCTACTACCAACTTTGTCTGTGCATTTCAGACCCATAGGATCCCAGATCACTCGTCTTGTACCTTTTCAGAACAGTGCCCTGCAGTTTGTATTGCCTTTGTTTGTTCTTCCTACAAAATGCAATACTTCAGGTTTCTCTGCATTAAAGTTGACCTGCCACCTATTTCACCAGCCTGCCAATATCTCATTGAAGTCTAGTACTACAAACTTGTCATCCTCGTTGTTCACTCAACTAAGTTTTATGTAATCTTTGAAGGTTGGCCTATGTTTGAAGACCAGTTCACACAAAGCATAACCTGGCAAAGCTGTGCCAACTAAAAAGTCAGAGCTGACTCCTTTAATGAAGTTTGCGTCTGAGAGCTGCTCAAGATAAGAGTGAGTTCTGCAATATACAAATAGAGACTGCAGGCAACAAACCACACCAAAATTCCTTCATAAGCGTTGCCATTTTACCTGGATATGCCACCATCACAAGGTGCATGGGTGGCAGACCCTGTACCTGATGTCATTCCTATGCTCGTGGACCTCATGTTTGGAGCACTTAAGCAGAAACTTCAGAAGTAGCCCAGAAAACAGGCTTGCAAGCTGAAACTAAATGAGTGTTACTTGCCAGTTCTGGGTCTCAGCTCAATAATAAACAGCCTAAATGGTGTGAGGTATGCAAGCACAGCTTTGTTTCTATGGTGAGGTCTCAGCCAACATTCATTTGCTAAGATTAAATCTTGGTTCTAATATTCCCTACCCAATAAATGTTTGAAAAGAAAAAGAGAGGAAGTATAGTGGCGTCAGATATACTTCCTAAAATATGCTTCAACAAGGGGGAAATGTTGTCCAGTCACCCCTGAAATATAAAAGAAATGTGGAGGAGTCAAATGCACTCAAGGGCCACTAAGTTTCGATTCTGTTTCATCAATCACCCAATCCATTGTAAATATTTCAAGAAATCCAAAGAGCAAGTCAGCTAACTAAGCAAGTACGAATCATAACATGTCCTGGAGTGATAGAAGACCAAATGTGGGCAAGCTGTGAGTCTCAATAAATGGATTCTGCAGCACAGGCCAAGCACATTCTTTCTCTCACATGCAATACTGTACATATAAGGACAGGAGAGTTATAATCACTGCCAAAAAACTTAAAACCATTGCATTTCTCCACAAGCAATATTTGGTTGGGTGCAAAACAATAAAATAGACCACATAGCAAATATCTACACTTTTCTTGATGAAACTCATATGTCCTTTAATGTTGAAGACTATGAAGTCGTATTACTCTTTACAAATCAGAACATTCAGAACACTGAGATAATTTGAGTTAGCATAAATATCAAAATCCAATTATCATAATTTGTACAAACAGTGAACTACATTTTACCTGGATACAATGTTGTGGTTTCGGGACTACAGGTGCCATTAACTGCCTACTTAACCAGAAAAAAATCCCATTTTCTTCCCTCCTCTTCTGAATATGCTGCTACATGGACTGTTCCCAAGTAACACCAACTAAGTGGGGATTCTAAATCTGAGCCCAACTAATTATTTAAACGTGGATGTCCACCTTCAAGAGATCACTAGCTGACTTCTTCCTGGTTTGGTTCAACAACAGCACTCACCAATTAATTAACTGAAGTAATGACAGAGGAGATAAGACAATAGTATTTAGAAGCTGTACTGAACCATTCACACATGTAACATTCCAGGTTTCACCTTTAGTCTCCATCGAGTTTCTGAGGACACTAATAGCTGGCTCAAATGGCAAGGAAGGGCATCGGGGGAAACAATGATGATATTTGATAGAAGGTTCCTAGGCCTCTCCAAGGTAAAGAACAAGCGGCAGCAAAAAAAATCAACTTTGTTTTCATCCCTGAATTTAGGTGCAGTCCAGGATACAAAGGGCCTCGTATTTAGGAATAGTTTTTTCTTTATTTATACAGCACGGTAACAGGCCCTTACAGCCCAACAAGTCCTCGCCACCCATTTTAAACCCATGTTAACCTACCCGTACATCTTTAGAATGTGGGAAGGCAGAGGTCCTTGCATTCAGCTACAGCGCAGAAGGCAGAGGCTCCCAAGTTTAGGGACAATGCATGCTTCAGACATACCAGTTTAGGGGATTGTATAGGAGATAGAGGTCCGATGTTAAGGAGCATGTGGGAAACAGAGGTTCTGAAGTTTTTGGGTATGCAAGAGAGAGAGTTCCTTGAGTTTAGGGAGCGTGCAAGAGAGAGATGCCTCCAAATTTAAGTACAGTGTTTGAGCTGGCAGAAAGAGGTAGAAGAGAGATTGGATCCCCTTGCCATTGGGCCATAACCTTGCTTTGTCAAACACATGGGGTAGTTGGTATGGAACAGCTATTCCACATTAAAAATAATTCACACACTGCTTGGACAAAATTAAGTTATTGCAGATGATGTAAATCTGGAATAAAAACAAAAAATTCTGAAATACTCAGCAAGTTAGGCAGCATCTGATGAAAAGGTATTGCACTCACCCTTATGAAAGGCTATTAATTCAAAACATTATTTCAGTTGCTTTCTCCATATGCACTCTAATCTGCTGAGTATTTCTCACATTTTCCTTCAGAAAATCCAGTTTGTCAGTGACTTATGGCAAAAATTTGGGAAGAGATACTCTTAAAGAACATCTTTTTTTTCATTATACCAATCTGTCCTTCAATTTTTTTTTTACACAGAGATACTTTGAAATAGCTATCAAACTTAATTTAGCAGGCTCACAGAACTGATGATTTAATTTTTAGGGTGTCAAAAGTTACATTAAAATTCTACATGTCCCCCTACCCACCCATCCACAACACGGCCGCTCAACACAAAAAGCACTTTGGGATAATTAACCAATTCTAAAAGTGTAATATCAATGCAAGCCATCATTGTTAAGAAAATAGCTAACATCCATTGGGGGGAGTAGAACTGCTAAAGATAGAACACTTGATGAAAAAGGTTTCTTGATGTCTTGACATCTTTGAAAGGGATAGCCAACAGTGAAGAGTACCCTGGAAACTTCTGTGGACAAAGGCATACAATTCAACAGGATTCAGCAATCATTTGCTTTTATTCAAGCAAGAATAAGAGCAAAGACTGCAAGAGAAAAAATGTACAAAAGATACATGAAGGGTTACACTTATTCACTTCAAAAATTCTAAGTGACCTGCTGAGTGCTTTGAAAATTTCCTGTCTGTTTCAAGATTCCAGTATTTGCATTTTATTTAAGCAGGGAAATAGTTGCATGCAATAATGCACTAGATGTTGATCCTTAATTCATGACTGATTAAACAATTGTTTAACTAACCCTCTCTGCTATTTGTCAGTCTTCTTTCTATGCTGCTATTGATCCTTAGGCCTCAGTTTTACCAACATACATGTGGGACCATAATCAAACATCTTCTGAAAATCTACCTAAGCAATATCTATTCCATTCCCTTCTTCAAACTTCTATTACCTAATCAAAAAAAAATCAATGATGTTTGTCAAACCCATCTGCTTTTAACAAATCCTTGCTGGTTTCTGTTTATTACATCTTTACCAAGCGTGGGATTACAGTTTCTCAGAATTTCCCCACCATCGGTGGGAGATATCGAAAACTAACGGGAATAGGTTTAGGGTAAGGGTAAAAGGTTAGTGGGTTTCTCAGGAAGAACTTTTTCACCCAGATGGTGGTTGAAATCTGAAACACGCTGCCAGAGTGAGAAAGGGAAGCAGGTACTTTCATTACATTTAAGTGGTATCAAAATAAGAGATTAAGATATCTATTAGTCACATGTACACCGAAACACAGCGAAATGCATCTTTTGCGTAGAGTGTTCTGGGGGCAGCCCGCAAGTGTCGCCACGCTTCTGGCACCAACATAATATGCCCACCATTTCCTAACCCATACGTCTTTGGAACATGGGAGGAAACCAGAGCACCCGGAGGAAACCCACACAGACACAGGGAGAACATACAAACTCCTTACAGACAGGGGCCAGAATTGAACCCAGGTCGCTGGTGCTGTAATAACGTTATGCTAACTGCTACACTACCGTGAATTGCCAAGGCATTAAAGGCTATGGACCAAGTGCTGATGAATGGGATAGTATAGATAGATCCTTGATGGTCAGCATGGACATGTGGGTCTGTTTCTGTGCTGTATGATTCTACGAAACCAAGGTCATGTTTCCATGGCTCTCTGGCACAGTTGGCAACATTTGCTATTTTCTATTGAATCAAACAGTTGCTTGAGAAAGAAATACTAAAGGATATGCAAGAACCAACAAGAGGGTGGGACTGTAGCCCAGCAGACAGAGCTGCTGCTATACCGCTCCAGCAACCCGGATTCGATCCTGACCTCTGATGCTGTCTGTGAGGAGTTTGCACATTCTCCCTGAGACTGCACAGGTTTGCCCTAGGTGCTTCCATTTCCTCCCATATCCCAAAGATGTGCCGGTATCCTTAGTGTAGTGGGCAGCAGGAGAATCAGTAGTGGATGGGAAGGCGAGGGAAGAATAGATAATAGGGAAATATATGGGCTATTGAGACTGAAAGGGATGTTCTAACAGCTGGTATACCTGCCTCCTTTATATCATAAGAAAATTATGAGAAATATAAGAAAATATGGAAATATGAAAAATAACTTTGGCAGGTTTATCTGGCCTCAGTGTTGTAATGTTCTTCATAGAGATTGTTTTGTAGTACATAGCAAGACTTATACCACATATTTTCATTCTTTATTTGTGCTTTTTTATTTTACATGCAATACTATGGAGTGCAGGCAGGGAAGAAGGGAGACAAAGAGGCAGTCAGAGCCCATTTTCACCTCCTGATCTACTGAGCTCCAATTCTCAGACAAGGTATACTCTAGGCACTTTGCAGTCCCACCAGATGAGAGAAGTACATCTCATCCATGGCTATACAAGAATGACTTTCCACTTTTTCACCCTACAGGGACAGTCCAGAAGAGGCGAGGCCTGTGAATGTCAAATAAAGTCCCAAAGAAATGAAAGCAAATTGCACAATTAAATTACAGAGGCCTCTTCTGAAGTTCATCGATAAAGATATAATAGATCACTTAAGATAAAAAAAACATAGAACATCCCTCATGTCAGGAGCATTTTATTAATGGGCACAACATCAGTGCACTGTGCCAGATCTAATTTTCTTTACAACCAGTTCCTGAACCCTGCCATGCAGGAACATTCAGATGCAGATAGCAGTTGGAATGGACTTAAAATAGAGAACATAGAACATTCCACATGTCAAAAGCTTGCAATTATGTAAGAGATTTTATAAAGTGTCAATTCTCACAAACTGCATGTATCAAAACAGCCTTCTGTGCTCACAATTCCAACACTTTCTGAAAACACTTTTTAAAGAGTTAACCTCAGGCACTTTAATTATAAGATGTTACTCTATTTCACATAACTTCAGTCACTTTTCTGAGAAAGTCTACAAAGTGGAAGGGAAAGTCCTGGCGATTAAAAGTAATTTGGGTTTTCAGCTGTTCTGGTTGACTTTACTCTGTTAAAGCAAAGGCATGAATCTTACACTAGTCATCAAGAATACGAAATAAACAACTCAAAGTTGCTAAGTTTACTGCTATTGCAACTACCTATTATATGTTGCTAGATGGTCACCTTAGGTTTCCTATGGAGCCTGCAAATGAGGATCGAAATTATTGCTGCAAATAAATGAGTTGTTACATTTGCTGAACATCTAGTAGCCCTACAAATCATCACAATCTCCATTTCTGATTATTTGATCCATGAGTCTAATTTTATGGTAATGCATCTTTCTCCCAATTTTCAGCACACTGTGAATTTCAGTCATTCTATTTCCTGCTGTAAATTAATTCAAATTAATAGACAAAGATCAGAAGCAGATATGGATCACAAAGCTCAATACTGATCTAATTCTAATTTCATGTACTTCCATTACCATTCTAAATTCCGGAAATAAGATTCTGGGAAATTAGTACACTAATTTTCATTGAGCAATAAAATAAAAAGGAAATATGAAATACAAACATCAGGATCCATAAAGATGCCCTGTTGGTTTTTACAGCTACTGTCTGACCCACCATTTCTAGCTGCTATTTACAAAACTTGTCCATTCTCACAAATTACATGGATCAAAACATTCTCTGTGCTCGATTTCAACACTTTCTGAAAACACAATATTAGAAACTTTGTTAAATGTATGAATGTTACAAAATAAGTCCTAAATAAAGAACCCAACTTTTCCTTCATCAAACTGTTCATCATCCTCCTGTTCCACAAATTGCAAAAAACCCTACTTCATGAGGAGGAGAATTGATTTGAAAATTCTTGCTTATCTAAGTAGGAACCAATATCCTTGAACACCTAACCAGAGAGAAGTTTCATTTTAATCTTTTTCACCTTCAACTAAATACAGACGTTTATCTAAATTCATTGTGTGCAATTCTAGTCGCCTCATTACAGGAAGGAGGCAGAAGCTTTGAAAAGGGTACAGAAGAGAGTTACCAGGATGCTACCTGGATTTGAGGGTATGAGCTATAACGGAGAGGTCATCTGACCATCCCGCTACCTCCAAAGATGCTGCCTGACCACCTGAAGTCCCCCAGCAGTTTTTTTTGCCCTCCATAGGACAGCCCTTGTAAAATATGCTAAATATATGTATGTATAACTTCAGCCTAATATTTTCCAATTTAAAATGTCCTTGCATCTTCCAACAATATGCATTCACATAGAATTCAGAAGACCAAAATCAATTGTAGTGAAACTGATGCTTAAGACTACATTTTAGCACACATTGACCTTGGCCTGACTTTTAATTTCAAGTCACTTAAATACCATCCGTAATCTCAAGAACTGACTCCCTTGATTTTGTGAAACTCTTCATAACACAAGACCATTAACCTCTTCAAACATGAAACGTACTGATCCAACATTAGAAGCTGGATTGGCATTTTTGTAAGGTTACCTAAATGGTTGCAAGTTGTGTAGGCATGCCAGAAACTCCTTCAGTAAATGGTAAGGGAACCAACACTGTTGGAAATGAATGAGAGTAGGATAACAAAAAGTAAATAAATGAAAGCTCTGGTTTGACATGCTTGCAGGAAACTGACTGCTTGTCATGTTACTTTGTGGAATTAGAACAACGTCCTGTTAAAAAGTCCCAGAGGACAATGTTGTCTTCTGGAGACTATTTAACCATGTACAGAATAATCTGGTTAACGATTAACCCACTAGAACCAATTTATTAGCTAATCGATAATATAGTTAAGTCATAAAACTTTTAATCATGAAGTCACCAAGAATCGACAAACTATACTGCCTTCAGCACGAATACCATGAGTAACTGCAGAAAAATTTTAAATCTCATTTTGTGACCTGTTCTGTAAGAGCCAAGAGAATGATTTGTTACATTATCCCAATCATTTCCTCTTCCATAATGTTCCAACTTATTTCTCTATATCTTTGCATGTCCATTGGAGTAATCAATTTTGTTACTTCCACAAATAAGATTGAGCATACTAATTTTTATGTTCTGAATCTGAATTCACAAAATTTTCATGGCAATGACAAAACCATTACTGGAAATACAGGCATAGCAACTGATAAAACACCTCAAACCAGAAAATAATTTAAGATCTGAACTCTTCAGTGGTCTAGTAAAGGCATCAAAGAAATTTCAAGTTCAATTGCAGATGTTGAAATCACCCAGCAGGTCAAGGAATGTGTGTGGAAAGAGGAACAGTCAAAATTTCAAGTCCAGATCCTTCATAAGAACTGGGAAAGAGGGAAAACAGGTTAGTTTTCAATAGCAGAGGAGGGGGGGCAAGAAATGGGTATAAAAAGGGGATATTTCTAATAGGGTAAAACCAAACAAATAAATGTAGCAGTAAGTGTGGTAGTTAGGATCAAATTATGCTTCTTTGTGTGTGTGTGTGTGTGTGTGTGTGTGTGTGTGTGTGTGTGTGTGTGTGTGTGTGTGTCTCTCTCTCTCTCTCTCTATATATATATATATATATATAGACACACACATATATACATATTTGCTCATTTGGTCTCACCCTATCAAAGATATTCCCCTTATTCTATCCACCACTACCTACTTTGTCTGCTATTGAAAATTAACTTGCTTTCTCTCTTTTGCAGTTCCAATGAAGGGTCCCAAACCTGAAGTGTTAACTGTTTCTCTTTCCACAGATGCTGCCTGACTTGCTGAGTGTTTCCAGCATTTTCTCTTTTTATCTCAGATTTACAGCATCTGAAACATTTTTGATTTTCAATTACAGATCTCCACTGATTTTAACAGAAAGGAGCAAAAGATAATTTATTCATTTGGTAATTCAAGTCCAGTATGTGGACTCTTATCATGATTATCAGTGGACAAAGGAACATATTCAAGGATGTGCTCAGATCCTTGAAGAAATAGAAAATTCTCACTGACCCTTCAGAATCTCTGGCCCATGTCTAGTCAAAGTAGATTAAGAGCAATAGGATTAGGATCGAGAACCTTGAGTACATGCATCTGGGAGTACACAGAGGCCTTACACAAGCAGAATAAGGAGCAGACCACCTCGCAAATTACCCACCTTCCTGCCCACCAGTGGCAGAGTCTATGATTCACACAATGGCATCAAGCCACCTCAGAGCTCACGGCGAAGTGGCAGTCATCCTCAATTCCACAGGGCTGCCTTTGAAGAAGGCGACCTTAACCCCTATTACCAACCTTTGTTTTAAATCCCTTGATACCCTTACCTAACAACAATCAATCTTGGACTTGAAAATTCCAATGAACTCAACACCTACAACCTTTAAAGGCAAAGTGTCAACTTTTTGAATAATAACAATCTTGAGACTTTGGCAAGAGGGATACAACTAATGGATCAATTCACTGAAAATAAAAGGACTAATAAAAATCACAGTAACAGGGAGAGTGCTCTGCAAGTATTTTCTCATTTGATCAATGAGGTAAATTAAATGCCATATGTGTATCAATAAACTAATGATTTCACTGCATTACTTTTACCATTCATCTGTCCAAATGATCCATATTAATAAATCAGTTATTTATTTAATGCTGGACATTCTATTGTTTTTCAGCATTACTTGCCCCACTCACATTTTTTAAAAACACAAATACCACCCCTCCATCTCCATCGAATGGGAGTATCCCGACACTCTGGAGCCAATTTGCTGCAGGAGCTACCCTTAACTCAAATAAACAGACAGAAATACATCTCTTCACAATGAAAAGCTACTATTGGTTATATGATCATGCAGCACACTTTAAAGTAGACTACTACTGCGTGACATCAAGTCTAACACTCTAGCACAACTAAAATGCTTATGAGGTTAAAATCAATGTCATGAGCCAAAATCTTTTAGAATTTGTGGTGAATCGCTAATCCAGGCTTAGCAGTTCAGCAATTTTCCCACAGAAGTCATCGTGTTCATCTTTACTTGGTTTATCCAACAGAATCTTAATGAAATCATAAAATGTTTAATTTAGTTTTGAACATTCATATTATCATTTAATGAAATACAATCTGTTGGTGCTTAAAACAAATAATTTCTTACTCATTTAATGGAAAATATTTCAATTTACATAATAATGTACATGGGTGGTACATATAAACATTTGTTACAATTAAACTTAAACAGAAAAGTACTTCCCAAGCAGTTTTTGATCTGCCGTAGGAAGCTTTGAAGGGCTATCATTGGGCAGTAATCCATTTACAATAATGGAATAGAAAAATGTTACTGCAGTCACATTCTTCTGTAACAGTTTGCTGGGTATGCCAATTTTTCTACCACTAACAATTCATCCAAGCATTGGAACAGCTCAAAATGCTTAACTCAAGTTTATTAGAACAAAATCTATGTTAGTAATAGTTGGTGTTTCCGAGTGAAAGTGAGAGTCAGGCATGGTCAAGAATGCTGCCACAGTAGCAAGCTGACAATTCACTCTTGTATTGATTATCCCACATATATCCCACCACTTCATAAAGTTCTAATAGTTATTAAATTCCTTCAGGTATGATGCATCAAACTTTCCCCTTCTCATCTTGAATCTATGCCCTCTCGTTTTTCACATTTTATCCTGGGAAAAAGACTTATCTACCTTATCTATACCTCTCCACAACTTGATAAACTTCCATCAAGTCCCCACTCAGCCTCCAATACTCCAGAGAAAACAATCAAAGTTTGTCCAACATCTCCTTATACCCAATACTCTTTAATCCAGACAGCATCCTGATGAATCTCTTCTGTATCCTCTCCAAAGCCTCCACATCCTTCCTGTAATGGGGCAACCAGAACTGCACACAATACTCCAAGTGTGGTTTAACCAAAATTTTATACAACTGCAACATGACTTCCTGACTCTTATAATCAATGCCTTTACCGATGAAGACAAGTATGCCATAGACTTTCTTTACCACCCTATCTACTTGTGTTGCCACTTTCAGGGAACTATGGACCCCAAGATCCTTCTGCACATCAATGCTCTTAAGGGTTCTGCTATTTACTGTATACTTTCCCCTTGCATTTGACCTCCCAAAGTGCAACATCTCACACTTGCCCATATTAAACTCCACCTCGCATTTCTCCACCCATATCTAAACTGATCTATATCCTGCTATATGACTTGATAACCTTCTTCACTATCCAGAAATCCACCAATTTTTGTGTCGTCTGCAAACTTACTGATCTATATTTCCATCCAAGCCGCACAACAGAGGTTCCACACTGATCCCTGCAGAACACTACTGGTCACAGACCACCAATCAGAATAATCTTTTTTTTTTAAAATGGTGACAGATAGACAGGTGTTGGTGTTTGGAGGAACCTGGATATCCTTGTGAAAAAAAAATCACTGAAAGCTAATGTGCAGTACCCCAAGTAATTAGGAAGGCAAACAGTTCGTTGGCCTTTATTACAAGAGTAGCTCTGCGTTGCTCCAAGTACATAGAGCCCTGATGAGATCGCATCTGGAATAGTGCAGACAGGTCAGGATTCTTATCCCAAGGAAGGATACACTTGCAACAGAGGGAGTGAAGCAAACCAAATTGATTTCTGGGAATGGTGAGTTTATTGTAGGAGGAGAGATTAAACAGAAAAGTGAGAGATGACGACATTAAAATGTATGAACTTCTTAAGGAGCTGGAAAGGGCAGATGTAGCATTATTTCCACTAACTAGGGAGTCCAGAAGCAGACCTTTTATTTACTCAAAATAAATGGTCAGTCTTTCAGAACAGAGATGAGCAGAAGTTCTTTGATACAGTGTAGTGAAACTTTGGAAATCTCTAACCAGGAGGGCTGTGGAGGTTCAATCACCCAAGAGAATCAAGAAAGAGACTGACAAGACTTTTGGATATTCACTGAATTGGGGGTCAGTTTAGTAAAATGGTTCTGATGTAAAAGATCAGTCGTGATCTTATTAAATGGAAGAGCAGGCATGAGGAACTGAAGGGTTATTCCTGCTCCTCATTTCTTTATATCCTTGTGTTCACCTTTGAGTTTCTAAATGTTGGAGGCCACAGATTTGAGAACTGGTATTGAGAAATCCTTGTTAAATTACTGCAAGGACACTTGTAGATGGAATAAAGAGCCACCACATAAACTTGGGGCCACTTGGTGGCAAGACACTGAAGACTGCCCAGTAACAGCATTCAGGGTTAGACATGGTGCAATATAGGCCCCATAAATTTTATTTTAAAAATAGGAAGCTCTCTTGATATCTGTGGTCCAGATTCACAAGTAAATCAACTTCATTTTCTGTTGCAGCAGGAACATTCTGCCAGATTATAAATAAAACAATGGATCCACTTGAGACATGAGCTATGATGTATTTTGAAATACCCTGAGGATGTACAAAATGGCATATAAATGTAAATTATTTGTGTATAGTGTTGATTCCTACAGAATCTTTCTTTGACAAGCTTTCCTCATATCATTCTATCAATAGCTTAGGAATGTGCCATGCCACCCAAAAGAAAAAGGGAACCTCTCAGGATTATATGATACTAAAGCTTGCTAAATATCAAAGGCATCACAAAGCAGAACCTGTGAGTAAGGAAATTTTACAAGTTAAAATCCAAAACAAACTGCCTGGATCCCAGCGGAAGGTCAGCAATGTTATTTTGCATTTTAAATTTTCTCCAGGCTTGCAAATGATGTGACAGATCATCCCAAAAACCTGATGCAGCTGTTCTCAATTAATTACATTACCCCCCAAATCCTCCTCGAAGCCAATTTTCTGAAGCATTTGCATTTATTGTCGTAACCGTGAACAATTTTCCATTTTCAGTTATGCAGAGCAAATCCAGCACACAACCCGCAAGGATTAATGCAATGCCAATTGACACTTCCAGCAGGGATTCCTAATAATGTGAAACTGCTCAGATCAAACACTGAATTGCAATATTATGCTTCATATCATCTGCCACCAGGACTTTCAACATCGTGGACAATACACAGGAGTCTCTGATCTATGCACGCCATGAAAATACATTTCAGATTCTGTACTTCTGCACAGTCCTTCATATTACTAACTATTTTTCTATACATCTTCAGCCTCCTGGAAAGAGTCTGGCCCAAAGCCCAATAATGATGGTGGAGAAGGATCTTCTTCTATGAGCATTTCAAGAAAGAACAAATGTTTAAGTAGGAAGCAGGTTTCACCACCCAGTCCAGTATTTTGGCTTGCACCACAGCCATGAATTTTGAAAGAAATCATACGTCGGCTACTCTCAATAAAAGGAATGTGAAGGAAGAAAATAACTGTAATGAGAGGTGACAATAGATATCGGTATAGAAAGGATTCTAAATTCATAACTACAAGCCAGTGTCAAATTAAATCAGTGCCACTTGGAATAACATTTTTAAAAATATAAGCTGCACCAGTAAATAGCTGCAAATTTTTTGGCACCAACAGAACTGAGTAATGTTAAGGCCATAAGGTAGCAATCATGAGCCAGCTGTAAGTCCATGGCTTGCTCCTCCAATACCCCAATCATATGAATTAATTCCAGGGATTCACTGCAAATGGCAGGGGCCTTAGATGTATTGATGTACAGGCAGACCTTGGGGTGCAAGAGCTGGGACATTATGTTGCAACTATACAAGACATTGGTTAGGCCAAACTTGGAATACTGTGTGCAGTTCTGACCACCACACTACTGAAAGGATGCGTTAGTGCAAGAAAGAGTGCGGAAGAGTTTCACCAGGATGTTGCCTGGAATAGAGGGCTTTAGTTACAAGAAGAGATTGAATAGGTTGGGATGGTTTCATTGGAGTGCAGGAGGATGGGGGGTGACCTCAGAGGTTTATATAATTATAAAGGGCATAGATAGGGTGGATTGTCACAGTCTTTTTCCAAGGGGAGGGGAACCTAAAACTAGAGGTCACAGTTTTAAGGTGAGAAGGGAAATATTTAAAGGAGATCTGAGGGGCAAGTTTTGCCCAGAGGGGATGGTGGGTATGTGGAACAAGTTGCCAGAGGAAGTAGTAAAGGCAGGCACAATCACAGCATTGAAAAAGCATTTGGACAGGTGTGTAGATGGGAAAGGAATAGAGAGATATAGACTAATTGCAGGGAAATGGGATTTGTGTAGATAGGCATCTCAGTAAGCATGGACGAATCAGGCTGAAGGGCCTGTTACTGTGTTATATGACCCTATAACTTGATATCCAATCAGAGAATAATGACAAAAGGATGGAAATTTATGTTTCTCATTTATAGTTATCATTTTTGTTAGTATATCAAAATCAATTTTTAATCCATTACAGCTTCATTTAAAAACTAACTATTCTGGTTCACACTGTAACACCAGCACAATGCATTGTATGACAATAATTAGTTGCAGGTAGGCAGAAGAGAAGCAACCCACTGCTGAATTAACCCTTGCAGATTCAGAAAACACACAAAAAGTTTCAGTGGAACATGGGTGAACAGGTTGTAGCTTTCCCATTGTGTGGCTCACGGTAAACTCTGTATTGCAGTTGCTGCATGATAGAAGAACCAACATGGAGACACAAGAGACTGCAGATGCTGGAATCTGGAGCAATAAGCAATCTGGTGGAGGAACTCAGCGGGTCAGGTAGCATCTTGGTGTGGGGGGGGGGGGGGGGGTGGGAGGGGGCAGAGGAATTGTCAATGTTTCAGGTCAAAACCCTAAATCAGGACAGAAGCAGCAACACAATGTCCAGCTTTATTTGCAGCAGTTTAAAACCTCTCTAGTCCACTGTGGTTTCAGTCCTGAATTCAAAACTAGTTAAACCCTTATTCACATTAAACTGTGTCTATCACCATTAACTTGCAAAATGTTTACATTGTTAAACAGGGTAAAAGTATATGTTTTAAACAGATTATTCAACTAACCAGTGAGGATTTATTTAGCAATGGATAGTCCCAAGCTAGCAGGTGAACAAAGGAAGAAACAGAAGTATAATCAACTTCAATGGCAAGATTGGCAGAATGTGCAGACTGCAACGTGCACTCAATTATGGTCAAGGACTAACAAGTATATCCCTACAATACCCTGAGTGGATTATGTAATAGACCAACTCAATACTGACTGAAAGGGACTGAAGTTTAAAAACTAATGATTGAGCATTAGCTCTCAGGATCAGAAAGATTTGTCTGTCAGTTAACACAACGGTCAGTGACAATCATATCTAATACAGTAATTCTCTTAAGGTCCACGTAAAAAAAAAATCCAAAAAGAACTTTATCATCAGATAGGACTCAGCAGGTCAAGCAGCATCTATGGAAACATCTGTGGTCAACATTTCAGTCAAGACCCTGCATCAGAATCCTTTGTCTCATCAGACAGCAGATCATCTGAGTTTTACTGAACCTCTTCCTATGCGTTAAGATCCTTTCTTAAAATAAGACCACCAATACTGTACATTGTACTCCTGATGTGATCCCACCCAACGTCCTGTATAACTGAAGCATAACCTCCCTATTATGCATTCAATTCCCATCCCAATAAACATAACATACTGCTAGCTGTTCTAAATAATTACAGCCTTTCACACATCAGGCACTTGGAGACTCAGATCCCTCTGCATCGTGGAGCTCTGCAGTCTCAACATTTATATAATATGCACTTTTTATTTTATTTTTCCTGCCAAAATGGACAATTTCACTTTTTTTTTCACATTTGTTCTATTTGCCAGATCTTTTGGCATTCACTTAACTTATCTACATACAAGAGGACAAAAGGAGACTACATACCCTTTGCAGTCTCCTTTTGTCCTCTTCACAACTTACTTTTCTGTCTTTGTCTCAGCAGTAAAATTTACCTTCAGTGCTGTTGTCCAAATCATTTACATAAATTATGAAAAGTTGAAACCCCAGCACTGAATTGTGCAACACACCATTCATTACATCCTGACCACCACTAAAAGACCCACTTATGCCTATTCTTTACTTCCAGCCGATCTTCTATCCATGCCAGAATGTTACCTCCAACACCATGAGCATTGACAACCTTTGACACGGCACCTTATCAAATGCCTTCTGCACATTCAAATACAATACATCCATCAGTTTTCCTTTATCTGATATCACGTCACTTCTTCAAAGAATTCCAATAATTTATCAAATACAATTTCCTTTTCATTGACTTTGTCGAATTATCTTTTTAAAAATAGCTTTTTCCCCTCTGCCAGATATTAAATTAACTGATCTGTAGCTTCCTGCTTTCCTTCCCTTTTTGAACAAAGGAGTTATGTTTGCTATTTTACGAACCGGGGAGCTTTGGAAAATTAATACTAAAGCATAACCATCTCTCTAGCTGCTTCTTTAAAGCCGCGAGGATGAAGGCCATTAAAACTGTCAGTCTGCAGTTGCATCAACTTGCTCAGCACCTCCCTGGTGATTGTAATTTTCCTGAGTTCCTTCTTCCCTTCAAATCTACATCAATTGCTGGAATATCTACCATAAAAACCTGTAATTCATTTGTCATGTTTTCCATTATTAATTCTCCAGACTCACTTTCTATAGGATCAATGTTCACTTTGTTAATTCCTTCCATTTTTAAATATCCATAGAAACATCAACTGTGTTTACATTTCTGGCTAGCTTCATCTCATAGCTTTCCTTCCTTAGTAATCTAACAGTCATTCATTGCTGTTTTACATATTCTATCCAATCTTCTGACCTATCACTCATCTTTGAGCAATTATATGCTTTTTCTCTCTGTTTGATACTGTCTTTAATTCTATTAGTTAACAACAGATGGTGGGCCGTTCCCTTGAAATGCACCTATTCTGTGCATTCTGAATGACTGACACTGCTCCTTGACTAACCAAGCCCTTAACCTAATTTGCCAGTTCATTTCAGATAGCCCTGCTTTTAAGCTCTCGAAATTGCTCTTGTTTGAGTTTGAAAGACTAGTCTCTTCCCATTCTTCTCTTCCTCAAACTAAATTTAAAATTCAAACATATTATGGCTGTTGCTACCTCAGGGCAACTTCACTATGAGATTGTTAATTAATTCTACCCCACTGCACTATGCCAGATCCAGTACAGTCTGATCTCTGGTTGACTCCAGAATGTGACAATTCTGGGAAATCATCCAAAAACAAAACTAACTCCTCATGGCTTCCTTTGGCCATCTGAGTTTTCTAAAGGATGCGTAGATCAAAATCTCCCGTGACTATCACCATACCTTTCTGACAAGGGACTTCCAATCCTTTATATAGTGTTCAACCCCGTGATTAAAGTTAGAGGTCCTAAATACCACTCCCACGAGTGACTTCTTGTTATCATCTTCATCCAAAGCAGATCTAAATCCTGGTTTCTTATATGTAGGTCATTCGTCTCTATTGCTCTAGGATCATCATTAATTAACAGAGCCATTCCTCCACCCTTTCCTAGCATCCTGTGCTTCCCAAATGTCACATAGTGTGCAACACTCAGGTTCTCAATCTACGTCACCCCAGTCATCTCAGAAATAATAATTAGATCATACCTATTTCTATTTTTACTCAGATCATTTTTTTAAAAAAAATGCTACATACATCAGATACTGAACCTTTAGTTCTTCCTGACTGCTGGGTCAAAATCCCAGTATTCCCTATCCAAGAATATCATGGGCATACCTACTTCAGAAGGACTGCAGTGGTTCAAGGCAGCTCATCAGCACTTTCTCAGGTAATTAGGAAAGGACAGCAAATGCTGGATTGCCAGCAGTGCATAGATCCCAAACATTAATAAACAGAAGAAAATAAATGCTGAATGAGCATTCGAAAGGCAACATTTAAAGTGCATATACCAAAAATGGTGAAAGTGGAACAAGGAATGAACAAGATGAGTTTTTAGGACAGAGCTGTAGGATTGATTCACTGGCCTAATAATTATGGTAGAGTGAAGGATATTTATACAGATTGTTGTGATCCACAGCACCTCATGGATCTTAGGGGGAACTGAAGTTAAAGATGATAGTCCTTCTGTTTAGCAACAAAGATTGGTAAGGAAAAGGGTGATTGAAATGCAAGCATTAGCGGAGGTCTGGAAGAATTTAATGGCATTCTGTATAATATAGTTTATGATGATAATCAGAAAGCCAGGAAAAATGCACCATACTTGTGGAGTGATGAAACTAAATTAGGTTTCAATGAAATGGCCAGGCTGGGTTTTTATTCCTTGGAATGTAGGAAAATGAGGGGCGACCTTACAGAAGCGTTTAAAAGATAAGGCGGATGGTAACAGTCTTTCCCCCAGGGTAGGGGAGTCCAAAACTAGAGGGCATAGGTTTAGGGTGAGAGGGGAAAGATTTAAAAGGGACCGGAGGGGCAACTTTTTCACAGAGGGTGGTGAGTATATGGAATGAGCTGCCAGAGGAAGTGGTTGAGGCATTTAAAAAGCACTTAGATAGGTACATGGAGGGAAATGGGCCGAACGCAGGAAATTGGAACTAGCTAGGTGGACGTGGTCGGCATGGACTTGTTGGGCCGAAGGGCCTGTATCCATGCTGCAGTGCTCTATGACAGGAGAGCCCAGGGACAGAGACAGGTAAGATTACAGAAACAAAATAAAATGGTCCTTGGTTATGGACCAAAATGCAGGAGGAAATTGAGCTCAAGCTGGCATAAATGATGGGGTTAAGAAGGCATATGGTGTGTTGGCCTTCATTAGTCAGGGTACTGAGTTCAAGAGCTGCGAGGTGATGTTGCAGCTCTATAGAACTCTGGTTAGACCACACTTGGAGTACTGTGTTCAGTTCTGGTTGCCTCATTATAGGAAGGATGTGGAAGCCTTACAGAGGGTGCAGAGGAAATTTACCAGGATGCTGCCTGATTGGAGAGCATGTCTTATGAGGATAGGTTGAGTGAGCTAGGGCTTTTCTCTTTGGAGAGAAGCAGGATGAGAGGTGACTTGATAGAGGTGTACAAGATGATAAGAGGCATAGATAGAGCGGGCAGACAGAGACTTTTTCCGAGAGTGAAAATGGCTAACATGAGGGGGCATAATTTTAAGGTGATTGGTGGAAGGTTACAGGGGGGATGTCAGGCGTAAGTTTTTTTTTACACAGAGTGGTGGGTGTGTGGAATGCACAGCCAGCAGAGGTGGTGGAGGCAGATACATTAGGGACATCTAAGAGGCTCTTGGATAGGTACATGAATGATGGAAAAATGGAGGGCTCTGTGGGAGGGAAAGGTTAGATAGACCTCGGAGCAGGATAAAATGTCAGCACAACATCGTGGGCCAAAGGACCTGTACTGTGCTGTAATGTTCTATATTCTAATACATCATGGATATACAGACTTGGGCGAGGGATACCTTGGGAGCAAGAAAAATGATTATATTTGATGACAGTCCATAAACATACATCACTATTTGAGTCTGTCTATATTGTATGACAGATCAGATTAGCAAACTGTAATTTTGCTTCAGATGCAAGAGCACAGATGACCATCATGCCAAGAGACCTGCAAATCAAGTAGAAATCTCAACAAAAGAAATATTCCTTAACTTGGGCACAAGTTGTGTACCAGACTGATCCATACCTGCAAACTCAAATAGTTTCATTGGGAACAAAAATAAAATCGAAGAGTTTAAGAGTATTGTGCGCCCTATACAATAGAGAGATTCACAAGCTCAGAGTTGCAGGATGTGTGTTTTAAACTAAAAATAAACTGCAGCTGAGAGGAATTTTTTTTGTCTGCAAGAACTGGTTTGTATTGTTACAAGCACCTCTGTATCACAGTCCGGTGGCATCTTAGTTAGCCGAATAATTAAGATACAGCCAGACTGCTGCACAAACATTAGGTGCAGAGAGTAATACTACTCTATTTCCAATTCACTATAATCCTCTGTTTGATAACAGCCAGAAAGACAGGAGTACAGCGTGCTGCGAAATAAGTGTCTTAAAAAAACTCTAGAATAATTAACATATTGATAGACTGAGCAGTGTAAAAGATTGTAAATGTTTCGGAAAGATTACACCTTGCTTGCTTAACATCTCAGAGAATTTCACAGAGAAAAAATGAACACAAAATCACGGGAATGAAAAGAGAACAGATTTCTGAGAGGAGGGAGCAAAAGCATGAGGACAAATAGAAGGGATGTTTAGACTTATGGGTGAAAATGTGGAGAAAGTTCCAGAGGGCAGAGGTGAAGTGGCCATCAATTTAAAGGTAGGAAGAAAATAAACACGAGAAAGCAATTTAAAGGAGCCGAGGCTGTGTAAAAGGACCCATGTCTGAAGGAGACCAGAAAGCAAAGTGGGCTGAGCCAGTGCAGCATAGCAGCAGTTAAACTGAGTCAACAATCTGTAAATCATTTCATAGCTAGCTGGTAAAGCCTAGCAGGAACAGGGAAGATGACTGAATAGATGTGATACAAGCAGATGAATTGCACATTTCTGAGTGTATGCAGGTAGGGAGAAAAGAATAGGTGTGGGGTCATTACCTTGTAATGTCATGCCAGTACTCAGTGCAGGAAGTTTGCCTGATGACCAGAGCATCTCAAGCTCAAGGCCATATTCACAATTCAGACCTAAATTAAGCCACCAAATTGCTTCACACACAAGATGGGTTTACTTTACCCATGGTACAGGAAAAGAGCCACGGGAAATGGGTGAAGTCTGAAATGAATATATTCCTTCTGTATTTACCACCATGCAGAAGGTCTTGGAAACTATGAAACTGAGGGAAGAGAATAGTGCTGTCTTGAACCATATCCACAGTACAAAAGAGGAGCACATAAAAGTGGATAAACCTCAGGGCCTGGCCTAGTGTATCTTAAGACACTGTGAAGCCAATGAAGAAATTGCTGGGGCCCTGGCAGAGATATTTGTATCATTGTTAGCCACAGGAGGGAACTGGAAGACTGGAAGGAGGCTAATGTTCTGCCTTTATTTAAGAAGGGCTGCAAGGACAAGCCAGGGAACTACAGCCTGGTGATCAGTGGTGGGAAAGATACTGAAGGGGAATTCTGAGAGCCAGGATCTACCTGCATTTGAAAAGGCAAGGACTGATTAGGGAGAGTCAGCATGGCATTGTGCGCAGGAAATAGTGTCTCACAAATTTGATTGAGTTTTTTTTTGAAGAGGTGTCCAAGAGGATTGACAAGGTCAGGGTGGTAGACATTGTGTATATGGACTTTATCAAGGCCCCACATAGTAGGCCGGTCTGGAAGGTTTGATCACATGGCATCCAGGATGAGCTAGCCAACTAGATACAAAATTAGTTTGGTCGGAGGTGTCAGAGGATGGTAGTGGAGGGTTGTTATTCAGATTGGAGGCCTGTTACCAGTGGTGTGCCACAGGGATTTGTACTGGGTCTCCTGCTGTTCGTCATCTATATTAATGATTTGGATGACAATGTAGGTAATGTGGTTACAAAGTTTGCGGATGACAGTAAAATCAGTGGTATAGCGGAGAGTGAAGAAGGTATTTAAGTTTACAGCAGGATCTAGATCAACTGGGAAAGTGGACTAAGGAATGTCAGATGGAATTTAACTCAGACAAGTGCAAAGTGCTGTATTTGGGAAATTAAACCTGAGCACGACTACACAGCAAATGGCAGGGCCTGGAGAGTGCTGTAGAACAGAGAGACCTAGGGATACAAGTCCATAGTTCCCTGAAAGTAGTGACATAGGAGGACAGGATGGTGAAGAAGGCATTTGGCATGCTTGCCTTCATCAGTCAGGGCAAGAGTTGGAACATATTACAACTGTATAAGCTGTTGATGAGACTGCATTTGGAGTATTATGTGTAGTTCTAATCGCATTAATATAGAAAGGATGCCATTAAGCTAGAAAGGGTAAAGAAAAGATTCACAAGGATGTTACCAGGGCTGGAGGGCTTAAGTTATAAGGAGAGACTGGATAGGCTGGGGCAGTTTTCCCTGGAGCATAGGAGGCCGAGTGATGATCTTAGAGGCATATTAAACATTGAGGGGCATAGATAAAATTAATGGTCATGGTCTTTTTTCCCAGGGTAGGGGAGTCTAAAGCTGGAGAGCATGTATTTAAGGTGAGAGGAAAAAAGAGTTAGAAGGGACCCCGAGGGACAAGTTTTTCCACACAGAGGGTGGTGGGTATATGGAATGAGCTGCCAGAGGAAGTGGTAGAGGCAGGTACAATTACAACGTTTATAAGACATTTAGAAAAGTACATGTATAGGAAAGGTTGAGAGATACTGTAATATGGGTCAAATGCAGGCAAATGGGACTAGCTCAGGTAGGCAACTCTGTCAGCATGTACGAGTTGAGCGTTTCCATTCTGTATAACCCTATAATTCTCCCACCACATTCCCATTCTGAAGTCTTTAAATTGTAAATATTAATCCGTATTTAAAACTGTATCGCTTAGCAACAGTCTCATCTGATTTAGAAAGATCAGGGCTTCAAGAATCATGTCAGAAACTGACTGCATAATCTATGTTGCTCTTTCAGCCATGTCAACATGCAGATAAGCCTTTAAACCTCGGATCAGTGAGCATTAACACCTCAATATGAAAATCCCAACTGGCACACTTGGAAGCTCTGAGTCCCAGCAAATTAATGAAAATTACTGGAGCTCTGCGGTGAACAGAAGAGCCTGCCCACCCCACAGCAGCACCTGTCACCGATTGGGCTCCATTGCTTGATGTGCATGTCTTCCCTGTTGGCAGCCATTTCTTTATAAAACGGGGCTGGTCACAGAAGCTGTTCAGTGGAAAGGGCCAAGAAACAAAACACAACTGTATGAAAACTATAGTCAAATCAAATAGTTCTGAATACCATTTATTCAAATTTTAAGTTTGACAAGGCAAATCCAAAGGTTTAAACTTGTAAAACAAATCCTACACTTACATGTTATAACACAGGAGGCCTTTATGGCCCAACAATCCATGTTAGTTTCCAGAAGAGCAATCCCATCAGTCCCATTCCCTGCTCTTTATTTCTCTGTACCCCTACAACCTGTTCTCTCTTGCATGCTCGTTAACTTCCTTTTGATTCTTTTACCATTACCCTACTATAAGGTATATTCTACAGTAGAAAATTAACCAAACAGCACATCTTTGGGATGTGGGAACAAACTGGAGCACCTGGGGGAAAACCCACGCAGCCACAGGGAGAAGGTATAAACTTCACAAAGACTGAACCAAGGCAGGATTAAACCCACTTACTGGAAATGCCAGGCAACAACAGAACTATTGTGCCTTTGTGCCAGCCTTGATTTTCAACTAGTCACTGAATTTTCACAATACCTCTGACACTTTGATATATACATCTTTATTCTTTTATTTTTCAAATATAACAATTAGACCACAACTTCTGACCCACTGAAATTTTAACTAAATGCTTTCCAGGAACTCACCCTTCGAGAATGCCGTATAGCCACTGAGTGTACTGAGCAAGTGGCAATACACACCCTCTCTTGCATTCATGGCTTAGACATCATCTAGATTTAAAATTGACTGCAAAATTTATATAAAACTGTATAATCACTAAATTGTTCACAATTCCTTCAAAACTTTGTTATCTTGTTAATGGCTGTCCAACCCCCAAAGGAATCTTGTTGCAGTTGACCATCTCCAAGCCAGTATAATATTCCCAGCTAGGAGAATCAATTACTGCCTGGATTTAATTGTTACATTCAGACATGGGTTCTCTCCTGACTTAGTCCAGTATCTCCAGTAACTTTTGAAAGCTACCAGTGGTTTGAGGACATGAGCATGAACTCAAAATCATTCCATTACATATTACCCTATGGTATAGCATACTTCAATCAGAGACAAGAGATCTTCCTCCATTGTTTCTTACTGGCTTGTCGAGGGGATGGCTTATTCTAATGTCAAGATCCAAGAACATGGCTATCAGAGAGAAGAACTGTCCAACTGGTGGCAGTAGTCGATCATGAAGGTCACCCACTCCTTCCTGCAGAATAGCACTGGTATGCATATTGAGTGTATATCTATGCATATGAGAGGTGGGGGCAAAGAGTCCTGGGAGGGAATTTTACAAGTCAGAAGGCAACAGTATAGAAGTGTACAGGACAATCATCGTAGTGGTCACTAACATGGTGTTCACTGCAACTTTTCTGTTCCAAAAGGCATCAGCTGACAACTATCCTCTCAAATATCTCAGACCACTGCACCTACACCAACTTCAACTCACCACCCACTGGTTGGGAGCCCACATTTACTAACCCTTCCAGAATTATTGTATATGCATTTGCACGTCACAGTGTATGCCAGTCTCAGGTCAGCTAAATCTACAAGTTCCCAGTCATCACAATTCCTTACTGACTTATTCTCAGAATACGGCAAAGTTAGAGATCTCATAAGTTTTAACAAAGTACAAGGTAAAGGTGTGGAGAAGGAAAGAATGAAAGAGAAATGAAGTCTGGATTTATGGAAGTGAGATCATGACTGACTAATCTACTGGAGTTCTTTGAGGATATGACTAATAGAGAAAAAAATAAGGGAGAACCAGTATTGGTATTGGATTATTATTGTCACTTGTACCAAGGTACAGTGAAAAACCTGGTCTTGCATACCGCTCGTACAGATCAATTCATTACACAGTGCAGATACATTGAGTTAGTACAGAGTGCATTGAGGTAGATGTGGTGTATTGAGATTTTCACAGGGTTTTCAATTCAGTCCCACCCAGGAGGTTGGTCAATAAGGTTAGAGCACATGGAAATGGGAGTAACATACTGGCATGGATGAGAACTGGTTAACAGACAGAAAACAAAGTGAAATTAACTGGCACCTCAAACTGACAGGCTGTGGTGCAGAGATCAGTGCCGAGACCCTAACTATTTATAAACTATATCAACGATTTGGATGAGAGGATCTGATGTCGTATTTCCAAGTCCATTGATGATACAGACCTTGTAATGAAGGTGCAGGATGCAAGGGGGCTCCAAAAGAATAGACAAGCTGAGTGGACAAGGACAGAGAGGACACAGAAATTGGAACTGAGAGCATAAACATGTTAGGGCATTTTGAGGTGAAGGAGGAGGTAGTGTTAGGTCTCCTAAACAGTATTAAGGTGGATAAGTCCCCAGGGCCCGATGGGATATACCCTAGGTTACTGAGGGAGGCAAGAGGGGAAATTTGTTGGGGCCTTGACCAGTATCTTTGTGTCCTCTTTGACCATGGGTGAGGTCCCGGAGGACTGGTGAGTGGCTGATGTTGTTCCTCTATTTAAGAGAGGAACAAGGGAGAGTCCAGGGAACTACAGACAGGTGAGTCTCACGTCAGTCGTAGGGAAATTGCTGGAGAAAATTCTTAGAGATAGGATATACGAGCATCTGGAATCCAATGGCTTGATTATGGAAAAGCCAGCATGGCTTTGTGCGGGGAAAGTCAGGTCTTACTAACCTAGTTGAGTTTTTTGACAAGGTGACAAGAGAGATTGATGAAGGTAGAGCTGTGGATGTCATATATATGGACTTCAGTAAGGCATTTGACAAGGTCTCACATAACAGGTTAATCAAGAAAGTTTGGATGCATGGGGTCAGTGGAGAATTGGCTGTGTGAATCCAGAACAGGCTTGCCCATAGAAGACACAGGGTGGCTGTTGAAGGGACTTACTCGGGCTGGAGGCCTATAAGTAGTGGTGTTCTGCAGGGATCTGTACTGGGACCTCTGCTATTTGTGATGTACATAAACTGCCTGGATGAATATGTTGATAGGTGGGTTAGTAAGTTTGCGAATGATACCAAGATTGGTGGAGTTGTGAATAGTGTAGAAGACTGGCGACGGATACAGCATGATATAGATCAGTTGCAGATGTGGGCAGAAAGAAATGGCAGATGGAGTTTAACACGGATAAATGTGAGGTGTGGCACCTTGGTAGGACTAGTGTCAAGAGGCAGTACACTCTTAAGGGCAAGACACAACAGTGTTGAAGAGCAGAGAGACCTTGAGGTGCAAGTCCATGGCTCATTGAAAGTGGCTACACAGGTAGATAGGGTGGTTAAGGCGGCTTATGGAATGCTTGCTTTCATTAATCGAGGTATTAAGTATGGGAATCAAGAAGTTATGATGCATCTCTATAGAACTCTGGTTAGGCCGCATTTAGAGTATTGCATGCAATTCTGGTCACCTCACAATAGCAACGATATCAAGGCTTTAGGGAGGATGCAGAGAAGGTTTACTAGGATGCTGCCTGGATTAGAGGGCGTGTGCTATCAGGAGAGGCTCAGGAGGGGTCAAACGTGCAAAAGTCATGAACTGCTCAACAGAACCAATCCAGTGTAATTAGGGTGTTAATATGTTGAGGTTATTAGCCTGAGAGAGAGAAAGAGAGAGAGAGAGAGAGAGAGAGAGAGAGAGAGAGAGAGAGAGAGAATCCCGCTCGCAGGAGCATACAGGAGAGCAAGGATCACAGCTGCCCAGTAGACCACGAGGTCTGTACCAACTTTGAGCTGTAATCTTTAAACACTTTTCAAAATCATAAAGGCCTTTGATACAGTAAATAAAGAGAAACAGTCTCCAATGCAGAAGGGCTAGTCACACCTTGCACATTTAAGATGACCAACAAAGGCAAAATGTGGAATGTTTTTTCTTAAACTGCAAGTTGATATTAAGATTGACTGTCTGAAAAGATGATGTTATCAAGTCCAACTGTCACTGTTTGAGGGCTACATTAAAGGAATGAAAGAACATGAAAAAATGGGGAAAGAAGAGGGGTGTGAGACTACTTCAATAGTTCCACAGAAGAGCCGGCAGAGTCTGGTTCTGGTTTGCCTTCCTTCTATAATTCTAAAACCCAGCACTTCATTGCCTGTAAAACGCTTTAGAGTACCTGACAAATGTAAACAATTGGTTGGCAAGCATGAACCAATTGGGCAGAATGGCCCCTGTAATTTCCACTCATTCTTTCCAATAGAAAATTCTGCAGTTACCACCAAACTGAATGATTCAATCAAAACCATTCATACTGAGTGAAGGACAATGGGTCTAACCTCTCAATTCTTCACTTTTAAAGAAACTGAATTCTTTTTGGATGGAAAGCTTCAATTATCTTTTATTTTCATAGATGATTTATATCATTTATAACCAACAGACTTAGTTTTACATAGCTACAAATCTTTGACTTTTTACAAGTTGACTGTGACGTTTTCTAACAGCTCTTGCTACAGTAAAGATAATCCACCCCGGCTAATGGTTGCAACCTGGGCAACTGCTGGGCAATGACCACCTTCAACAAAAGAGAATCTGACCAATTTCACCTAATGGTCAAGTTCTCCACCGTCAAGAATAAGGGAAGGGGAGGGTTCTGCAGTCATCATTAACCTGAAACTTAGCTGGCTAAAAGAGTGAGACAGAAGTGAGGGATCCTGCAGCATGACTCACTTCCCGATTCCAGTAAGAATTTCCAACATTTACAAGGCATGAAGAGAATGCAATGGAATCTAGATGTTTAACTGGATATGTGCTGCTCCAATTACATTCTAGAAGCATGAAACCACCTGAAGCAAAGTAGCCAAATGATTAGCACCCCATCAACCGAAGTCCACTGCTAGTCTCAGTCCTGAATTAAAAATAAGTCCTCATCATCCAACACTTCTGTTGTTGCTGGTTTTGTCCCAAGATCTATTAAATTTAGAACTTTGGTCCTTGCAACAGATCAACTCTGTAACCAACCTCCTCAGTCTGACATCCCTTCATGCAACTACCAATAAACATTTATCTATCAAGAATTTGTATCAACGTTTGGCTTCAAAGGCTTTCTTGCTCCCAGAGATTCTGCACAAATATCATAGTGCTGGGAGGAGAGAGAAAAAGACATTCTGTATTAAATCAGCGCATTTTTAATTTTATTTAAAACTAGTCCATGGGAAGCCCTCGCTGATAATGGTCAAATCCAATTTGTCTTGGGTTGAAAACTAGATACTCAAATTAGCACAAACACCATGAAAAAATCTGCAAAGGTGGCTAATTCTGATAATATTAACAAGAATACCCTGCAGCAGAGAGGCAGCTGTCCACCTAGTGAACTGGGATTCAAAGATGCTTGACATTTGTCGTCAATGGCATTTGTCAGGAGGAATAGTTGTGGTGTACTAGTGCTGGTGCAAGATGACAGATGGTAACTGCCAAAGAACATTCTGTAAATTATCACAAAAAGCCTCCAGCAAACAGCAATGTTTTTCAAAATAAAATGTTTGGCATGCACACGATTAAAGTACCACATCCCAGAGCCTTGTACTGACCAGTATGATTAGTATATTCAGAAGACAAAGGCACCTTTGCTCAAGAGCAAAAGTAATGGACATGAAACAGTAGGTCCTGCATACTTGGCAATCTAACTGGCAGTTACACACGAGACCATAACATGCATTTCTTTCTCTGCTAACTCAGTCTATCTGATACCAAAATGAATTCAAACCTTAGTCAATTATAATCAAGCATTCAAGCATTGGCAGATTTATTGGAAGACATTTAAACAAACTGTATTGGTGAAAAAGCCAGAAAGGCAGAGAGGGAAAAAGATCAACTAAATATTTAAGTGGAGAGCATTCTTTGGGGCTTTAAGCAACATATGCCAGTCAATTGAACAAAATTGCTTTAGGATGGGGTGGGAGATTAGAACAGTGGAGGGGGAAGAGAACTATTGTTAAAAGTATTCAGATTTGCAAAATGCATCAAGCACATCTTTGCTGGCTCTACGGACCATGAAACTCATTATCTGACTGATTGTTTGCAGTTAATGGTTTTATTGTCCCCCAAAGACAGAAGAGATGAAAAGCTGTTTAATGATAAAAAAAATTGACTGTTTAATTTCCCTCCACAGATGCTGCCTGACCTGCTGAGTTCCTCCAGCACTTTGTGTGTGTTGCTCCAGACTCCTACACCTGCAGAATCTCTTGTGTCTCCGTAACGATAAATAAAGATAAATCTCTTTTCAGGAAGTGAAGAGCCTTAAGGAGAACAAGCACAGAATGAAGTAGCTCAACAATATTCTGAGTGTTCATACCATGGAGCTGGAGTTCAAAGCAGTACAGCAGAACACGTCCTAGAGATTTGTTCTGAAGCTGCAACACTGCGTCAGATGAAGGGACAGGACTGAGCTACAAGACTGAGTAAACTATAACATTGTAACAAAAGGCTATATGATGCACTTAACAAAGGACACACAGAAAGGGCTTGCTAGAGGCATCTTCATCAGACTGTAGAAAGAGCAAGAGAGGAGGTATAATCAGAGGGACTTGACAGAGATCAACAACAAGGTCAGTCAGAGGAACAGGACCAAACTACAACAATGGGTCAGAATTATGTCATATCTCTGAAATACAGGCCGTCTCCAGGTTTGACAGGGTTCCATTCTTGAGAACTGATTGCAAATCGGAAAGTGAAAGCAGTGAGTGAGAGAGGATCACAGAAACAGGTGTGAAAGAGCAAACAGGTGTGGGAAGAGTGGCCGCCAGCCAGCCTCACTGACAGTAAGTGAGCAAGTCTGCTCAGCGCTCCCAGCTCTGCTTGGCTCGCTCCAGCTTCCAGTTGTGGCTCGGGGGTGTGGGGGGGTTAACATGGAAATGTCCCATTCTCATCTGACAGTGGATGCCTGCAGAAGCTAGTAGAGCCATCCCGATTTCCAAAACTATTGTTTGTATGTATGATCTGATGATAAATCAGGTGATCATAACCTGGCAAGAACCTGTATAAAGTTTGTTACTCTGGGTCACCCCCAGGGAAGGGGCTGAGCTGTAGCAATGGGTCAGGTGGGATGACAGGATCCATTTGCAACACTGGGTCAGTTAGAAAAAGAACTAACCACAACAATGTGTCAGTCAGAGGTGGGATACTAGGTCACCTCCGGCTATTTGACTGAGATAACATTCTAGCATTACCCTGCAGTTTATAGGTTCTTTTCCCATTTTCTAAAAAAAATAAACTTGCTAGTGAGCTTATAAACAAAATCATGGCATCATTTTTAATGACATCTCCACATTTGACTCGTCAGTTAATCCTTTTGCTCTATTCACACTGGAAGTATTTCACTCACCTTTGTGGCTCTAGTGAAAGACCTAGACTCAAAATACTAATATTAACCAACCTCTTCTGTTCTGCCGAATCTACAATGTACACCCTGTATTTCGTATTTCCTTTGCTTGAGTGTTGCAGATGGCCAAAGAGAGTGTCAGTCATAGCCCCAAATCTGCCTTGTTCTTATAGCCATGGTGTAGATATACACGTGAAACTTAGTCATTGATGCTGCTATATTATGATTAATTGACTGCCAAGCTTACTGCACTGGTTCAACTCTTTGCCCAAGTTAGATCTTGAACTTTGATCACTCTCCGGGTTGAACCCAAGAATATGGGCTACTGCATTGAACCCATATTTGGGAAAAGGAAGGAAACCCTTGCTTTGTTGCCTTCAGAAGCTCCAGTGCAACTCAGGAACTGTTGCACCATTGAAAAAGCTGCTAGTTACCCACAAAGGTGAACATAGATGTTCTCACAGTGCGAATCAAACAAGCAATAGATAATTCTCTTGACACCCGACCTAACATTACCCTTTAAACACCACCACTAGTCACATCTCATTACTGCTCGTGGAACCTTGCTACGGACAAATTGACTACTGCTTGTTCATGATATCAAATTAAGACAAAACGTAAGCTGAAACAAAAATGGAAATTGCAAAGGAAAGTGCATGTTAAATAGTGTCAACTACACACTTGTTTAATTATTACATATTGAAACAATATGGATTTGGTTAAGTATTCAAAATGTTTACGCTCCCTAAAAATGAACTGAGTGATATAGGATTTGAGGCCGTGTCAGTAAGACAACAAAGCAGGTTCCTGTGCAAGAATTTAACAGGAAGCCAGGACATTTCTCGATTTCATTTTTATTTTCTTTACACTGAGTCACTGATACAAACACAGCGTTTTTTAAATGCAGGATAAAAATATTTAACATCCAACATTTGCAGTTTATTTATGCCCCTAGCCAGATGTTAACTATGAAAGGCTCATAGAAAAATGAAAGATTTCCACACAGACTTAAAAAATCCAAATAATTTATTGCTGGTGTCATATCTATAAATGACATGCAAGAATAAGAATGGAAAAACATTCATATTATACAAATATGAAATGATAATGAACTATTTTGGTTTGTGGATCAACATTAAACAGCAGATTCCAAAGTGATGAGTCTTCCCTTCAGCAGTTCTCCTTCTATAAATGGTTTGTCCTTGAATATTAATGGCTATTCATTGTTGTGAACAGATCTGACTGCTGTCCTCAGCAAAAGGTAAAGCTGTTAAAAGTGCATGGATGTTTTACCTAAGATGGACAATGAAATATTTGCGATGCCTCAGTTGAGACTGTTACTGCATTGAGACCTTCTGTGCCATTTTCTCATTCTCGATCCTTGGACAGTCTGAAGCCTCAAGGGAATAATGATGACTTGCTGCAGCATGGCACAGAAGTAATGCTATAGATACTTCCAATGTTCCCATATTCACTTCAGTTGTGCCCGTAGTGAAGGTGCAAGCTCAGCACCTTCATGAATTATTTTAGGCCGTAAAATTAAGCACCTATTACTGAATGTAGACCTCAGCTGACAAATGAAAACATCATGGTATCCTGATTTTAGTTACTAGAAGTTTTATTTATTTAACAGTACCATTGCAGATGCTGCCTTTTTAATTAACTGAACTTAAATTCCCCAGTGGGATATTAGCTCATCCCTCTGATCCATTACGCCAGGGCTTTGGATTCCAAACCACTACAACGACAATGCCACCGTATCACATAGATAAGCAGTGAACTGTCAGACTGACACATGACCTGCTCCTGCAGCCAGCACCGAGATATGGCAGCACAGACGGGAGATTTGACATGTTACATCTAGTTACAAAATTAAGCACTACAAAATACAGGAAATTAGATAAATATTGAAGTGAAATAGCAGTGTCATAGCTTTCAGGAACCTTTCATCAACAGTTGGGATGGTCGCTGCTGAATGATGCCACAATGAATGTCAATAGTGTAACCTTCATGTGCCCCTTGGTATCGAAACATTTCCGAGGGTTCCTCTTCCAAGGTGCAATATACGCAAGAAATTGATCAACCTTCAAAACCAGTATGTAGAATCTGCCAATTTCTGTTTCCTTTGAATAAAAAGCAATCACATTCAAGGTCCTCATCAAACAATAAAATCATGAAATTTATCTGTAGGATAACTCTCACCCACAATCAGTCATCAACTATAACAAATTAATTCTACACCCATCAGTCACAAACAATTTATGATTTAGAATTGAATGTACTGATCAGGTAGAAGCCAATTCCACACGTGGTTACAAAACAAGGCCAGTTTTATTCTCAGTTCTTAACATTTACCCCAGTTTAAAAAGCAAAAAAAACCGCAGGTGCTGGAAATCCAAAATAAAAAACAAAAATGCTGAAAATACTCAGATTCTTGCAAACATGCATGGTGCTTCCAGAATTCCAGAACTGAGGTTTGACAAAGGCCTTGACCCAAAACCTTAACTCTGTTTCCCCTTCCACAAATGTTGCTTAATCTGCTAAGTGTTTCCAGCAATATCAACTTTTTACATTGCTTTGGTCCACTTTAAGTAAAATATGGTAATGGTCATGAAAAAAATTAATTTTTATCTGTCATTTATCTTCTATTTTTCAGTTCTGTTAACTTCCTTCATCAGACAGAAGGAGATACACATGTTCAAAATTTAGAATTTCTTTCAAGAGTAATCCAAAACCTGATTTAATAGATGTACAATGTTACTGAATGCCTGCAGAATAGCATCTGGTAAGGCCATTCAGTATCTACAGTTAAACAGGCCAATATGGGAAAGAACAACATTTTTATTTCAGGTTGAATGATTTCACTGCTCAGAATAATCAGTCCCAGAGTTCACGTAAAGCTCCAAACCACAGAAAGTTTAAGCATGCCAAATGTGCAAGTTCACCGGCTGACATTTAGAATTTGATAGAAAGCACCTGTAAATAGAAATAACCATGAGTATATCTTTATATCACTGTTGGATTCAATTACAATAAATTGTTCACTGAAAATTACCCCAAAAACCATGCAACATTGATTAAATGATGAACATTTTCTTTAAGATTCTCACTCAACAGCTGCAAAGAGAAAGAAAGGACGGCAGATGCTGGAATCTAGACGAAAAACATGATGATGCTGGAGGAACTCAGCAGGCCAGGCAGCATCCGTGGAGAAAAACAGGCACTCAACGTTTCAGGTCAGGACCCTTCTTCAGGACTGAAGATAGGAAAAAGAGAAACCCAATATATAGGAGGGAAAAGCAGAGTAGTGATAGATGGACAAAAGAGGGGAGGCAGGGTGGGCACAAGGTGGTGAGTGATAGTTAGATACTGGTATAGGCAGATGCAGGGGAGAGGAGATCCACCGGGAAATGGGTCAAAGGTAAAGAGAGAAAGGAAAAAAAAGGGGTAGAAAAAAGAGAGCTAGGCTAGGAGAAGAGAAGCATAGTGTTGGGGGGGGGGGGGGTTGGGGAAGGGTGTTTCTCGAGTACAGTTTCATAAATTTCACCACAAATTTCCACCCTGCTCTCCAATTCACTTGGACAATCTCTGACACCTCTCTCCTTCCTTGATCTTTGCATCTCCATCTCAGGAGATTCCTTATCCGCTGACATCTTCTACAAACCCACTGACGCCCACAGCTACCTCGATTACAGCTCCTCACAACCTGTCTCTTTCAAGGATGCTATCCCTTTTTCTCAGTTTCTCCACTGCATCTGCTCCCACGATGAGGCTTTCCACTTCAGGACATCTGAGATGTCCAACTTCTTTTCTAACCAAAGCATCCCCCCGACTGTGGTCAAGAGAGCTCGCACCCGTATCTCTGCCATTTCCCACACCTCCACTCTCACCCCCACCCCTCCCAGACCAATGGGGATAAGTTCCCTCTTGTCCTCACATTTCATCCCACCAGCCTATGTATCCAACACATCATTCTCAGCCACTTCCACCATCTCCAACGGGACCCCACTACGAAGCATATCTTCCCCTCCCCACCCTTTTCTTCCTTTTGCAGGGACAGCTCTCTCCGCAACTCCCTAAGTTCACTCCTCTCCCTCCCTCCCCCCACCCCAACCCATCCCGCTCCCACACCGGTAACTTTCCACTGCCCCCACCATAGGTGCAATACCTGCCTCTATACCATCTCTATCACCTCCATCTAGGGACCCAAACAGTCCTTTCAGGTGAGACAGAGACTCACCTGCACCTCCCTTAATATCATCTACTGCATTCAGTGCTCCAAGTGTGGCCTCCTCTACACTGGAGAGACCAAATGCAGACTAGGTGACCATATCGCAGAACACCTGCGCTCTGTCTGTAACCACGACCTGCATCTCCCCGTTGCCAGTCACTTCAACTCCCCCTCCCACACTATCACTGATGTGTCAGTCCTTGGCCTCCTCCACTGCCAAGAGACTTCCAAGCACAAACTGGAGGAATGGCACCTCATTTTCCCATCTTGGAACCCTGCAGCCTAACGGCATGAACAGCGAATTCTCCCACTTTAAGTAACCCCCCTCCCCCCACCATGCTTTTCCCTTCTTCCCTCTCCCAGCCTCTCTCTTTTTTCTACGCCTTTTTCCCCCTCTCTCTCTTTACCTTTGAACCATCCCCCTGTGGATCTGCTCTCCCATCCTCCCCTGCACCTGCCTTTCACTATCTCTTACCTGTATCTACCTATCACCACCTTGTGTCCACCCCACCTCCCCTCTTTTGTCCACCTATCACTGCTCTGCTTTTCCCTCCTATATATTGGGCTTCTCCTTTTCCTATCTTCAGTCCTGAAGAAGGGTCCTGACCCAAAACGTTGACCACCTGCTCCCCCCCCCCCCCCCCCCCCCCCCCCCCCCCCCACCCACGGATGCTGCCTGGCCTGCTGAGTTCCTCCAGCATCATAGTGTTTTTCACATAAATGGCTACTGGCAGGTGCAGAAAAAGATCAGAATGACAACACCCAATGGGATGATGCTCAAGACATTCTCACAGAATCAAGACCAAGCTTGGTTACAGGAGTTTTATTTATAAATAGGAATTATTCAAGAATTTGAAAGATGTGCTTATGGACCAAAGCTAAAACCAACACTGTCCAACCTCAGTATAGATTCTGGTGTTTTTGGTGTAAGCACTTTTTTTTTTACAAATCACTGTCATCTACAAATCGAATCCAGGCATCTACCCAAGATCATAAAATGTCTGCTACTGTACATCCACTACCAGCTATCCAATGAGGCATGCTTCTTAGTATGGAATCCAATACTCTTCAATTCCATGCATGCTCAAGATGTTTTTGCAGGCTGGCTTCACCATTTCTGCTGATGTGATCAGCCGTTTATCACTGCAAGGTGCTGACAGTAGCAAAATGCCAGTCCCCTGGTGGAATTAGCAAGGTACAATTCATTTACCTGCACCATTTATGATCTGCGCTAAGGCTCCAAACTACAATTTGATGCAGTAAATCTCAACAACCTAAACCACAAGAATATAATCCTGTAACATGGAGAGCTCATCACTGCTCACATTTTGCTTCCTGAATACTTTGATAAAAAGCAGTGGAGTCGATATTGTGAGGCTGTCATCAGGAATTAACACACGAGCATTTTTTAAATCCAATTAAACCACAAGCATTCTTGCAATTAGAATGCACTTTAAACAAAAACTACCCAAAAATTCTCTACATCTGACAAGAATTTCTTCTGCAATATCACTTTTTCCCCTTGCTGCCTCAATGAATGATAAATAGTTAACTTCATAATTTACATCAAAACCTACCATGATTGCAAACCATCAACTGCCAAATGAATTAACTGTTTGAGGAAATGCTATTTTCAATCTAAGAAACCACAGAAAGGGCCAAATGCCATAGTACAGGGCATTAACATGGTCATAATGTTTAAGAAAGACAACATACACAGACAGCATTGATTGTAAAGATAGCATCAAGTTTGGGTTTTAAACAGTTAGGGAGATTTCAGAAAAAGGGATAAGGAACATAATAAGCTCCAGAGGGAAAGAATATTTAGAGAAGATATTCTCTGAAACCAATCTTGTTTTTTTTAAATTGTAATACTGCAGCTTGGTAAAAATTAAAAGTTGGAAGCGTGGGATTATACTTGAATAAAAGAGAACCTGGAGCAGGTTAACAAATACTTTTCTCTATAGCTAGCATTGGACTCTAGAGTGAAATGCATGAAAGAAAATCAGCTATATAAAAGAAACAGAAAATGCTGCAAACACTCAGCAGATCAGGCAGCATCTGTGGAATGTGTTTTAAATAGCAGGGAGGGGAAGTGGTGGAGAGGACACCTTTGTGTGTCAATGACAGGGTGGAGACCAAGGGCCAATTGCTTTAAGAGGAGGAAATGAGCGGTCAACCTTGCTCACCACCCTATCACAGACATTCCCTTTATCCTCTCTATGCCCCACCTTCTCTACAAGTTTTTCCTCACATTTTCAGTTCTGAAGGGTCATTAACCTGAAATGTTAATGCTGTTTTGCTCTCCACAAATTCTGCCTGACCTGCTTGGTATCCCCAGAATTCCATTTTTATTTCAGATTTCCAGCAAATTGGCTACTAACTCAAAATGAGAGCTGCACTGTGATGTCAAACACAGTGCATCAGAGGAGAAAATATGGGAGCACACCTATTATACACGTAAACACTCAAAATCTCTGGTCACACCACTCTGCAACTTTCCAAAGCTTCCCTGATCATGGAGAAATTTTAGATTGTTTCACATATCCAATGGCCAGATTAATGGTGCGTGGGTATTGCAGGCAAGGCCAGCATTTCATGCCCATCACCAAGTGTCCTCAAGAAAGTGATAGTGAGCCATTTTCTTAAACCAATGGAGTCCATCTGATAAAGTAATGCCAGGGAATTCCAGGATTTACAGGTTGGTATTAATAAAGGTACACTGATTTATCAAGTCATTATAATGGACAGGAACTTACAGATTGAGGCATTCCCATTCACCTGTGGTCCTTGTTCTTTCACCTGATACAAGTCTCAATTTAAATAAAAGGCCATACAGCTCCTCTAGTCTGCTTTACCACTCAATAAGATTATGGCTGATTTTCAACATCAACTCCAATTTCCTGCATGATCTCCACAACTCGCAGTTACCTTGTCTAAAAATCTATCTCCGCCTTGATTATACTCAATGACTTAGTCTCCACACCATGAATAGAAGATTTCAAAGATTCACAAGTCTCAAAAGAAATCCTTTCAGACTTCTTTTTAAATGGCCAACCCTTTATCCTAAGGCAATGTCCTCCAATTCTAGACTTGCCACATATGGCAAACTTGGAGGCATTGTCGAAACAATCTTGGTTAGTTTCTCCAGTGCCACAACCTACAGCTAGTTTGCACTGTTACTTTACCTAGTCATTCAATCTCTAATCACATTCTCCAGACATTTTCTTACAATGCTTACAGCTATAACAAAGATGGTCTATTATCTCAAAAGTAGCAAAATTAGTCATTCATAGTCAACTGTTAAAAAATTGCAACTGTTACAAATTTACTGCGACAAGGAAGCAACTTGGTCCATACCAACATAAAAACGGAGCTGCATGAAATTACTCCCACTTCTCATCTCTTGGTCTAATGCAACACAGGTCACAACTCTTCAAGTGCTTACACCTTCCAAATGTGATAAGATTGGTCTGACTCCTATACCCTTTCAGGCAAAGACTTCCAGACTCTCCAATACATTTTGAGGAAAAGATTTTTAAAAAAATTCTCCTCTAATCCTTCCACCAACTTGTATCCAAAAGCAGCGACTTGGCATTCTGCAATCCACTTGCATAAGACATTACATTGTGGAAACCAAACAGAGTGGGAGACAGGTTTGTACAATGCCTCCACTCAGTCTGCAAGGATGACTCTGAACCTTCAGCTGATAATCATTTTCAATTCTCCTTCTCACTCTCACCGCTCTTTCTTCGACCTCCTACACTCTTCCAGTGAAGTTCAACACAATTCCGACGAAGAGCATCTGCTCTCCCAACTGGACACTTTACAGCCTTCTCAACTCCACACTGAATTCAACAACAGAAGCCATTCCTGCCATTTATCTCATTTCCAGCATTCAGTTATTTTCCTCACTTCTCGTAATTTCACTTCTCATTTGCCAACTCCAATTCATTGCTCCCCCACATACGTCTTTTGTTAGTCACTAGCCTGTCCTGTTGAGTATTTCCAGCATCTGTTTTAAATCCATGTTCTCTACTTAACAATCTCTCTGCCAAGTAAAATAGATTCTACCTGTTTACCCTATCTCAGCCTCTCATAATTTCATCCACCTCAATTAATTCTCTGCTCATCACCTTTATTCCAAAGAAAGCAACATTCAACCTAATCAGCCTCTCCTCACAATCATCATTCTTCTACCCTGGCAACACCCTCTTCTGACACAAAGATAAAATGATGGAAATACTCAGCTTTCAGAACATTTTTTTTGTCAGTACACCCTCAAGTGTTATCACATTATTTCTGTTACATAGTAACGAGAACTGGACAGTGTACTCCTGTTATAGATTAACAAAGAGCAATCCACCCATCCTGCAACCTTCAAGGGTCTGTGGACATGCACCAAAGCCCCTTGGTTCCTCTATACTTTTAATTGTCCTGTTGTATGTTGCATCTTTGCTCATCTTGTTTGCCATTCCTTCCTGTCGTGTATAACACATCTTGGGGTTTTCTTTGATGTTAACTACCAACATTCTTTCATCCTCCCTCTTTGCCTTCTGAGTTCCCTTTTTAATTCCCCACCCTGCACCTTCCATGCTCCTGTAGGCTTTCCGTAGTGCTCAGCTCCTAGTACTTGTCATAAAATGTCCTTTTCTGCTCCTGAACATTCAAGGCGTTCTAGATTTGGAAGATCTTCCTTTTACTGGGAATATGTTTGGTCTGAACTCCCACCACCTGCTTAAACCCTCACTACTTCCTTGAATACCTTGGACTGCCCTTACGCATTTACCATTATGTAGCTTTTCCCAGTTCGCTTTTGCTACATCATATTTCAGCCTGGTAAAATTGGCCTTATCCCGGTTTAAAATTTTTATTCCTGGTCTACCCACATCATTGTCCATAACTGCACTAAATCTAACTATGATCGCTGTCTTCAAAATGCTCTTCTTCTCTCACTCTTCCCATTTGCTCAGGTTTGTTCCCTAAGCTGCTTTGATAGGCTTGCTAAGTACTGATTGAAAAAGTTCTTTTAAGTGCAATTTAAGAATTTTTAGCCTTTACTATTATACTGTTCTGGTTAATGTTAGGTAAGTGTTGTTTTTCCATTTCTCAGAGACTTGCCTATATATTTGCTCGTCTATCTCCCTTTGACTGCTTAGACCATAAGATGTAGGAGCAGAATTAGGCCATTCGACTCTGCTCTGCCATTCGATCATGGCCGATTTACTTTTCCCTCACAACTCCATTCTCCTGCCTTCTCCCTGTAGCCTTTGATGCCCTTACTAATCAAGAACCTATCAACCTCCGCTTTAAATATACCCAATGATTCACCACCCTCTTGCTAAAGAAATTCTCTTCATCTCTGTTCTAAAGGGACATCCTTCTATTCTGAGGCCGTGCCCCCTGGTCCTAGACTCTCCCACGAATAGAAACATCCTCTCCACATCCACTCCATCCAGGCCTTTCAATATTTCAGTAGGTTTCAATGAGATCCCCCTCATCTCTCTAAACTCGTGAGTATAGGCTCAGAGTCATCAAACGCTGGCTACAGTACACTTTCAGCATGGAGATAGGACAAAACAAATACAAGCAGGTGTAAGCCATTCAGATCCTTGCACCTGTGCCATTCAATAGGAACATGGCCAATCTTTTACGCCTACACCATTTTCCTGCACTAAACCCATTAAGGGATTCCCCTGATATCCAAAAACCTGTCAATCTCCTTTTGTATACTCAGCAGCAGAGCTTCCACAGCCCTCTGCTGGAAAATTCCAGAGATTCACCACCCCCTGGATAAAGAAATTTTTTCTTGCAGTCATGAATGACCAGGCCCCGACTCTGAGCGCTGCCAGAGGAACCATCATCCCTGCATCTACTCGTTCAAGCCACATAATAATTATGAGACTTGACAGAGAATGATAAATAGAAGAATGAGACAAAGAAAAATGACATAATCCCATATTTCAATGCGATCATTCCATTCTTCTTAACTCAAAAGAGTACAGGCCCAAACTATTTAATCTCTCCTCATCTTTCTTCTCCACCCCAAGAATCAATATGGTAAACTTCACTGCATTCCTTGGATCACAAATATATCTTTCCTTGGGTAGAGAGACCAGAGACACAATGCTCCAAAAGCTACCTCAACAGAGCTTGAATATTTTCAGTAAGACACCTCTACTCTTGCACCGAAATCCTATTGCAATGAAGACCAACATACTATTTGCCTTCTTAATCGCTCACCATACCTGCATGCTAACTGTCAGTAATTTACATGCAGGGACAACATAGAACACTACAGCACAGTACAGGCCCTTCAGCCCACAATGTTGTGCCAACATTTTATCCTGCTCTAATATCTATCTAACCCTTCCCTCCCACATAGCCTCCCATTTCTCTATCATTCATGTGTCTATCTAAGAGTCTCTTAAACGTCCCGAATGTATCTGCCCCCACAATCTCTGCTGGCAGTGCATTCCACGCACGCCACCACTCTGTGTGAAAAAAAAACTTACCCCTGACATCCCCCTTGTACCTTCCTCCAATCACCTTAAAATTATATCCCCTCGTGTTAGCCATTGTCGCCCTAAGAAAAAGTCTCTGGCTGCCCACAATCTATTGCCTCTTATCATCTTGTACACCTCTATCAAGTCACCTCTCATCCTCCTCCTCTCCAAAGAGAAAAGCCCTAGCTCGCTCAACCTATCCTCAAAAGACATGCTCTCCAATCCAGGCAACATCCTGGTAAATCTCCTCTGCACCCTCTCTAAAGCTTCCACATCCTTCCTACGATGAGGTGACCAGAACTGAACACAATACTCCAAGTGTGGTCTAACCAAAGTGCTATAGAGCTGCAACATCACCTCACAGCTCTTGAACTCAATACCCCAACTAATGAAGGCAAACACTCCATACACCTTCTTAACAACCCTATCGACCTGCGCGGCAACCTTGAGGGATCTATGGACATGGACCCCAAGATCCCTCTGTTGCTCCACACTGCTAAGAGTCCTGCCATTAACCTTGTATTCTGCCTTCAAATTCGATCTCCCGAAGTGTATCACTTCACACTTACCCGGGTTGAACTCCATCTGCCACTTCTCAGCCCAGCTCTCTGCATTCTATCAATATCCTGTTGTAATCTACAGCAACCTTCTACACTATCCACAACACCACCAACCTTTGTATCATCAGCAAACTTACTAACCCACCCTTCCACATCCTCATCCAAGTCATTTATAAAAATCACAAAGAGCAGTGGCCCAAGAACAGATCCCTGCGGAACACCACTTGTCACCGACCTCCAGGCAGAATACACTCCTTCTACCACCACCCTCTGTCTTCTATGGGCGAGTCAATTCTGAATCCACACAGCCAAGTTTCCCTGGATCCTATGCCTCCTGACTTTCTGAATAAGCATTCCATGAGGAACCTTATCAAACACCTTACACCATGTACACCACCATCCACTGCTCTACCTTCACCAATGTGCTTTGTCACATCCTCAGAGAACTCAATCAAGCTCGTGAGGCACAACCTGCCCCTCACAAAGCCATGCTGACTGTCCCTAATCAGCCTATGCTTCTCCAAAAGCCTATAAATTCTGTCTCTAAGAATCTTCTCCAGTAATTTGCCCACCACTGAAGTAAGACTCGCTGGTCTGTAATTCCCAGGGTTAGCCCTACTCCCTTTCTCAAATAAAGGAACAACATTTGCCACCCTCCATCATCTGGCACTACTCCTGTGGCCAGTGAGGATGCAAAGATCGTCGCCAAAGGCGCAGCAATCTCTTCCCTTGCTTCCCGTAATAACCTTGGCTATATCCCATCTGGCCCCGGTGACTTATCTATCCTAATGTTTTTCAAAAGTTCCACCATTTTTCAATCTCTCACCAATTAAGAAAATATTTTTCATTTTTCCAGACGTCCTTGCCTGTCTACCTATCCCAGTCTCTAGCACCAATTCCCCCCAGCCATAAAGTGTCCTCCTCATAACTCTCCTTTGCTATCCAACATTTAATCATCAGGATACAACACAAACATACAAAGGAAAATTAAGTTTGAGTTAGCTATTTTTTAAATTTATATGAAAATATGTTCAGTGTTGCTATTTGGCCTTCTCCCCTTCAATTATAAGATTTGGAGTGTTGTGTCCGATGTTAAGATGCACATTCAGCCTTTAAATACTGACTTGATTGACATTCAGAAACAAACAAGATAAAAATACTTAGCACTTGTCCAAAGCTCTCATTGATCTTACAAGTAAAGAGCTGATCATTTTCACAATTATTAAAGGGTATACATTCAAACTAAAAAGCACGGTAAATACCAAACCAAATTTAGGATTTAATCAAATTATAGAGAAGGTGATGAGATATTATCAAGACAGTGACATCCAAATTATGTCAGTAAATTTGATTTTACAAAGGGTTTTGTGTTAAGAATAATGCACAACGTTTCAATTTGGTGTCTGTTCCAGCAGCATTCATTCCTATGAGAATGTACAACTTATTGCTTCCACCAATAATCAGATTGATTGCAGCTATCCTACTAGCAAGGCATTCACAAACTACAAAGTACCAATTGCAAAACAGTAAATAAACGCAGTTCTGTGTAGAAACGTTTTCTATTCTAACCAACAATATTAAAACAAATAAAAACAAGTATTCCAAACATTTAATAGTTCTCTCATTTTAACTTTGTTTACTTGGTCATTTGCAATACAGGAAAACAAGGAGAAGTAGGCCTTTCAGACCTTCAAGCCTGCTCTGATGCCAATTATCCACTCTTACAAACTTCTGCAGATATACTATTGAAAGTATCCTGACTGGTTGCATCATGGTCTGGTACGGTAAATTTGAATGCGCAGGAACACAAGCTGCTGCAGAGAATAGTGGACTCTGCCCAATACATCACAGGCATATCCCTCCCCACCATTGGTAGTATCTACAGGAGGTGCTGCCTCAAGAAGGAAACATCCAAAGATCCCCACCATCCAAGCCATGCCATCTTTTTGCAACTACCATTGGGCAGGAGGTTCAGAAGCCTGAAGTCCCACATCACCAGGTTCAAGAACAGCTATTTCCCTTCAACCATTCAGTTCAACTGGCAAAACCTTAATCACTGCAGCTTAGCAACACTATGACCACTTTGATCACTTTGCACTAAAATGGACTGGTTTTTTTGTTCTAATTGTGTTCTTTCTAGTAAAAATATTGTACAGTTCATGTTTTTCTTGTGAATATTGAGTATCTGATGCTGTGTGCCTGTGATGCTGCTGCAAGTTTTTCATTGCACATGTGACAATAAACTCGACTTTGACTACCCCCATTTTCCTCGACTTCCTTGGTATCCAAAAGTCTATCAGTCTTAGGCCCGAGTCTAATCAACAACCGTATGCAGTCCTCCGGAGTAGAAATTTCTAAAGATTTACAACCGCGTGTGAAGTCATTCCACGGCTGTCCCAAATGTCTGACCCCTCATTCTGAAGCTACAACTCCCAAAATTCCCCAGCCCTAGATAGTATCCTCTCCATATTTAGCCTACAGAGCCCTCTCGATAGAGCAGAGTTAACTGTCTTGTAACTTTTATTACACAGATGTTGAACCTCAACCTATAAGCCAATTCCATATATAAAAAAACCTCCAAAAATACTCCTTGAGGGATCCATACTTTTCAAATCCACAAACCATTAAAACAAAGAATGTAAAGAATTTAAAAGGAACTATTAAAAAAATTCTGAACAGCATTCGCTACAAATAGACTTAACATGAAGGTCCCTAAACAAACTCTGTGCCTCGACTGCTTCAAAACTGCATTCTGCCGAGGAACACTCAGCAATAAAGTAATCTGACAATTCTAACAAACTCAACCCTTCTGTAAACATGCATGTTTCTGTTCAAAATGTATTGTGAATACAGTGTATATAACACATTAAACCTGTACGTTGTCTGAAAGAATACTAGTGTTACAGCATTAAAAGTTTTAAAGGCATTCCCTCTCCAAACTTCTCAGAAAAACATTGGTTCAAGCAAACACAATTCCCAGTGGGCTTCAATGGTATGAGGGAAAACTTGGAACAGTTTAACTGAGTAAAACTGGCCACAGCCATTGAGGCAGACAGCAAACGGAATATCTTCAAATGCTTACACGAGAGTTTTAAAAATTAATATAATTGTAAAGTTACTAAGTAGAGGTTAAATAGATCTGCTGCAAATTATGATGAAAATTATGGACTAAAAGAAATCTGGACCTTATCAAACATTCATTTTTCAGGATGTGCAATAATTATTGCCCTTCTCTAATTGCCCTGCAGACGGTGATTGTGAGCTACCTCCTTAAACCACCTACTGTTAGTTTGAGAGTCCATGATTTAGAACAAGTGACCATGAAGGAATGATAGCGTATTTCCAAGTCCATTCACATAGGCTAGGCAAATAATTGCAGTTCATTTTTGTAGATGGCACACAATACAGACACCATGCATTAATCATGGAGGGAATCAACATTTAGAAAGATAAATGAGGCAGCAATCAAATGGGCTGCTTTGCTCTGGACATCATCATAGTTTTTGCGTTGATGGAACTGCACTCAAGGCAAATGGACAGCATTCCATCACACCCATCAACCTGTGCCTTGCAGATGGTGTAAAGACTTTAGGTTGCCAGGAAGTGAGTGACTTATCGTAGGATACCCAACTGTTGACCTAATCTTGTACCAGCAGTATGTATGTAGCAAGTCCAGTTGAGTTTAGACAATGATGACCCCCAAGATATTGATGCTGGATGATTTAGCAAAGGTATTGACAATGAACATCAGAAGTACTGTATATGGTTAACATAGAATAGTATAGGAACAGGCTCTTCAGCCTATGACGTCTGTGCCGACCATGATGCCAAATTAAACTAAACCTGTCTGGTTGCACATGATCCATATCCCTTCATAGAATCCAACTTGCTTGAAATGGTTATTGCCTTTGCACTTCCGTGATGCAAATGCTATTTTGCAACATTATCTTGGTCTTGCTGCACGCAAGCATGAACTGCTTCATTTTCCATGGAGTAACAAATGGAAATGGATATTGTGCAATGAACAGTGAACATCTCCACTCCTGAATTTATTATGGAAGGAAGGTCATTGATAAAGACATCTAATAGGGACTATTCTGCAGAACCGCTGCTGCAACATCTGGGGCTAGGATGGTTGATCTCCATAAACCACAGCCAACTAAAGGCATTTCCCTTATTATGCCTATTCATTTTTAATTTTAACAAGACCTCCTTGATGTCGCTCTCACCTCACTTCTGCAAATCAGCTCTTTGGTCCATGTTTGAACCAAAGCTGTGATGAGGTTTGCAGCCATGTGATGAGGTTTGCAGCCATGTGATGCTGGTGAGACCCAAACTTGGCATCAGTGAGCAGGTTATTTGAGAGTAAGCGTCCTTTGATAGTACCATTGGACCCCATCCTTCAGTTGCTGATGATTGAGAGTGGACTATAATAAAAACAGAAAATGCTGGAAAAATTCAGCTGATCGGGCAATATCTGTAAAGAGAAACAGAGCTCATGCTTCAGGTCAAGAGCCTTCATTGGAACTGGAAAAGTGAGAGTGGACTGATGGGACATTAATAGTCAGATCACACATTTCCTATTTTTTTTGTGAACATGACATTCTGGGCAATTTTCCACATTGTCTGGTAATGCTACTGTTGCAACTGCACTGGAATGGGTTAGCTAGATGTTCAGCTCTGGAGTGCAAGTTTCTTCAGGTCCCCCAGCCTTTGCTGTATCTGGTGCTCTCATCCATTTCTTGGTATCACATGGAATGAATCAAATTGGATGAGGAAAAGCTTCTATGAAGGTGGATTCAGAACTTCTGATTAACCAATGTCTATCACCTTGAGTGTTGTTTATCTTATAACATTGCACATGGACTTCCAAAAGGGCTTTGGCAAACTTCCTCAAAGCATGCACCATAGGCCAACATCACTAAAATTTGTGGTCAAACCTAAAAATGGTTAAGTGGTAAAAATGGCTAAGTGGCTTAGATGGAGGAATCAGTGGGTACTTATTCTTAATATATGCAATATCAAGGAAGCAGAATACTGAATGAACTACCTCATGGCACCTTGTGTTGTGACTCCTATTTCTGATTTTCTCAATGACTAAACTTGTACGTAATGGGACACTAGGAGCATGAAGATGGGAAGAGAGTTAAACAAGACCTACAAAAGGAATTTAATAAAATCTGTAACTAGGCAGAGCAGTAACATGTGAAATCCAATACTAGTGTTAGTGGAAGATATTGTACAATAGGAAAAATAGGTTGCATACATTCTTTATGATGTAAAAATAGCTGAAAGAGATCCGGGGGCGTAAGTTGCCTCAGCACTTTGCATGACAAAACACTGCAGCAGCTAACAAAGCAAACAAAACATTGAATTACCAATACTAGCAATCAATGGACAATAAACCAGAAAAGTACATGCTCGAACTGTAGTCTGACTACACGTTGAGTAGTGTTCAGTTTCTGTCACTATGATGCAAAGAAATATTTGAGTTTTGCCAGCTGTTTACAAGGTTCACAAAAACATGCAAGATGATAAATAGTATAAATATAACATTTTCAGAAGAGCAATTAGCAATGTTGATAGAATATAAATAAACAAACGTCAATAGATGGATCCAGTGCATTCTCCTACATTACAATGGCAGACTGATAGCAACTTCAGAATTTCTGTCAAAATGTTGTCAGTGATCCAGTACTTCTCCACAGACTGCACCGTTTTGGCGGCCTGCTCCACCATTTCATGAGAAATCAGTGAACTAGCTAAAAAATGCAGGTACTCATGAAGTGACCTCACTGCAAAGTATCCCGAAATGTTATGCTTTGTTACGTGAGATGCAACTGAGCTTTTAATTGCAGTAAGTCATGATTATTGATCATTGGCAAATTCTCTGGTACTTAAAAGAGTAATTACAATTCCAAAGATTTCAAAATATAGTGGATTTTAGAATAGATTTTTAAAATACTTCTGATATTTCTTTCATCTTCTGCATCTTTTGTGTATGTTTTAATCTTTATTTTGCCCTCTTTAAAATGCCTTGAACCACTACTTGGCAGAAACTGATGTTGAAAGAGAATGCCCCATACCATAGAGGTCACAAGATCTTATGTCAACAGCCAGGCCAATACCTCATGATCAATAATGACAAGCAAGAGTCAGGTTTAAATTGGTGAAGAGCAATTTCAAAACCAAAGCATTAAACTGCTGATAGTTTACCTCTTACTAGCACCCTGACTAATATTATGCAAGATGCCTCGACAATGGCTACATTTGGAACTAAAATAGATTAGCTCCTGGATAGGAATAGAAATTATGTAAAACTGATGCTCATGTTATATCTGTCTTGCATGACAGCAGATCTATAAGTGAGGACTAGAATGTACAAAACTAGAAAGATAATTATGGAATGAGGGTGGGGAAATTGGGGATGTGATGCAAGAGGGTTAGTTAAAGAAACTGAAAAACAAACGACTGCAAAACAAACCACTTCAGCTCATTATGCCAACTGACATTTATTTGACATCAACAATGGAATAAACTCATTTTTAAGCTCTCAATGTATTTTAGTTATGCAAAGTAGTGAAAGATTCCTGCATCCTTGCAAACAAGGTCCCAGGCCCCCAAACTAATGGGTTAATGCAAAACAAAGCAGTACAAAAATTTAGTTTGGACATGCTTACATTGACATGAACAAAAACTCTGCCCAGCAAGACTCTCAGTAGAGCATTATAAAAAGCAATGACAATATTTTCTTATTTTGCTTTAAAAGATGTGCTGGACTAAATAGATCAATAATTTCTCCTATATAATGCAGCAATAGTGAAAAGGGGGAATTTTACTTTCTTGAATAATGTTGCAATTGAACATGAAGAGCAGGACCATATCAGCCAGCCCTTCAAATCTGGTCTGCCATTCAATAAGATTGTGGCTACCTTCTCTATCCTGAATGAGCCACCAATTTCCTTACTATACAAAAATGTATCAATCCCAGTCTTAAATACACTCAAAGCCTTTTGGGGTTGAGAATTCCTAGGCTTCATGATCTTCTGGTTAAAGAAACTTCTGTGCTCTTTGGCCCTAAATTGATGACCTCTTATTCTGACACTTTCTGGCCCAGGGAAAACATCCCTCCAGCAGCTACATTTAAATATATGGAATTCATAAGGGATTTCACAATGAGATCAACCTTATCATTTCACACACTAATGAATATGTACCTTGACTATTCATTCTGTCAACTGAGCCCAATCTCTTCACCCAAGGAAATAGTCTTTCACCTATTCTAAGGCTCATGTGGTAGGGAAACTAAATATTCACCATTTCTCCTGCTGTGCTTGTACAAAGACTCCACATGCTTCAACTCTTGAATCAGGCACTGTAGTGTAGCCGTTAGCACAACGCTATTACAGCGCCAGTGACACGGGTTCAATTCCGGCTGCTGCCTGTAAGGAGCTTGTACGTTTTAAATTTAAATTAAATTTAAATTTTATTTACAGCGTGGTAACAGGCCCTTCCGGCCCAACAAGTCCGCACCGCCCATTTTAAACCCATATTAACCTACCCGTACGTCTTTAGAATGTGGGAGGAAACCCACGCAGACACAGGAGAACATACAAACTCCTTACAGTTTGTACATTCTCCCAGTGTCTGCGTGGGTTTCCTCTGAGTGCTCCGGTTTCCTCCCACATTCCAAAGACGTACAGGTTAGGAAGTTGTGGGCATGCTATGTTGGCACCAGAAGCATGGCAACACTTGCGGGCTGCCCCCAGAACACTCTACGCAAAAGATGCATTTCACTGTGTGTTTCAATGTACGTGATTAATAAAGATATCTTATCTTTCATAAAAGTAAACATAACATTTGCTTCCCAGATGCTTGAAAGTATGAGTCCCTCTGAACACCAACATTTCAGTGCCTCAGCTTTTAAAAAAAACTTCTCCCTTTCTGATTTTCCTACCAAAGTGGATAAACTCACACTTATGTTCTGCCTGTCATGCTCTTACCCATTCACTTAGCTATATCCCTTTTGCAGCCGCCCCCCCCCCCGTTTATTTTTCCATCAAGCTTTGTACATCAGCAAACACATTACTCCCAGTTTCTCCATAAAAGTCACTGAGGGAGATTATAAATGCCTGACACACAAGTGATCTAAGAGACAACCCAGCTGGTTATAGTCTGTCAATCCAAAAATTGTCTGCTTATTCCTGGTCTGATCTCTGTCCATTAATTAAACCTACAATGATTTTAAATATGCTACCCCAACACCTATATCTTAAGCACAAATTTAGTGTAACTGCTGCTGAATACTTCCAGAAAATCCAAACCCAGTATATCCATTAGCTCTGCCTTTTCTGCACGAGTGAAAAATCTCTAACCACATCAAGAAAAACAATCAAATGCAATATCCCCTTTATATGTCTTTTAATTTAAGTATCCTATCATTATGTAATAAATTCTAGCTTCTTATTCTATTGCCCTCAATATTCTGCCCCTTAATATTTTAGATGAAATCCAATCACACCAAACCATCTTTCTAAAGTCAAAGTCTAGAGTTAAATACAATTACCCAAATAACTTGTGTAATTCTTACTAGCAACTTTGCCTGATTGAAATTTATAAATTTGAATGTTTCAAGAGACTTTTTTTTAAAACTCTACTGCCTCACTGATCAAAGAATGAACTTAAACAGAAACGCATACACTTATGGAAATCAGCAGCTGCAGATACATTAAAATTAATGAAAAAACATTTAAACTTTAAGTGGTCCAGGAAGATGCAATTACAACAGCATGGATATTGCTATTCAGAATGAGGTTTTAAAACCCAAAGTGCTTGATCGTTAAAAAAATCTAACAGATGGACAGGGCCACAAGATTTGTGTGCATTGCCTTACCAAATGGCATGTTAATAATAGCAACGATTCCATTTGTTGACACTGCCCTTCAGCAGTAAGAGACTGTTGCCAGGGGAAATGGAGAGATGGGGGAACGGGGGTTGAAGGGGCAGTAGGTGTTAGCATTTGCAGAGGTCTTCTGTGAACTGCCAGTATTTACAACATTTGAAGTTTTAAAATTGCTATTTCTTTTCCAGTTGCTTCCTCAGTTAAACTATTCTACACTTATAATAAATTTGCTCTGTGTACAATTTTCAGTGCATAGTCATGGTGGGCTGACCAGAAATGAACATGGTACTACAAAAGTAGTCACCTCTAATTATTTGCATTCTATCATTTTGGTTATATGCCTGCAAAATATTGCCTTTAATTTTTGTTTCACTACCCTGTGATATATCCAGCCATGACATATAATTTCTCATGGGCTCCATTCAATAAATATTATTTAGTTCTCCTATTCTTTTTGACAGGGATTATTTCTGAATGATTCCTTAAGGATACACTACTTCAAATAAACCATGAATCACCCACATTATCTTACTCATTCCCTGAAACATTTGAGAGAATGGGCCTACACTTCCACAAACCAACAGCCCTCCACCAACACGTCCCCCACTGTTCCAACATTGCCCTTCAGCAGAAAGTGGTGATCCATGTCGAGACGCTGGGAAATTCACCATCACCTTTGGTGTGCCAACGCAGCCTTTGAGGAAAAGTGAGTTTGAAGATTTAAGACCTCAAACCAAACAAGACAAGGTCTACCAAGTAGCAGTGATTCCTGCTTTCTTATGTAATGGAAAGACATAACCAAAGCTGACTTTGCAGAATCCTCTAAATCCACTAGCAGTAGAAGTGAACCAATAGCAGTGTCCTCTCCCAGATCAACATCACCAGTTGAGGACCTGATTACAGTCAGTCCACTTCAATGGGCAGGCCATGCCATTAGCATACCTGACAGAGCCCAAAACAAACTCTCTATTCCAAGCTCTATTACTTCAGATTGATACCAACTGAAAAGAGGAAATGATTCAAGGATGTTCTCAAAGCCTTCTTGAAGTGTAACATCTTGTAGGAATCCCTTACCCATGACCACTGAAGATGGATAAGGAGAATTTGGGAGAGCATAAAGAACCTAAAGTCCACAGTGGGACACACCGATCCCATGTCAGAAGCAGCACATCACCAGAGAACTGTAGTGTAAACAACTCATCCTCAATCTAGAAGAGCACAAGAAAACAGGAGCGGGAGTAGGCCACCAAGCCCCTCAGGCCTGGCCCACCATTCATTATGATCATGACTGATCTATCCTGGCCTCAATTCCTCTTCTGTGCCTGTTCCGCATAACCCCAATTCCTCGATCTTTCAAATATTTAACTCTCTCTTCCCTAAATATATCTAATGTTCTGGACCTCCATTCTCCTTGGGGGCAGAAAATTCTAGGTATTCACTACCCTCTGAAAGTTTCTACACACTCAATTTCAAATGACTAGCCCCTTACTTTGCAGCTATGTTCCCTTTTCTGTGACTCTTCCACTAGTGAAAACATTTCAGCATCTACCCTGTCAAGCCCCCTGAGAATCATATATATTTGAATAGGGTCAGGAGGAGGATGAGTAAGGTCAAGTAGAAGGACGGCCTAACAGGAAGAAAATTCAATTAAAAATTACTAAAGATATTAAGTACATCTCCAACAAGCTAACAGCTGGGAACATAAAGTAGATCAGAACCATGGTTTACTCTTTTAAATTGAAAATTAAAAATGTGGGAAATGTTAGGTTTCTCTGAATGATCAATTTGTGATCAAAATTCCAAAAAGCTTTTGCTGGATTGAATCTTTGCTGTCTAGGAAATGTAAGATGCAGCTTTGGAAAAAGATTGCATCGGAAAAATCGAGAGATTGTATGTGACACCCAAATGAGTAATTTTTGAGAAAGAACTCCAGAATGGTCATATCCAAGTGTACCCATCTCTCTAAATGCCCTCATTAATATATCAATCAGATCACTTAATCAACAGCTTGCACTCACAGCAACCAAGTCATCTTATCAGAAATATTCCTTTTGTTCTTTCCTTCACCCCCTCTCTGCAACTTGGAATGAAGAACTTGTTTTCTCTCTTTCCTATTCTAATGAAGGGTCTTCAACCTGAAATGTTAACTGTTTCTTTTCACAGATGCTCCCTGACCTGCTGAGTCTTCCCAGCATTTTCTATTTTTATTTCAGATTTCTGGCATCTGCAGTTTTTTGATTTTTGTTTTAATTTTCTGTACTCAAGTCTCCATTGTATTTTCTTCAGGTATCCGGGCGAGGACAAAAAGAAAGAAAGAGAACAATTTTAAATCAGGAGCTAAGTATATGCCATAATATCATGGTGTAGCGGCTACTACCACGATGCGAAAGTAAGACACTAGTTGATGAGCTGCAGCACAAAACTGATTTATTTTCCTGCCTAGCGCGGGCCTTTTAAGAGGAACGGTTCCCGCCCAACGAAAACAGAAATGACGTATGTGCTACGTCAAACTTTTCCTGCACATGGGTTCTCCCCGTCACTCAGGGAAGACAAAGGCCCAGTGCCATCTTGAGCCTCGCCGCTCCAACAACGCGCGACCCGACCGCCGAGCCGGTTCGCTTGCTCAGACAGTGAGTCATTACACAACCCCCCCACCCCCCAAGAACCGGCGATACAGTCCCCAAGGTTCGCAGGCTGTGCTAGCCGTTGCTTAGGAGGGCAGCCTCTGCGTTGGCTGCTGTGTTGTCATCCATTGTATGGGTCCAAAATCCGTTTGGACCGTCGGGGTCACCAATGTAGCGGCTGCTACCACGATGCGAAAGTAAGACACTAGTCGATGAGCTGCAGAACAAAACTGATTTATTTTCCCGCCTTGTGCGGGCCTTTTATGAGGAACAGTTCCCACCCACCGAAAACGGAAATGATGTGTGCTACATCAAACTTCTCCCGTGCACGGGTTCTCCCCATCACTTGGAGAAGACAAAGGCCCAGCGCCATCTTGGGCCTCCCCGCTCCGACGACGCGCGACCCGACCGCCGAGCTGATTCGCTTGCTCGGACGGTGAGTCACTACAATGGCATCATTACTTAATTGTTACACAATCCCCTTCCATTATGGATCAAAAATGAGGGAAAAGAAAAATGAGCAGTGGTCACATGCATCTTTCAAATGTGGAGAAGAAAAGATGAGATCTAGTTAGGCTAATCTGCTCAGCTGCATTGTGATTGGACAAAACTGCTAGTCAAGCTTTGGGATCCATCCATTTTTCCAGTTTACATTTCAGAAACAAAAATGATGAGCTCTCTGAAGGGGCTGGCTGGACAATTATATCTTTGGCTTTAGCCAGTGTAATAGAGAAAAAACATGTTTGGAAAGTTCTCCTCCTTTCAAACTGCAGCTGCAACACCCACCAATTCTGCCAATTTGTCCAGGAAAAAAAACTTTATTTTTCGTCAACATTGCAAGAATGGAAACTGATACCAAGCAATACAAGAAGGTTTGAGTTGTTTTGAAATGAGCTTGAAGTAAACAATAATTTAGAAAAATGAACTGGAGAATTAAATACATCTCTCATAATGAAACACTACAACATGTAGATAGATAACAATTCTGGACTCCCCATTTCTAAGTTATTTCAATAGAAATAACAAGAGGGAAAGGAAGCAAAAATTCACATTTCCTGTTTCATAATATATTGATAGAATTCATGCAAATTCCAAGCACATTTTAAAAATTAATTATATAAAATACAATTCTATAATACCACTGAAATACAAGGTAGTGCTGTTTCAGAGTCAAAATTCACAACTTTGTTTCTTCCGCTGATTTTTCCCCAAAAATTACAGACCAATCAACAGGGAAGATGTACAAACTCAATCTCATGGCGTGAACGGGAAGTCCATGTTTCTGTTAACAATCTTTATTTTCCTCCAGGGCACATTTGTCCATCAGTTCTTATGGTGGGCCTGAGACCCTCTGGGGGGGAAGAGCAGCGTGTCATTTACTCTACCACGCTGATGTTGCAGCCAGAGCTGTAAAGCAAACGTAACATTAAGGAGACAGACTTTAAGTTATCTACTGACACTGATCATGTGCATTGGGCTCACTTAACAGAGAGAAAAAAAACAATCTAAAGCAATAAGCAGAATCAGGGGAAAAAAAAGTTTGTATCATTTTACGAAAATCCTTTCAGATTCCTTTGAGACTGGGAATTAGAATTATTTAGTGGTAGCCAATATAAAGATATGAATAATGATATGTTTACATTCAATCACTATTGAATCCAATACTCTTGTTATCTCCATCCATTGTCTTTCAACTGCAGGGTCTGACTTTATTCTCTCATGGAGAGTGCAACCATTTTTAAGACATTAGACAGATGAGTTCAATACCTGAGCAGCTGCAGACTGGTTTCTTAAGAAAGCTGGTTAATACAGTGCTCCCCACGCTAGCTAATAAGGTCACAAGGTTGTGGACAGCTGCGAATACCACATTGGTATATCATTTAACAATTGTCCCCGAGAACTTTGACCTGCAAGCTGTCAAAGCTACATCTGTTCTCCGGTAATGGAGTAAGCAAAAAATAAATTGAAAAACAACTGCTATTTGCCCATAAATATCCCCGTTCAGAAGTAATCCCCTGCCTACTGATGCACTTAGTTTTTATTTGAAATATCCAGCAGTATTGTGTGTGCTGCACGTCTGTGCCTTTCTATAGATGGACACAAAAAAGAAACTAACTGAATAGCGGTAATTAAATTTTTTTTTAAAAAATCACAGTTTAGGTTGGACCCAAGTTATTAGCCCTGGTTAAAAAGTGGAAATCTGTAATATCTATTTCATTGAGATTTTCTACCCCCATCTCTGTAGCAGCTAGCATTAATATCAGTAAGTGATTTAACTTTTGAGGCAAGTTGAACGCAGCAGGCTGGATATCCTGCAGTGAATCACTCACCTCCTGACAAACTATCGAGGAGAATGAAAAAAAACTAAGCCATCCAAAGACCAAGATCCAACAAAATAATTTGCGGTCTGAAGCTGTTATGTGTCAAGCGCACAAGAGATCCTGCAGCTAGCCAATAACCACACCAGGCTGGCATCTGCCTATAGCCAAATACCCAAGTATCCACCCCGGTGAGAATTTATCAAGGACAGAGCAGCATCAGCATCCACTCAAAGCACTTTAAAGAACAACTCAACCGAGACCGCCTTTGATATATGTCCTTGACTTCATGCTAGAAGACAACTCACAACAATCTCAGCACAACACCAGCTTGGCAAGAGGTTGTAGAGGCCATCTGACAGCTAAAAAGCCACAAGGCCTCTGAACAGATGAATCTCTGACATACTGAAAGATGTCAGGTAATTACATCCGGCATGAATTCATGACCTCATCTGAAAAAAGATGCAAGAAGATACTGGACATGTTGAAATCATGATCTTCAAATAAAAATACTATGTCCAATTGCCGTAATTAGAGCAGTCTCCCTGCTATCATTCACAGGAAAAGTCATCACAAGGCTTCTACTCAGAGCTGCTCCTAGAGTCACGATGGAGTTCCCACTCATCAGGATGTACAATGGGCATGACCTAATCAAGCAACAACACTAAGAAAAACAATTGGAGTAGAACTAAACACTGTATGTTGACCTCACAAAATCCTAAATTTGCAGCGAGCTAAGTGGAATCACAGAGCATGCTTCTCAGATTTGGCTGTCCTCAGCAATTCTTTACCATTCTACAGCTGCTGCACAATAACATGCAATCCGTGATCTAACCAAGGGGTCTATCACAGGCCAAATTCCAATTTACACTTAGATCAAGCAAAGCTGTGCCATCACTCCAACTTTCTCCTCAATCTTCCTCTCCACAAGAGTACACCATACTTCCAACAAAAGACCTTCATTGAAGCATACAATAAAATGGACCTTGCACCAAACAGCATGAATACAAAGGAGCAAGAAGACATAGGTGAGGTCTTCAATGAATACTTCCCATCTGCATTCACTGAGAAGGGTATTGCACTTGAAGAATTCATGGAGGTTGCCAGTGAAATCCTAGAATGGGTTATCATTAAAAAAAAAGAGGTATTAGATATCTTAGCAGTGGGTAAAGACCTAGGACCTGATGAGATGTATCCGAGGCCATGACAACTAATAAAGGAGGTGCAGTCGATGTAGTCTACATGGACTTCAATGAGGCATTTGACAAGATCCCATGTGTAAGACTGATGCAAAAGTTTAGAACCCATGTGATCGAAGGCAAGTTAGCAAATTGGAATCTAAAACTTTCTTAGTAATAGGAGGCAGAGGTGATTCTGCAGGGTTGTTCTAACAATTGGAAGCCTGTGACCAGTGGTGTACCACAGGGATTACTACCAATAAAGTCCTCCAAATCCATCAGCAGGGTAAGTGAAGCAATGCCAGCATACTTTCCTCGGTCAACATCTTGAGGTTCTGATCATGTTTAACTAGCTCTTCTGGTCGAGCTCATCTTCTGCATGTCTGACACTATACACCAAAGATTCTACTTCCAGCTCCATCATTGCAAGAGATGTCCAGGAGGACAAGTTGAAGACATTCTCATTGAGAAAAATGCAACATCCTCACCAGCTCAAAATCACTGGCCTATAACCATCCAAAATGGAAAAGCAGCGTCCAGGGAAGCACGAAACAACTCAAGTCTCTATGCCAGATGCACACGGGGTCCAAGCCCAAAAAATTGAAGGAGCACACATCCCAAACAACCTACCCAATCCCCTATGTCAAAGCACCACCTGCTTCACCTACGGCAGAATCTGCTGTTCACAGAATTGAAGTGGAGACTTCATCCTTAACCCCAAGGGCCCTGTCCAAGAAAAAGGAAGCAAAAGCCCTTCCATCATCTAAAAGCAGCACAGGTCAAGAGTGCAATGGAATACTCTCCATTTGCCTAAATACATACAGTTCCAACAACCCTCTAGAAGTTTGATGCTATCCAAAGCATCTCACTTGATTGGCATGCCATCCACCACCCAAAGCATTCACTTGTTTCAACTCTAGGGTACCACGGCTGCAGTACATACTATTTACAAAATGCATGGCAGTTACTAGCCTAGGCTACAATGACAGCATTTCCGAAATGCTATGGACAAGAGGCATAACAAGGACACCGTCAACTGCAAGCTTCCATCAATCTAACATACTCCAGCTGATACATTAGTATAGTTCCTTAGTTAATGGACTACAGGTAGGGTTCAAATCCCACCTAAGAAATTTAAATTCAACTAAATCAAGCTGGAATTTTAAAAAAATACAAAAAAAAGCTACTGGATTGCTGTAGAAACCCATCTGTTTCACTGATGTCTTTTAGGGAGAGAATTTGCTATTCACACATGATCCTGCTCCAGGCCCACCAATATGATTGATTCTTAGTTGCCTTCTCAGTTCAGGGACAATTAAAGCCAATAATAAATGCAGACATTGCCAATGTCATCCACATCTCACAAAAAAATAAAAATTCACACATCACCCTGATTTGAAAATGCATAATTCCTTGATCATAAATGCGTTTAAATCCTAGAATTCCTATCCAAGAGTGCAAAAAGTATACCATCAGCAGAAAGACTGTAGCAGTTCAAAATTCTCAAAGAATGTTGGTCTTTCCAGTCATGCCCAGGGTCCATAAATGACTAAGTAAATACAGGTTCCAAATCAGCTACAGAAGGTGCATAGAGACACAAGAGAGTGCTGATGCTGGAATTTGGACCAACAGTCAAGATGCTGGAGTCCAGATGAAGGGTCTCGACCTAAAACATCAACTGTCCATTTCCCTCCACAGATACTGCCTGACCTGCTGAGTTCCTCCAGCATCTAATTTGTTGTAGAAGGAACATACTTGGTGAATGTGGCAGAACTAGCAGAGTTCTCCTACACTAAGTGTGCTGTTTAATTATGCTGTAAATGTACTCATTAGTTAAATGAACATTAAAAAGAGTTCCTGGGGTGGAAGGGAGTATCTTGGATCCTATTATTGTTATTATTGCATTGAGAGGATCACAGTAATTATATGTTGTAGTAAGTGCGGTTAATTTTGCATAATTTTAACACTGAGACATACCTAGCCAAAGGGGATGATTCATCAGTGACCTTCATCAAGCACATTCCTGTCAATTGGCAATGGTGATAGCACCAAATAACATGAGTTTAAGGCACAATCCAGGATTTAAACTGCTTTACAGGAAGGGTGTGGAGGCTTTCGAGAGGGTACAAAAGAGGTTCACCAGGACATTGCCTGGATTAGAGACTACTAGCTACAAGGAGGTTGGACAAACTTGGATTGTTTACTCGAGTGTTGGAGGCGGAGAGCCTAGACTGCGAGGCAAGTTGTTTTTGTTTTACATAGAGTGGTAGGTGCCGGGAACGCGCTGTCAGGGGAGGTGGTGGAAACAGATAAGAGGCATTTAGACAAGCACAGGCAAGGGTTAGAGGGGTGTAGACCATGTGCAGGCAGATAAGATTAGTTTAAATTGGCATCATGGTCAGCACAGACATTGTTGGCCTAAGGCCTATTCCTAAACTGTACTGTTCTAAACCAGAGAGAAATAATAGAAACTGCAACATTAAACTGATAACCTGGGAATTTTGGCCATAGGAAATTATTAGGGTTTTACCTGCAATCAGCCAGTTATTCCAAGAGATTAAAATAAATTAGGAAGAACCAATGACTATGTCAATTAACTGGAAGGAATTTACCCATTGATGAATAGCTTTTAGTCCATACCATGTCCTTAGAATCTATACTGGAAAATGTGCTGCAGAAATTAATATATAAATAAGCTACATACAGGCCTTTAATTGTTCTTATTCTATAACAACTCCACTGAGTTTAGACAGCAAATTCAAAGCTAAAATTTATGGGTAAAATGGAATCACTTAAAGCTAGAAAATATAGGTTTTTCATTGCAAAAGGCCATTGCACAGAAACAGGGGCCAATGGTTTAAATTGTTCTCCCTCTGCTTTATAATACATGCCAGCCATATTTGTAGAGCAGCTGCTGCAAACAGCAGCTCCAAATTCTTGTCTTCCCAGGAATAGAACAAGCAGCAGTGTCAATGGAGAAAGCCTCAGTAAACATATACCAGATTGGCCAAATAGAAAGTTATCCCACACAGTGGTCTTTTGAAGTCTGCTCTTGGTTTTTGAAAAACAGGACAAGAACACTTCAGGCATGTTTATTTTGGTCTCTGTTTTTGCTGTAGTAATCACATTACAAGAAAGGAATGGGAATAGAAGCTTTGTGTGCAACTGACAAAACTTACATTGACAAATTGCAAATCCAGAGAAATTGGATACATATTAAAGTTGATCCAGATTTGGACTTTTCCTTTTAACACAGTAGCTGCAAGTCTGTTCATTAAAGACAAGGAACATGTAACTTTATTGCTGCTGCTATACTGCCTTATTGTCCCAAAGTCTCATATGCACAAATACTGAATGTGAAGTAAGGAATTTTAAAATGCAATCAAGCCTGCTCACAATTCTGAAATACATCGACTCTGTATTTTACTCACTTCAGCTGTCGACAGCTATCCAATGTGAACAAGCACAAGTAATACACATGCTAAAAGTCAGAACCTATGGAACAGATGAGCCAGAATAACTTAAATCCCCCAACTTGGAAGGACTTCATGTCTACTTGCTATTTCTTGTCCAGTTACATAAGATTTCAACCTTTATTCATGTTCGATCTTCAATTATGTTTTACACTATTACGGGTATAAGTACAATTTTATATCTACTATCGCAGCACATGTACTCCTTACGAATCTGTCAATTCCTTGAGCAGAAGTGACCCACTTGTTATCAACTTAAAATTTCCACTAAATACTGATTGTTGCTCCCTCACTAAATAAAGATCAACGTGTAGCTCCTTCTCAAACCAAGTATTGTGGTTGGTTGATAAGTTCATCACCATCTACTTTTACAGCTTTATAAACCAGAAATGTCTTGGATTCAAATTTTAGGCTCTACAGAATCTACTTCAGGAAAAATTGCAGGTCTGATTTAACAATAGTAAATTTGCACTTTTAGGCGCCTTTAAAATAGTAAAAACATTTCATGGTTCCAAACAAAAACATTATCAAACAAAATATTACATATTAAGATTGAAAAAAATTTTAATGTGAGAGATATCACTAACATTATTGTGAAGATGTGTCTGCTAACACAATAGTGAAAGACATGGTATTCAGTTTCTTATTAATTCTAAATTTAGCAATCCATTTTGATATCATTATGGGAACATGCTGAATGTTTTGGAGGAGGTATTTTGCAAGCTAAATTGTCAATTACTAGTAGCAAGTGCATTTTAAAAAAATACCAATAGCAGAGGAGATGGGTCCTTCTCACATGACCTAGCTAGCTCCATCACGGGCACAACTCTCCCCACCACTGAGTACATCTTCAAGAGGCGGAGCCTCAAGAGGGCAGCATCCATCACAAAAGACCCTCACCATCCTGGAAATGCCCTCTTCTCATTACTACCATCGGGGAGGTGGTACAGGAGCCTGAAGACCCACGCTCAACGACTTAGGAACAGCTTCTCCCTCCACCACCCCCACCCCATCAGATTTCTGAACAGTCCATGAACACTACTTCGTTATTCCTTTCTCCCCCCCCCCACACTATCTTGTAATTTATGGTAACTTCATGTCTTTGCACTATACTGCTGCCACAAAACAACAAATTTCACGACACATAGGTCAGTGTTTCTGATTCTGATTATACTCTTCACTACTTTGAAGCTCTGGTTTCACTCACTGAAAGCCTGGTTCTCATTTGGTATCCATAGTCAGTTTTCTATGACAATTATGCACTTCCTTATCCTACAGCTGATTCATTTTAAATAGTATAAAAAATGCAGCTTTAATTCTCGAGTACTAAGCAGAATTCTATAGTTTTCAATAAGATCTGTAGTGTCTATGGACTTAATTTTACAAGCTGCAATTAACTTTAATAATGCATTTGATTCGAGATTTTAAATTTTTAACTTGCATTGAATAACTTGATTCACTGCGGAACCAACACATTTAGTAGTATTCAATAATTTTCTGCTATAAACAAACATGTATCCAAACAAAAAAGAGACATTAATTCTTCTTATTCTCACCTATTCAACATATGCAATAAATCTGGGTACAATTCAAAAATCGAATAACAGTAGGAAACAAAACAGGTTTATGTAACAGAAACTACAATGGCATAGGTCATTAGAGCTGCTGCCTCACAGCTCCAATGACCCACAGGCAATTCTGGCCTCCAGTGTTGTCAGTGTGGAGTTTGCACATTCTTCCTGTGACATAAGGGTTTCTCTGAGTGCTCTGGTTTCCTCCAACATTACAAAAGACATGTGGATTGGTAAATTAATTGGGCACTGTAAATTGTCCTTCATAGGTGGGTGAGTGGCAGAATCCACAGGAGAAATTGATGGAAATGTCTATGATGACATTGTAGCGGTTGCTACCGCGGAATAAAACAAGACTCACTCGGAGAATTGCCAAACAGAACTGGTTTATTTTCCCGCCTTGCGCGGGCCCTTTAAGGGAGAAAACTCCCGCCCAAAAAACCGGCAATGACGTAAGTCCTACGTCATCAGGACTTTCCCGCGCGCGGGTTCTCCCCGTCACTCGGAAAGACGAGGCCCGCCGCCATCTTGGGCCTCGTCGCTCCGACACCGCGCGACCCGAATGCCGAGCCAGTTCGCCCGACTAGACGGTGAGTCGCCACACAACCCCCCCTAGAACCGGCGAGACAGTCCCCAAGGTCCGTGGGCTGTGCCAGCTGCCGCTTAGGGGGGCGGCCTCTGCGTCGCGGCGTGGCAACCTCGACAGGCTGTTGCAGATCCAAATGGGCCGGTTTGAGGCGGTCCGCCGTGAAAACCTGTTCCCTGCCTCCAATGTCCAAAATAAAAGTGGATCCGTTATTCCGTATGACTCAGAACGGTCCCTCATATGGTCGTTGCAATGGTGCCCGAGGTGTGCCCCTGCGAGCGAAAACAAACTTACAGTCCCGTAGTTCCTTGGGCTGGCAGGATGAGGCTTGACCGTGCCATGAGGTGGGAATCGGGGCCAAGGCGACAAGCTTCTCACGCAGTCTTTGTAGGACTGCTGGGGGTTGTTCCCCTTGGTCCCGAAGGGCAGGTATAAAATCCCCGGGGACAACTAGTGGCGCCCCGTATACAAGCTCAGCTGACGAAGTGCGGAGGTCTTCTTTGGGGGCAGTGCGTATGCCGAGCAGGACCCAAGGCAGCTCGTCAACCCAGTTAGGACCCTTCAGGCGGGCCATCAAGGCCGATTTTAGATGGCGGTGAAAACATTCCACCAACCCGTTTGATTGAGGATGGTAGGCCGTGGTGGTGTGCAGCTGCGTCCCTAGCAGGTTCGCTAATGCAGCCCAGAGACTGGAAGTGAATTGGGTGCCTCTGGCCACCTCGTGAACCGGTCCACGATAGTAAGGAGGTACCGGGCTCCTCTTGAAACCGGTAGAGGGCCCACGAGGTCGACGTGTATGTGGTCGAACCTCCTACGGGTAGGCTCGAACTGCTGTGGTGGGACCTTGGTGTGTCGCTGGATTTTTGACGTCTGGCAGTGCGGACAAGTCCTGGCCCACTCACTGACCTGTTTGCGCAGGCCATGCCAGACAAACTTGCTGGCGACCAGTCGGACAGTAGATCTGATGGACGGGTGCGCCAACCCATGTACCGAGTCAAAAACGCGTCTCCGCCAGGCTGCAGGGACTATAGGGCGGGGCTGACCAGTCGCAACGTCGCAAAGTAGGGTCCGCTGACCTGGACCAACCAAGAAATCTCGGAGCTGTAGACCCGAGACTGCGGTTCTGTAGCTGGGCAGTTCGTCGTCGGCTTGCTGTGCGTCAGCCAGGGCCGTGTAGTCGACACCCAAGGATAGGTTGTGGATGGTTGGTCTGGAAAGAGCATCAGCAACAACATTATCCTTTCCGGAGACATGTTGGATGTCAGTTGTGAACTCGGAAATGTAGGATAATTGTCTCTGCTGACGAGCTGACCAGGGATCGAAGACTTTGGAGAAGGCAAAGGACAGAGGCTTATGATCGGTGAAAGCGGTGAAAGGCCTGCCTTCTAGAAAGTATCGGAAATGCCGGACCGCCAGATACAGCGCTGGAAGTTCCCGATCAAAAGCGCTGTACTTCAGTTCGGGCAGTCTAAGGTGTTTGCTGAAAAATGTCAAGGGTTGCCAGCGGCCTTCGAGTAGCTGTTCCAGTACCCCACCCACCGCGGTGTTGGACGCGTCCACCGTGAGGGCAGTCGGGACGTCAGTCCTGGGGTGTACCAGCATCGTGGCGTCTGCCAGGGCGTCTTTGGCCTTAACGAAAGCAGCCGCAGCCTCGTCAGTCCAGATGATGTCCTTGCCCTTACCAGCCAGCAGCGAGAACAGAGGGCGCATGATACGGGCTGCTGCAGGGATGAAACGATGGTAAAAGTTGACCATCCCAAGGAATTCCTGTAGGCCTTTGACTGTGTCGGGGCGGGCAAAATGGTGGATAGCATCCACCTTGGCGGGTAGGGGTGTTGCCCCGTCGCTGGTGATTTTGTGGCCGAGGAAATCGATAGAGTCAAGTCCGAATTGGCACTTGGACGGGTTGATCGTGAGGCCGAAATCGCGGAGGCGGGAATACAGCTGGCGGAGGTGGGAAAGGTGTTCCTGGCGGTTACGGCTGGCGATCATGGCTGGCGATCAGTATGTCGTCCAAGCAAATGAACACGAAATCCAGGTCTCGGCCTACCGCGTCCATCAGCCGCTGGAAGGTCTGCACGGCGTTCTTAAGGCCGAACGGCATCCGAAGGAATTCGAACAGGCCGAATGGGGTGATAATCGCAGTTTTGGGGACGTCATCCGGATGGACCGGGATTTGGTGGTATCCCCTAACGAGGTCCACTTTGGAAAAGATGCGGGCCCCGTGTAAGTTCGCTGCGAAGTCCTGGATGTGAGGGATGGGATAGCGGTCCGGGGTGGTGGCGTCATTCAGCCTGCGGTAGTCGCCGCAGGGCCTCCACCCTCCGGTGGCTTTGGGGACCATGTGCAGGGGGGAGGCCCAGGGGCTGTCTGACCTGCGAACAATCCCCAGCTCCTCCATGTGACGGAACTCTTCCTTTGCCAGGCGGAGCTTGTCTGGAGGTAATCGCCGTGCTCGGGCATGAAGGGGTGGCCCTGTGGTAATGATGTGGTGTCGTACCCCATGTGTGGGCCTAGAATTTGTAAACGAAGGTGCCAAAATCGATGGGAATTCGGCTAGGAGCTTGGCGAAATCGTCGCCAGAAAGGGAAATGGAGTCCAGGCGCGGGGCTGGTGGGCTGATTTCTCCCAGGGGATAGGTCCGGAGAGTGCTAGAGTGAACTAACCGCTTCCTTCGCAGGTCGACTAACAGGTTGTGGGCCCGAAGGAAATCGGCTCCTAGGAGTGGTCGGGCGACGGTGGCAAGGGTAAAGGTCCAGGTAAAACGGCTGCCGCCAAAGTGTAATTGAAGCGTACGGGTGCCGAAAGACCGTATCGTTGTACTGTTGGCGGCATTGAGTAGAGGACCTGGTGGCCTGTCACGAGTGTCGCGGCCTGTCGGGGGCAAAATACTGACCTCCGCTCCAGTATCAACGAGGAAACGCCGTCCAGATTTCTTGTCCTGAACGAAGAGGAGGCTCTGTCGGCGGCCAGCCGCCGTAGCCATCAGCAGCGGCTGGCCCTGGCGTTTCCCTGAGACTTGCAGGGTGGGCGGCATCGACGGGCCTCCGCACCCCACCTCTGATGGTAGAAGCACAGCTGGTCACCCGTGTCGTCGTCTGTGTTCCTGACGCGTGGCTACTCGGTTGCTGGGGCCGGGCAAGGCGGGCGTTGGGCTCGCGGCCTGGTGATTTGACTGACGGATGAACCGCTCTCGCGCTTGGCCCTCCACAGGACATCTGCCCGGGCGGCCACCTCACGGGGGTTGCTGAAGTCGGCGTCAGCTAACAACAAGTGGATGTCATCGGGGAGCTGTTCGAGGAAGGCCTGTTCGAACATCAGGCATGGCTTGTGTCCCTCGGCCAATGCCAGCATCTCATTCATTAGGGCGGATGGGGATCTGTCCCCCAGGCCATCCAGATGAAGCAGGCGGGCGGCGCGCTCATGACGGGAGAGGCCGAAGGTCCGGATCAAAAGGTCTTTGAAAGCCGGGTACTTATCTTCCTCCGGAGGCGACTGGATGAAGTCTCCAACCTGGGCGGCTGTCTCCTGGTCCAGAGAGCTAACCACATGGTAGTACTTCGTGGAGTTGGAGGTGATCTGCCGAAGGTGGAATTGCGCTTCGGCCTGGTCAAACCAGACGCAGGGCCGAAGTGTCCAAAAGGTGGGCAGCTTGAGGGCCACTGCGTTGGCTGCTGCGCTGTCGTCCATTTCGCGGGTCCAAAAGCCGTTTGGACCGTCAGGGTCACCAATGTAGCGGTTGCTACCGCGGAATAAAACAAGACTCACTCGGAGGATTGCCAAACAGAACTGGTTTACTTTCCCGCCTTGCGCGGGCCCTTTAAGGGAGAAAACTCCCGCCCAAAAAACCGGCAATGACGTAAGTCCTACGTCATCAGGACTTTCCCGCGCACGGGTTCTCCCCGTCGCTCGGAAAGACGAGGCCCGCCGCCATCTTGGGCCTCGTCGCTCCGACACCGCGCGACCCGACTGCCGAGCCGGTTCGCCCGACTAGACGGTGAATCGCCACAACATGATATTTTCATAAGTATTCACCCCTCTTACTCTCCTTTCCTCCTTTCCTTAAGACATTGAACACCTGTCAGAGTCATACAGCATGGAATGAAGCCCTTCAGCCCACTTAGTCCATGTTGACCTCTTACACAAATTTGCACAAGTTCCATTTTATTATCCCCACATTCTCATCAACTCTTCCCAGATTCTATCATGCACCTATACATTATGGGCAATTTACAGTGGCCAATTAGCCTACCAACAAGCAAGTCTTTGAAATGCAGGAGGAAACTGGAGCACCCGCAGAAACCCACGCAGCCACATGGAGAACGTGCAAACTCCACAGAGTACTGGAGGTCAGCATCGAACCCAGGTTGCTGGAGCTGTGCAGCAGCAGACCTACTGGCTGCACAAATGCCAACCAAATATTATACCGGAACACAGGCCTCTAGACTCCAATCATACATCACTTCAACCAAATGACCATGTGTGAAGTTTAAGGAGTCTTGGCAGATATCTGATAACAAATGTTATAGCCAAGTCTGCCCAGACATATATTCTTCAAACAAAGCATAAATGATCAGAGAATGAATGCTAACCTAACTTGACCACACTTGAAACCTTCTCCTTTCCCAAATGTGAACATGCAACTTACCTCAAACCAAAGACCTTCTCCTCCTGAATGACTCAAACACAGCTGATGTGGAGCAAGAATCTGAACAACATTTAATTGTACAGAAATACAGGGGTGTTTTAGCCGAATAATCATCCTTTAATGGAGGAACAAGAATAAAGCAGCTGCTTATTGGCAACAACATGGTAGAGTTTAGTCCGCATCCATCTTCATCTTCACATGGGAGGTGGTACAGAGAGCATGATACACCAAAGTTTAGGAAGAATGCAAGTGAAAAGCCTGGCAAGTAAATAGACGATTGAAGTTCAAAATAATAAAGTGGTAACTGTTACTTCAGCTGCAGAGGCATCATCAGACCACGAAATACGTGAGATGTAGCAGTTTTGTTGATAGTCCAGATGTAAAGATTTAAGCTCAAACAGTTAGAAAAACTGCAGCCACTGGCAAAACTTGGAATTCCAAACCAACATAAGACCAATTATATTTAGTGTTTCCATCATCAGTCTGGAAAGGCCATAGGGAAACCACTATCAGAGTGATTGGAAGCCACTCCTCCTCAAAGGTGAATCTGTTTGTAGAAACACCTACAAATATTAGCAGCTTATTCAATCTGTGCATCTGACCTCAACTCCAGGACTTGGTCAAGGAACCACCATCATTAACCTGGGGGCAAGATTCACTCTGTTGTGCTTCCAACAGCAAACCAGACCCAAAGTTCAGCCTTTTGGAATATTAAAGGAAAGAATAAAGCCATTTCATCAAATCAGATCTGCAATAGTGCTTTTATTACTTGAGCTACCTAGTCTAATATCACAGTAATTCTTCCTTACAATAATCTATAAAAACATGTTTTTCATTCCCTTTTAAAGGATTTACCAACTTATTTTCAACATACCAATGCAACTGACAACAAAATGAAACAAATCTACAAAAAAATGAAGACTTTGGTAATTACTAATTGTTATTTTATAAAATACATTTCCATCCTATACTGCACCTAAAACCACAGTGCAGCATAACCTACATTTAGGATTGAATAAATTATACTCCACACAGCATTAACCTACATTTCTATTTGCATCACTGTCCTAATTCTCCTGGTTCAAACAACATTTCCCATCTGTCCAACACACTGTACACCAAATATACAAAGCAGATGGAACCCTGCATGAATTTTGCTAAACTAAAGAATGTCGGGGCGAGGTCTGGCAATGGCCCAAATAACCAACTGATCATGGGGTTTCACAATTACGAACAGCATTTTTGCCTACTTATAACCTTCACTGGGATACAATTTGTCAGATGCGACTTGTATCTCATCATTCTTCACATGCTAAATGCTTTCTTTGCCAGCCTTTAAAACCTCCGATTTATCAAGCACTATACAATCTCCATGTGAAGGCTGACAGGGAGCTCCACCATGCCCATTTGTCACAACAGAGATTCAAGATAGTCTTATAATACTCCACCCGGCAAATCTTTTTAAGCTTTTGTTTCAGACCACATTCTCCATATCTCCGCATTGGGACAGCTTCTTTATCCTTGATCCACCATTAGAAGCTGATGTTCAACAGCTTTCCATGGCTATCTTCACATAACATTCCAACAGTTCACTGGATAGAGATTATCAGCAGGTATTACCAGCCTAATTGAAGATAAAAATCCTGCTGAGATTCAATAACCAGTAGCACTCTGGGTGGCAGTGGAACTATAAGGGAATCATCTGTACAAAGACCCTTCAACCCATAACAATAAGACTGATTCTCTTCCCACAGATGCAGCTTGACCTACTGAGTATTTCCAGCAGTTTGTTTTTATTTTAGATTTTCAGTATATGCAGCTTTTTTCTCCCCCCATTTTCAAACATAAAATCAGGTCTATGCCAGCTCATACTAGCTACGAGTTCCAGGTGGCCCAACTTTGGGAACTTTGTTGTTGGCAAGGCAGCATTTATTGGCCATTCCTAATTATCCTCAACAAGGTGGTGGTAAACCACCATACAAACCACTGCAGACCCTGGTGAAGATGGTCCCATGGTGCTATCAGAAAGGAAGTTTGAGGATTTAAACCCAGAGATGATAAAGCTGTCCTAAGTTCAGGGAAGGCTAATTTCGATGGCATCGGCCAGGGACTCTCAAAAGTTGATTGGGAGAGAATGTCTGCAGGTAAAGGCATGTCTGGCAAGTGGGAGGTTTTTAAAAGCAAATTATCAAGAGTTCAGGGCCAGCATTTTCCCGCTAGAGTGAAGGGCGACACTGGCAAGATTAGGGGAACCTTAGGTTGATGAGGGATTTGAGGGTTTGGTCAGGAAAAAGGAGACATGTCAGGTAAAGGCATTATTACTTAACATACATAAGCAAAGCACTGCAAATGTTGGAAATATGAAATACAAATAGAAACTGCTGGAAATAGTGGATTTACTCAGTGGTATTACTCTGTGAAAGGAGAAAGTATTTCACATTTCAGATCAATGACAACAGCTAATAACTTCCAGCATTCTGTTTTTATTACAGATTCATTATTAATTCTTCTTAGTTCATAATCCTGGCAATACATTCCAAAAATTGTATTTACTTGCTTTACAGCTTGTGAGCATTGAACAGTTTCAATTATCTATTCTATTGAATCCTTCAACCCTCTTCTTGCCATTACTTCAGCACATTTAATTGGATGGACAAGCATGCATATTCTTAACATCATACAGACATGGATGAGCATCAATAACCTGTCGGATAATTTTTCTATCAATTATTAGCAGTTGGGTCCATCCCTCACTCCCCTGGTCATGTCCCAATCCACAGGTTTAAGATCACTCATTATATGTATTAATTATATATCACTACTGTAACTCTTCAACCTCCTGCTTATCAAGTATTTACCAGTGCCTTAAAAAATTTCACACTTTGGAATTCTTCCAAAACAGATGGAGGAAGCAAAAACTTCTGTCCTTCTAAGAGGGAAAATTTATCGGTCTTTAATGGAAGACCCCTAAATTTTAAACAGTGACCCCCAGTTCTGGCTTTTTCTTTCCTAGGAGAGGAAACATCTTCATCACATTCACCCCGTCCTGATTCCTTTGCACGTTTCAGTCAAGTTCACTTTCACTTCTCTCGACTCAAACTGGACAAAAGCCCAGCCTGTTCCATCTTTTCTCACAAGACAACCCACAAGTTCCAGATATTAATCTAGTAAACTTTCCCTGAACTGCTACCAATGCATTAACCACCTTAAATAAAGAGACCAATACTGTACATTGTAGTCCAGATGGTGTTTCACTGATATAACGAAGGCATAATCTTCCTACTTTTGTACTCAATTCCCCTGACTATAAATGATAGCATTGTTAAATTTCAAACAATATAAATAACTAGTTAATCTATTTTCAACAATGCTGATGGGGAAATATTGATAAGGATAACAGATTAATTGCCTGGTGTTCAAATAATGCAATATATCCACTTGAACGGATACAAATGACTTTCATTTAGCAATTCATCTGAAAGATACAGCTCTAAACATGCAAGATTCCTTGGTATTGAACTATGTGTACAAGTAGATTATATGCAGTCACAGTTAAATCTACATCCTTTCGACTCTGGCAACTGCTACCAGAGACCAACTCATAAAAAACTGTTGTGTATCTATTCCTCCTCCCACCCTGCTTCCTTTAAGGACCATTCCAATTTCTCCATCTCCACTGCATCTCTTCAGATGGGAGTCTCCATCCCAGTGCTTCTGAAATGCTTTTATTGTTCTTAACTCTGACTTCCCATAATTGACAGAGATCTCAAATGCATCTCCTCCATTTTCAACACTTCAGCTCTCAACCCCTTCTCCTCCAAACCACAGCAAGAATAGGATTCCCCTTGTCCTCACATTCCATTCCACCAGCCTTCACATTCAACCAGATAATTCGCCATAAAATTTCTGCCACCTTCAACGAGATTCTCTCACCAGACACATCTTCCCCTCCCCTTTCAGCATACAAAAGGGGCTTTTCCCTCAACTACCCCTAGTTCACTCTTTCATCGCCAACAATCACTGCCCTTTGCATGGAACTGCTTTTTTTTACTTCTCACAATCCAGGGTCCCAGACAGTACTTCCTAGTGAAGTGGGAATTTACTTGCACTGCATGGCATGGTTTCCTCTATATTGACAAAACTGAATGCAAATCGGCTGAGCACTTTGTAGAACACCTAGATTAAGTCTGCAAGGATAAGATTGAGTTTCCCTTTGCCTGTCACTTTAATTCTCCATTCCACTCCCAGTCTAACCTCTATCGTTGGCATCCAAGGTTCCAGCAAAGTTCAAAGCAGCCCTTAGGACTCTCTTGAATTCAATTTTAGATCGCCAGCCATTCCTGTTTGTGTCAGTTTCATTGCAAAGTTTTGTATCTGTAACATTAACTAGCTTCTTTCTTCTCCATACCTGAACTCCTCTCTACAACTTAAAACGCACTTGTTTTCTCACTTTTTCAGTTCTGAAGATTATCAGACTGAAATATTTAGGAGATTTAAAACAATGTTAGATATAGCCTGACCAGCTAAATATATCCAACATTTTTTTTATTTCAGACTTCCAGCATTAGTGGTTTTTGGTTTTCAATAATTCAAATCAGTTTATCACATGGGATCAAGAGCATTGCTCAAAATCCTCAACTATTTCAACTGGACTTTGTCTACCAGTACTGCACTTTCTCTGTAACTGCAACACTATAATCCTACATTGTTTTCTTTTTACTACCTCAATGTAATTATGTAAGGCATGACCTGTCTGGATGGCATGCAAAACAAAAGCTTTTCAGTTATCTCAGTACATGTGACAATAATAAACCATAACAACAAATTTATGCATCAAATTTGTAATCCCTAAAGAAAATCAAACAAACCGCTAAGGCATAACCTGCCCCTACTAATTCCATTCCACCATCAGCAACAAATGCAATGCATTATATTCTCTTGCGCTTTCCAACTTAATCAGGCATTGTCCTTCTATTTGATAGTTTATATTATTCCTTCAAACAATTAATGTATTTATCCAATAATAGAGGTATGTAATTTACAGGTTAATCTCTGACCTATTTAGAAGTCACATTTCCTAGCTTCCAATCCATTGAAATATTCAAACGTGTGAAGATCAGTGAAGTGAGGAAACTCTTAATCTTTGAAACCAATATCCAGCAGTGAAGATAGAAACTAATAACCAGTGGTCTTGTTTACCTTTGATATCTCTAGTATGCCTTTTGTGATATGGTTTCCAGACTGCCCTATTCTATGCTGTACTCTTTCAACTTTGGAACCTCTGCCTCCTTTCTCAGCAATCACATGGGATTGATGTAGTTATTCCAGCTCTTCCAGTCATCTCCAACTGTCACTTGTCCCCTCTCCCCTATTCCTTTGCCTTCCACTGTAGTCTTCAATGCCCTGTACTTTGAACATTTGCAACTAATTCCCCACCTCCTCCGTTGGTGCTTGCAATTTCTTCATATTGCTCTGCTTGATTGTGCAGTTCTTTCTATCCTACACTTTTTAATGATAATTTGTACTCAATGTCTTAATTTACTACTTCAGTTTGACCAAATGTTTGCTCTTTGAGCAAGGTCTCAACTTGCAATTTTAAAATTACTTTATACCTTATCAGCATTGTCCTCAAAAAGACTCAAATAAAGAAAAAATCTAACAGAGCCACATAAAATATAGAAAATGATGGAATCAAGGAAACCTATCAAAAATCAAGTGCAATATGCAAGGAACAAATTTTGGAGCTCGTTTTGCACATCTGTTTTATAATTCTAATTGAAAGGTTACTCCAGAAATACTAACCTCTCTCTTTCAGATGTTCATTAGCATGCTGACCATTTCCTGTTATTGTCTGACACACACAAGGACAATAACTTTTTCTTGTGGCACTATTACAATCATGCAAAGGCTTAGGGAATGTGTTTATTATACAATGTATCATATAACTTTGAAATAAAAAAAAGCATTTTTTATATCGTCAGGGCATCCCAATGAACCATTTTGGAACATAATCACTGGAAGCTAACTTGAGCACAAAGTCCCACCAACAGTAATGAGCTTTATGACCAATTATTCTATTTGGTACTGTTTGTTGAATGATTAAATGTTAGCCTGGACATTGGGAGAGCCTCCTTTAACAGCTATCATGGGTTCATGAAATCTTAAAGTCTCATTCAAGAGACATTACTCATGACAGGTGACCACTCCTGAAATGTGCTCAATTCTCGGGAGTGGGACTTCAACTCATGACCTTCTAACTCAGACAGCAAATTTCCATTGAACCAAGGACAATACCAAATAAATTTATAAAAATATTGCTATAATCTTGTGAGATGTTGCCTGTGTATAGTACATGGATCAATATATCACAGTTTAAACAGCACTATTGATGACCGGGACTAATAGGGCTAATGAGGTCAAATGGCAAGACACAATGTAAATAATAGCCTTCTTAATATCAAGTACAATTTGTACATCCTGCATAAAGTAATTAATTGATTTAATTCAGACCACAAAAGTCAAGCTATAAACTCAGAAGGATTCAAATGATAAAGCATGAACAAAACTTAAAATATTGTCCTAAAATCATCCAAACCCAGAAAGCATGAAAAACACCAAAAACAATTACTCCCAGAAGCTAATGTAGACTGAGTTTTGGGGATAGATTTTTTTTCCACGTATATTCCTCGGCAATTTAAACTATTTTACTGCACAATATCAAGTGTTCACAACTATTACATCTCAAAGGAATGCAGTACGTTACTGAGATATCCTTTCAGCAAAAATTAAGATAAAATTGCAACCACAGGCAGCTATTGTGTTAATGTTGTCACATGACAAACAGGAGGATACAACAAGGGTAGTAATTCCATGTTAATTCTGCAAAGTTAACATTTGTAAAATGATGTTATCACAAAAAAAATGGTGATTCTGTTTTACTGCAAGCAAAACAGTAAAAGACTGGTGTCATTAATGCTTTTAAACAGGTAAATGAATTTTTCGAAGTTTTTGGTGAACAGAAGATTGTGCTCCTGAAAAGTGCACGTTTGCAACTTTCCATATCTAAGATCTCTAATTTGATGGCTCATTATTCAGAAACTACAGTGGGCTTTTTCTGTCTGAACTATAAGAATTAATTTATGTGTTTGTGGCTACACTTTTCAATATGACCAAACAAAATATTAACCTGGTCAATGATATACTTTACAACAATTCAGGGGGACACAAATAGTGTCAGAGAATTTCTGAATGGTCACGTAACTTAACAGTATATTCCTTCATTCCCCCTCCCCCCTGGTTAGATGCAAACATCACAGTCGCATTACCATTCTTCTAAACCACAGGATTTCCTTAGGTTATGTCACTTACCACATTCCCCAATTGAATGAATCTGCAATATCCTCTATGACACAAAGAGGAAGTACTGAGAAACCCACGATTAAGACAACAGGAACCACATGGAGAAACGAAGCTGCAATAATGATTAAGCTAGTTTTAGTGTTTCCACTTCCTGCACCCACAAATAGAACTAACGTCTGTTAAATATTCTCATTTTTCAGTATCAATAAAGTTATGTAATATAACAAAAAGTGTATTTATCCTCTAGAGTTGAGAATATATTGAATGGATACACAGCTCAAAAGATCTATATCTGCTTTAAAGGACGAAGGATTAGAAGAAAAAGCAAAGGCTGAGATAAGAAAATGTTGCACAAAATATATAGAAATGTCAAAGAAAGCAACGGCTTGAGAATAAAATAGGACAAATCATCCAAAACAGGTTGCGGTTTTGGTCCATTTTCCTTTTGAAAGGCACAGAGTAAAATTAGAATCCTCTATAAAAAGTTTTACAGCAGTGGAATATAAATCATTAGAAGAACACATTTGTTAAGTTTTTTTAATTCAAGGTTATAAAAGTTCAGATCTCTTTCAACTTAAAAATAACCAAGTCTATATTGCCAACTTATGGCATTACAAACATTGAACTTGCCCTTCACAGTATGGGTAATGGGAGTAAGAAATGAGGATGGTTAATTTTAAGCAGTGTTCCAGTTAGGATCAGGGAAATAAGAATCAGCCAGTACTATAACAGAGCTGCAAAGCTGCCAACATATTTACTTTCATGTTGTTTTATCTTCTAAAGGCCACATTCAATAATCAAGACCAAATATAGTTTATGGATCTCTGCCCTTACAAGATTTCTTGGTAGCACATTTAATACTAATTGAACAGGAGATTTAACCAAACTGTTCAATGAATTTAAACAATACAAAGTATAAAGTTATTTTACTCTTGCTTAGGGTTTTTAATAACCCATCAGGTATAATTGTTTCACTCTCAGCATCTCTTCGATTAATGAGGTGATCCTTGTTAAAATACAACAGAAGTGGGAAGCGAGATAGGATAGGTAAATACAAGTAACTTCAAAGGGAACTCAAAAGATTAAATAGAAAAACTATTAGAAATAGTTAGAAAATCAAAAAACAATTTCTGGTTTCTAATTTACATTTTCTAAATACTAATCCATGTTAAAAGGTGAATACAGTTTTTGATAAAGCAATGTCCTCATCTGTTTAATCCTTTTCAAAATCCTAGAACCATTATGTATAATTCATAGCAAAATCAACTGCTCCATAATTTGTGACTACAACATGCAGCAGATATTGAAAATACATTTCCCAATGCACAATTAGCTCAACTGCAGAGCTGCAGGTGACCTTGCAAAGGTAAATATCGAGTAGGTTCTGCCCTACTCCAACAAAATTGCTCTGCAAGAACCAAATGTTGAACATTTAAAATATTCTCTAAGATAGAAAATTGTTTCAAGACAATTAATTTTTCTAAAAATGAATTTGATCATCAGTGTGGGTCGCGAGGCAGGCACAATAAGCAAAGGCAAACTTGCAGACCTTGCCAAGTCTTCCATACAAGCATCTGTGGACTGGTTTACAAATTGGAAGAGCAAATTAGTTACAGACAACTGCCAGACTCTTCCATCACAATCCTTGAATACCTCCTGTTCCACTGGCAGAGTGGTATAAAAGCAGGAAGGAATTGGAAAGCCCTTGGAATCCTCAACATTGATTCCAGATCTCTCAAACCACCTCCCCCCCCCCCCCCCCCCAAGGTGACTTGTTTGAGGTGTACAAGATGATAAGAGGCATAGATCGAGTGGATAGTCAGAAACTTTTTCTCAGGGAGACAATGGCTAACACAAGGGGACATAATTTTAAGGTGATTGGAGGAAGGTATAAAGGGGATGTCAGGGGTAAGCTTTTTTTTTTACACAGAGAGTGGTGGGTGCGTGAAGCGCACTGCCAGCAGAGGTTGTGGGGACAGATACATTAGGGACATTTAAGAGACTCTTAGATAGACACATGAATGATAGAAAAATAGGGGGCTATGTGGGAGGGAAGAGTTAGATAGATCTTAGAGCCGGAAAAAAATGTCAGCACAACATTGTAGGCCGAAGGGCCTGTACTGTGCTGTAGTTTTTGATGTTCTATGTTCTCCCCCACCCCAACCAAAAGTCTCACGGAAGCAGCTCAAGACATGGGCAAGGAAACTTCCTTCTGATAATTTTCCTCCCAGAGCTGACAAATCAATTCTCCTCCATGTTAAACAACATTTGGAAGAAAAGTAGAAAAAAGGCAAGGACACAGAATGTACTCTAGGTGTGGGGCTTCAACAATCATCAGCAAGAGTAGCTTGGCAGCATGTGTACTGACAAAACCTGCCAAGTCTTCAAGGACACAGATGCCAGACTGGGTCTGTGGCAGTAAGTCAGAGCACCCTATTATTACTCTCAAGCCAGGGGATCAAACCTGGTTCAAAGAGGAGTCCAGAAGGGCAAGCTGGGAGTAGTTCCAGGCACACCTAGAAATGAGGTACCAGCACAGTAAAGCTGCAATACTGGATTGCATACATGCTAAATAGCAAAAATCATACAGCAGGCAGAAATAAACAATCTCACAACCAATGGCCCAGATCAAAGGTATGAATGATGACAATTAAACAACTAACAGGAGGCAATGGCCCCAAGAACACTTCCATCCTTAATATGAATACTAAAGACAAGGTTGAAGCATTTTTAACCACGTTTAAGAGTGCCAAGTAGATAATTGGCTTCCACCCGTGATCCCCACCTTCAAAAAAGCAAGCCTTCAGCCAATTCAATTCACTCCACACGATATCAAGAAATGGCTAAGAGCACTGGATATAGCAAAGGCTATGGGACCGGAAAACATTCCAGCTGTAATACTGAAGAACTGCACTCCAGCTCCAGCCCGTGCCTTAAGCCAAGCTGCTGCACTACAATTACAGCCTATCAACCACCCTAAACATTCATTCCCTCCATCAGCAGCACAGGGTGGCTATTGTTTGTACCATCTACAATAACCTGCAGCAGTTCACCCAGGCTACTCTGACAGCACCTCCCAAACCTTGACCTCTACCACCAAGAAGAACAAGGGCAGCAAGCATATAGAAACACTACCAGCTGCAGATTCCTGACTTGGAAATGTACTACTGCTCCTTCATCATCACTGGGTCTAACCCTGGAATTCCTGCCCAATACCACTGTGGGGATAGCTACATCAGAAGGACTGCAGCTGTTTTCGGGGGCAGCTCACCACAGCCTCCTTAAGGGCAGTTAGGAATGGAAAATAAATGCAGGGCTTGCCAGTGATGCAGAGACCCTGAAATATAACAAATAATATTATATACCAGTTGTCACAGCTTCAGAACAGCCCAAAACACTACAGTATACTGAAGTGTAGTCATTGGTCTAATGCAAGAAATGCTGGAGCTAAATTGTGCGCAGCAAATAATATGATAGTGACCTGGTGTTCTGTATTTATTTTACTGAGAGAGAAATATTGGCCAGGCCAAGCCAGGATAAAATCTCCTGTTTTTCAAAATAGCACCTTGGAATCTTTACAGCCATCAGAAAGATTAGACAGGTCTTCAGTTTCATGACTCATGCTGCTTTTAATTGTAATTTATTCAACCTGCATAATTGCAAGAATGATTTGTGCCAATATTTGAATTATAAACCTTTTCATTCCTGCTGCAACCCAGAAAACATATCTTTATGACACTGTACTAGCACAGTGTGAACTAAGGTTACACAAGCAATCCAAGAAATCTGAAAGTAATGACTTTGAGGGTTGGGGGAGGAAGGAAAGTAATGAATAGTGTTCATGTTATTATTCATTTTCAATCTTATATCGTTCTTAAAATCTGTAGGTCTCAAGTAGTCTTTGGGGACATTTTATTCAAATTAAATGTTTACCCAAGGAAATACCTACCTCACATTTGTTTTTTTTTAAACCATAAGTAGTAGCAGCATTCTAGATATATGATCATCAATTACTTACATAGTGGTTCTTATAAAAACTTCCTCTGTGAAGCTAAGCCATCAATTCAAGCCTTGCACAAATTCATGCATAGCCATCGCTAATGGAAAAACCTTTGGGCAAACAGTTGATGCATTTGGGAAGTCCATATTAACTGACTCAATGTGACAAGACTTTTTTTTTACTCAAGTACCAGTTATAGTAAAGTATCTGAAAATATTCTATCCTGTTACAGTGTCAGGCAGGAGAAATTGGTGAAGGACACTACAGCTGCTTAAATATCAAACACTGTTGTAGAATTTTGTACTGTTAATATAAGAATATCAGAATTATACACATTAATCAATGCTTTTCAGTACTCCATATCACATCACACTTGTCAAATTATTCATTTAAGTGTTTGATCGTACAGCAAGTTAAAGCATAAATCACTCATTTCCCCACAGCATTCCCCCCACCCACCCAATTCCACATCCCCCAATGAACTCAGGTACTCAGCAGAAACATATTCACTGTTCAGACTAAAGGCAGTGAAGAGAATGAATGACAAAACATTACGTACAAAGTAGAACACAGTAAAACAGAATCGTAAAACACAGAAGGCAACAATTTGGCCCATCATATCTATGCCACTTCTTTAAAACTATACAATTCTTAACAGTATTCTAGGTTTCTTGTCTTCTTTTGTCCCCGTCCTACAGTTTACTCATCCATACTTTGTCCCTCTCCTTGTCCACTCACAGACCCCAACACTCCAAAACCTCAGACCATTACAGAAAAGCTTTTAAAAAAAAAGTACTCTTGTTGTAAGGAAGAGTACTGATTTGCCCAGTGATCCACCATTACAAAAATTTCCCAGGAATACGTAACTTAAGGTTTGTGTTTAGATAGTTTACTTTCCATTTTTCTTAAAAAAAGACTTAAGAATTTCTCTCATCATTGTCAAGCAAGTGTATAAGGCCGAATCAGACTGCTCACAATCCTGGTATCAGGTTTTATTCCATATAAGCTTCTGATAACCCAGGTGTGCCATCAGCAAGACCATCTTTTTCCACTTCTGCAACGTTGCCCAATACCTCAAGTTGTCCAGCTACCCATGTTATCTTCTGCGGCTCTAACCCTCGCCCAAATCTTATTAACACCATAAGTAACTATTAAAAATCCATTCGCGATCAGTCCCTTAGTCTCAGTAAACGACATCATTTAAAATATGCTGCCCAAGGCTTAATATGCAAACTTATCAGCCCTGTACTCTCCGGCCCCAATTCAGCTACCATATCTCAGTAATTTGTTCACCCTCCTCATCCCAAGACACGTTTATTCTTGAGAATAACCAGTTTTTAATCACTCCATCACTGGTGGCCATGCCTTCAGCTGCCAAGGACTTTAGCTCCGGGATTCCCTCTTTAAAACTCTCCAACTCCCTACTCATCTTTATTCCACGTAAATGTATATTTTACAATGTCCTCTGACCAAACATTTGGACTCCTATATTATAGGAGTTAACTTTTGTTCTGATAACGTTCCTGTGAATCACCTTGTAATGCTTTACCACACCAAAGGTACAGACAACAGCCACATTACAGCCATTCAGGTTATGAAAATTTGCCCTTACGCTATTCATGTCACTACCCAAAAGTTTGAGATATGAATTAAAATTCACTTTCAGGGAATTTAGGTGGGGAAAAAAGTAAATAAATCAACACCAAATTTTTTCTTCAATTCGTGTTTCTTTACATGTGCAGAGATGACACAGGTTCGCACTATGGAGTATCATGATATAAACTGTTTTATAGGAATGCAACTCCCCACCCTCTGTAATGCAGGGGTCGCCTGTACTTGGTAAATGAGATGCTTTTGTAAAGACAGGAGTGGCTGATTGAAATCGTTGAATATGATGTTCGGTCCTGAAAGGCTGTAATGTGATTGGTCAGAGGATCAGGTGCTGTTCTTAAGCACACACGGAAGTTCTCTGAAACCACGTATGCCAAAGACAGAGAGGTTGGAGTGGAAGTGATACAGAGAAAAAAAAAATGGCATATAATTGGAAGCTAAGTGTCACTCATATAACTAAAATGCTCCAAAAATTCCTGGTCGTTTCAAATTAAATTCACAATAATTCAACAACATTTCTCTGAAATATTATACAGCAATCACTGAGTTGATGATTTACATGCACAATTTGAATGGTCATCAATTAAATATTTACTAGCAGAAATGTCAAATTTGCAGACACAGTGACAAGGTCAATTTCCAGTTTCAGACAGAAATCCAGAGTACACTGCTCTCTCTGAACCATGATATTTAAGCATCCTTCACAGTCACAGGCAACAATCAATGTTCTCATTTACTGACGAAAATTTACAAACTGGAATAAAGTTCAAAAACATGAATTTATAAAAGGGTTAGACCGCCAAACAGAACTAAAAGCAAGCACAACTACAGGAGCTAAAATGAAGTTAAAAAATCGTTCCAGTAAAACATGTATGTTGAGAATTTTGAGTCAAAAATAAGGGCCTTAAGTTTTTACTAGTACCACTTCTTGGAAAACAGTACTACCGTCCCATTTACAATGGAAAGCTTGACAACAAAGTCAATGACTCAGATATTCCAGGAAAGTCCATAATCCCTAGAGATGCACAAAATATGCTCATGGTTACAGTGACACCCACAACAAAACTGAGAAGCTTCAAAATTCATCCTAAGTGATATTAAATACAATCCCCATGTGCAGTACTGTAAAATCTAATTATTTTATGAAGATGCTAAAACTTCAAGTTGTATGCTCTCTGTTCACAACACATTCACAAAACCTGTGTTTAAACAAATACAGAATACTTAAAATCAACATGTTTCCCTTTTTTGGATTTCAACTGTTATGGACTCAGTGAAAGTCCCTTTAAGATAGAGAGTGTGTGTGTATGTGTGTGGGGGGCGTGCTTACGTCAATAGAAGATAAAGGACGTAATGACGTTGTTGAAGAAGAAGAAGAAAGAGAGAGAGAGAAGGGAGAGAGACACCAGCCTGCTTGTTTTCTCTATCGATGGATGAGAAACAATAACTGTGTTTGCTACTGAAATCCATGTATGGAAGTTGGAAGTAATCTGGTGGAGTTCACTTTGTTGCTGACCTGTAGAAGGAAACAGGTATTTGTATGTGGACGACCACGGTTCGGATGCTTTTCGGGGTGAGGAAGTCACTACCGAGTAAACACTGAAGTGTCGTTTGGGTTCCATCGTGGAACATTTGGATTTCGTATGTACTCTCTCTATGTTTTTCTACATCTACATCTTATCTTCAGACAACGGTGGTTGTTGAAGAAGCCCTTGCTCATGTTTCACCTTATGGCTTGCGGAACTGAACTTTAAGAACCATTCAGGAACTGGGAGTTTTGGACTTTGTCACACACACACACGAAGAGTTTAGTTTTGGGGTTAATGTTCGAGGTTTAACATTCTTGAATTCTAACATACTAACATTTTTAACTTTTATTTTACGTATTATCATAAGTAGTGATTAATAAAATAGTTTTTAACACTGAATCATGCTCAGTGTGTTTCTTTTGTTGCTGGTTTGTGACACAACAAAGGCTGTCTTCTGAAGATATTGACCTGTCTTTAACATCTACAAATATGGTCTGACCTGCTGCTTCCAGAGGAGAGGAGGAGGAATTGATTTGCATAGGCCCTTTGGGGAGCGCAGCCCCATTAACACAAGTTTACCTGTAAATATGCCACAACTAAATCAACCCTCCGTTGGAGACCTCATAATCCAATATTTGCAACCCTGCACGAGAACATTGCTGATGATGACTGATCAGTCATGGTTTACTGATGGGGTAAACACTGTCATTGGGGTCCAGTTTGGATATGATAAGGTAGTCCTAAAGTGGAGATATAGTAAGCAGCTTTCGTGTGAGCAACTCTGATTAAGGTGCACTGTTATACCTGGCTAAATTCTAGCAGTATGTTAGATCACCAATCACTGCCTGCTAAGGATTTGAGCTCCTAATCCATTGGTCCAGGCATCTGTCTGAGACTGAACCAGACCTCATTGTCATATTCAACCTCTCAATAAACTTCAGACCATATTTGTGTGCCATCACATCAGACTCCCATTTCATTATCATCCTACTCCAGCCTGCTTCCTTATCCCTAAGGTAAATAACTACATTTAGGAACAGGCACACCACGTGCCCTGAGCAATGCTAAAAATATTTACAAAGGAATAAGGAAAGTGCAGCCAGAGAATGAGATCCTTTTTAATTCCACTGAAACAGATTTGCGTAATCCTCCGGTGAAATCTATGTGAATGTAAAATAAATATAATCCTCCCACCTACTTGGGAAGGCACCCATTTTTCGCATATGTGTTCACAAATAACAGTGCAACATTTGCAAACATTTACTCCGCTTTTCTGACATAACTCCCACCATTGAGATTGCAGATACTTTCTCTTCTGGATTCCCTGCTCAGCCCCTTCCTCTTAACCGTTTTTCCATCAGCAGAGAAAAAAAAAGAGGGCCCATCCTCTTCCAGCAATTCAATTTTTGAGTTTGTTGCTAGGATAGAGTGCACTGAAGCAATTCCCTCTTTCTTAAAAAGAGCAATGAGGATTAGAGGCACAGATGGGCCAAGCAGGGCAATGATGCATCAGAAATAGGCAGTACACCTACACAATAACTGATTCATTCTATCACACTAGCATGTGCTGTGCATTTACTGCTATTCCTTCCTTGGCAACCTCTATATTTTAGTTTTTTTTAAAAAAAGATGCAACAAAAATATCTTAAGATGTCGAGCACTTCTCGGATGAAGCCTAAAATCGGCAAACAAACTTTAATTTGGGAAGTTCTCCAAAAAAAATGCATGAACTCTGATTGGTCTGAGGCTTTACAGCTCATTATTACGCAATGCAAGTGGAATGACAAACTGACAACCCATCACTTAAGAGTTGTTCTTAGAAGCTCTGATCTATTGGTTCTAATATTAAAACAGTATATCAAAACATTTTGTTACAATTTAAAATTATGTGCTGCTAAGCTGCAAATCATAAATGTCAGCAAATCTGCCCGAAACAGAGCTCATTTCTCCTATACCTCTGTGGCTATAACTGCAGAGGCAAAATTAAATGCAGAAAATGAAAGAAAATGCTGGAAAAATATTGTCAGGTAGATATGATGAACGTCAAATGAAAATAAATTGAAAATTAAAAACTGAAAAATTGTAATCAATGTTTCAGTTGCAATATCTTCTGTTCCAAGGAGAACCATGTCTAATGATATGAAAAGTTAAATGTGTTTCTCTCCATGGATTCTGCCTGCACTGCTGAGTGTTTCCAGCACTGTACGTTTTTAATCCAGATACTAAATCCCCTTATCAGCAGAACCAAGCATTATCTACAAAATGCTGGAATAGTGAAAGGCAATCCTTCAACTGATCTATCGTGAAAATGTGACACTTTCATAGAATGATAGCCACATGCAAGGAGGCCATTTGGCCCTTCATGCCCAGACTGTCTTCTTGAACCAAAAATCCAGGTGGTTGCATTCTCATGTCCACTTCCTGTAATGCTCTATTTTCTTTTCTTTCAACTGCTAAACAAATTCCCTCTAGAAATGAATCAGCATCTTCCATTGTCTGGGCAGCATATTCCAGATCCCTTGCTCCCCAAGGGTGTTTTTCCTAATATCATCTTCAGTTCTTTTGCCAAACACCTTAAATCCATGCCTTCAGGTTCATGATCCTTCCACCAATGGGAACATTTTCTATTTCAACTATTCATTACATCTAGATGCTATCACATCTTCTCCACTTCAAGGAGAACAATCCCAAGATCAACAGTCCTTCATTGTAACACTAAATCCTCACCCACATAACCATTCCAGTAAATCATTCCCACATCCTTGCCTAAAATGATGGCCATATTACTCCAGCAGTGGCCAACTCAGCATTTAAAAACATAAGCCACTTACACAAAGTGATAGGCAGAACTTGGTCTGCTTGAGTGAGTAATGCTTATTCTAAAGAAATATTTATAGAGCATCATAAATACTTGCAATGTCCCAAATTACTCCACAATCTATGGATCACCTGAAATGCTTGTAGACCAATGTTACTGCCATTTTACATAAAGCAATTTTCTTCCAGAAGCAAATAGATGATTAAGTGGTTAATTTAGAGATGGAAGATTTGAATACAGACATTGAAGCTGGGAGATCGCCATGCATTTTGAAAAGTACAAGTTCTCTTATATTCACTTGAAGAGACAGAACAATCCAAAAGACTTCTCAACAATACAACTTACTTAGAAGTACATTAAACAACCAAAAATACTCCAACAAATGAAATTCTCACCACTGAGTCAAAAAGACATTCTTGTCCTTCTTAACTCGAGGTTTTTTTGCACTACTTCAGGTTGCACTACAACCTCTGCAGCATTATGCTGTTTTGTGCTGGTCATTGTATTTATTATTACAATGTATACTGTTTACTCTGAGCTTCATGTGAACAAGGAATTGCATTACACCCTGGTGTATATGACAATAAACTAATCTAATCTAAAAGACAATAACAACCACTTTACTCTGTGCATGCAATAACTTTTATTATCTGCAGCAACAATTTTAACAATATCTTAAATGGCATTGCCCCTGGCTTTTATATGCAGCATTCTAAATTTTTCAAAATATTCTTGAAACAGTCAAAAAGAAATCAACCCAAAGCAGCTGAAAAGTGAGCAGGAAACAATTCTGATAGACCACTTGAATTCAAAAATATTTAAGATTTACATTTGTTCTTCCATTTCTTCCTCTCACTTTATCAAGAGCAAAATAAATTTCCCACAAAAAGGTAGCCACCTTTAACTCAGTCTAAGACGTGATATTCCTCCTCTATGTATTAACTGCAAGAAATGATCACCTTTACACAATATAGCACAGACAAATGCAAAACTACTCTTTCCTTGCATCAACTTTTCAACAAGTTCTACAGGCAATAATTTATTTGTTCCAGCTTCTGTTTCTAAGAATAATCAGCCACGAATGTAATCAGACACAGTCTCCAAACCAAATAAATGTTTTGTGACCCAAGGTCCATGTCCTGGTCTCAGAATTCAGTCTGGTTCCTCTCAGCAAGAAAGGAGAAAACACATGAAAGGATAGTTGTTAAACCATCACAAAGGGAGACTACGCCGAACCAAACAAAAACAATTCCGGGACTGAAAATTGGAAAAATATATCTTTTTCTATGGAAACTAACAAACATTTAACCATGATAACATTACTATATCATTTAAAAAGGAGAAAGCGGTAGACCAAGTAACTACAGGCTGACATCAGTAGCAGGCGAATTAATGAAAAAAATTAGGTATGACAAACAACATTAAGAGAAGGACTGGTTGTTAAGGAAATAGAAAGTTGGAAAGTGGAGCTGACTAAATATCATTTTTATTTTTAACAGGAGGGACAAATGGCCTCCTGCTGTGTCATAAAGTTCTACAATTCTTTGACAGGACAACCATGGCTCAGATTAATTTGCAAACATGTGGCTGTCTGATTGTAGATTTCTGTGGCAATTGTATACAGTGACATTTTAAAAGCTTCTGATCAATCAATTCCCCTAATAGATATTTAACATCCACAGGTGCTGCAGTGATGCAATGACTAACTGTATTGATACACTTCAACTCTGAATTAGGTTTTTGATGTAAATTCACACAATACATTCATGCAAAAGATGGAAGCTATGGTATCACAACAACAAATTTAAGTCATACTCCAGATTCTGGTTACCCACCCTATTCTCAAAAGTTACTAACCTTGAAACTGAATGAAGAAACCTCTTCATAAAATATTATTTCAGCCACAAATGGAGTACCTTGTTCAGCTCTCGGTGGCACACTTAAAGGCAATGGAAAAGGTGCAGAAAAGATTTACCAAAATAACCCTAGGAATGAGGGACTGTCATAATCTCTCTCTCTCTCATCTTATGCAAATAAATTAGAGAAGCTGAGGTTGCTTGCTTTGGAAGCTGATCCAATATAATTATTTAAAGTCATGACGAGCATGGACAGAAACTGCTTCTGTTGGCGGGAGGAGTCAATGAAGTTGGAGGTTTTGTTTTGAAAATTGATACAAGTCTCTCTATACTTCTCACTGCCTCAGTAAAGCAGCCAGCATAATCAAAGACCACCACAAGACACTCTCTCTTCTCCCATCGGGCAGAAGATACAAAAGCCTGAAAGCACGTACCACCAAGCTCAAGGACAGCTTCTATCCCGCTGTTATAAGACTATTGAACAGTTCCCTAGTATGATAAAATGGACTCTTGACCTCACAATCTACCTCGTTATGACCTTTCACCTTATTGTCTACCTGCACTGCACTTCCTCTGTAGCTGTGACACTTTTCTCTGTATCGTTTTACCTCGTACTACTTCAATGCACTGTGTAATGAATTGATCTGTATGAACAGTATGCAAAACAAGTTTTTTATTGCACCTCAGTACAAGTGACAATAATAAACCAATTCCAAATACACATCTACTTCTACGGCACTTTCAGACAGTGCTTTCCAGATCTTAATTACTAAAATATTCTCTTTGCTGGTTCTTTTGCCAATTACCTGAAATCTGTAAACACTGGTTATGGACCAGCCCAGCAGCAGGTACACTTCACTGTTCTTCACCTACATCTATTCCAACAGTACCGAAAGCACCAAATAAGTAGAAGAAAAGGTTAAAGAATTGATTCATTGCATGTAAATCCTGGATCTATTACCATAAGATGAGAGAAAGTGTGATTATAACAGGCCTATATTTTTCTGACCACATGGAACAAAGACACTTGGTTATAAAATTAACTATAAATTATAGCGTTTAAGACTATCATGGGACTACGAAACAAGCATGCTCCAAAGCTTTAATGTCACTATAGAGAGACTAATGCAGAATAAAAGTTCTGCAAATGAAATGAACTAAACATCCAGTTCTTGGATCATGAGAAATATCCAGTCACCTTTCACCCTTATCCACAAGCTGTTTCCTAAAGGGGCTCCAGAATCACATATGGGCAATGGCTTCATTTTGCAGTTTTATTAGCAATTTACTTTCTAATTATGTTTCAATGCTTAATAAAATCTAATGCATGTTATTATAATCAGCAGCATCCCTACTCCTTACCATAACTTAACATCGTACTACAAGATACCACAGTATGGGATGAATGCCACAGCAAACACTAACAGTAATTAAACTGGACAAAACCAAAAAGACTTGAAAAATTGGCAGTTTATCATAAAAGTGCAAGTCAATAATTATATAAAAATGTTTGAAAAATTAAAAATAAATGCTTGGTATTTGAAATCGTCTCCATCAAACAGCTAGCAGTTGCTCTGAAGCCGCAATGGTCAGAATAGTTCAGAAAAAAAGTAGGAATGCAAGTACAAGACAGGGAATATATCTAAATAAGGCATCTTTTTCTCTCCTCCTGCACAAAAACTTAAATACAGAACAATGCAAGGTTGAATCAATTAAAAACAAATAAAGCAAACATACCAAGACCCGAAAGTGGTTAGCACATTGTCTTTCTCAAACTACTGATTCAACCTATCCAGATGATGGGATAAACCCTAGATTGAATCACTTTGAAAGGGCACAATACCACGGCACAATGACAGGAAATTGGCAACCTTATGACTTTCTCTCTCTTAAACTATAATTCATGTAGAAATCTGAAACGTTACAATTGCCTCAGTAAGAGCAAGCGTAGTACCTAGGACCTGCTCTTGGGTCTCACAGAATAAGAGAATGCTTACAGTACCCAGAACATTATAGCTAGCTCTAAACCTTTTCTTAGAGCCCTGCAAATTCTTTATATTCATTTAGTTTCAAACTCTCCTTTGAACTCAAAATTGTACCTGCACCCACTTCTACCCTGGCGAGGTCCCCTAACCACTCCTATTAGAAAATTTCTCATGTCATTACTGATTCTTCTTACTTTGCCAATAACTTTCCAATTATGTCCTTTACTTTTTGACCCCTCTGCCAATGGGAACAGCCTACTCCAACTCCAGCCTACCAGACAACCTGGACCCATTGCAATTCGCCTATTGGCAAAACAGGTCTACAGCGAATGCCATCTCCCTGGCCCTACAGTCAGCTCTGGAGCATATGGACAGTAAAGACACATACATTAGACTATTGTTTATTGACTACAGCTCTGCCTTCAATACAATAATTCCAAGCAAGCTTGTCACCAAACTCCGAGACCTAGGACTCAACACCTCCCTCTGTAACTGGATCCTTGAATTTCTAACAAACAGATCACAATCAGTGAGGATAGGCAGCAATACCTCCGGCACGATTATTCTCAACACTGGTGCCCCACAAGGCTGCGTCCTCAGCCCTCTACTCTACTCCCTATACATTCATGACTATGTGGCCAGATTCTGCTCTAACTCCATCTACAAGTTTGCAGATAATACCACCATTGTAGGCCGTATCTCAAACAGCGATGAGTCGGAGTACAGGAAGGAGATAGAGAGCTTAGTGGAATGGTGTCATGACAACAACCTTTCCCTCAATGTCAACAAAACTAAAGAGCTGGTCATTGACTTCAGGAAAGGGGGCAGTGTACATGCGCCTGTCTACATCAATGGTGCTGAGGTCAAGAGGGTTGACATCTTCAAGTTCCTGGGAGTGAACATCACCAACAGCCTGTCCTGGTCAAATCATGTAGATGCCACGGCCAAGAAAGCTCATCAGCGCCTCTACTTCCTCAGGAGGCTAAAGAAAATTTGGTTTGTCCCCTTTGACTCTCACCAACTTTTACCGATGCACCTTAGAAAGCATCCTATCTGGATGTATCACGGCTTGGTACGGCAACTGCTCTGCCCAAGACCGCAAGAAGCTGCAGAGAGTAGTGGACACAGCCCAGCACATCACGGACACCAGCCTCCCCTCCATGGACTTTGTCTTTACCTCTCGTTGTCTTGGTGAAGCAGCCAGCATAATCAAAGACCCCACCCACCTGGGACATTCTCTTTTCTCTCCTCTTCCATCGGGTAGGAGATACAGGAGCCTGAGGGCACGTACCACCAGACTTAAGGACAGCTTCTACCCCACTGTGATAAGACTATTGAACAGTTCCCTTATACAATGAGATGGACTATCACCTCACGATCTATCTTGTTGTGACCTTGCACCTTATTGCACTGCACTTTCTCTGTAGCCATGACACTTTACTCTGTACTGTTATTGTTTTTACCTGTACTACATCAATGCACTCTGTACTAACTCAATGTAACTGCACTGTGTAATGAATTGACCTGTACAATCGGTTTGTAAGACAAGCTTTTCACTGTACCTCAGTACAAGTGACAATAATAAACCAATACCAACAGTTTTTCTCTGTCTACACTCCATGATTTTAAATACCAACAAGATTTTCTTGCAATCTCCTCTGCTCCAAAAGAACACCAATTATGACAATTATTCACAATATACCTACAGTGAGTCTATTTTCCAGTGTTTTTGCAGCAATTTCACTCAGATCTGACAGCTAAACCTTTTACTTGAACATTTGGTGACTGTACTTTTTCAATGCAGAACACTGGTCATTATGCATGACAAGAGATTACCAAAAGTTATATTTTAAGGTAGTCTGTATTTTAACTCCGGAACTCTTTCACCACTTCCATTCACCTCTATTTTAAACAACAAGCTTCTGTGATTAGTGGTCTGCTGAGCTTTCTAATCTATCCTCCCAGGCAATGAATGCCAGTGAAATGCTTTTCTTTAGCACCAGAGTAATCCAATAAGTTAATGAATTCAAAAATAAAAATTTGAACTTTTAATAAAGAATAGACTAAATATAACAGTGCATGGTCTTACTCCATACATTCATCTTCACCATCATTTATACCAGTTCGTTCTCCTGCTCAATCTCAAAGCTTTAAGATGTCGAACATTATTTTCTGATGAAAGGTCACAAAGCTGAAAAATCATTCTGGCATCTCTCTCCAGATGCTGCCTGATCCAAACACTTCTAGCATTTTATTTCAAATTCCCAGCAATACCAGTATTTTGTATTTCCACCACTCTTTCAAACAATGAACCACAGTTTGACGTAACCAAATCACAATTCTGATTTACCTCGACTTATTCTTTTACCCATATTATCAGATCTAGGAAATGGTTCTTGGAGCTTTAACACTGTTGTTTCATTGTCTAACATTGTCAATTTCCCAAATGGAAAATAAAAGATCACAAAAATTTTCAAAATTACTTCTAAGATCAGCAGAAAATATCTGAGTAAACATCATTTCATTTGAAAGTAAAATGAGGCTAGATGAAGCATAAAAATATTTCAAGTTACAAATAAATTACATCTACAGGAAATCAGCGTCATATGCACCTGGAGCTAAAGGTTTTACTCAAAAATTATGACATATGTCCACAAGACAGTAAAATGAATAGCAGTCTTCAAAGACAGTACAAAATAGCCATTTCACAAATCATACCATAACCACATGCAATGCATTTTTCAAACAAGCAATATAGTTGACTGAGACTCTAAGTCAAAAATAAAGTACTAGAAACGGTAAGTGGGTGAAGAAGCATCCTTTGGAGAGAGAAAAAGAGATAACTCTTCAGGTCAACGATCCTTAACAGATTCTATGGCTTTTTTTTTAACTGGGGGGGAAGAGAACACCCAACAAATATTGAAAGGCTCCAAGGGACACCTTCTTATCTATCTAACAGTTCTATCAATGCAGATTTTATTTTTATATATATACACATATATACACACACATATATATACACACACATACATACTGCCTGTCCACATTTGCTCCTGAGAAACTGGTGGAGTTAACCTTCTGAAGTCCTCATACTGAAAGCAGAATGTTTAAAATACATTTAGACAGGTACATGGATAGAAAACATTTAGAGGGAAATGGGCCAAACAACGTCAAATGGGACCAGCTTGGATAGACATCTTGGTCGGCATTGACAAGTTGAGCCAAAGGTGTTTCTGTACTGTACAACTCTATGACTCTACTCCCACTGTAGGGAAGATGCTCCAGGATTTATGACAAGAAATGATGGCATATTTTCTAATCAGGAACTATGCCATCACATTATGAGGTGCAATTTGTAGGTCGTCCTCCTCTCACTGTAAAAGCCATCAACTTGGGAGATACCATTAAAAAGCATCACTAAGTTGCTGCAGTACATTCTGCAGATTTTATATATTCTTAAATTTAATTACCGTAGGCATCACTGGCAAAAATAAGCATTACAGTTAGAAACCTTCTAATGAAAATATTCATGGAGTACTGTTGAATTGGGAGTTCCATTATTTTGACCCAGCAACAATGAAAGAAGAGGACTTCTGAATGAATATATTTGTAAATGCTTCAGTTTTGCCTTTTGCATCCATGTCCTGGACTCTGCCACTTACTCCGACTGCTGAATTGCCCATACATGACAGGGTGTGACAGGAACAGAGACCTGTTGATCTTTCAAAAGTGGGATCATTTAGCTGTATCTATGTGCTACTTCTATTGGTTTGCAGGCACTGGAGCCTCACCAAGTTGGACCTTATTTTTAGGTATGCATGTTCTTCCCATGCTCTTCTGCACTTATACAAATAAGGCTGACAGAAAAGGTAAAATGAGGAATAAGGCAGGTCATGAGGATGCAGATTATGATGGCATTACACAATTTGTCTTTATAGTCATCTTTATAGCTACTACAATCCAACTTCTCAGCATATTAACCCTACTGGTCAATGTTAATAAATTCAGATAGTCCATCCACTGCTGCAGACTAGCAGTATACTATCATCACCAGGACAGCAATACTGCATCAGCTGATTAAACAAACCCTGTACTGCCCTTTTAAGCTGCATTAATACATTGGCCCATAGGTAATATAATTTTCCATTCAATCTGGTAATTGTACATTCACGATGGTTCTTAACTTCAAAAGGATTTGGGATAATAGTTAAGTGTTCTGAAGTAAAACAGTATTCACGATATATTTTAATTTATTCTGAAAATGAGCATTACCAAAAGCAGCTCACTTTAGTCTTTCTTGAGCATTATTTGGAGGTCAACTTGCCGCAAATGTCATGATTTCTAATTAATGGTTAGTTATGCTTACAAAAAAACTGCTATAGAAATGGCTATCACTCCAACCCAGATCTGCAACTTGATCATGAGTTTAGTACTTAGAGGTCCAAAGCAAATATCATCTTTAAGGCATTATATCCTGGTTGCACATGAAAAAAAAAATCAGCCTCCAGGATCCATTAAAAAGTTTTTTTTGCAAGTTCTGATGAAAGGTCATCAATTGGAAACACTGACTCTGCTTCAGTTCTCCACAGATATAAAGAGAGGCACCAGCATCTTATTTATTATGATTCAGTGGTGCAAAGATGCAAGTTAACTTGTCACACCAATTACCCAGGAAAATAGACACACAGTGAGTAATTTTCCCTTCTTCTGCATAGGTAAGCACCAAGACTTTTAATACCCACTTTTCTCAAAAATTCTACTCAAGATCAATAATCCATCATACAGAAAACTGAAGATATAATATTGCATGCTACTACAGGACTTGGATCAGACATGTGGTAATGTTTCTGTTTCTTGTAAAGGTTTGACGTTTAAGACTGATGGCTTTTGAAACCTACCACTGACACAAGGGAAAATTATCAGTTACCCTCACAGTAATTATGACAAATATAAAACAAAATGAACATTTTCTATTTCTTCCTATTATGAGATAGACTTGTATTTACAACTGCCGCCACTGCCACAGGATTTTACAAATAGCTAGTCACCTTGGCCAACTCCCCATAGGGAAAAACTTAACTGGGAGTGAAGGATCAGAAATAAGAGATAAAAGGGCAAAATATCACAATTGCATTTCAGACCACAGACAATCCAATGTAAAATAAACACACAACTAGGGTTACTTTCAAATTCCACAAGTATTGGGAGAACTATTGGCAAACTATCTAGGTCAGAGTTATGATAAAGGAATAACAGCAACCCCACCACCCCACAATAATTTCCTTGTGATTTAGGTGCAAGTGGCTTTAAACAATGAGTCCATTTTAAGATGCATTAGGCAGTAACAATCCTGCTTTTGAACAGTTCTACAAGCATGCATCAAACAACAAGCAAATAATACACCCAGTTTCCAGAGGAACCCATTAGGTTAAAGATGACCTACACTAGGATGGCTGTAAAAGACTTCACAGCATTTGACTACTCTGGGCTGCACCAATTCCTAAAAGTATCATTTTACTATTCAACCCCTGTTCAGCCTCCATCTCTGTTTGTAACATGCTTATTATTGGCCTCTAGAATCTGCATCTGCAGGATTTACCTGGAAATATGTTGTTCTTATTGTTATTACAACCATCACTTTGTAAAGATGCTTTAACTTACTGTGTACAAGATAGTCCAATGGGAAGGAATATGGTTCAGTAGTAGTTCTAACAGGCCACTTGAATAAAAATTAAATTCTGTTATACACTGTACTTTATTTCCTCTGGATGCCCCATAGTACTGCATCGTTAATAAAATGTCTAAATGTTGGACTGACTGGAACGTTGCCTGTAATAGCGGTTAGTGTAACACTATTACAATGCCAGTGACCCGGGTTCAATTCCCGCCACTGTCTATAAGGAGTTTGTACTTTCTCCCCGTGTCTGTGTGGGTTTCCTCCCACATTCCAAATAAGACGTACAGGTTAGGAGTTGTGGGCATGCTATGTTGGCACTGGAAGAGTGGCAACACTTGCGGGCTGCCCCCAGCACAGTCTCAGTAACACAAAAAGACTCATTTCACTGTGTGTTTCAATGTACATGTGACTAATAAATAGCTACTCTCTTAATACCTTGCACAGTAATTGTTATTTACAATTAATACACAGTGATTGCACTTCAAATTTTGTTGTCTCTGCAGTGCTTTCAGATACCCTTAGAACATGACTTCATAAATACAAGCTCCTTGCTATGCACAAATTCTAATGATGAAAGACTTTATTCAAAATAATTACAAATAACAACCTGGAAGGGTTAAATTGAGAACAAGTACATAGATTAACTCTAATGCGTTTCTTCAAGCATGGAAGATTAAGGCACGATCTAACTGAAGTGCTTAAAATGACTGAATAGTGAGAAGGTAGATAAAGGAAAACTATTTCCTCTGGTTGGAGGGTCCAGATGGAGAGTGCAACATTATTAGAGCTAGGTCCTTCAGGGGTGGTGTCAGGAAGCATTCCCTGAGGGTAGTAGAACCCTGGAAGTTGTTCTATTCAAACACCAAGTCTGGGAGTCAATTGAAAATTTCAAGGCCAAGATGGATTGTCTGAAAATGATCTAAATCTTATGACATTTTTTCTTCTTTGTTAATGACTACAGGCAATCCCCAGGTTAAAACAGGGTTCCATTCCTGAGAGCTGTTTGTAACCCAAATTTTCATAAGTCAGAAATGAACAAAAACAGGAGTGTGGGAAAGGATCACAGAAACAGCCGCAATAGGAGAGCGAGCATTGATGGGAATAATGGCACCAGCCTGCCTCACTGATTTAGTGAGCGAGCGAGTCCACTCAGGACTCCAGTTCTGCTTGACTCAGCCCCCAATTGCTGTGGCTCAGGGTGGGGTGGGGGGAAAAAAAAGAGGTCCCATTCCCACCCCGTAGAAGATACCTCCAGCAGCTTACAGATCACTCCCCATACAGACCTCTGAACAGCCAGCACAGCAGCTCAAACCACGAATTCACACTGAAATTACCCCCTCCACCTGTCCATCTTGGCCTTTAATTTTTCCAATACAGCCAGACAGGCTCCAATCACACTGGCCGACTCCAAATCACTTGATTTGCCTCACACTATAAAATTAAGGAAGTTTAGATTGTTTTAAAAATTGTTTACAAAATTTTCAAAATAAATCTTTAAAAGTCAAAAATCCGTAAGTCAGCTCACCCTTACGTTAGGGTGTCCATAAGTTGGGCCCAGGGATGGCCTGCATTACACAAACAGGCATGGGTCCATGTGTGTCCATATGGCTGATATTTTACACAGATGAATAACTACAGCACAAAATCCATTCAGCCCAAAAGATCTATGCAATGCTAACCCTTTACTCAACCTGTCTTCCACCCATTTATACATGCTTGTATTCCTTTCTGCTGGTGTTTCTCTAGTTTCCCCTTAAATGTATCAATGCTATTCACATCAACTCCTCCCTGTTGTAGGGAGTTCCACAGCCTCTCCACTCTAGTGGTGAAGTTTCTCCTGAATTCTCCAATCCAATTAATTAGTGGCTAACTTCTATTTATGACCACCATCTAGCAACCACGTGGAAAATGGCCCAGGCAAATCTTATTAAAAATTGCAGGACAAATCCAATCCAACTAATTAGCACCCAGTCTACTATCAATCATCAAAGTGATGGAAGATGTCATCAACAGTGCTACTGTGCAGCACTTACTCGCCAACAAACTGCGCACTGACACCTAGTTTGGATTTTGCCAGCACCATTCAACTCTTCAACTCCAAACATGGACCGAAGTAGAATTCCAGAGAGGAAGTCAGAATGATTACCCTTGACATCAAAAGAACAAACCATGGTAAAATGGAAATCAATGGAATCAAGGGGAAAACATTCCAACAATTGGAGTCACATACACACAAAGCAAATGCTTTCGAAGGTTAGTCATCCCAGGGTATTGCCATAGAAATTCCTTGGGCAGTGTCCCAGGCCCAAACATCCTCAGCTACTTCATCACTGGGGACATTCACTGATGACTGCACCATCTTCAATCTCATTCACAACTCTACAAATAGAGCAGTCCATGCCTACGTGCAGCAAGACCTGGACAATTTTGAAGCACGGGCTGATAAATGGCAAATAACATTTGTGCTAAGGTTACATGAAATAACCATCTCCAGCAAGGGAGACTGCAACCACCTACCCTCAGCATTCAGTCATTACCACTGCCAAGTCCCACATCATCAACATTCTGAGTGCCACCATTGACCAGAAACTCAACTGCTTCGGAAGCATGGGAACACCACCATCTTTATGTTGCCCTCCAAGTCACACGCCAACCTTACTTGGAAATATATCGCCATTCCTTCATCATCGCAAGTCAAAATCCCGGAACTCACTCTGTAGCACCATTCTGGGAGTACCTTACAAGAAGGACCACAGCAGTTCAAGTGGCAGCTCACCATCATCTTCTCAAAGGCAATTAGTGTTGGACAATAAATGCTGGCCCTGCCTGCAATGCTCAGATCCCATTAAAAATGTAAACGCTTCTATGTCCACTCTGTCAAAATCCCTGACAGTCCTAAAAAAACTTATGAAGTGTTAACAGATGAAAACATTTCATAGTTCCTTCCTTAGTACAGAAATCTAAGCATAAGCTGGTATATTGAGTAATACAGGAAGAAATGTTCACTAGATATAATATTTTTCATTTTAGACTTGAAACGACAAGAGGCCCCTATTCAACTCATCAGATCCATGACAGCTCCCGGGGAGCAATTCCATTAGTTCCATTCCCTCTCTACCCAGTTCTCTGGACCTCTGCAACATACTTGATCCAACATATTATCATCAACTCCTTTAATTCTTTTTGCTGTTAGCTCACACCAAGGGGTCATTCACAATAGCCAATTAACCTACCAGCACGACTTTGGAGTACAGGAGGAAATTGCCACACCCAGAGGAACCCCTTGCAGCCACAGAGAGAATAAAGACAGAGTCAAAGGGTAGAATCAAATCCAGGTCCCTGGAGCTATAAGCTAGCAGCACTAACCACTGTGCCACTATGCCATGCAAAACATTTCTGACCTATGATCATTATTCTACGAATTAAAATTCTCATTCCTGCATTTAAATCCCTTCCCATCTCCCTTCCCCACCCATCTCACCATATCCCATTACAGATTACCCAAACCCATCACTCTTCTGATTTCAACATGCAGAAAAACATCTTCTTAATTCACTTCACCAATAGCAGAGGAATCTTCACTCACTCAGCTAACATTCAAATTTCTTTCATCTCCCTTCCTTGCTTTAGGACTCTTTAAAACCAATCCCTTTGACCACGTTTTTGGTCACTCTCCTATTCACTCCTCTGATTCCGTAACAGATTTTATTCAAACTATTCTCTGAAGTGGAATGTATTTTCTACATTAAAGGTGCCATATAAATGCAGACAGCTGTTGAAGAAAATGATTGTATAACCTCACATCCATGGCAGAAATTGTAAAACACGTCACGTTGAATTTTAATAAACTTATTGAATAATGCTTCCAAAGCATTATCACAAGTGCACACTTCTGTACTTCATTATTAGTTAAAGAATTAAACATTCCTATCACTGGGCAAAACTTACTACTTAAATATCATTGCAGGGTTTAGGCCTCAAATCCCCAAAACAAGTTTCATGAACTAACATTAGAAATGTATATTAAAAAGCCATAGGAAACAATTCATACAGAAAGACGGAAGCTAAGAGCAGGGGTAGGACATTCAACCTTTAGGCCTGCTCGTCATTCAATGTGATAATGGCTGATCATCCATTTCAGAACCCTGTTCCTACTTTCTCTCCATAATCCCTTGATGTGTTTAGCATTAATAAATATTCCACAGTTTCACTACTTTCTGGATGAAGGAATTTCTCCTGATCTCAGTTCTATATGGCATACCCTAGGACCAGAGACAGTGACCCCCAATTTTGGACTCCCCAGCTATGCCTAAAATTCCCAAAGGACTATAGATTTCTATGAGATCTCCTCTAATTCTTCCAAACTCCAGTGAATATAGGCCCACTCTTGCCTCACGTCACTCCTGCTATCCCAAGTATCAAGTCAGTAAATCTTTGTTGCACAGCATAGCAAGAACATGGCAAAAATACCTTTCCTCATAAGGAGACCAGAACACAAAACTCCAGATGGTGTCTCACCAAAGCCATGTACAGCTGCAACAACATCCTTGCTCCTGTATTCAAATCCTCTTGCAATGAAGGTCAACAAACCATTTGCCTTCTTAACTGCTTGCTTTACCTGAACATTGACTTTCAGCAACTGGTATACTGGGACACCCAGGTCTTGTTGCACCACCTCCTTCTCCAGTCATCACCATTCAGATAGTAATATGTATAAATGCACTCTGCCATATCTTGCCCAACTTGTCTAAATCACATTGGAGCCTCTTTCCACCTTTCTCATAGGTCACAGTCCACCCCCCCTCACATTTATCTCTTGTACAAACTTAAGTTTTACTTTCAGTTCTCTCATCTAAATCATCAACATACATTGTGAAAAGTTGGCATAAAGTGCCCTTCTCCAGGAATACAACCTGCTTATTCCTACTTTCTACTTCCTGTCTGTCAATGAATTCTCAATCCATACCCCCAATTGGTAACTGGGTTATTACTGTCACATGTACCAAGTGTATAAAAGTAAAACAGAATGCAGAATATAGTGCTACAGTTGCAGAGAAAGTGCACTGCAGGTAGACAAACACAGTGCAAGGGCCACGATGAAGTAGGTTGAGAGATCCGTGGTCAATCTTTATTGTATAAGAGGTCCATTCAAAGTCTTTTTGAATCCCATGTGCTTTCATGCTAAAATCTCATTGTTATAGAAAAGCAGGTGGTCAACGTTTCGGGTCAGAACCTTTTCTCCGTGGATGCTGCCTGGCCTGCTGAGCTCCTCCAGCATCAACGTACCTTTCATCTAGATTCCAGCATCCGCTGTCCTTTGTAATCTCGTAGTTATATTTGGACTTAGCTGGAAGTCCAAATATACTACATCCAGTGGTTTTCCCTTGCCTATTCTAATATTTACAGCCTTAAAAAAAACTCAAGATTTCTTAAGCGTAATTTCCCCTTCATAAACCCAAGCTGACTTTGTCTAATCCCGATATTGCTTTCAAAGTGTTCTGTTCTTATATCTTCTATAACAGATTCATGCATTTATCCACTACTGATGTTAGGCTAACTGACCTGCAATTTTCTGTTTCTGTCTATCCCTATTTTTAAGTAATGGGGTCACATTTGCCACCCTCCAATCTGGATCCAGAGTCTAAATAATTTTTCAAGATGACAACCAATTTGTTTCCAGGCCCACTTCTTTTTGTACTCTGGGAAGTGTAAACAAAAATTGTATATTAAAACCACACATTCCCTTATATTGCATAGAAGTCACACTTCAAGTTGATGATTTCAGGCATGGTGCTCTTTTCACACGTAAAGACCAGGAGGTGAGTTTTTTTTTAAAAATGTGTTCCAAATAGGCTTTAGACTAATTAGTTAAGTGCAGATGGGTATTTTGATATTCTGTCAAAGAGGGCATTTGAAATTCTGTTTCATCCATTCTCTCTCACCCCAGTCTAACATCAGGACTACAAATTGCAACTCTAATTGACGTTCTCTTCATAGTAATCATTTCATGAACTATTATCTACAATTAGACCTCTGCTATGGAAAAACAGTAAGAACCAAACAGGTTTTAAATTGCAAAATAGATTGGCAATCATTTTTCTAGGGAACATGAAATGCGCAAAACTAATTATTGTAAAATCCAGTGCAGAAACCTTTGCTACAATTCCTTTCAACCCTTAAAGCATTCTTTTCCTTAAAGGAAAATTAAAATTGCTTTGACAAAAAAAAATTAATTTATCACAAGGAATGTGAAATGCTTAAATTCACACATGGGAAATATCTGCAGATGTGACAAAGCTCTGTTCAGATAAATTCATTACTGATTTAAGATTTAGAAGTGTGAAATAATTAGCATTCTCCATTAGCAAATTAGAAATCCCAAATTTAAAAGCTGAAAGAACAATTATATGCTAAATCCAAAGAGAATATCAATCAGTGCTGACAGTACAGCCAGAAAAATCAGTGTGACACATCAAATATGCAAAGACAATCCAAACATCCTAATGCACTTTAATTATGCAGACATCCTGGTCTGAGCATAACCCTGATTTATATATAAAATCCGTTAACCAATTGGTTCTGCCTTCACTAGGTTTCAATTATATTGGATTCAATCTGCATCACAATTTGCACATAGTTTATTCTCATAGCTAATTCCAGTTTTAAAGTAGACCAACCTGATAAATCAAGCCTATAAGCACATAGAAAAGTGGTGGAGAATGGAAGGGAAATGAACCTTACTGATTGATGCAGATTTGCATTACAATAGCAGTTACTCCAGTGACATGACTGGGAAAGTAAACTGATTCACCCAGTGTTGGTAACCTCCATTGAATAGTGTGTTTATACATAATTTAGCTCTCATGACAAAGGCTGCCACAAAAAATACAGATACTTTAGAGTTTAACTTCACATATTTGCTCTTTGAAGTAGAACATAGCCTTAGCTGCAATGCAACTAAAATGGAATTCCTCAAATATCTCACCTTGAGCACTGTCAACTTATAACATCCCAATTATCACACACCAACCCTCAATTCAGTTCCGAGACTAGATTCTCAAGTTTTCTAATGTACTCATGCCTGTGACATAAATCTTCCACAAAATTAAACTGCCAGATGTACGTGTTTAAACTGCAGTGTTAAGAACTGCCGAGAAAGTGGGTTACTGTATAACCATTAACTACATACATATTGAAATTCAAAAACCTGCAGATGCTGGAAATCTGAAATAAAACTGAAAATGTTGGAAACTCTCAGTGGGTCAGGTCTATAAGAGAAACAGAATTAATGCTCCAGGTCAAAGATCCTACATCAGAATGTTACTACTGAAGTTACTCACCTCGGTAACACCAAATGCAGCTCCCAACCACCAAGGACAAGGGCAGCAGGCTCAGGGAACAGCTGCAGGTGTTTGAACGGGAACCTGCAGGTTCCCATCCAAACCACACGCCATCCCAACTTGAAAATATATTGCAGCTCTTTTATCATTGCTAGGTCCAAATCCAAGAAGATACTCACCAATAGCACTGTGGGTGACTTTAAGCAGAAGTACTAATCCACTAGTTTCTCAATGGGAGATGGGCAGTAAATGCTAGCCTTGCCTGCAGCTTCCATATCTCTTAAATAAATGAAAAAAATTGAGTTGCAAATCAATTGACATCAGGGACTTAATTCCCTACAAATTTATTTAGTTAAGTCCATGGAGAAAAAAAAAGAAAACTAGGGCAATGCAGAAAGATTGATCTACATTCATTTTATGGAAAATGAGTTTAAAGTTATAAACTGAACTTTGAAAGGCATAAGCAAGAGCTTGAAAATCTTGAAGAAAATATTTCCAAAATGACAATTTTAGTATCAGAAACCTTGTATTCATATTTTGTGCAGCTCAGTGAACTGGAGCACCCTGTGTCTAAGGCAATCTGAAATTTCTGTCAAAAATGAACTGTCTCTTTAACCTTATTGCCAACTGACTGCAATGCGTACCATGTAGCCAAGGCAGGCTGCGTGATTTTGACGGGTGAGCAAATATACAGATGACTGTTGACACCACAAGATCAAAACCTGCCAAAACATTTTTTTTAAAGTAACTGGTGAGCTGGTGAGACAGGATATGTCATTTCCCAAAGAAATAAGTTGAAACTTCTTCTCACATCTTTTGCAACTGATCTTATTTAAACTATTTCAACCTGAGACATATGGTTTATTGGGTCCTTAAACAAATGTATTCAAATTATTTAGAAGATGTGGCACAGTTAGTGGTTATTATGCATTCCTAAATGCCCTTGAGAAAGTGATGAGATGCTTTCTTGAACCACTAGACTCCATATATAGATGATGCCCCTACAGAGCAAGGAATTTATTGGTTAAGTATATTTGATAGCAATATCAACACCTTCCATTCCACCGCTGTTGGCTGAAGTAGGTGGTAATTAATATGTAGATCCCTGCCCATCAGTGAGATAGGACCTACCCTGGGATTATGGTAGATGAGTCTGGGGCTTTGACTAAAGTCTGTAATCCTACCAGTAAGATAATGTCAGAATGTTGCTTGACTATTCTGTGGGGTCTTTTCCCCAGTTCAGACATCATTCCATAGATGGAGACACAAGAGATTGCAGATGCTGGAATATGGAGCAACACACAAAACAATAGAGGAGCTCAGAGGGTCAGCGGATGCAGTCCAGATGAAGGACCTCGACACAAAACATCGACTGTCCATTTTCCTCCACAGATGCTGCCTGACCGGCTGAGTTCCTCCAGCCTTATTCTCTTTTAACACATCTGTATTGATAAAACAAAACCAGAAATTACTAGTGAAGCATTTTGTTGTGGGTCTGGAGTTACATACAGGTCAGACAGAATAGAAACTGCAAACTTTATTTCCCTATCTTGGGATAGATATTTCACTCTGATACCAGAACTTCTGGGTATAACTGCAAGTTCCCGTTTCCAGCAATGCTATTAGCCTTAAGACAGTGGAGCATCATCAGCACCCCTTCAAATGAATAAAATAAATAGGCAGCACAGAAAAGTCAAGGATTTATTTTTATTTGTTAGTATTAATTGATTTCTAGAGTTTTAAATGCAAGTTTTAATTGATTTAACAATATTTACGGTTCTTTTTTAAATTGCTCCAAGACGTTCATAAGTAGTCAATCATCCCACCTATGCTAACAACAGCCCATGTTCTTTGGTTGGGGGCAGAGGATGACCAACCAGCTGCCTGTGCTAAGGTAGCATCTGTACTGCATTCAGTCATGTTGCAATGCTGAGCGCTGAGTTCCCAGAGGAAGATTGCGTCGTCATAATGCCATTAAAATGAGTTCAAGGACCTGATGCATTTTGTTGAACACTTTCTCATCACCGATTAAGAATGAAGGTTAAATCTTTTAGTGTACATTTCAAATGATATTTAATAATCTATGAAAGATTTGGTTTTAATGTTTCATTTGAAATAAACCTCTGAACACAGCATAAGGAATGAGCCATTAATGAATATCTCTCTACAGCACTGCATTAAATAATTTTATTAATGTAAGAACAAACTTAATAAAATTCATTGAGACACAAGAGACTGTACATGCTGTAACCTGGAGCAAAAAAAATGCAAGAGGAACTCAGTGGGTCAGGCAGCATCTGTGGAGGAAGAGGGATATTTTGGGTCGAGGCAATGCAGAGGGAAATGTTAACCAGCCCTCTTGGTTTAGCATGTGTTAGCTGGAGACCTAGCCTATCAAGATAAGGAATGGAAAACAATAGCCTAAGGTGTTAAGCAGATATAGTCTTGCATCACCTGATAGAACTAATTCAGACCAAAGTTGAGGCAGCTGTTGCAAGACGGTAAGCACCGTTACAAGAACAAAAATTTTAAATAAAGATCTGCCAGCAATAAAAACAAAAGCTCAAATCTGTGTAATTTTTATCATCACATTATGGGAAATGTGTGACAAAACACTGAAGGTGAAAGAACAGCATCTGTGAATTAGAACAAGACCAAACCATTGCCTGGAGTTGACATTTTTATGTTCAGTTGGAACATTTTGCTAAAATATCACCAAAATATTATACAGAGTAAAACTACAAGTCAACGTGCAATTTTAAGTTCCAGTATTGCATTTGTAGCTATTATAAACCAGCCCAACAGTATAATAAAAAGCTACGTAAATTCCTTTGCCAAAAAAATTCTTACCTGCTACACAATTCGATATGACAAACTACGCTGAAAGAGTATTATCTTCTCTTTCCATTAGTGACCCAGCACAATATTATTAATTATACTTTCATTACTGTTAAGTCCACAAATCTACCAACATTACAGATTGAGTTACACACCTACATTATTCAACTTCTCCACTCATCCATCACAACCTCATAAGTATACTAAGGGTCCCTGTGTTCAGAATGATGGAATAGCCTAGGTCATTCCACTACAAATGGCAGACTATGCTTTCCTCAACATTGGATGTCTAAATACTTTAATTAGCAGTTTCAGAGAGTGCTACCTTTCAAAGACAATCTTTCATAAACATTTCCTTACACCCTGTCAACATTACATACTGAATAACATAAATACAAAATCAAAACAACTCCTCACAGCAAACCTCCAAACTGTAATCAAATGTTTCAGACTGCTGTTCAAACGTACCAAAGTGAGACAGCAGTCTATCAAATCATTAGCTTTAATTCATTGCCGGATTAGTTGATGAGTTGACTTTTGAACATTTCAGCAGTTGTTGCCTGCAGAAGCATGCCTCCTCTGGAAAATAAACATCAGAAATGCACAAAGCAGACTCCCTTAGTTCTCCTCGCCAAAGATCAGCAACACAGCTGAAGTCATGACATTTTCTAAGATATAAAGTTCTAGATTTTATTTACGCACAGGTTTATCAGCAGGCACTTAAAAGGCTGTTATCAGCCAAAGTTTAAAGTCCACGCATTTCCTCTATTTCAGCATCACCTAAGCAACATTTCTATAGCATAAACCAACCCTCGGAAGTACCAACAGTACTAATATATCTTCTAATTTATCATTACCGAACTGTTACATCTTTTCCACAGCAGACCTTCCACCCAAACCCATACGAAACCACAATCCCAGTAATAAAGCCTCACTTTAGAAATAAACTACCTTCCGAAGACTATCTAAACACCGTTTCCCAAAGAACACATTCACAACAATTGACCAACTTTCAAAGAAAACTAGATAGCATAACTAAACATTTAATGACAAATTTATATTGAGTTGCTATATGTCTAGCAATGCTTTTACAATAATGTCTCCCACCACAGGGAGAATATGGATCAGTCTAAAAAACACAATATACACAGAAACATGACCCAATAAATGCTTACAACAGTATATAAAAATTTTAAAAAGCTGCAGATGTTGCAAATCTGAAATAAAAATTGAAAATGCTGGAAACACTCAGCAAGTCAGGGAGCATCTTTGGAAAGTCCTCCTTCAGTGCAGATATGCTAATCAAATGAATGACTGAAAATTTTGTGATAGGAGTGGGGGAAGTGCTTAGAAATCATTATATTCAGTACAAGAGCTCTGTAACAGTGCTGATACTCAGGTTCATGCCACCCACCCTACCCTTATCACAGAGTCTCCAGTCTCAGCCACATTTTCAACAAGGGTTTCAACAGTTCACACATCTCCCTGGGAAGAGGATCCTGCAACGCTGATGTCCTAAAGAAATCCAACAGAGACAGCAATTGCTAATGAATAGTGAAGAGAGAGAACTGGATGCCAGGACGTGTGCAGAAGACTTTCTACCCACCATCTGTTCTTTAGTGAGCCAGCATAACATTAAATCTATCTTCTTATCCTTTGAATTGCAATGGTACTTTCAGTTCAAGAAGGCCTTAGGTTTATGATTTCTTGATCATTCTCAAATGTTTCAATGTTTTCTTGTGAAGTTGTGTGGGTATAGAATATAGAACATTACAGCACAGTACAGGCCCTTTGGCCCACGATGATGTGCTGACACTTTATCCTGCTCCAAGGTCTATCTAACCTTTCCCTCCCACAGAGCCCTCCATTTTTCCATCATTCATGTACCTATCTAATAGTCTCTTAGATGTCCCTAATGTATCTGCCTCCACCACCTCTGCTGGCTGTGCATTCCACGCACCCACCACTCTGTGTAAAAAAAAACTTACGCCTGACATCCCCCCTGTAACCTTCTACCAATCACCTTAAAATTATGCCCCCTCATGTTAGCCATTTTCACTCTCGGAAAAAGTCTCTGTCTGCCCGCTCTACCTATGCCTCTTATCATCTTGTACACCTCTATCAAGTCACCTCTCATCCTCCTCCTCTCCAAAGAGGAAAGCCCTAGCTCACTCAACCTATCCTCATAAGACATGCTCTCCAATCCAGGCAGCATCCTGGTAAATCTCCTCTGCACCCTCTCTAAAGCTTCCACATCCTTCCTATAATGAGGCAACCAGAACTGAACACAATACTCCAAATGTGGTCTAACCAGAGTTCTATAGAGCTGCAACATTTCCTCGCAGCTCTTGAACTCAATACCCTAATGAAGGCCAACACACCATACACCTTCTTAACAACTCCATCAACCTGCATGGCAACCTTGAGGGATCTATGGACATGGACCTCAGGATCCCTCTGTTCCTCCACACTGCTAAGAGTCCTGCCATTAACCTTGTATTCTGCCTTCAAGTTCAGTCTTCCAAAGTGTATCACTTCACACTTTTCCAGGTTGAACTCCATTTGCCACTTCTCAGCCCAGCTCTGCATCCTATCAATGTCCTGTTGTAACCTACAGCAACCTTCTACACTATCCACAACACCTTCGTGTCATCTGCAAACTTACTAACCCAGCCTTCCACATCCTCATCCAAATCATTTATAAAAATCAAAGAGCAGGGGTCCCAGAACAAATCCCTCCTGAACACCACTGGTCACCGACCTCCAGGCAGAATACGCTTCATCTATAACCACCCTGTCTTCTATGGGTGAGCCAATTCTGAATCCACACAGCCAAATTTCCCTGGATCCCATGCCTCCTGACTTTCTGAACAAGCCTTCCATGAAGAACCCTATCAAATGCCTTACTAAAATCCATATTCAGCACATCCACTGCTCTACCTTTATCAATGTGCTTTGTCACATCCTCAAAGAATTCAATCAGGCTTGTGAGGCACAACCTGCCGCTCACAAAGCCATGCTGACTGTCCCTAAACAGCCTATGCTTCTCCAAATGCCCATAAATCCTGTCTCCAAGAATCTTCTCCAGTAATTTGCCCACCACTGAAGTAAGAGTCACTGGTCTGTAATTCCCAGAGTTATCCCTACCCCCTTTCTTGAACAAAGGAACAACATTTGCCACCCTCCAATCATCTGGCACTTCTCCTGTGGCCAGTGAGGACGCAAAGATCATCGCCAAAGGCGCAGCAATCTCTTCCCTCACTTTCCGCAATAAACTTGGATATATCCTGTCCAGCCCCGATGATTTATCTATGCTAATGTTTTTCAAAAGTTCCAGCACGTCCTCTTTCCTCACATCGATATGGCCTAGCGTATCAGCCTATTGTACATCATCCTCACAAATGTCAAGGTCTCTCTCACTGGTGAATACTGAAGCAAAGTATTCACTGAGGACCTCTCCTACCTCTTCCGACTCCAAGCATGTTTCCTCTTTTATCCCTGATCAGTCCTACCCTCACTCTAGTCATCCTCCTATTCTTTACATATGTGTAGAACGCCTTGGGGTTTTCCTTAATCCTACTTGCCAAGGCCTTCTCATTCCCCCTTCTAGCTCTCCTAAGTCCATTCTTAAGCTCCCTCCTGGCTACCTTGTAACTCTCCAAAGCCCTGTCTGATCTTTGCTTTCTAAACCTTAGGTAAGCTTCTTTCTTCCTCTTGACAAGATATTCTAATGTCTCTTGCCAACCATGGTTCCTTTACTCCACCATCCTTATGCTGCCTCAATGGGACAAACCCATCCAGAACCCCATGCAAGTACTCCCTAAACAACCTCCACACTTCCATTGTGCACTTCCCCAAGAACATCTGTTCCCAATTTATGCTCCGAAGTTCCTGCCTAATAGCATCATAATTCTCCCTCCCCTGATTAAATACTTTTCCATATCGCCTGCTCCTATCCCTCTCCAAGGTTATGGTAAAGGTCAAGGAATTATGGTCACTGTCTCCAAAACGCTGTCCCACCGAGTTCTGAAACCTGATCAGGCTCACTGCCTAGCACCAGGTCCAGTATGGCCTCTCCTCTGGTCGGCTTATCCATATACTGTGTCAGGAATCATTCCTGGTCACACCTAACAAACTCTACCCAATCTACCCCCTTTACACTAAAGAAGTGCCAATCAATATTAGGGAAGTTGGAATCACCCATGACAACAACCCTGTTAGTTTTGCACCTTTCCAAAATCTGCCTCCCGATCTGCTCTTCAGTGTCTCTGCTACTATTGGGGGATCTGTAGAATACTCCTAATAGAGTGATCGCTCCCTTCCAGTTTCTGTCTTCCACTCACACTGACTCAGTAGACGATCCCTCCAGAGCGTCCTCCCTATCTACAGCTGTGACACTGTCCCTGATCAGCAAAGCCGCTCCCCCACCTCTTTTACCTCTGCCCCTGTCCCTTTTGAAACATCTAAACTCCGGCATATCCAGCAGCCATTCCTGCCCTTATGACAACCAAGTCTCTGTAATGGCCATAACATCGTAGTTCCATGTACTTACCCATGCTCTAAGTTCATCATCCTTGTTCCTGATACTTCTTCCCATTAAAGTAGACACACTTCAGCTCATCCAGCTAACTGCCACTTTCCCTTTGAACTGCCTATCCTTCCTCAAAGTCTTTCTACATCCTGCATCTACTTGTACACTAAATGCGCCAACTTCTGACCTATCACTCAGGTTCCCATCCCCCTGCCAAACTAGTTTAAACCCTCCCCAACAGCTCTAGCAAACCTACCCGCAAGAATATTGGCCCCCCTCCAGTTCAGGTGTAACCAGTCCCTTTTGTACAGGTCATACCTTCCCCAGAAGAGATCCCAATGATCCACAAATCTGGATCCCTGCCCCCTGCACCAACTCCTCAGCCACGCATTCATCTGTCAAATCAACCTATCCTTACCCTCACCCCCATAGCCTGCCATCTGCCATAACACTGGATTACTCCAGTCTGGTAAGAGATCAACAAGTGCATTCAATTGTTGATAAACAATATGGCTTTGGAGCAGATGAAATCCCCAATGAACTACTAAAACACTGTGACAGAAGTGTTCCTGCCAATTCAGACCTCATCTCCCTCATATGGGAGAGAACATGTGAGGAGATCTTCAAGTACTGCATCATTATAACCATCTTGAAGAGACATCCAATTGTCACAACTACTAAAAGAGTCTGCCCGTTATTTACTACAGGGAAAGTAATTGCAAGAATCTTCCTCAACCACCTCCCGGTGGTCAAAGAACTCTTCCCAGAGTCAAATTACAGATTCCATCCATCCAGGGGCATAATGGACGTAATATTCAGCATCTAACAAATCCAAGAAAAATGTTGGGAGCAGCAATAATCACTGTATATGGCTTTACTCCATTTCACAAAAGTTTTAGTCTCCATCAACCAAGAGGGATTATGAAGGATCCTTTTCAAACTTGCCTGTTCATCACACCGTCTGCCTGCTTCACAATGACATGCAAGCCTCACCAATGGATCCACAACAGACTCAATTCCAGTGGACAGTGGGGTCAATCAAGGCTGCATCTTCACACCAACACCTTCACCACAATACTCCAATTCATCGCCAGTAAGTTTACCAATGGAGCAGTGTTAATCCCCAAGACAGGCAGAAAACTGTTCAATCTTTATCATCTTCACTCCAGAACCAAGAATACACAAATTCTCCTTACCCTGTTATGGATAAAACAAGTGCAGCCCTACTGGGTAATGGACTAAGACTACCAAAACATTGCAAAATCACTACCAAAATGTTGGCCTTAAAATCGAAGATCTCAGAGTAGTTAAGTAGCTTAGAGAAGGTTAGGCTCTAGTATTTTGACAACTGTCAGCAAGACCGCAAGCAATTCATTTCTAGTTAAAGAGGCCAAGTAACTATCCAGTCATACCAAGTGCTGATTGATTGTACACTAAGAGAATTTAAGCCTACTGCAGCCAGGAGAATAAACAGAAGCCTACATTAAATGAGGGAGAACAATCACAAAAACTAGATATGTACTAAAGTCATTAAATTATACTAGTTTACTAAGTTTTACAGACTGGTATTGTACAAATGTACAATGAAAAGTAACATATTTTCAACAGGGCAGCAGCTCCACTGACACCGCATTACAATGTGGAAATCTGAAGTGTGATGGTCCTTCAATAAAACAAATGCACAATTTTAAGAAATTCTGTTGGTTTACCAAACCTGATGAACTTAGATCCTGGGACATAACTAACAATAAATTAGGAGAGGAGTCCAAAAGGAATCCTGAGTAGCAAATTACACACCTGACTGACAAATCAGGTAAGAGTTTGCTTAACAGAGATTTTTTCCCATTCTTGCTTTTTAGGGTCTGGAACCAACAGTAATAAAAGCCTAATATTCATAAACTTAGATTGACCCCCATTTAATTGGGACACAAAGGTTTCCTCAAAAGACAAATGCACATCTCATTAAAAAGACTTATCAGCAATACATCGCTCGTCAACATATCAACATCAGTAAAAAAAAAGTTTTGTTCACAGCCATCTTTTAGTAGCCAATCACCTTTTCAAAACTGCTGCATCAATTGGCCTTCAGAAACTCAGCTTTTCCCCCAATTTCATAAAACGCTGAGGCAATTTAACCCTCATACCTGCCCTCTTACATCAAAATTTAATTTTCAACCAATTAAAGATGTTTACAATCACAACACAACCACATAAAATTACCTGTCACCTGAGAAATAGTCCTCTCAAATATCTCCATTAAATATACAAAATTATCCTGAAACAAACCAAATTATGGAATTGTAGAAATGCCCCAGATAAAATCTCACAAGAGGTTTGTCAATCAGAGGTCCCTCAATGCTGATAAATTGGTCTTCTGTATACTGATATTCCATATATTAAAACACGAAAATCAGATTATAATCACCAAGATATGGTGCCAGCATAGTACAATGGTTGTAAGGGAGCTACCACTCAACCAAGTCTATGACTTGTTCCAGAACTTCTTCACAATGCAAGTGTACAACCAAAGTAGTCAAGTACAGTACTGAATTAGTACTGCACTGTCAACTGTGGAAACCATTAGATACTAAACTAAGATCCGTTCTCCTTGTTCAGTTAGATGCAAAAGATCCCTTGGTACTATTTCAACACAAGGGACTTCTCCCTGTGTCCGGAGGAAGATTTACACTTCAACCAACACCACCAAAAGCAACCATTACTTCTGCTGCTGCTTGGTAAAGCTTGTTATACATGCTGCAAGATCTGCTGAGTTCCTCCAGCAGATTGTTTGTTGTCCATATTGCAGCATCTGCAGTCTCTTATTTCTCATTGTTATACATAGATTGCTTACAAAACTGAAATCATTTCCAAAGTAATAAATTATTATTAAAAGAGAGACAAAAAAAGCAATCTCAGAAGACTAATCGATTTTAAGGGAAGGGTGGATGAACTGTGGTGTTTGGCTACTGAGAGATCACAACCTTATTTTATTCTGACTAGCAGATTGATAATTCTGTATTGATGTGGTTGACTATTTTGGAATATTCCCAAGTAACAAAGCAAAATAAATCCTAACGTCACTGTGCAACAAGTGCTTAAAATTACATGCATGTATTAAAATACAAGAATAGGATGGAGAGATGTATAACCAACATAGCAGAAGTGAAAACAAATGAGGAATTCAGTCAGCAACTTCATAAAAATGCCTTGCGACATGAACACCCTGGGCTGAAAGGCCTCTTCTTGTGCCATAAATTTCTATGATTTTGTGCACTTAAAGATCAACCTGAAGATTCATTCACAATACCAACAAAACTTAAAGCAGACAACCTGAACCATGTTCATACAGCTCATATAGAGTATAACATTCCAAAGTATACTTCAAAGTTTACATGCTTCAGCACTGAATCAACAGAAAATAGCAGCCCAACTGATGCCTTCATCTCATTACAGTAAAATCACATGTTTTGGGTTCTTCTCTCATGTGAAATAACTGTGACAGCAATTTAAAAGCATCTGACTGGTGTAAAGCACTGTGGAACATTCTGGGGCATGAAAGGTACGAAGTAAATGCCAGTGCTTTACTCTGAAGCTTTCGGTCAAAATTACCAAAGTAGTTGTAATCATCTCAAATATCCAATCTACATTCTACCAGACTGTAGAAATAAACTATATTTTGAAGTTGAAACAATATTAAAATACTCCAAGCAGTGTATATCATAATCCCCCACATCATTTCCTTGTTACACACTGCAGCTTTTGTGCTGAGTATAAATGACACACCTTCCATGGAAAACAATGGGAGTTGGAAACTGCAGGAAAAATGCCTCTAGCTCCAGGCAGGAAACTCGCACAGTTTTGCACAGTGACATCATATCAAATTTAAGCATCTATAAGACCTTAAATCAACCAGCTCAACTAAAAACAGAACTTAAAAACATCTACTACAGCTAATTTACTAAAACAGGAAATTATAATAAATAGACTAATCAGACAAATTTCCAGACTTTAGACAGATTATGAAAGGAACTTGCTATACGAGTTAAAGCCACATTTCTAACCACTGTCCTCTCGCCACAGATTTTTTTTTAAACATACATGATCAGAGGCATGTCTGAGGGAAGGTGGGAAAGAGATAACAGCCCATCATCTTGCAAGTTTCTCTTCAGGCATTAACTACAGACCATGGGTACATGAAAAAAAGTCAGGAACAGATTTCTATAACTTGACAAAATACTTTAGAAATTACCCTCTCATGGAAAGCAAAAAAAAGATTCTTTGAGGTTTTTTTGAAAAGCTATGCAACCGCGTTTGAGTTCTGAATCCAAGTCAGAAGCAGAGCATGAAATTTAATAAATAGTGGTAGGTGTTCACTTCATTTTAACACTGAAATCATATTATAACTCTACATTGATTGCAGTAAGATGTCACAGCATATGATTTAGTACATTTGTGGATATTCTCAACCAGCTAATGTATAAAAATTATCGCAGTATTACTCAATCACATCCAGCTGACTCACTTCCAATGCAAAAAAACTTTAAATGTCCAGTGTAAACCAAGGTGTATTCTGGATGGGGTAACCACAACTGGAAAATAAACAGAACCATCCATATTGACTCCCATCTGCAATGTGCATGAAATAAAGACTACACTTTTGTCTTACTTAAAATATTAATAAACCATATAATTTGCAGCACAGTACATCTGGACACAAGAAAAACTGTCTTTCATCCACCCTACAATTAAGGTTTAGCTGCCCTTTTGAGAGACCAACTGGCAAATTCCCACTCACAGAGATCTTATCACCCCACCACTTTTAATATATATCCTCCCCCCACATTCAAGAGATTAAAATACAAATGGCAGTTACATTAGTAACTTCGGCAGCAAAGATTTTGAAAAAGCTAACTGCCACCTTAGGCATTAATTCCCGAAGAACTGACAGAATATTTACTTCAATATGCCCATATATGGGCAGCAAAGTCACACCTCAGTGCTTCCACTGCACATGAACAGTTTAAATCCTTTGTAAAATTACTAATCTCAATCTCTGGAAAAGGCACCACATATGCATGAATGCTGCCCATGCAAAGAAAGTGGTTACTGAGCAGAACACATCTGCGGGTCTGCTCATCTACATCAGAATATTACCCATAATTCTGATTGAATTCCTCACCAAAAACACTTAAAATGATTTGAATTAGGCAGCACTTATCACACATTCACAGGACTGTATATCCAGTGGCAAATTGAGTCATAGTTGCTTCACGTGCACCCACTGCTAATCTGTATGAAGTGATGACTACAATTATATAAAAGCATTGCAGAGAAGCTGTAATGCAGCAAAAAGCTGAAATGCCCAATGACAAAAGGATTTTGTTCATTAATGCCACATGAACACCGAGATGAAACCTAATTTCAAATACATTTGACACCGATCGAGGGCAAGGAGGAGGGGGTGTAGAACGTATTCATGAGTGAAGAGACGTTTTTATCTTCTGGCATTGCACAGTGACAGAGACCAACAAATGTGATAAGATTAGAACTGAAATTTGACTTTAAATGTATGTTTCCCGTGACTTTGTACCAAAGATTATACAATACCCCTAAATAATTATCCGTATATTCAGTCTTCAATTTGCTAAGATTTTCTTTCCAAACCAGAACCATCTTAAACAAGCCAAGTTAATTTAGATATTTATCTTGTAATAACACCAAGTTAATCTAGATTAAAAGAATCTAATGATCACAACAAAGGTTACAGCCTGTTCTAAAATGTTTAATAGTGCTATAAATTCATAAGGGCACTAAAACCTATTTTCTCCTCAACTGTTAAAGGTTTCACAGCACAAAACACCGAGGGCATTATGACAAACAATGATGCGCATATATTCATTGTACATTTTATCAATAACATTCCTAACCAAATCCCTTGTCATGTTAGAGGAAACACAGAATCATTTTATTCTGGAACTCAGTTCTCGCTGTCACAGTGAGCAATTAGTGGTGTTGGCATATTAACTAGGCCTACATAAGATAAGGATGAAGACAGCACTCCAAAGTCAATCCTAATTTCATATAGAAAAGGCAAGTTCTTCATCCTATATATAGGACTAGATAACAACTATTCAATTTCTACTTTTTCTAATAATTCAAGGGGGAAATTGGAGACATAATTTTGCTACGTGACATTCTTTTAGTTACAATCTACACTTAAACAGAGCTCCCTCAGAAAACAAGATTCTCTAGGATTCAGAAAAACCTCAGTGTCGATAACCAACCACTAGAACATGGCAAACACATGGACACACTTCTATTTCATTCCAAATGCAATCTATTCTAGAAACCTTGTGAATGGACTGCTAATAATTCGATACAAAAAATATCTGAAAGGACTGCAGTCATAGCACATGTTAACAGCAGGTCTTTCTCTATTTCTTTTTCAAGCATTTTGCCAGTTTACAAAACTGCTTTCTAACTCTAGAACAATAGAACAGAATGACGTGGGGAAAGTACAATTCTAAAACGCTTTTTCATGATACCAAGAAGCAATATCAGATCAGAGACTGATTCATTCCTCTTCCATTATCCCACACCAGCATCCTGACAAACACTTCCATCAAAAATGAAATCTAATATGAAAATACTCCCAGTAAGTTAAACGTAGAGGAGTGAGCCCATACAGCCCCTTCTCCCTGCTCCACCGTTCAACACCATGACAGATTCTCGACCTTGTCCAATTTCCTACCCAACACCCATACCCGCTAATTCCCTTGGACACTTGGTCTTAAGTCTACTGAAGGAATGAACATCCACGGCCCTTTGGGGTAGAAAATTCAAAAGAATCATGAGGAATTTCTCCTCATCCGAGTCCCGATCGGCTCATCTCTCATGCTGGGACCATGCCCGGGCTGTCAATCCCATTGAATGCCTCGGAGAGGGGTTCACCTCCTTCTGCTAGCCGGGAATGAGCCGGGCTCTTCTGTCACCTGAAGAGCCCCCAACACCCCCGTCTCCGTGGAATTGGGTGACAGCGGCAGAGTGGGGGGGGGGGGGGGGGGGGGGGGGGGGTTGGAGACTCACCCCAGTCCAAGAAGTCGGAGATGTTCTTCTCCCTCCGGAGCGGAGAGTTGGCGCACTCGTCGTACAGGCACACGACGATGTCGAGCAGGGTCTCCACGCTGACCGCCAGCCCGCTCCTCCGCGGCCCGTCCAGCAGCATCTTCTCCAGCTTCTTCAGGCGCACCTCCGCCGACATCTTGGCTCCGGGGAGAGGCGGCCGGCTGCTCGCTCCCTCCAGCGCCGGGGGTGGACAAGCCGTCTCCTCCCCTGCTCTGGGGAGGGGTAATGAAAGGACAGCAGTGGGAGGGGAGGAGAGGGGAGGGGGGATAGAGTAGTCTCAAGCTCGCTTATTTATCACCCAGCGGCTCCCTTTATTCGCAGGCAGCAGATAATGTCCAGCTGGAAGCCAGCCGCGCCGGTAATGCCGGTGAAGACATCCGCCCGGGCACCATCCTCACAAGCCGCCCCGCCAGGCCCCAAGGCTTGTTGGCCACCGTCTCACAGCCCGGGCTCGGCCATCCCGGGGGGGGGGGGGGGGGCTCGCTTCGACGTCGGGGAGGAGAGGAGGGGAGGGGAAGGGGGTGTCCTTGCCGGAGGCGGGGCGGGAGAGGGAAGAGGGGAAACGCTGCCGCTGCTCAGCGAGCCCGCCGCTTCATCAGGGGGCAGACCTTCAGCATCTCGCCCGGCTCTATTCCCCGCACGCCGACATTTGCACCGGGGGCTTGTTATTGTTTGCTTGGGTGTATATTGTCCCTCCTCCTCCTCCTCCTCGCAGAAAAAATTTAACTGAAACAAAAATAACAATAATAGGCGGCGGCAGCGCTCTTCCTCCTGCAAAGCCGGCTGGGCGGTCGTCTCCTCTCACTGGAGCATCACCTCGCCGCTCCGCTCCAGCCGCCGCCGCTGCTTCTGAGGTGAGGGGAGCTCCAACATGGCGGCCGCTCCCTGCGGACTGACGGACAGCGGGGAAGGGGGGAGGGGACAGCGCGCCAGCCCGCCGGTCATTCCCGCAGCACGCCGGGATACTGGAGGAGCGAGCGGGAGGAGGGGGCGGAGGAGGAGGAGGAGGAGGACGGGAGGAGTGGGATCCCGCTCGCCGCGGGACGCGACCTCCGCCGTTCGTGTGAGGGGGAGAGGCGAGGTACTAGGCGATGCTTTATCTTTTTCTCTTTGCGGGTGGGGGTTAGCCAAATATTTCTATCCCTCCCGCTGTGGTGAGGTCAAAAGGACGACAGGTCAGTTGGCGTCCGATGGGGAGGGAAAAGGAGCCGTTGATGGACCCCCCCAGCGCTGCCGGGATACTGGAGGACCAGGGAGTCCGCCCGGGGGGGGGGGGTACTCGGGCAGCGGTCGGCCCGCGCATGCGCGCTGCTGGCCGCTGACCTGCGGCGATACATTTGGTGCCGGTGAAATCCATGAATGAAGGAGCCGAGCGGTCCCGCCTATCACCTGCGCCGACGTCGGCTGCGTTTCCAACCCTGCGCGCTTGTCCTTTCTTCAAGGATACTTGCACAGATATTTTGCAAGTAACGCAGGCGGTCGGCAATGTATCTGTGTTTGAAAAGAAGTAATAGAGGAAAGTGATGACAGCAGTGACAAACGGCTTTGAATGGGGATTGCATGCAGTAAATTCATCGTCGGCCCCCAGCAATGAACCCGGCTAATCCAGAATTGCCACCTTGTGCTAATTCTTTTTTTGCAAACGCTTCTGTTTCAGTCAGCTAGTGTCACCTTGAGGCATGAAATACTTGCAATGCAGAGCACAGTTCCCTCCGCTCTGCCCACAGCGAGGGCTGTCTCATGCATCGGTGTGATTTCCCAGGTCTTCCTCCTGCTTCGGTTGTTAAAGGTACCTGTGGGATTGGATTAAAAGACATTTTTTTAAAAAAAATCGGTCAATTACCCTTTTTTTCCCTGAACCCCTTAGTTTGATAAATATTCTCAATGAAAGTTCCAGCTTTGCAAACTTTTACTGTGGTTCACGACCTTTGGAAACTAACGTGCGGTAAGTCTGAGCTTTGGTCTGGGTGGCCCTACTTGCCTAATGATTCAGTGATCCTTTTTCCCCCTGAGTATTTTACTATTTATAAACACCAAACCCAAACACAGGAAATTAGAAATGGTGTTAGACAGTAGAGTGTTTTGATTAGTCGGTGGGTGTCCGACCGGCATCAAAATCCCTGTTAAGAGTCGCCAAAGCAAAAATTAAACACTTAATTCACTGCAGAGAGTTGGATAGAGGTTTGAAGATCCAAATCCTGAGCAATTCCCAAGAGTCTACAAGGTATTCTAATAATTTAAGCCTACCAGCACAGAGCACTGATAAACCTTGCAAAGCAAAACACTGCAAGTGCAAGAAAATTCAAGATAAGAACAGAAAGTGCTGGAAACACTCAGCCACTCAGGCAGCATCTGTGGGAAGAGAAACACTTCCGGCCAATGGCACTTCTTCAGAAAGTTTTACACTAATTTTCAAACTAGAATTGGCCCACCATGAACATCAATCTGCAGCTTGTCCACAGCCAATGGTAAAAGTTCAAGTTCCAATCACAGATGCCAGTAAAAAGCCTGCTGTTAAAATCATCAGATTTGGCAAAAGCTATCGAGGTTTTGATTTGGTCCCTTTCAACTATCAGAATCAGATTTATTATCACTGACATGAAATTTAGTGTTTTGTGGCAACAGTACAGTGCAAATTACACTGCACTTTCTCTGTAGCTGTGACACTTTACTGTTATTGTTTTTACCTGTACTACGTCAATGCACTCTGTACTAACCCACTGTAACTGCACTGTATAATGAATTGACCTGTACGATCGGTTTGTAAGACAAGCTTTTCACTGTACCTCGGTACAAGTAACAATAATAAACCAATACCATAAGTTACAAAAATAATAAATAGTGCAAATGAGGAATAACGAGGTAGTGTTCGTGGGTTCATGGACCATTCAGAAATCTGATGGTGGAGGAGAAGAAGCTGTTCCTAAAACATTGAGTGTGGGTCTTCAGGGTCCTGTACTTCCTTCCCGATAGTAGTAGTGAGAAGAGGGGATGATGGTGTTGAACGCTGAGCTGTAATCAACAGCAGCCTGATGTATGTTTTGCTGTTGTCTAGGTGCTCCAAAGCTTAGTGGAGAGTCAGTGAGATTGAGTCCTCAATCCACACGGATGATTTCAATCCACCAGCACTGGAATGAAGCATTTGGATAGTCTGGCACATCTAACAAATATCAGCTGACACCTTTTGCCTCCACAGATGCTGACTGACCCGCTGAGTCCGTCCAGCGCTCTGCCTTTCATTCCCATGTAGAGACCTCTCTTTAGGGGACGCTCTCCTCCGTCAGATGACAGGACAGACCGCCCTTGTTTTTAGCCACAGTTTAGTGTTGTAATCACTGAATACAAAGGTAGGAAGATTTTGCTTCAATTACTGTATCTCGGACATTGGTGAGACGCCATCTAGGATGCTGTGTACAGCTTAGGATCCTTATTTAAGAAATGTAAATGCATTGGAATCAGCTTAGAGAAGGTTTACTGGACAGGTACAGGTTAAGAAGGCATATCTGTGGTTAAAAAGGCATATGGTGTATTGTCCTTCATCAACTGTGGAATTGAATTTAGGAGCCGAAAGGTAATGCTGCAGCTATATAGGACCCTGGTAAGACCCCACTTGGAATACTGTGCTCAGTTCTGGTCACCTCACTACAGGAAGGATGTGGAAGCCATAGAAAGGCTGCAGAGGAGATTTACTAGGATGCTGCCTGGATTGGGGAGCATGCCTTATGAAAGCAGGTTGAGGGAACTTTGCCTTTTCTCCTTGAAGCGACTGAGGATGAGGGGAGACCTGATAGAGGTATAGAAGGTGATGAGAGGTATTGATCGTGTGGATAGTCAGAGGCTTTTTCCCAAGGCTGAAATGGTGGCCACAAGAGGACATAGGTTTAAGGTGCTGGGGAGTAGGTACAGAGGAGATGTCAGGGGTAAGTTTTTTACTCAGAGAGTGGTGAGGGCATGGAATGGGCTGCCGGCAACGGTAGTGGAGGCGGATACGATAGGGTCTTTTGGACCCTTTTTGAAGAGACTTTTGGATAGGTACATGGAGCTGAGAAAAATAGAGGGCTATGGGTAAGCCTAGTAATTTCTAAGGTAGGGACATGTTCGGCACAGCTTTGTGGGCCGAAGGGACTGCATTGTGCTGTAGGTTTTCTATGTTTCTATGGTATGGTATGATAAGACTATTGAACAGTCCCCTTATACGATGAGATGGACTATGACCTCACGATCTACTTTGTTGTGACCTCGCACCTTATTGCACTGCACTTTCTTTGTAGCTGTGACACTTTTCTCTGTACTGTTATTGTTTTTACCTGTACTACATCAATGCACTCTGTACTAACTCAATGTAACTGCACTGTGTAATGAATTGATCTGTACGATTGGTTTGTAAGACAAGTTTTTCACTTTACCTCAGTACAAGTGACAATAATAAACCAATACCAATAGGTTGACTTGAGGGTAGGTTGGACAGGTTAGGTTGGACTCACTGCAGCTTAGAAGAGTGAGGGGACCTGTTTGATCCTGAGAGGTCCTGATAGGGTAGATGCGGGGAGGATGTTTCCTCCTGTGGGAGGATCTAGAACAAGGGACCACTGCTTATAATAAAATGTCTCCCATCTGAGGCAGAGATTAACTTTTTTTTCTCTCAGGGATCATGAGTCTTTGGAACTCTTCCTCAAAGGGCAGTAGAAGCAAAACCGTTGAATACTTTCAAGACCGAGGTAGATCGACTTTTGATAAGCAAGGGGGTAGAAGGATGCAGGGAGTAAGCAGGAATGGAATCAGATCAGCCACAGGTTTGTTGACTGGCTGAGCAGATTCAAGGGGTAGAGTGGCTGCTCCTGTTCCTAATTCGGTTGTTGGTGTATTCCTGTGTCCCACAGTTGTGCTTTACTTACAGGTCCCTGTAAATATCACCACTCTGTCAAAGTTCAGGGCTGGAAAGACAGAAATTGTGGTCACATCAGGGATGTGCAACTGCAGGTTGATTCCTAGTGGCTGCAATTTTGCCTGTAACATTTTACAATACTTTGCCTGTAACATTATCTGTACAATATTTTGCCTGTAACAATGCACAATATTTTGCCTGGAACGTTGTCTATACAATACTTTGCCTGTAACATTGCACAATATTTTGCCTGTAACATTGTACAATGTTTTACCTGTAACATTACACGATATGTTGCCTGTAGTTTTGCCTGTAATGTTGTATGATATTTTGCCTGTACTATTGTCTGTACAATGTTTTGCCTGTAACATTGCACGTATTTTGCCTGTAATATTGTCTGTACAATGTTTTGCCTGTAACATTGCACGATATTTTGCCTGTAATATTGTCTGTACAATGTTTCGCCTGATACATTGTCTGTACCATGTTTTGATAATATTGTCTGTACACTATTTTGCCCATTCCATTGTATGTACAATGTTTTGCCTGTAACATTGTATGTACAATGTTTTGCTTGTAATATTGTACAATGTTTTGCCTGTAACATTGTCTGTACAATGTTTTGCTTGTAACATTGTACGATATTTTGCCTGTAACATTGTGCAATGTTTTGCCTGTAATATTATCTGTACACTATTTTACCTATTACATTGTCTGTACAATGTTTTGCCTGTAATGTTGTACAGTGTTTTGCCTGTGATGTTGTGCAATGTTTTACCTGTAATGTTGTACAGTGTTTTGCCTGTGATGTTGTGCAATGTTTTGCCTGTAACATTATCTGCTGAGATTTTGTTCATTCTTCTCTCTGCAGTTGTTGGCTTCTGATCCTGAGGGGTAGTGAGTTTTTTAAGGAAGAAATTGGCTATTTGCAGTTACTTCCTTAAAAATCCCACAGTGAAAATCTTGGCCAAGAAAGCTTATTCTTAGCACGTTGCTGGACTGTCGGTGTGACACAGAAGTCCAAGCCTGCCCCGGACTTCTGGATAGGTCCCTTTGTGACCTGTGCCCCTCCACTTTACACTCCCACAGACCTCACCGACTGCAGCAGCCTCGGCTGTGGCCGGCACCATAACCAGGTAATGGCTGTGGTGCCGTACAGAGTGTCTTCAGCATGGTCAGTCTTTCATGAACACATCTGCTGGTTTGATCGGTCGTGAAGGCAAACTCTGGTTGGCTGATACAGAACACACAACAGGAAGGATTAAACTCGACGCTGGTCAAGCGCGCTCCCTGTGACCCTCACTGCCGACAGAGTGACCAACGGGTCAGCCCTCCGATACATTCTACACTGTGCCCACTTTACGCTGGTCACAAGTGAACTCTTGACAGCAAAGAGATTGGTTACATTCCTCTGGGGATTGCTCGCAGCATTGGGATTGGTCCTGGAACTCCCATTCCTTCACTCATGGGCCATATATTTCCAACTTCCCATGACACAGAAGGAGGCCATTTGGCCCATCGTCCATGCCTGCTGACAGATCTATCCCATTCTCCCTATTAATTTTCTACAGTCACTTATTCTTCCCCACATTCCCATCAACTCCCCCTGGATTCTACCCCTCACCCACGCAGTAGGTGATCTACAGCAGCCAGTTAACCTGCCAACCCGCACTCTTTGGGATGTGGGGGAATCTGGAGTGCACTGTCACAGGGAGAACGTGCAAACTCTACGCAGGCAGCACCGGAGGTCGGGATCGAACCCGGGTCTCTGGAGCCTTGAGGCAGTGGCTGTACCCGCTGTGCCAACTGTGCCACCTGTTGATTGACCAACTTGAAGGTGTGACACCAAGAAAACATGGGATCAGGGAGAAGACCAACTGCCTTGTTGCTGTGGGCTGGGCTTATGTCGCCTTGATAAAGGAAGATCAAGGGGGCACTTGATTGAGCATTCAATCAGATAGATACACAGAAACCATAGGCGGTTGGCCACCATCTTAAAGCTGGGCCATGCACATTCTACAGAGAAATTAGGATTCAACTTGACAACTGAAGTTTCTCTCTTCTGAACAGAGGGATTGTTCACTTAAAGAGCAGCAGAAATTCTGGGGTTTGACTTCCCGGTGACGGTGGTCACTGAAGCAATTAACTTTACAATGATAAGGCAGGGACCATACCAGAGGTGATCTGAAGTGGGCATATTCCAGGATTCTGCTGATTTGGATCAGATTCTCCTCAGGGATGGGCTGGGCAGATCTTCTCCCTGTTCTCTCAGGTTTCCCATCCTCGACAACCCGGACAAAAAGGGTGTGTCTTGGGCAACCCCAGCAAAACTCCCACCTCTACTTCTCAAGAGAGTTGACCACAGAGCTCAGCTCATTGATTAATCAACGCAGGGGTAGGAGCTCCTGGAATGTTAAAACGATTCTCATACTGAGATACAAGAGACTGCAGATGCTGGAGTCTCCTTATGTTGAGTATTGATGCTCAGAATTTCTAACAGCTACAAGCTCGTGATTGTTTAACACTGCACCCCCAGGTTATCAGAAGAGAGTTGCTTAAACCGCCAATTGAATCCCTCGTGATAGGATAAGAGCTTTTAGGTGCCAACCATGGAACAAGAAGATTGAGGTCCATTTTGTGAGGGTGTGGGGTACAAAAGTTCAAAATGCAGCTTAAAAAGCAGGATACTTCCCAGTAGCACTGAGGTGATTATTGCAGTTTGGTCACCCTGCTCTAGGAAAGATGGCATTAAGCTGGAAAGAGTGCAAAGAAGATTTACGAGGATGTTGCCAGGACTCGAGGGCCTGAGTTATAGGGAGAGGTGGGCAGGCTAGGACTTTATTCCTTGCAGGGTAGGAGACTGAGGGTGACCTTATAGTGTAGGAAATCATGACGGGTATAGATTGGGTGAATGAATGCACCATCTTTTTCCCAGAAAAGGGAATCAAAAATTAGAGGGCATAGGTTTAGGGTGAGAAGGGAAAGATTTAATAGGGACCTGAAGGGCAATTTCTTCATGCAGAGGGTGGTGGGTATATCTCAGATGTGCCGGAGTGTGGTGACTCATTACAAGCTGCTCTCTGCAGATCTACTCATTACTTTCACTATCATCGTTCCACAGTTTTAAATTTAAATTCTATGTACACTTTACTCTGTACTCTGTTATTGTTTTTACCTGTACTACATCAATGCGCTCTGTACTGACTCAATATAACTGCACTGTGTAATGAATTGTTCTGTACAATCGGTATGCAAGACAAGCTTTTCACCGTACCCGGTACGAGTGACAATACTAAGCCAATACCAATACTAAATGTATGGAACGAGCTGCCAGAGGAAGTGGTTGAGGCAGGTACATTAACAACATTTAAAAGACACTTGGACAGGTAGGTGGACAGGAAAGGTCTAGAGGGATGTGGGCCAAACGCTGGCAAATGAGACGAGCTTAGATGGGCATCTTGTTTGGCATGGGCAAATTGGGCTGAAGGGCCTGTTTCCGTGCTGTGTCACTCTATGACTATGATACCTCATGGTGATCTCCAGCATCGATCACACCGGGGGTGGGGGTGTGGGTTACAGTTAATAGGGTGGGGAGGGAGGGGCACCCTTGGACAGTCTGACGCTGAGAATTTCACATGGACATCAGGCGCAGCTGAGTGGGATAGGGACATGGTCCCGAGAACAATACAGGAGAGCGGAACTGGGCTATGGGCTGCATTCCTGGGAATATGGGAGATTGATGTTGGGAGTCAGACAATGTCTCTGGGAATAATGCAGGAGAGTGATGTTGGGAGTCAGACACTGTCTCTGGGAATAATAGGGAGAGGGGTGTGAGGGGGACTTTGTGCCTGAGAATTGTACAAGACAGTGGAGATGGGATACGGAACTGTCCCTGGACATAATGTGGGACACTGGCTGGTGGGATGTGAGTTTGCCTTGGTTTGGGTGGCCATCTGTTTTTGGGGTGTCTGGGAGGGGTAAGATATGGTGGGTACTGGCATGGGCACAAGGACAATGAGGGCTGCTATTGCTGGAGGGGTTGTGGTTTGTAATTACTGTTACTGCCTCTTGCTGGTGTGATTCAGTGACATCTGCTGGCAAAACGGTACACTGCAAGGGGATAAACAGCCAATGAAGTCTTTCCCAAGGTTGGAGCCCTTGGTGAGAGCCTTCCCTTGGCTCCCTGTGGATTCAGGGCCAAGGGATTCAGGACCTCGTGACCAGCATGTCCTTCGCACTGCATGCTGCAAGGAAAAGGCCAGGAACAAACAGCCCTTGGGAAATAAGGGACTGCAGATGCTGGAATCTAGATGAAAAACACGATGATGCTGGAGGAACTCAGCAGGCCAGGCAGCATCCGTGGAGAAAAGCAGGTGGTCAACGTGTCGGGTCAGGATCCTTTCTTCAGGACTGAAGATAGGAAAGGGGAAGCCCAATATATAGGAGGGAAAAGCAGAGCAGTGATAGGTGGACAAAAGAGGGGAGGGGGTGGGCACAGGGTGCTGATAGGTAGATGCAGGTAAGAGCTAGTGATGGGCAGGTGCGGGGGAGGAGGGGAGAGCAGATCCACCGGAGGATGGGTCAAAGGTAAGAAGAGAAGGGAGAAAAGGTCTAGGAAAGGGAACAAGCATGGGGGGGGGGGGGGGAAGCCCTCTGTGTGAGGCGTTGGTGGACCTGCAGAAGGTCTTCAACATGTTAAGTCAGAATGGCATCTACCAGATTCATCAGGCAGTTGATAGAGAGGTGCTCTCCCACTGCCTGAGGAAACTGAAGGTCAAAGAGGCACCAGCTTGGATACCAGTAAGAAGCAAGGTTGTGTCTTCTTTATACATTTTCCAGGGTTGGGCATTGTTGGCAAGGCCAGCATTTATCACCCGCCCCTCACTGCCCCTTGTGAAGGTGGGGATGAGCTGCCTTCTTGAACCGCTGCAGTCCTTCTGGTGAAGGTGTTCCCGCAGTGCCACTGGGGGAGGAGTCCCAGGGTCTGGACCCAGTGATGGTGAAGGAACGGCGATAGATTTCCATCCATAGGATGGTCATGGAGTCATACAGCATGGAAAAAGGCCATTTGGCCCAACTCGTCCATGCCAACCCAGACAAGTTTGATTATAACAAGGACCCATTAGTGCCCATGCAGCATAGAACATGAACAGTCGAGCACAGGGCCAGGCCCTTCGGCCCACAATGTTGTACCACAGTAATGAAGCTAATGACACCTAATCCTTCCTGGGATATGGACGCAATGTCCATATCCCATTCTCTGCACATTCATGTGCCTCTTAAATGCCTCTATCGTATCTGCCTCCACCACCACCCCTGGCAGCACATTCCAGGCACCCACCACTCTCTGTGTAAAAAACTTGCCCTGCAATCTCCTTTGAACTTACCCCCTCTCACCTAACATGCATGCCCTCGAGTATTAAACATTTCAACCCTGGGAAAAAGATACCACCAGTCTGTCTATGCCTATCATAATCTTATAAACTTCTATCAGGTTTCCTCTCAGTCGCTGCCGCTCCAGGAGAAATGGCTGTATCCTTTGTCAACCTTCTACACTATCCACAGCACCACCAATCTTGTGTCATCTGCAGACTCACTAACCCACCCATCCACGTTTCAATCCAAGTGATTGATATATATCACAAACAGCAGAGGTCCGAGTGCACATCCAGTGGAACACCACTAGTCATGGACCTCCAGTCAGAGTAACACCCATCAAACTACTACCCTCTGTCTTCCATGGAAAGCCAATTCTGAATCCAAATGGCCATGCTGAATCCTTTCTTTCTTTTTCAATCTTTTTATTAGTTTTCAAATTAATACAGATTGATATATAGCATCAATATTTATATATGTAATACCAAGAGATCAGGATAACAATCATAGCATATATAGTCATAAAGAACAATAAAATATTTTAAAAATCTGTAGATCCAACGATCTCTTAGTAAATGAATATAATTAAAAGAAAGGAAAGAAAAAGATTTATTATATAAATTTTTTTAAAACCCAAATCAATAAAAAAATTATACACAATATAAACTAAACAAAAAAACTTTTCAAAAGAAAAACAAACAACAAAAAAAAAGGGGAAAAAAAACTGGGCTAAAATTTCTCAGAAACAGAGCAATATTATGTCGTCAAGTCCGTTCCTCCAAGTTGGAAAATTATTGAAAGGGGATCTACATCATGTGAAAATATTGAATAAATGGACTCCATATATCTTCAAATTTAAGCGAAGGATCAACAGTACCACTCTTAGTTTTTTCCAAGTTTAAACATGATATAGTTTGAGAAAACCATTGAACAGTAGTAGGGGGTATTGGATCCTTCCATTTAAGCAAAATGGATCGTTTGGCCATTAATGTAACAAAGTAATCATACGGTTAGCGGAGGGAGATAAATGGCCAGACTCGATCCTTGGTTGAATCCTAAACAGGAAACTCCTCTCACTGGTTCCCCTCCCCACCTCCCTTATTTGGTTCCATGGTCCACCTTCCTCTCCTATCAGATCCCACCATCTGCAGCCCTTCGTCATCCCCACCTCTCACCTCCCCAGCCTCTGTCGCTATCTCCACCCTTCCCTCCTCCATCTGCCCATCACCTCTCCTCACCTGGATCCACCTATCACCTGCCAGCTCTTGCCTCACCCCTTCCCTCCACCTCTTTATTCCAACTATCTCCCCTCTATTTTTCAGTGCAGATGAACATCGACTGTCCATTTACCCCCCCACAGGTGCTGCCTGACCCGCTGAATTCCTCCAGCAGTTTGGGTTTTTCAATTTCAGCATCTGCAGTCTGTTATGTCTCCAGGACATAGTCCTGACTTCTCAGAGACATAGGCCTCCAGGCAGCCCTGGTTAAGGCGACTGATACAAACAGTGAAGGGACCTGCGTGAAGATTTGCAGGGGCTGGGAGCTGGTACCCTCCATACTCACGGCAGTAGAGGAGAGGGTGGAACCAATGGGAATCTGGCATCTCTCGGATACCAATCATCAGCTCTTGGTCCACAGAGCTCAGACAGCGGACCAGGAGTCTGCAGATCGGAGACATTACAGGGTTGCCCTTAATTCAGGGCTCGAAACACTTAAGCTAATGACACCACAGCATCCATGGAGAGAGTATCAAAGTCAAAGTTGAGTTTATTGTCATCTGCACAAGTCCATGAGTGCACAGGGGCAATGAAAAACTTGCAGCAGCATCACAGGCACGTAACACCATATACGCAGTATTCACAAGAAAAAACATAAATTATTTTTTAACCTAAACCCTGCAGAGGGTTGTAGGCTCAGCCAGCTCCATCACGGGCACAACCCTCCCCTGCTATTGAAGACATCTTCAAGAGGCGGTGCCTCAAGAAGGTGACATCCATCACTAAGGACCTCACCATCCGGGACTTGCCCTCTTCTCATTACTACCATCAGGGAGGAAGTACAGGAGCCAGAAGACCCACACTCAATGATTCAGGAGCAGCTTCTTCCCCTCTGCCATCAGGTTTCTGAACAGTCCATGAACACTACCTCGTTATTCCTCTTTTGCACTATTTATTTACTTTTGTAACTTACAGTAATTTTTATGCCGCAAAACAACACATTTCACGAAGTATGTCAGTGATACTAAACCTGATTCTGAAATGATACACAATTTTTACAAGAAAGAACACAAGTAGAACAAAACAAGAGCCCGTCAGGAGAATGACTGAGCACCAGAACTGCCCAGAGGCAAAGGGCAGCCCAATGGCAGCAGTGCCATTCCCCTCGCCGTGGTGCCCCGACCCACTGAACAGTTCCAACTCTAGTTCTGGTTCCCAGCACCTGCCGGGCTTTATTGTAATGCAATTGCTCGAGGTGTCCACATGAGGGGGCTCGGGTTACACATTTACACTGAGAGGTCCCTCGAGTGTATTGTCACAGGTAAACGTACCCAGGCTATAAATGCCATGAACATTAACTTTTTGCAGCAGAAGTGCAGTGCATTACCAACATGACAAACATAAATTTAAATTAACATAAATTATACATAGTTTCCTTGGGTGGGATTTGTTATTCCGGGCTACTGGACTACTAGTCCAGGAATGTGACCACAGCAACACAACCACCCCTTCATGGGCTGTAGAGATTACTTCAAAGCCAGGATTTGTTGGCCATCCCTCACTGCCCTTGAGATGGTGGAGGGTGACCACTTTTTTGACCCACTGTGGACCCTCTGGTGATGGTCCTCCCACAGTGCTGGTGGAGAGGAAGTTCCAGGATTTACAGCGGGGTAGAAGCTGTCCTTGAGCCTGGTGGTACGTGTTCTCACGCTCTTGTATCTTCTGCCCGACGGGGGGGAGGAAGAAGAGAGAATGTCCAGGGTGGGTGGGGTCTTTGCTTAAGCTGACTGCTTTCTTGAAGCTGACAGAGTCCGTGGAGGGGAAGCTGGTTTGTGTGATGGACTGGGCTGAGTTCACAATTCTATAAAGGAAAGCATATCAAATGCTTTCTTCACTACCCTACCCTGTGCTGCCACTTTCAGGGACTTTCACCCCAAGTCCCTCTGTACATTAACACTCCTAAGGTGTCTACCATTTACTCTATATGTCCTAGTTTAACTTCCCAAAGTGCATTACCCCACACTTGTTAGGATTAAATTCCATCTGCCACTGCTCTGACCAACTTTCCAGCCGATCTATGTCCTGCTGTATCCTTAGACAACCTTCATCATTATCTACAACTCCACCACTTTTCGTGTTGGCTGCAAACTTACTAATCAGACCACCTACATTCTCATCCAAGTCATGACAGACAACAAAATTCCCAGCACCCATCCCCGCGGTACACCACTTGTTGCAGACTTCCGGTCAGAAAGACACCTCTCCACCACCTCCCTCTGCCTGCAGTCACCAAGCCAATTCTGGATCCAGTTTGCAAACACACATCGGATCCCATGTGCCCGAACCTTCTGGGCCAGCCTACCATGCAGGACCTGTCAGAACCCTCACTGAAATCCACGTAAGCCACGTCTACCTCTCTTTTCACTCTGCCTTCACCAGTTTTCTTAGTTTCCTCCTGAAGAACACAATCAAATTTGTGAGGTCTGTACCTTTACAAAAACTTTCCCTTTTGGTTAGTCTATCCATCCCCAACACTTACTCTGGGGGTCTCGACCTGAAACATCGACTGTTCATTCTGCCTGACCAGCTGAGAGTTTCTGACTTTTCCTGATTTTATCTCAGGCCTCCAGCATCTGCAGTATTTCCCTCAGATTAATGCAGAACAATGACTCAGAGTCACCTCCCTCCCTCTCCCTATCTCGGCCCAGAGGCAAGACACACAGGGATGAGACAGTGCCCACCTAGGCACACTTCAGATGCTTTTAGCAATAAAGGTCTGCAGCCGTGTTTCCTGAAGCACCAGGACCATTACAGCCCAGTGCATCAGGGACACCAGCCCCCTCCTTGGACTCTGTCTTTACTTCTCGCTGTCTTGGTGAAGCAGCCAGCATAATCAAAGACCCCACCCACCCAGGACATTCTCTCTTCTCTCTTCTTCCATCGGGTAGAAGATACAGGAGCCTGAGGGCACGTACCACCAGACTTAAGGACAGCTTCTATCCCACTGTGATAAGACTATTGAACAGTTCCCTTATACAATGAGATGGACTCTGACCTCACGATCTACCTTGTTGTGACCTTGCCCCTTATTGCACTGCACTTTCTCTGCAGCTGTGACACTTTACTCTGTACTGTTATTGTTTTTACCTGTACTACATCAATGCACTCTGTACTAATTCACTGTAACTGCACTGTGTAATGAATTGACCTGTACGATCAGTTTGTAAGACAAGTTTTTCACTGTACCTCGGTACAAGTGACAATAATAAACCAATACCAATACCAGTTCTAGGGGACTTGGGACCCACATGGCAGGATAGAGAGCCTGGTGACATGGTGTCATGACAACAACCTTTCCCTCAATGTCAGCAAAACAAAAGAGTTGGTCATTGACTTCAGGAAGGGGGATGGTGGACATGCACCTGTCTACATCAGTGGTGCTGAGGTCAAGAGAATTTAGAGCTTCCTCCCTAGGAGTGAACATCACCAACAGCCTGTCCTGGTCCAACCACATAGATACCGCAGCCAAGCAAGTTCACCAGTGCCTCTACTTCCTCAGGAAGCTAAAGCAATTCTGCAAGTCCCCTTTGACCCTCACCAATTTTTATCAATGCACCACAGAAAGCATCCTATCCAGATGCATCACGGCTTGGTACGGCAACTGCTCTGCCCAGGACTGCAAGCAACAGCAGAGAGTTGTGGACACAACTCAGCACATCATGGAAACCAGCTTCCCTTCCAATGGACTGTCTACATTTCTTGCTGCCTTGGTAAAGCAGCCAGCATAATCAAAGATCCCACCCACCCTGGACATTCTCCCTTCTCCCATCAGGCAGAAGATACAAAAACCTGAAAGCACATACCACCAGGCACAAGGACAGCTTCTATCCCACTCTTTTAAGATTATTGAATGGTTCCCTAGTACGATAAGATGGACTCTTGACCTCACAATCTATCTCATCAGGGCCTTGCACTTTATTGTCTGCCTGAACTGCACTTTCTCTGTAACTGGAACACTTTATTCTGTATCCTGTTATTGCTTTTCCCTTGTACTACCTTGACATACTGATGTGGTGAAATGATCTGTATGGACAGCATGCAAAACAAAGTTTTTCACCGTACCTTGGTACATGTGACAATAATAAACCAATTTACCGAATTGTCCCTCCATTTGCCGCCAGGTCCAATGTCCTCGCAGTGAGGTTTGCAAGTGCTGAGGCGGAGGTGGAAACTAACTTGGTTGTGGGTGGACACAGGAAGGTAGCATTATAAAGAAGAAGAAAAGTCCCAAAATTTGAGAGGGATATCTAACACCAGAGCACAATGTGGAACATTTTTAGACAGGACCAGACTAGGCAAAAGATTATCCAGGCTACGTTTACCATGCAGGAATGTAAACATAAGAAGTGTGTCAAACCAGGATCAGTGAGTTGCAGTTAATCTCGTGGGGATGATAACACCAGAGTAATAACAGAGACCTGGCTCAAATGACAGCAGGAATGGGTTCAAAATAGCCCTGGATTCCTGGTATTCAGGAAGGATTGAGAACGGGAGAAAAGGGAGGGAACGTCAGCATTTGTTTAGGGGAATATTGCAGAGACAAAGACCGACTCCAACTGTTCAGGAGAAGGGAATAATGGATGTGCAACTACACCACTGGAATTAATTGTAGTGGACCTGGAGTATTGTGTGCAGTTTGGGTCACCCTGTTATAGGAAAGGTGTCACTGAGCTGGAAAGAGGGTAAGGAAAAATTTACAAGAACGTTGCCAGGACTTGTGGGACTGAGATACAGGGAAGGGTTGGGCAGGCTGGGAATTTATTCTTTGGAACGTTGGAGACTGAGCTGAGAGGTAAAAGATTTGAAAGGGGCACGAGGGGTAACTTCTTCACGCAGAGGTTGGTGCGTATGTGGAACGAGCTGCCAGAGGAAGTGGTTGAGGCAGGTACATTAACAACATTTAAAAGACATTTAGGCAGGTAGATGGATAGAAAAGGTTTAGAGGGATATGGGCCAAACATGGGCAAATGAGACTAGCTAAGATGGACAGCTTGGTCGGCATGGACCAGTTGGGCCAAAGGGCCTGTTATCTTGCTGTATTACTCTATAACTCTAGAGTCATAGAGCATAGAAACAGGCCCTTCAGCCCACCACATCCATGCCAACAATCAAGTGGCTCACAGCACCAGAGACCCGGGTTTGATCCTGTCCTCGGGCACTGTCTGTGCAGAGTTTGCACGTTCTCCCTGTCACTGCATGGGATCCCCCCCCCCCCCCGGGTGCTCCGGTTTCCTCCCACATCCCATCGACGTGCGGGATTGGTGGGTTAATTGGCCCCAGTGTGTGGATGAGGGGTAGAATCTGGGGGGAATTGATGGGAATGTGGGGAGAATAAAATGGGATAATATAGGATTAAAAAGTGAGTTCTTGATGGTTGTGGCAGACCTAGTGAGGCAAAGGACTTATTTCCATGCTGTATCTCCCTCTCTATGACCACCCATCTACACTAAACCCAGTTAGTCTACCCACTGGTGAGAAGCACGTTAGGGATAAACTTGTAGACTCGTTCAAAAGCCTTAGAGCAGTGATAGACAACCAACCCAACATAGACTGGGATAGCATAATCGGTAAATTGGTTTATTATTGTCAGGTGTACCGAGGTACGGTGAAAAACTTTGTTTTGCATGCCATCCATGCAGATCATTTCATCACATCAGTGCATCGAGGCAGTACAAGGGAAAAGCAATAACAGAATGCAGAATAAAGTGTTCCAGTTACAGAGAAAGTGCAGTGTGGGGAGACAATAAGGTGCAAGGCTACGACGAGGAAGATTGTGAGGTCAAGAGTCCGCCTTATCATACAAGAGGTCCGTTCAATAGTCTTATAACAGCGGGATAGAAGCTGTCCTTGAGCCTGGTGGTACGTGCTTTCAGGCTTTTGTATCTTCTGCCCGACGGGAGGGGGGAGAAGAGATAATGTCCGGGGTGGGTGGGGTCTTTGATTATGCCGGCTGATTTCCCGAGGCAGCAAGGGCATCATCAGGGTCACAGAAGAAGCGGAGGTCCTGAGGTGAAATCCATTGATTTGTTTCTGACCCAGAGAGGAAGACAGGGTTGCCGGAGCAACACACAGTCTGCTGGAGGAGCTCAGTGGGTCAAGCAGCATCTGTTGGGGTGGAGGGGTGTGGGGGTGGGGGGGAGGAATTGTCGACGTTTCGGGTCGGGACCCTTCATCAGGACTGAGAGTGGGGAGGGGAGATGGCAGGTGTAAAGAGGTGAGACAGAGGCCAGAGGTGATTGGTGGACAGAGGAGGGCTGAAGGATGATGGGCAAGGTGGAGCCAGGCAGAGGGGAGGGGAGGGTGGAGTTGGTGGGTGATAGATGGAGGCAGGGGAGGGGAGGGGAGGGCAGGGGAGGGGAGGGCAGGGGAGGAGGAGGGCAGGACAGGGGAGGGGAGGGGAGGAGGAGGTGAAGGCGGAGACAGCTGCTGGAGGGCGATAAGCAGGAACACAAAGTTCTACCAGGGCTGGACTGATGTGAGGAGGGTGATAGTAGGAACCATTAGGGGAGAGGTGCAGGGCAGAAGGGGCAGGGGGATGCCAGTGGGTGAAGTGTGGGGAGTGGGTGGATGGAAACGGGCAGGAGGGGGAGGGGCCACGAATGGGTGACGGGGAGGGGGGCGGGAGGGCAGTGTAAGAAAGCGGACAAAAATGGGAGGACTGGAGGTGGATTGGAAGGGGAGAGGGAGTGGGGGGTGGGGGGGAGGAAACTCGAGAGGTAAAGATTTATCTGAAATTGGAAAATCCAATGCCTGTACCATTGGGTTGTAGACTATCCAGGCAGAATATGAGGTGTCGCTCCTCAGTCTGTGCTGGGCCTCACGAGGCCAAGGGTGGACAGCTCGGTGTGGGAATGGAAAGGGGAATTGAAATGGCACAACCAGGAGCTCAGGATGGCCACAATGGACAGTCCGTAAGTGCTCTGCAAGTGGGTCAACTAGTCCGCACTTGGTCTCGCTGATGTAGAGGAGGCCACGTTGGGAGAAGGTGCCTGTGAATCCTCACCAAGAAGGGTTGTTTAGGTCCCTGGATGGCGGTGAGGGAGGAGGTGCAAGGACAAGTGTTGGCCTTCCTGTGGTTGCAGGGATAAGCGGACCAGGGAGTCACGGAGGGAGTGGTCCCCGAGGAAGGCAGAATGGGATGAAGATGTGACTGGTGCTGGGATCTCGTTGCAACTAGCAGAAATGATGAAGAATGAGGTGCTGATGTGGACGCTGGTGGAGTGAAAGGTGAGGACCAGGGGAACTCCATCTCTGTCCTGTCTGGAGGGAGGTGCGGTAAGAGCAGAGGTCTTGCTGGACATTCTCATTCCAGGGAATGAGCTAGGCCTGGTGGAATAGCGATCATAATATCGTAATGTTTGGAATAGTTATGGAAATGGAGGTAAGCCAGCTCATGGTGAAAGCCATCAGTTGGAGAAGGGCCAATTTGAATGGAACAGGTAAATGGGAATGGAAGATCAGCAGGTAAAACAGTCACTGAGCCTTTAAGGTGGAGTTGTTTCAGCAACAGTCCGGATATATTCTCACGTGGATGAAGGAGAGGGAAATGCCAGATGCTGGGCTGTCTACACATTGAGAACCAGGCTACGAACAGAAAGTTCAGAAGGGAAGTGACCAGGAGAAGGCTGGCAGCAAACATAAAAGGAATGGAAACATATTCCGAAAGCAGCTGAACAAGGTATTGGTATTGGTTTATTATTGTCACTTGTACCGAGGTACAGTGAAAAGCTTGTCTTACAAACCGATCGTACAGGTCAATTCATTACACAGTGCAGTTACATTAAGTTAGTCTGAGGTCTAAATAGGGACTTCACCAAACAAACTCCTTCTGTGCTGCATTTGTCCTATGAATCAATGAGCAAATGGTTCAAGGATCAGGGACCAGAGATTCAAAGCGAAGGTGGGTCCAAGGGAAAAGATGCATCTGCACTTGCAATTTATTTTTTGTCTTTATTTCAGATTTCCAGCATCTGCAGTGTTTATGTTTTACTTCAGATATCCAGCATGTGCAGTGTTTATGTTTTATTTCAGATATCCAGCATGTGCAGTGTTTATGTTTTATTTCAGATTTCCAGCATCTGCAGTGTTTATGTTTTATTTTAGATATCCAGCATCTGCAATTTTTTGTTTTTATTTCAGATTTCCAGCATCTGCTTTTTTTTTGTTTCTCGGTCCCTTCAATGAAACTGGTGCAAGGAGCCCACACAAAAAATGTGTCCAATCAACATCAAGTGGACAGCCTGCTGGTTTCCAGGTGTCTAATCAATAATTAGGACCAAAATTGCACACTAAATCCATTGTGCTGGGGTGTCCTATTAACAAAGCATTCAAAGAACAATCTGCTGGAGGAACTCAGCGGGTCAAGCAGCATCTGTGGAGGGAAAGGAATTGTTGCCGTTTCAGGTTGTGACCCTAGCCTCTGCTTGCCCCGGCACCCCTGCTTGGTCTTCACTGTCCCCCTCTGACCTCCCCCCCCCCCCCGAAGCTGAGCCGTCAGTCAGCAGAGGCCTTCCCTTTGTATCCCTGTGACCGCACCCCAGCAAGTCAAGTCAAGTCAAGTCAAGTCACACTTTATTGCCATTCACCCATGTGCTATAAAAGCACAAGGAGGAACGAAATGTCGTTTCCCCCAGACTCTCACAACAGAGGACACACATAGAACAGAGGACATACAGTAAACACAGACAAAAAAATTGTGCAAGTGCAGATAGTGCAAAAAACAGTATATCCAGAATACAAAATTAGTGCAGGGTTTGTGCAAAACCGAGTTGGACGAAGAAAATACAGAACTCTGTGTGTTGCACTAATTGCATAAACATGGTCAGCAGCCGCCAAAGTTCTTATACAATGTGCAAACCAGGGCTTTTGACGCGCTTGTCATGATGTCGAGCTCTCCTTCCGTCACCTCCGCCTGTTCCTCTGGCAAGGAAATCCTTGCACACCCCCCGACCCACTGACGATGCCTTCTCACATCTGCAACACCCCCCTCCTCTCGGACACCCCCCTTTTACCCTCTCTCAACCTTTTTATTTCCATCTACACTCCTGACATCAACCACCTCTCCACTCCCCTCACCCATTGCAACCTTACCCTTTCAGAAGGAACATAGAACACAGAACAGTACTGCGCAGGAACAGGCCCTTCGGCCCACCATTTCTGTGCTGACCATGATGCCGAATTACACTAATCTGTTCTCCCTGCACAATGCCCATCTCCCTCCATTCCCTGCACATCCATATGCCTAATTAAGAGCCTCTTAACGCCTCTATCATATCTGCCTCCGCCCCCAACCCTGGCAGCACATTCCAGGCACCCACCGCTCTCCGTGTAAAAAAACCTTGCCCTGCACATCTCCTAATGCAGCGCTCCGCTCCCTTCGCACCAATCCCACACGGTATACAGAGTCCTGAGCAGCAAACAATCTGCTGGGGGAACTCAGCGGGCTGAGCAGCATCTCTGTGTGTGTGTGTGTGTGTGTGTGTGTGTGTGTGTGTGTGTGTGTGTGTGTGTGTGTGTGTGTGTGTGTGTGTGTGTGTGTGTGTAGAGGGGGGGGATTGGGGGGGGAGGTGCAGGAGGGGGAATGGGAGGAACAGTCGACATTTCGGGTTGTAACCCTGCATCAGGACTGAGTGTGGAGGGACGAGGTGGCCGGTATAAAGAGGAGGAGGGGAGTGGTGATGAGGAAGGATACGTTGGTGAGAATGTGTTCGAAGAGCCGGAGAGAGGGAGCAGTGAGAGAGGGTCCCACAGAACTCCCATTGGAGAGAGGAGAGAAACCTCTTCAAGAGGAACGAAGGACTGCAGATGCTGGGAACTTCTTCAAAGTGGGCATACCTTGGGGAGTCTTTGTAGTGAAGCAGTACAATGGAGATACAAGACAAAGCAGCCAACAGTCTCTTGTCTCTCTATAAAGAGTCCTGATGCAGGGTATCAACCTGAAATGTCAACTGTCCGTTTCCTCCCCACAGATGCTGCTCGACCCGCTGAGTTCCTGCGGCAGATTGTGTGTTGCTCCAGATTCCAGCATCAACCGTCTCTTGTATCTCCAGCGAAGCAGTCAGTTGGCCCTGACGCCCCATCACCTAAATCACCATCACACTGTTGTCTGGGATCTTGGCAATCTGGCCCACTTCATAGCAGTAACTACCTGCAATTATTCATGGAGTACGGGGGAAGGTAATGATGCAAATCTGTTTGTTCCAAGTCCCTCCACCCCAGAGTCTATGATCTCAATGAGGCCAGGGATTGGATGAAAACATTTGACTTGGATGAAAACGCGGATGGGTGGGTTGGTAAATTCGCAGATGATGTAAGGATTGGTGGTGATGTGGACTGTGTAGGAGGTTGCCAAAGGATATAACGGGATATAGATCAGCTGCAGATATGTGCAGAGAAATGCAGATGGGGTTTAATCCAGGCAAGTGTGGGGTGTTGCATTTTGGGAGGTTAAATGTAAAGAGACAGTACACAACTAATGGCAGGACCTTCAACATTGTTGAGGTACAGAGGGATCTTGGGGTCCAAGTCCATGGCTCCGACTGAAAGTGGCCGCACAGGTTGATCGGGTGGTAAAGAAGACATAGGGCATGCTTGCCTTTATGAGTCGAGACATTGAATTCAAGAATCAATGAGGTTATGTTACAGTTTTATAAAACTCTGGTTAGGCCACATCTGGAGCATTGCATTCAGTTCTGGTCGTCCCATTACAGGAAGGATGTGGAGGCTTTGGAGAGGGTGCAGAAGATGTTCACCAGGATGCTGCCTGGATTAGAGGGCATGTGCTATGAGGAGAGGTTGGACAAAGTTGGGTTGTTTTCTCTGGAGCGTCAGAGGCTGAGGGGAGACCTGATAGAGGTTAAAAAGATTATGAGAGGCATGGATAGAGTAGACAGCCAGTATCTTTTTCCCAGGGTCAAAATGTCTACTACTAGAGAGCATGCATTTAAAGTGAGAGGGGGTAAATTCAAAGAGATGTGCGGGACAAGTTTTTTACACAGAGAGCAGTGGGTGCCTGGAATGCACTGCCAGGGGTGGTGGTGAAGGCAGATACGATGGAGGTGTTTAAGAGGCTCTTAGACAGGCGCATGAATGTGCAGGAAATGGAAGGATAGGGACATTGTGTAGGCAGAAGGGATTAGTTTAATCTGGCATTTAATTACTAGATTAACTAGTTTGCCACAACAGTTTGGATTGAAGGGCCTGTTCCTTTGTTGTGTTGCTCTATGTATTCACAAAGAAACGAGCTGAATATTACACAGTGATTCACAGGGGATTAGAATGCTTTTTGTTGATGTGCCAATATTCAAATAATCGTCCCACTTTAGTTGCAGGCTGCAATTGTCAAAGCTTTTCCAAGGTGCAGGGCTCAAAATTGCTTGTTGGTGCAAATAATGGAGGAAGTTAAATGAAGCATAAATGGGTACATGATGGTCAACATGGATGTGGAGAGGGCCTGTTTCCATGCTGTGTGATTCTGTGAAGATCGGGATGGTTGGGAGAGTTGTTAGTAAAGGATCTGGGAAATTGGAGTTCACAGATAAAGGCACAGAATACGAAAGCTCAAGGATAATGTTGAGGTTGGACTCTTCCATCCGATCTGGTTACCTCACTTTACACTGGATGTGAAGGTCCTAGAGAGGGTGCAGAGAGGAATTATTGGAAAGGGTCCAGGGGCCAGGAGTTTCAGCCATAAACACTCGGGGTATCACGTGCAGTTCTGGTCGCACCCCCCCCCCCCACCATTACAGGAAGGGTGTGGAGGCTCCCGAGAGGGTGCAGAAGAGGTTCATCAGGATGCTGCCTGGATTAGAGGACAGGTGCTATGAGGAGAGGTTGAACAAAACATGTACAAGACCCAGATTGATGAATTATTAAAGCAGAGACTGACTTGATTAGCTTTATCTTTTAGGAGACTTTTTTCTAAATTTCCCTTAATAATGGTAGGGCTCTTGGCAGTGTGGAGGATCAGAGGGATCTTGGGGTCTGAGTCCATAGTGTTACGGACTCAGTGAAAGTCCCTTTAAGATAGAGAGTGTGTGTGTGTATGTGTGTGTGGGGCGTGCTTACGTCAATAGAAGATAAAGGACGTAATGACGTTGTTGAAGAAGTTAGAAGAAGAAGAAAGGAGACAGAGAGAGAGAAGGGAGAGAGACACCAGCCTGCTTGTTTTCTCTATCGATGGATAAGAAACAATAACTGTGTTTGCTACTGAAATCCATGTATGGAAGTTGGAAGTAATCCGGTGGAGTTCACTTTGTTGCTGACCTGTAGAAGGAAACAGGTATTTGTGTGTGGACGACCACGATTCGGATGCTTTTCGGGGTGAGGAAGTCACTACCGAGTAAACGCTGGAGTGTCGTTTGGGTTCCATCATGGAACATTTGGATTCATATTTACTCTTGTTACGGACTCAGTGAAAGTCCCTTTAAGATAGAGAGTGTGTGTGTATGTGTGTGTGGGGCGTGCTTACGTCAATAGAAGATAAAGGACGTAATGACGTTGTTGAAGAAGGCAGAAGAAGAAGGAGAGAGAGAGAGAAGGGAGAGAGACACCAGCCTGCTTGTTTTCTCTATCGATGGATGAGAAACAATAACTGTGTTTGCTACTGAAATCCATGTATGGAAGTTGGAAGTAATCTGGTGGAGTTCACTTTGTTGCTGACCTGTAGAAGGAAACAGGTATTTGTGTGTGGACGACCACGGTTCGGATGCTTTTCGGGGTGAGGAAGTCACTACCGAGTAAACACTGAAGTGTCGTTTGGGTTCCATCGTGGAACATTTGGATTTCGTATGTACTCTCTCTATGTTTTTCTACATCTACATCTTATCTTCAGACAACGGTGGTTGCTGAAGAAGCCCTTGCTCATGTTTCACCTTATGGCTTGCGGAACTGAACTTTAAGAACCATTCCGGAACTGGAGTTTTGGACTTTGTCACACACACACACGAAGAGTTTAGTTTTGGGGTTAACGTTCGAGGTTTAACATTCTTGAATTCTAACATACTAACATTTTTACTTTTATTTTACGTATTTCATAAGTAGTGATTAATAAAATAGTTTTTAACACTAAATCATGCTCAGTGTGTTTCTTTTGTTGCTGGTTCGTGACAAAATTGGGGGCTCATCCGGGATAGTTCCCAAGGTTAACGAGATTCGTCCGGGATCCAATCCAAAGATTAACGAGTGTCGTCTGGGATCGTTCCCCAGATTGACAAGATTTGTTCAGGGTTCAATCCAAAGATTTTCGAGGGAGGTCTGATAAATTCTTTTTAATTGGCTTGTGTGTGTGGAAACCAGCAGCAATGGATATTAAGGCATTTTTGGAGTCACCAACCCAAAAGGGATTGGAGGTGGCGAAAAAGGATGATTTAATAAAGATTGCTACAAGGTTAAACCTTACAGAAGTAAAGCAGTCTATGAGAAAGGCAGATATTCAGAGACTGATAGCTGGCCATTATGTGGAAAAGAAGGTGTTTGAGAAGGAAGTGTTAAAACAGTTTCCTGGCAGTGAAATAGCAATTTCTGAGGCACAGGTGCAGCTGGCAAAGATAGAGGCTGAACGAGAACAAACCCAGTTAAAGATAGAGGCTGAACGAGAACAAAAGAAATTAGAGGCCGAACAAGAGGAAAAGAGATTAGAGGCTGAACAAAAGAAATTAGAGACTGAACAAAAGATAACTCAGATGAAGTTAGAGGCTGAACGGGAACGGGAACTAATTCGGTTAAAGTTTGAGGCAGAGGAGAAGGAAAAACAGAGGCAGCATGAGTTACAAATGAAGCGTAGGAGTTTGGAATCTGATTCTGAAGATGGTTTTTCAGCCAGCAGGGAGGTTCGATTAGTCCCTCCTTTTGAAGAAGATCAGGTTGATCAGTATTTCCAACATTTTGAAAAGGTTGCTGTGAGTTCAAACTGGCCAAGGAAAGGATGGGCTCTTATGGTACAGAGTGTGATTAAAGGTAAAGCTCAAAAAGCTTATTCTGCTTTGTCTGCTGAGGATGCAGCTGATTATACCAAGGTAAAACAAGCTATTATTGAAGGCCTATGAATTGGTCCCTGAGGCTTATAGACAAAAATTCAGAGACTTGAGGAAATCTGCAGATCAGACTTATATGGAATTTGCCAATGGAAAGAGAATATGTTTTGAACGATGGTGCCTGGCTAAAAATGTAGATGGGGATTATGATAAATTGACAGAATTGATACTGGTGGAAGACTTTAAAAGATGTGTTCCAGCTGAATTAACAACATATTTAAATGAAAAGGCAGTGGAAACTTTACAAGAAACTGCTAGGTTGGCAGATGATTATGCTTTAACCCATAAATCCAAATGGGGACAACCTAAAACCTTTCAAAAGAGTTACAAAGACAATCCAGGTAAACCGGAGATTAAATTGGGAGGTAATCAAAAAGGAAAAGATGAAAAGAAGCCAGGGCTGGAGAAATCTGTTGAGCGTACTTGTTATTACTGTAGGAAACCTGGCCACGTGATATCTAATTGTGCCCTTTTGAAGAAAAAGAAGGAAGCTGGGCCCAATGCTTGCTTTCAGGCAATTAAAAATCAAAAAGGTTTAGGAGATGCTGTTAAAGACCAGTCCTTGCAAGAGGGAAAAGCGGAAAAGTTGGAGGAGGTGAGAAAAGAATTCCGTTCGTATGTATCAGAGGGTTTTGTTTCACTGAATGATGGGTCACCCCAGGTGCCAGTGAAAATTCTTAGAGATACTGGGGCTAGTCAATCTCTCTTGCTGGACAGTGTTTTAAATTTTGGTGAAGAAAGTGACACTGGTGAAGTAAATCTAATACGAGGCGTTACAGGTGAGACCATGTCTGTCCCTTTTCACAGGGTGATTTTAAAGTCAAAGTTCATAGAAGGACCAGTCGAGATAGGGATAAGACCTAGTTTGCCAGTGGAAGGAGTTTCTTTGTTATTGGGAAATGACCTTGCAGATGGAGAAAGTGATCCTGTGGTACGGTTAACAACCAAACCAAGGATTGATGAGTCTGAGAATGATCCAGATGTTTACCCATCATGTGCGGTGACTCGAGCTAGAGCTAAAGAATTAGCCAAGACAGACAGTCCGGTGCAGTCTGATGTAGTTCCTTGTGACAGTCCTAAACAGGAAGAAAATTATGATGCCTTATCTGAGACTTTTCTGTCTTCACTGGAGGATCAACATCCTTGTAGGGAGCCTGAATTTAAAGATTTGTCTTTGTCGAGGAAGGATTTTATGGTGGAACAGACAAAGGACCCTGAGTTGACAGAATTGAAAGAAAAAGCTCTCTCATGTGAGGAGATTGAAAAAGTGCCAACTGGATACTATGTCAAAAATGGAGTGTTAATGAGGAAATGGAGACCTCCTCATGTTCCTGTTACTGAGGAATGGGAAGTTATTCATCAGGTTGTTGTTCCAAAAGTTTATAGGGATGAGATTTTAAACCTGGCCCACAGTATGCCTTTGGGTGGTCATTTTGGGGTGAATAAAACTGTAGGGAAGATCTTGAAACAATTCTATTGGCCTGGTTTGAGAAAAGATGTGGTGATGTTTGTCGAACCTGCCACACATGTCAGATGGTAGGTAAACCAAATCAAAAACCCCCTGTGGCTCCATTGAAACCAATTCCTGCTTTTGGTGAACCCTTTTCGAAGGTGATTGTGGACTGTGTTGGCCCATTACCAAAGTCTAAGACTGGAAATCAGTATTTGTTAACCATCATGTGTGCCACTTCTGGATTTCCAGAGGCAATACCCCTTAGAAATATTAAGGCCAAGACGGTGTCAAAGGCTCTTGTAAAATTTTTTACCTTGTTTGGTTTGCCAAAAGAAATCCAATCTGATCAAGGTAGTAATTTTATGTCAAAAATTTTTCAACAAATAGTCTATGAGCTGGGAGCAAAGCAGATTGTATCATCTGCATATCACCCAGAATCTCAAGGAGCTCTGGAGAGATTTCATTCTACTCTCAAAAATATGCTGAAGACTTATTGCTTTGAAAACACCAAGGATTGGGACGAAGGTATCCATTTACTTTTGTTTGCCGTTAGAGAATCGATCCAGGAGTCAATAGGATTTAGTCCGTTTGAGCTTGTATTTGGACATAGGGTGAGAGGACCTTTGGAGTTGTTGAGAGAGCAATGGGTTAATGAGGAAGTTCACTTGAGTCTGTTGGACTATGTCCAAAAATTTAAAACTCGGTTGGAGAGAGTCTGCCAGCTAGCGAGAGAGAATTTGAAAACAAGCCAGGTAAGAATGAAGACATATTTTGATAGACGTGCTCGGCCTAGGACATTCGCAGTGGGGCAAAAGGGGTTGGTATTTTTCCCTAGCCAAAATAATCCCTTGCAATCTCGTTTTTCTGGACCCTATGTTATTGAATCTCGAGTGACTGATCTAACATATATAATCAAAACACCAGATAGACGCAAGAAAACACAACTCTGTCATGTAAACATGCTAAAACCTTATTATGAGAGGGATTCAGTTGTGGCCTTGGTGGATGATGTAAAGGTTGTTTCTAGAATGCCTGATGTTGATGTTGAGGAAGGCCAATTTAGACCAAATATTGTTCCATCGAAACTAAAAAACCAAAATATCCTGGAGAACCTTGAAACGAAGTTGGACCATTTACAAGTTTCACAAAAACAACAGATGAGAGAATTAATTTTAAAATTTAAAAATCTGTTCCCAGATGTTCCAAACAGAACATCGATAATTACCCATGATGTTGATGTTGGGGATGCAAAACCAATCAAACAACACCCATATCGAATGAATGTGGAAAAAAGTAAACTTGTTGATCAGGAAATAAAATACATGTTGGAAAATGATATTATTAGACATTCTACTTCAAATTGGAGTTCGCCCTGTGTTATTGTACCTAAACCTGATGGAACTGTTAGATTTTGCACAGATTACAGGAAAGTGAATGCTGTAACAAAGTCAGATGCTTACCCTATTCCTAGGGTGGATGATTGCATAGACAGAGTGGGAAAGGCAAAATTTCTTACAAAGATTGACCTATTAAAAGGGTACTGGTGTGTTCCATTAACAGATAGAGGAAGGGAAATTTCAGCCTTTGTAACCCCTTCTGGATTGTATGAATACAATGTTTTGCCATTTGGAATGAAAAATGCTCCGGCAACATTTCAAAGAATGATTAATTCAGTGATTCATGGGTTAAAACATACAGATGCCTACATTGACGACTTAGTGACTGGGAATGATACATGGGAGGATCACATCTCTGCGTTAGAAAGGTTGTTTGAAAGACTTTCCAAGGCTAACCTTACAGTTAACTTGGCTAAAAGTGAATTTGGCCATGCCACTGTGACGTATCTTGGTTATGTTGTAGGTCAAGGCAAGCAAGCTCCTGTTCAGGCAAAAGTTCAAGCAATATCTGAGTTCCCTATTCCCACAGGTACGAGGACTGTTAGAAGATTTTTGGGAATGGTTGGATATTATCGAAAATTTTGTAAAAACTTTGCTGATATTGCTCTTCCCCTAACTAATCTTCTGAAGAAGGGAGTAAAGTTTGTTTGGACAGATTCTTGTCAAGAAGCATTTGAGAAGCTGAAAGCCATTTTATGCTACCATCCTGTGCTCAGAACACCTGACTTTGAAAAGCCATTTTCATTAGCAGTAGATGCCAGTGATGAAGCTGCAGGAGCTGTGTTGTTGCAGAAGGGTGACCTTGATGATATTGACCATCCTGTAGCTTACTTTTCAAAGAAATTTAATGAGCATCAAAAGAATTATTCCACCATAGAGAAAGAATTACTGTCGCTTGTTTTAGCCTTGCAACATTTCAGTCGCTTGTTTTAGCCTTGCAACCACTCAGAAACCATTGACTGTATATACATATCATAACCCATTGGTGTTTCTGAGCCGAGTCAAAAACAAGAACAGAAGGCTGTTAAACTGGAGTTTAATTTTGCAAGAGTTTGATCTCATGATAACTCACATTAAAGGCAAAGATAATGTGATTGCTGATTGTCTTTCCCGATGTTAAATGGGAAACATGTATCTGTACTAATCTGATAGTCTGTAGTTGTGTAGCATGATAATTATTAACATTACTAACTGTATGCGCGGTTAAAATTTTTCTTGGGAAAAATTTTTTTTTAGGTGGGAGGTGTTACGGACTCAGTGAAAGTCCCTTTAAGATTGAGAGTGTGTGTGTGTATGTGTGTGTGGGGCGTGCTTACGTCAATAGAAGATAAAGGACGTAATGACGTTGTTGAAGAAGTTAGAAGAAGAAGAAAGGAGACAGAGAGAGAGAAGGGAGAGAGACACCAGCCTGCTTGTTTTCTCTATCGATGGATGAGAAACAATAACTGTGTTTGCTACTGAAATCCATGTATGGAAGTTGGAAGTAATCCGGTGGAGTTCACTTTGTTGCTGACCTGTAGAAGGAAACAGGTATTTGTGTGTGGACGACCACGGTTCGGATGCTTTTCGGGGTGAGGAAGTCACTACCGAGTAAACGCTGGAGTGTCGTTTGGGTTCCATCATGGAACATATGGATTTCATATTTACTCTCCCTATGTTTCTCTACGTCTACGTCTTATCTTCAGACAATGGTGGTTGTTGAAGAAGCCCTTGCTCATGTTTCACCTTATGGCTTGCGGAACTGAACTTTAAGAACCATTCCGGAACTGGGAGTTTTGGACTTTGTCACACACACACACGACGAGTTTAGTTTTGGGGTTAACGTTCGAGGTTTAACATTTTTGAATTCTAACATACTAACATTTTTACTTTTATTTTACATATTATCATAAGTAGTGATTAATAAAATAGTTTTTAACACTAAATCATGCTCAGTGTGTTTCTTTTGTTGCTGGTTCGTGACAATAGGACGCTCAAAGCGGCTGCGCAGGTTGACTCTGTGGTTAAGAAGGCATAAGGTGTATTGTCCTTCATCAATCGGGGAATTGAATTTAGGAGCCGAGAGGTCTTGTTGCAGCTATATAGGTCCCTGGTCAGACCCCACTTGGAGTATTGTGGTCAGTTCTGGTAGCCTCACTTACAGGAATGGTGTGGAAGCCATAGAAAGGGTGCAGAGGAGATTTACAAGGATGCTGCCTGGATTGGGGAGCATGCCTTATGAAAGTAGGTTGAGGGCACTCAGCTTTTCTCCTTGGAGCGATGGAGGATGAGGGGGAACCTGATAGAGGTGTATAAGATGATGAGGGATATTGATCATGTGGATAGTCAGAGGCTTTTCCCCAGGGCTGAAATGGTGGCCACAAGAGGACATAGGTTTAAGGTGCTGGGGAGTAGGTATAGAGGAGATGTCAGGGGTAAGTTTTTTACTCAGAGAGTGGTGAGTGTGTGGAATGGGCTGCCAGCAACGGTGGTGGAGGCGGATACGATAGGGTCTTTTAAGAGACTGTTGGATAGGTACATGGAGCTGAGAAAAATAGAGGGCTATGGGTAAGCCTAGTAATTTCTAAGGCAGGGACATGTTCGGCACAGCTTTGTGGGCCGAAGGGCCTGAATTGTGCTGTAGGTTTTCTATGTTCTATCTTCTATGTTCTAAACTTGGGTTGTATTCTCTGGAGCGGCGGAGGCTGAGGGCAGACCTGACAGAGGTTTATAAAATTATGAGAGGGATAGATAGACAATTAGAATCTTTATCCCAGGGTAGAAGTGTCAAGTACTAGAGGATGTGCATTTAAGGTAAGTGGGGGAAAGCTTAAAGGAGATGTGCGGGGCAAGTATTTTACACAGAGAGCGGTGGGTGCCTGGAATGCGCTGCCAGGAGTGGTGGTGGAGGCAGATACGATAGAGTGTTTAAGAGCCTTTTCAACAGACACGTGAATATGCAGGCATGGAGGGATGTGGATCACGTGCAGGCAGGAGGGATTCAGATTAATTCAGCATCGTGTTTGGCACAGACAAGGTGGGCCGAAGGGCCTGTTCCTGTGCTGTTCCATGTTCTACGTTAAAGTAGGGACTGGAGTAGATGAGCCTGCCCCTCAAGCCTGGTCCACCACTCAATAAGATCATGGCCGATTCATTACCTCAATGCCATTTTCCCGTTCTTTCTCCAGATCCCTGGCCTCCATTGCAGCTGATCAGGTTTGAATATACTCCGTGACTCCTCCTCCACAGAGAATTCCAAAGATTAATGACCCCCCCCTCCCCAGCCCCTGCCCCAGAGGGAAAATTCCTCCTCAACTCCATCTGAAATGGGTGACCCCTTATTCTGAAGCTATGCCCCTAATTCCAGATATCCCCGATTCCCATCAGCAATCCCCCCTCAGATCCTTGTATCTTTCAATGGAATCACTCCTCGTTCTTCTAAATAGTGAGTACAGGCCCAAGCTGCCCGAGGTCTCCTCATACATCAGCCCCTTCACCTCAGGAACCGAACCCGTGAACCTTCTCTGCAGGGCATCCAGTGCAGTGATCTCCCTCCTTATACACGGAGACGCTGCACACAGCAGCCCCAGTGCAGTGATCTCCCTCGTTATACACGGAGACGCTGCACACAGTAGCCCCAGTGCAGTGATCTCCCTCGTTATACACGGAGACGCTGCACACAGCAGCCCCAGTGCAGTGATCTCCCTCCTTATACATGGAGACGTTGCACACAGCAGCCCCAGTGCAGTGATCTCCCTCCTTATACACGGAGACGCTGCACACAGCAGCCCCAGTGCAGACTCACTGGCACTCAAAGCTTGCCTCCTTTTATACTCAAACCCTTTGCAACCAAGGCCAATGTTCTATTAGCCTTGCTGTACCTACACGCCGAGCTTTTTGTGTTTCATACACTAGGGATACACTGTGGCTCCCAGAAAGTTTTATGGTCTGGCTCTGTGGAAATAATAATTTTTTCATTCTTCCTTCTGGAGTGGGTCACCTCACATCTTTCCCCATTATACTCCATCTGCTAACTTCTTGCTCACATCACTTGGCCTATCTATATCCCTTTACCGGTTCTGTGTATCCTCCTTACAGCATGATGACCCGTCTGTTTTTGTGTCATCAGGAAACTTGGCTACAGTATACTCGGTCCCCTTCACCCAAGTTACCCGTGCAGTCGAGGCCTGAGAAATGATCTCTGTGGCACTCGCCGGTTGCTGAATTCTGAGCTGAAACTGCCCCATTAAGCCCGATTCTGTTTTCTGCTAGTTAGACACTTTTTCTGTTAGTTAGCCACTTTTTCTGCTAGTTAGCCACTTCCCACTCTATGCTAATGTGTTATCCCCCAAACCCTACACAGTTCTCTTATGCAGTGACCTGCAACGTTCACCTTATCAATATACTACATCTACTGGTTCTCCTTGATCCACCCTGTTTGTAAACACCATTTCCCTTCTATAAAACCATGTTGACTCTGCCTGTTTGTCTTATAATATTCTAAATGCCCTATCAATATTTCCTTAATAATAAGTTCCAGCATTTTCCCAATGAAAGATGTCCAGCTAACTGCTCTACAGTCTCCTGCTTTCTGTCTCCTTCCTTTCCAGAACAGTGGGAGCACTCCAGAATTCAAGGACTTCACATCCAATACCTCTGCAGTCACTCCCTTTAAGACTCTAGAACACAAATAAATAGGAGCAGGAGGAGGCCACTCGGCCCCTCAAGCCTGCACCATCGTTCAATATGATCATAACTGATCTACCCTGGGACCACATCTCCTCTTCTGGGCCAGTTCCCCTAACTTCAATTCTGCAACCTTTCAAAAATGTGTCTACCTCCACTTTAAATACTTGTAACTAACCAGTCTCCACCACCCTCGGGGCAGAGCATCCAAACATTCACTCCTGTCTGAGGGATGGAGATTCTATGACTCTCAGTTTTTCCCTCAGTGATTGGTTATTTCCTCTTTAATTATTGATTCTAGCTTCATGCCAACAGCGGTCGTTAAACTAACTGGCCTGTACTTCCCCAACCTCTGACCCCCCCCCCCCTCCCTTTTTGAACAGGAGGTCACTAGAGAAGCAAAGGGCTGCAGATGCTGGAATCTAGACGAAAAACACGATGACGCTGGAGGAACTCAGCAGGCCAGGCAGCATCCGCGGAGAAAAGCAGGCGGTCAACGTTTCAGGTCAGGACCCTTCTTCAGGACTGAAGATAGGAAAAGGGGAAGCCCAGTATATAGGAGGGAGAAGCAGAGCAGTGATAGTTGGACAAAAGAGGGGAGGCGGGGTGGCACAGGGTGGTGAGAGGTAGATGCAGGTAAGAGGTAGTGATGGGCAGGTGGGGGGGAGGTGGGGAGAGCAGATCCACCGGGGGAGGGGTCAAAGGTAAGAAGAGAGAGGGAAAAAAGGTCTAGGAAAGGGAAGAAGGGAAGAAGCCTGGTTGAGTTGGGGGGGGGGGGGGGGTGTGGGGGGGTGTTCATGAGGAAGGGGGGTGGGGATTACCTAAAGTGGGAAAATTTAGGTAGGCTGCAAGGTTCCAAGATAGGAAGTGAGGTGCTGTTCCTCCAGTTTGCGCTTGGAATTCTCCTGACAGTGGAGGAGGCCGAGGACTGACATATCTGTGATAGTGTGGGTGGGGGAGTTGAAGTGACTGGCAACGGGGAGATGCAGGTCGCGGTTGCGGACAGAGTGCACGTGTTTCTGCGAAACGGTCGCCTAGTCTGGCTTTGGTCTCACCAATATAGAGGAGGCCGTGCTGGAGCACCAAATGCAGTAGATGATATTAAGGGAGGTGCAGATGAGTCTCTGTCTCACCTGAAAGGAGGACACATTGGCTGTATGTGGTGAAGTGACCAGTGTGGATGGCTACAAAACTTGGTACATGTGACAACGTCAAACCAGTGACCTATTTCCAGTCTTCTGGTACCCTCCTGGAATTTAGTGAATCTTGAAAGGACCTCGCCCAATGGCTCCACTCTCTCTGCAGCCACCTCCTTTACAACCCTTGGGTGGAGGCCATCAGGTCCTGGTGATTTGTCCACCTTTAGCCCTGTGAGTTTCTCTAATACTTTATCCCTGGGAAATTGGGATTTCTACAAGTTCCTCCTTGTTATTTGAAATGAGCCCCTCGGTGGTTATGTGAGGGACGTTGGCTGTGTCCTCCCTGGTGACTTTTTATAGTCTGTACGAACCCTGGATTTGCTCTGTGCTAAATCCTTCTGTTTACATCCTTGACCTCAGCCTGTCTCACTTTTCTAGTCATCAATGAGATGGACTCTTGACCTCACAATCTACCTTGTTATGACCTTGCACCTTATTGTCTACCTGCACTGCACCTCCCTGTAGCTGTGACACTTTACTCTATATTCTGTTATTGTTTTTACCTGTACTACCTCAATGCACCGTGTACTAACTCAATGTAACTGCACTGTGTAACGAATTGATCTGTACGATCGGTTTGCAAGACAAGTTTTTCACTGTACCTCTGTACAAGTGACAATAATAAACCAATACATGTACGGAGGTGCAGTGAAAAATTTGCCTTGCATACCTTTCACACAGATCATTTCATCACATCAGTGCATCGAGGTAGTACAAGGGAAAACAATAACAAAATGCAGAATAAAGTGTTACTGTTACATATCTGTTTACCCTCTTCCAAGGCTGCAGGCTGTCAGATTCAGGCAACTTGTCAGCTTTTAGCCTCATTTGTTTGCCTCATGCATTTTGTCTATAGTGACAGAGGTTACTTCAAGTAAAACCACTCTGATGGAAGGGTCCGGGATCTGAAACTTTGAACTGTTTCTCTCTCCGCAGACGCTGCCTGACCTGATGAGTGTTTCCAGCATTTTCTGTTTCATTTCCAGATTTCTAGCGTCTGCAGGTTTTTTTTGAGTTTCGGATTGTTTTAACTTTCCCCTTCACCACTGGGGTGTTTTAGTGTCTTCTACCATGAAGACTGAACCAACATAACTATCTCTTCTACAAACCCACTGATGCCCACAGCCACCTCGATCACAGCTCCTCCCACCCTATCTCTTGCAAGCATGTGATCCCTTTCTCTCAATTTCTCCGCCTCCACCGCATCTGGTCCCACGATGAGGCTTTCCACACGAGGACATCCGAGATGTCCAACTTCTTTTCTAACCGAGGCTTCCCCCCGACTGCGGTCCAGAGAGCTCGCACCTGTATCTCTGCCATTTCCTGCACCTCCGCTCTCACCCCCACCCCACCCAGACCAACAGGGATAGGGTCCCCCTTATCCTCACATTTCATCCCACCAGCCAACGTATCCAACACATCATTCTCCGCCACTTCCGCCGTCTCCAACGGGACCCCACCACCAAGCATATCTTCCCCTCCCCACCCCTTTCTGCCTTTCGTAGGGACCGCTCTCTCCTTGACTCCCTCGTTCACTCCTCCCTCCCCCCGACTCATCCCACTCCCACCCCGGGAACTTTCCACTGCCCCCGCCATAGGGGCAACACCTGCCCCTACACCACCTCCATCCAGGGACCCAAACAGTCCTTTCCGGTGAGACAGAGACTCACCTGCACCTCCCTTAATATCATCGACTGCATTCAGTGCTCCAAGTGTAGCCTCTACATTGGAGAGGCCAAACGCAGACTAGGTGACCGTTTCGCAGAACACCTGCGCTCCGTCCATAACCGTGACCTGCATCTCCCCATTGCCGGTCACCAACTCCCCCTCCCACACTATCACTGATATGTCAGTCCTCGGCCTCCTCCACTGCCGGGAGAATTCCAAGAGCAGACTGGAGGAACAGCTCCTCACTTTCCGTCTTGGAACTTTGCAGCCCAACGGCATGAACATTGAATTCTCCCACTTTAGGTAATCCCCACCCCCCTTCCCCACCCCCCCCCCCACCGTGCTTCTTCTCTTCTTCCCTTTCCTAGCCCCTTTTTGCCTCTCTCCTTCCCTTTGACCCATCCCCTGGTGGATCTGCTCTCCCCTCCTCCCCGCCACCTGCCCATCACTATCTCTTACCTGCATCTACCTCTCACCACCCTTGGCCCACCCCCCGCCTCCCCTCTTGTGTCCAACTATCACTGCTCTGCTTTTTCCCTCCTGTACATTGGGCTTCCCCTTTTCCTATCTTCAGTCCTGAAGAAGGATCCTGACCCGAAACGTTGACGGCCGGCTTTTCTTCACGGATGCTGCCTGGCCTGCTGAGTTCCTCCAGCATTATCGTGGTTTTCATCTAGATTCCAGCATCTGCAGTCCCTTGTTCTCAGGTACATGTGTATATTTGTTAGAAAAATTTCGAGATGTGGCTTGGCACCGACTCATGAATTTGCGGATCTGCAGATAGCAAGTTCTTTCCTTCGTCCTTTGCCGGTTTCCAAGAAAGTTCCCAATCCTCTGGTCTATCACAACACCGCCTGCCTTTTCTTTCAACATGATACAACCCGTGACTTGGTGCTGGAGGAACTCAGCGGGTCGGGCAGCATCTGTGGAGGGAAACGGACAGTCGGCGTTTCGGGTTGAGACCCTTCATCTGGACTGGAAGAGCAGTGTGGAGATAGCTGGTACAGAGAGGTTGGGGAAGGGGTTGGGCAAGAGCTGGAGGGCGATAGGTGGGTAGAAACCACAGAGGGGGATCAGGGAGAGATGGTCATCAAAGAGAGGAGGGAAACTTCTTCAAGGTGGCCACACCTTGAAGAGACTTGGCAGTGCAGCTGTACAATGCACCTCACCCTCCTTAATTAGCCACAGATCGTGATGAGATCACACTCATTGAGGTTCTGCTCCTCACCAGAATAAACCTTGGTCAAATCTCTGATTTATGAAATGTCTCTCTAAGTGTCTGCCACTGCCGATTTACACTTTTTAATCCATTTTAGCCAAATTTGTCCTCATGCCATTGAAATTGCTTTAATTTAAGATGCCAGTTTCAGACCTCAAACTGAAGTTGAAATCCTGCCATGCTGTGATGACTCTTTCTTTGGGAGTGATTTACCGTCAGGTCATTACTCAATCCTGCTTCATCGCACGATACTGGATCTAAAAGAGGAACCGAGGAAGTCCTGACAGAGGGAAAGGCCCAAAACATCGACTGTTTGTCTCTCTCTCCACTGACGCTTTCTGACTTGCTGAGATTTTCCCTGCATTTTCTGATTTAGTTTCAGACTTCCAGCATTTGCAGTGTTTTGTTGAACTGGAATTGGTTTATTATTGTCATTTGTACTGAGGTCCAGTGAAAAACTTGTCTTGCATACCGATCGTACAGATCAATTCATTACACAGAGCATCGAGGTTAGTACAAGGGAAAACAATAACAGAATGCAGAGTAAAGTGTCACAGCTACAGAGAAAGTGCAGTGCAGGCAGACAATAAGGTGCAAGGCCATAATGAGGTAGATTGTGAGGTCAAGAGTCCATCTTATCATACCAGGGGACTGTTCAATAGTCTTATAACAGCGGAATACAAGCTGTCCTTGAGCCTGGCGGTACTTGCTTTCAGGATTTTGTATCTTCTGCCCCGATGAGAGGGGGGAGAAGAGAGAATGTCCGGGTGGGTGGGGTCCTTGATTATGCTGGCTGCTTTAACATAACCACCTCGTCCCCATTCACACTATAGATGTCAGCGACTCCATCTGACGTAGACGAGAGCGCTGCAAGGCACTGAGGACAGAAGAGATTCTGCAGATGCCAGAATCTGGAGCCACACACACACACACACACACACACACACACACACACACACACACACACACACACACACACACACACACACAAAGTGCTGGAGGAACACAGCACATCAGGCGGCATCCCTGGAGGGAAATAAAGAGTGGACGTTTGGGGTTGAGACCTTTCATCAGGCCTGGAGGGGAAGAGGGTAGAAGGCAGAATAAGAAGGTTGGGGGAGAGGGAGGAGCGTACACGGGCAAGGGACAGGTGAGTCCAGGTGGGAAGGGGAAGGTCGGAGGGTGGGAGTGGCAGAGGGGAAGAAGTAAGCCTCGGCGGAGTTAATCCATGCCAATCAAACACAAGATGACAAGGATGGGAAAGGGGATTAAAAAAGAGTTGTCATGGTGACTGAAATCGCAGAGCAGGCTAAGAGGATAGACATCCAACGCTATTGCCTTTGTGTCACACACGGTAAACTTGCAGGGACTTGAACTGCAGGAGGCAACAATATTTCCTGTGGAGCAACTGGCTGCGTTTCAGATGGCTGTTATTAAGGGATTATGTTGTCCATGACCATGATAAGATTACCTCCAGTACGTTCATAAACAGGGGATTAACCAGTTTTTCTCACTAATTCACAACACACAGATATTTCTGGTGATAAAGGTCATTGCAGGAGTCAGTTCACACCAGTGGATCTGGGTCTGACTGGTGACTGAGGCCAAGAATGCGGGCGCTGCCCTGATATGTCGCTCCCTCAGGATCTGCCCACCTCCACTTGCAGCCTCCATGGGGGACAGACCCAGAGACGACGTGCTCCCCACGGACCCAGGTCTGGCGCGCCCTGAAGTTGGGGATATCCAGCGCCTGATCACTGTGGTGTCCCGGTGAACACCAGCAGGCAAGGGGTTACTGCCCAGTAGATACAGGAGCTGGGCAGGAGGTCCAGGGTCTGCCATGAGGTGAGGCAGAGAGAGGCTCCACGGTGTTCTGCAGTCTCTGGTGATCAAAGTGGAATGTGGACACACACACAGGGAGGCTGGGATTGGAATGTGTACAAACAGGGAGGCTGGGATTGGGAATGTGGACACACAGGGAGGTTGGGATTGGGAATGTGGATCATACAGGGGAGTAGGGATTGGGATGTGGACACACAGGGGGAATGGGAATGTGGACACACACGGAGGGTTGGGATTGGGAATGCGGACGCACAGATCTGGATTGGGAATGTGGACACATGGGGGGGGTTGGGATTGGAAATGTGGAGGCACATTGGGGATTGGGAATGTGGACACATACAGGGAGATCTGGATTAGGAATGTGGAGACACATCGGAGGGTAGGGATTGGGAATGTGGAGACACAGGGGGATTGGGAATGAGGGCACACACTGGGAGATGTGGATTGGGAATGTGGGCACACACAGGGAGATCTGGATTGGGAATCTGGACACTGTCTGACAGCCTCCAGGTATGTAGTTCTGCTTGCTGTAAGGATATGAATAAACCTTGGGGGGGGGGGGCGGTGGAGGCGCAGAAAATGTTCACGAGAATGTTGCCAGGACTGGAGGCTCCAGTAATGAGGCCGGACAGGCTGGGGCTGTTTTCCCTGGAGTGAAGGAGGCTGAGGGGTGACCTTATCGAGGTTTACAAATCATGAGGGGCACAGTTTTTTCCCCAGAGTAGGGGAGTCTAAAACTAGAGGGCACAGGTTTAAGGTAGAGGGGAAAGACTTAAAGGGGACCTGAGGGGCGACTTTTTCACTCAGAGGGTGGTGGGTGTGTGGAACGAGCTGCCAGAGGAAGTGGTTGAGGCAGGTACAATTGCAATACTTAAAAGACACCTGGACAGGTACGTGGACGGGAAATGTTTAGAGAGATATGGGCCAAATCCGGGCAAGTGGGACTGGCTCAGGGAGGCAGCTTGGTCAGCACGGATGAGTTGGATCAAAGGGCCTGTTTCCGTGCTGTGGAAATTATTAACTTCCAATTGACTGATAAGTCGTAGCAAAGACTGTCCAAAGTCTCCAAGGTGTGCTGGCTACCTAGATGTGAACCAGGCTTCAGGTAAAAACAATTCCAAAAGCTGGGAAAAACACTGAATGAAAATCAATTTAAAGAAAACTGCAGTGGCTGCAAAACAGAAAATGCTGGAAAGTCTCAGCAGGTCAGGCAGCGTCTGTGGGAGAGAGAGACAGTTCATGCTTCAGCACCGGGGACCCTTCACTGGTTTCTCCTTCTAAACGCTGAGTTAGTTGAAATGGTGGAAAGAGAGTTCAAGCTCAAGTTAGTTTATTGCCATTCACCCCTCTGCTATAAAAGCACATGGAGGAACGAAATGTCGTTTCCCCTGGACTCACACAAACCGAGGACATACATAAAACAGAGGACATACAATAAACACAGACAAAAAAATTGTGCAAGTGCAAATAGAGCAAAAAATGGTATATCCAGAATACAAATTTAGTGCAGAGTTAGTGCAAAACCGAGTTGGACAAAGAAAATACAGAACTCTGTACATTGCACTAATTGTATAAACATGTTCAGCAGCCGCCAAAGTTCTTATACGTCATTGTGCAAACCAGGGCTTTTGACGTGGCATTTATCTGAAGCTGTCTCCAGGGTATTCAGGAGCCTGACAGCCTGGGGGGGGGGAAAAACCTGTTTTACAGTCTAGTAGTTCTGGCCCGGATGCTCCGGTACCGCTTGCCAGACGGCAGTGGGACAAATAGGTCATGGGAGGGATGAGAAGGGTCGTCTATGAGGTGTAGATGTAAGTTCGTACATTATATGGCCAGGCATCTATAACTTGGCAGAATGCATTGCGGAATTGCAAAAATAAATTTAATCCTGTGTAACCACAAGGAATTTCATTTTGGCTGCACTCTCCAGGCAAAATACATTAAGTGGACTGAATGGCAAATGGGAACTTAGAGATCTGGAAGGATTACAAACTTGTAGTTAAGTCGAGTGGAGGTTATTGTCCTGTGCTCAAGTACAGTGAGGCACAGGTGCAATGAAAAACGTACTCACAGCAGCATCAGAGGCACGTAGGTTCGGACAACACACGGAATATATATTACACATAAATAGTGAAAGACAGTGAAGAGAGAGAGAAACAATGTGCAAAACAAGACTGTAGTGCAACAAAAAAACAGATGTTTGTAATCCTTACAGATCTAAAAGTACCCATTTGCCATTCAGTCACTTATTTTGCCTGGAGAGTGCAGCCAAAATGAAATTCCTTGTGGTTACACAGAATGACATTTATATTGAAGTTATACACTGCATTCTGCCAAGTTACAGACACCTGCCAGTGTAATGTATGAACTTGCATCTACACCTCCTCTCCTTCCACCGTCAGAGACAAGCCACGGCAGTGCACGAGGCAGTCTGTTCTGTTGCTGAGGTAGGGTTTGGGGTGGTGCAGGTCGGTTCAGGGACCTGATGGTTGGAGGGAAGTAGCTGTTCCTGAACCTGGTGGTGTGGGACTTCAGGCTTCTGTACCCCCTGCCTGACCCTCACTCCTGGTGTCATTTCCAGAGAGAGACAGATATGGAAAGTGTGGTCAAACTTGCAGCAAAAAACAAGCTGCTGGAGGAACTCAGCGGGTCAGGCAGCATCTGTGGAGGGAGATGGACAGTCGATGTGTCAGGTCGAGACCCTTCATCTGGAATGTTAAACTTGCGCTGAGTCTTGGTCTCTCTCTCTCTCTCTCCCGCAGACGCTGCCTGACCTGCTGAGACTTTACAGCGTTTTCTGTTTTGCAGCCACTGCAGTTTTTTTTAATTGATTTTCATTCAGTGTTTTCCCAGCTTTTGGAATTGTTTTTACCTGAAGCCTGGTTCACATCCAGGTAGCCGGCACACCTAGAGACTTTAGACAGTCTTTGCTATGACTTATCAGACACTTGGGCTACTGAGAACGGTTCTGGTTGTGTGATCAACATTCTGGGAGAGATACAGGGAAGAAGCCAACCTCCCAGCAAAGACAGATGTGGCAGCACACGTCAGCAGTGGGGAGGGTAAGGCGTCAGGGCCAGACTCCTTCATGCCCTGGTTGAAGTGAGGAGAGACGCAGGCAGGAGAGATGCAGCTGGAGAGGCAGACTGCGGCAGGGTGCCGGAGGCGTGGAGAAGGGTTTCGGCAGGGGGGAGGGGACTGATCGGGTGGTGGGGTGGGTCATGAGAGGCGTCGGGGGGGGGGGGGGGGCAGGCAGGCAGATTGGGTGGATGGGGAAGGATGGGGCAGCTGGAGTGTACTGGGCAGGTCACCCCCTCCCCACCCCCCCCACCCCTCCCCCACCCCCTCCCCACCCCCCCTCCCCACCCCTCCTCCCTCCCCACTCCCCCACCCCACCCCCCTCCCCACCCCCCCTCCCCCACCCCCTCCCCCACCCCCCTCCTCCCTCCCCACCCCCTCCCCACCCCCCCCTCCCCACCCCTCCCCCACCCCCCCACCCCTCCCCCCTCCCCCACCCCCCCCCACTTCCCCACCCCTCCCCCACCCCCTCCCCCACCCCCTCCCCACCCCCCCCCTCCCCCACCCCCCTCCTCCCTCCCCACCCCCCTCCTTCACCCCCTCCCCACCCCCCTCCTCCCTCCCCACCCCCCTCCCCACCCCCTCCTCCACCTCCCTCCCCCCTCCCCACCCCCCCTCCCCACCCCCTCCCCCACCCCCCCACCCCTCCCCCCTCCCCACCCCTCCCCCACCCCCCCCCACTTCCCCACCCCTCCCCCACCCCCTCCCCCACCCCCCTCCCCACCCCCCCCTCCCCCACCCCCCTCCTCCCTCCCCACCCCCCTCCCCCACCCCCTCCCCACCCCCCTCCTCCCTCCCCACCCCCCCTCCCCACCCCCTCCTCCACCTCCCTCCCCACCCCCACCCCCCTCCCCACCCCCTCCCCCACCCCCTCCCCACCCTCCCCCACCTCCTCCCCCACCTCCCTCCCCACCTCCTCCCCCACCTCCCTCCCCACCTCCCTCCCCCACTCCCACCTCCCTCCCCACCTCCCTCCCCCACCTCCCCCACCTCCTCCCCCACCTCCTCCCCACCTCCCTCCCCACCTCCCTCCCCCACCTCTCCCTCCCCCACTCCCACCTCCCTCCCCCACCTCCCTCCCCACCTCTCCCTCCCCCACCTCCCTCCCCCACCTCCCTCCTCACAATCCTCCCCCACCTCCCTCCCCAAAACCCTCCCCCACCTCCCTCCCCACCTCTCTCCCCCACCTCCCTCCCCACAATCCTCCCCCACCTCCCTCCCCAAAACCCTCCCCCACCTCTCCCCACCTCTCTCCCCCACCTCTCTCCCCCACCTCCCTCCCCACCTCTCTCCCCCACCGCTGACAGAAAAATTAGAGACATGGAGGACTCTGTGAATGGGAGATTGAAATATATTTTGAGAGACCTGGGTGCCTGAGTGGGGTGCCAGGGCTGAATCTGAGAGGGACCCATCCCGCTGTCCCCGACCCACGTTCCCTCCACAGCTGGGAGCGTGCAGGGGGTGTCGACAAACACAGGATTAACTTCAGGAATGCCAGCTGCTGAATGTTGGCATTGCCTCAGCTTGGTTCTGCTTGACTGATGAATGACAGGTTAACGCCCTGTCATGGCCCAATCCTGTCGGCCGAGATCCAGGCAGTGAGGTCCGGGAAACTCCTGGTACCAGGGAGTAACCAGTGGGGCCACTCCACTCTCTCTGTGTTACTCCCAGTAACAGTGACCAGTGAAACCACTCAGCCCTTCCTTTGGGACTGGACCAGAAATCGACACATGTAAATCATACAGTCTGAGATCTCCAGTGCTGGACCTTCAACCATCTCTGCTCTGCTAGCCCCCACCCCCCCACCCCCAGGATGTCCCTGCCACCACGCCTGGCATTCCCTCCCTGAACTCCACCTCTCCCTCCCTCCCGGAATTCCTTTCGTATCTGAACCATAGAACCATACAGCACAAAACAGGCCCTTCGGCCCACCGTGTCGTGCCGTCCATCAGACCACCCTCACACTACCTAACCCCTTCCTCCCGCATATCCCTCTATCTCACGTTCCTCCATATGCCTATCCAACAAGCTCTTGAACCTGTTCAATGTATCTGCCTTCACCACCACCCCAGGCAGTGCATTCCATGCACCAACCACTCTCTGGGTGAAAAACCTCCCTCTGACATCTCCCCTGAACCTCCCACCCATAACCTTAAAGCCATGACCTCTCGTCTTGAGCATTGGTGCCCTGGGAAGGAGGTGTTGACTGTCTACTCTATCTATTCCTCTCAATATTTTATATACCTCTATCATGTCTCCTCTCATCCTCCTCCTTTCCAGTGAATAAAGCCCTAGCACCTTAAGCCTCTCCTCATATTCAATACTCTCCAATCCAGGCAGCATCCTGGTAAATCTCCTCTGCACCCTCTCCAACGCCTCCACATCCTTCCTATAATGAGGCGACCAGAACTGAACACAGTACTCTAAGTGTGGCCTAACTAGAGTTTTGTAAAGCTGCATCATCACCTCGCGGCTCTTAAACTCAATCCCGCGACTTATGAAAGCCAACATCCCATTGGCCTTCTTAACTGTTCTTCCCACCTGTGAGGCAACTTTCAACGAACTGTGAATATGAACCCCCAGATCCCTCTGCTCTTCCACACTGCCAAGTATCTTGCTGTTTACCCTGTACTCTGCCCTGGAGTTTGTCCTTCCAAAGTGTACCACCTCACACTTCTCCGGATTGAACTCCATCTGCCACTTGTCAGCCCAGCTCTGCATCCTATCAATATCCCTCTGTAAGCTCCGACAGCCCTCCACACTATCCACAACACCGCCTATCTTAGTGTCGTCTGCAAACTTACTAACCCAGCCCTCCACCCCCTCATCTATGTCATCTATAAATATCACAAAAAGTAGAGGTCCCAGAACCGATCCCTGCGGGACACCACTAGTCACTGCCTTCCAATCCGAGGGCACTCCCTCCACCACAACCCTCTGCTTTCTACATGCAAGCCAATTCCTAATCCACACAGCCAAGCTTCCTTGGATCCCTTGGCCTCCGACCTTCTGAAGAAGCCTACCATGAGGAACCTTATCAAACGCCTTACTAAAATCCATGTAAACCACATCCACCACACTGCCCTCATCAATCTTCCTGGTCACCTCCTCAAAGAACTCTTATCAGGCTTGTGAGGCAAGATCTTCCCTTCACAAAGCCATGCTGGCTGTCCCTAATCAGTCCATGATTCTCAAGGTGTTCATAAATCCTATCCCTTAGAATCCTTTCCAACAGCTTACCCACCACAGACGTGAGACTCACCGGTCTATAATTCCCTGGCCAATCCCTATTACCTTTTTTGAACAAGGGGACCACATTCGCAACCCTCCAATCCTCCGGCACCACCCCCGTAGACAACAAGGACTCAAAGATCCTTACCAGCGGTTCAGCAATCTCCTCCTCAGCCTCTTGAAGCAGCCTGGGGAAAATCCCGCCAGGCCCCGGAGATTTATCTGTCTTAATATTATTTAACAACTTCAACACATCCTCTCTCTTGATATCAACAACCTCAAGAACATTACACCTACCAGCACTCCCTTCCGCATCATCAAGACCCCTCTCCCTGGTGAATACCGAAGAGAAGTACTCATTGAGAACTTCTCCCACTTCTGCCGCCTCCAGGCAAATTCTCCCACCTTTGTCTTTAATCGGACCTACCTTTACCCTAGCCATCCTCCTACCCTTCACGTACTTGAAAAGGCCTTGGGATTTTCCTTAACCCTACTAGCCAAAGCCTTTTCATGTCCCCTTCTAGCTCTCCTCAGCCCTTTCTTAAGTTCCTTCCTCACTACCCTATATTCCTCACGGGCCCTGTCTGAACCTTGCTGCTTATACCTCACGTATGCTACCTTCTTCTCCCTAACAAGTCGTTCCACCTCTCTCGTCACCCACGGTTCCTTCACCCTGCCATTCCTTCTCTGCCTCACCGGGACATATTTATCCCTAACATCCTGCATAAGATCCCTGAATATCAACCACATCCCCATGATACATTTTCCTTCAAAAAGGACATCCCAATTTACACTCCCAAGTTCTCTCCTTATAGCCTCGTAGTTCGCCCTTCCCCCATTGAAAAACCTCTTGTCCTCTCTGCACCTGTCCCTGTCCATGACAATTTTAAAGGTTATGGAGCAATGGTCACTGTCCCCCAAATGCTCACCCACCAATAGATCCTTCACCTGTCCCGGTTCATTTCCTAAAACTAGATCTAACATGGCATTCCCTCTAGTCGGCCTGTCAACATACTGCGTCAGGAATCCCTCCTGGACACACTTAACAAATTCTGTCCCATCTAAACCTTTGGCACTAAGCAGGTTCCAGTCTATATTTGGGAAGTTGAAGTCTCCCATTATAATAACCCTGTTATTTCTGCTTCTCTCCAAACACTGCCTGCCAATCTGCTCCTCTATATCTCTACTGCTACCGGGGGGCCTATAGAATACTCCTAGTGGAGTAACTGCTCCTTTCTTGTTCCTTAACTCCACCCATACGGACTCTAGAGATGATCCTTCTACAACATCCATCTTTTCCACAGCCGTAACAGTGTCCCTGACCAGTATCGCCACCCCTCCCCCTCTTCTCCCCCCTTCCCTATCCCTCTTAAAACACCGAAAACCAGGAATATTCAATATCCACTCCTCTCCTGACGTCAGCCACGTCTCAGTAATAGCCACGATATCATAGTCCCCCATACTTATCCAAGCCCTCAGTTCATCCCCCTTATTCCTGACACTTCTTGCATTTAAGTAAACACACTTCAGTCCATCTATCTTACTACTTTTACAGCCTGTATTCTGCTTCTCCTTCCCCAAAGCCTCTCTATCTGTTTGATCTAACTTTTCCCCATCCCTTTCTTTCTCTGACCTACTCCTCCGGTTCCCTTCCCCCTCACAAACTAGTTTAAACCCTCCTGTACCACCTTAGCAAACCTCGCCGCAAGGATATTGGCCCCCTTCTGATTCGGGTGTAACCCGTCCTCTCTGTACAGGTCCCACCTTCCCGAGAAGAGATCCCAATGATCCAGAAATCTAAAACCCTCCCTCCTGCACCAACTTCTCAGCCACACATTTATCTGCCACCTCCTCCTATTCCTACCTTCACTATCACGTGGCACTGGCAGCAATCCCGAGATTGCTACCCTTGAGGTCCTGTTCCTCAATTTTCTGCTTAGCTCCCTGAACTCACTCTTCAGGACCTCATCCCCCTTCCTACCTATGTCATTGGTGCCAATATGGACCACAACTTCTGGCTGCTCTCCCTCCCACTCAAGAATTCTGTGGACCCGATCAGTGACATCCTGGACCCTGGCACCTGGGAGGCACCACCACCAGCCTCCACCACCTCCCCTGGCAGCCCGCTCCAGGCACCCAGCACTCCCAAACGTGCCCCGCACATCTCCTCTGAACTTACCCCGTCTCTGGTCCTCTGGTATTAGACATTTCCACCCTGGTGAACAGAATCTGACTGTCTACCCCTATCTATGCCTCTCATAATCTTATAGACCTCCATCAGGTCTCCCCTCAGCCTCCGACGCTCCAGAGAAAACAACCCAAGCTTGCTATTTCTTCAAAGAACCCCAGTAAATTGGTCAAACACCAGATCCCTTTCACAGAACTTTGTCTGATTACCTTGTATTTTTCTAAATATCCACACTTTGGTAAACCAGACCACCAGGCTATGCTCCTTCTCCCTGTGTACGGACAGAAGCTGAAACATGAGGATCCAGTACAGAGTCACACAGTGCTGGTCTGAGGAAATCGAGGAGCTTCTATGCGACTGCTTTGAGTCAGTGGACTGGTCCATGTTCAGAGACTCAGCTGCCAGCCGAGATGAATATGTCACCACCGTCACGGACTTTATCAGCAAGTGTGTTGAGGACTGTGTACCAAAGAGGACAATCCGGGTGTTCCCAAACCGGAAACCATGGATGAACCGGGAGATCCACTCCCTACTGAAGTCCAGGTCTGCGGCGTCCAAATCAGGTGACCCTGACCTACGTAAGTAATTGAGATACAACATCCGTAAAGCTGTCGGAGATACCAAGAGACAATGCCAGTCCAAAATCGAATCCCAGACCAGCCATCAGCTGTGGCAGGATTTACGTGCTATAACGGGCTACAAAACAAAGTCAGGCAGCATCACTGACAACAGCGCATCCCTTCCCAATGGGCTTAACGCATTCTATGCACATTTTGAACCAAGGGATATTGAAAAGTCACCACCCACCCCGACAGCCTCCAACGCACCTGAACCCATGGTCACCGTTGCGGACGGAAGATCAGTCTTCCGGAGAGTGAACCCACAGAAAGCATCTGGCCCTGATGGTGTCCCTGGCTGTGTCCATAGATCCTGAGCAGATCAGCTGGTGGGGGTATTTGCAGACATATTTAACCTCTCCCTGCTTCAATCTGATATTCCCATCTGTTTTAAGAAGATGACTATCATCCTGGTACCTAAGAGAAACAAGGTATTGTGTCTTAATGACTACTGACCAGGTGGCTCTGACATCCACCATCATGAAGTGCTTCGAGAGGCTGGTCACTGCACGCATCAACTCCAGCCTCCCGGAAAACCTCGACCCACTGCAATTCGCCTACCGCCGAAACAGGTCTACAGCGGCCGCCATCTCCCTGGCCCTACACTCAGCTCTGGAGCATCTGGATAGTAAAGACACCCACTTTACTAATTGACTACAGCTCCACCTTCAGTACCAGAATTCCAAGCAAACTCACCACCAAACTCCGAGAAATGGGACTCAACACCTCCCTCTGCAACTGGATCCTTGACTTTCTGACCAACAGACCGCAGTCAGTGAGGATAGGCAGCTATACCTCCAGCACAATTATTCTCAACACTGGTGCCCCACAAGGCTGCGTCCTCAGCCCTCTACTCTACTCCCTATACACTCATGACTGTGTGGCCAGATTCTGCTCTAACTCCATCTACAAGTTTGCAGATGACACCACCATAATGGGCCGAATCTCAAATAACGATGAGTCGGAGTACAAGAAGGAGATAGAGAGCTTAGTGACATGGTGTCATGACAACAACCTTTCCCTCAATGTCAGCAAAACAAAGGAGCTGGTCATTGACTTCAGGAAAGGGGGCGGTGTACATGCACCTGTCTACATCAATAGTGCTGAGGTCGAGAGGGTTGAGAGCTTCAAGTTCCTGGGAGTGAACATCACTAACAGCCTGTCCTGGTCCAACCACATAGACGCCACGGCCAAGAAAGCTCACCAGCACTTCTACTTCCTCAGGAGGCTAAAGAAATTCAGCATGTCCCCTTTGACCCTCACCAATTTTTATTGATGCACCACAGAAAGCATCCTATCTGGATGCATCACGGCTTGGTACGGCAACTGCTCTGCCCAGGACCGCAAGAAACTGCAGAGAGTTGTGGACACAGCTCAGCACGTCACGGAAACCAGCCTCCCCTCCATGGACTCTGTCTATACCTCTCGCTGCCTTGGTAAAGCAGCCAACATAATCAAAGACCCCTCCCACCCCAGACATTCTCTCTTCTCCCCTTCTCCCCTCTCCCATCAGGCAGAAGATACAAAAGCCTGAAAGCACGTACCACCAGGCTCAAGGACAGCTTCTATCCTGTTGTTATAAGACTATTGAACAGTTCCTATACGATGAGGTGGACTTTTGACCTCACAATCTACCTTGTTATGACCTTGCACCTTATTGTCTACCTGCACTGCACTTCCCTGTAGCTGTGACACTTTACCCTGTACTGCCTCAATGCACTGCGTAATGAATTGACCTGTACGAACAGTATGCAAGACAAGTTTTTCACTGTACCTTGGTACAAGTAACAGTAATAAACCATTCCAACACCAATACCAATCTACCTTGTTATGACCTTGCACCTTATTGTCTGCCTGCACTGCACTTACTCTGTAACTGTGACACTTTATTCTGCATTCTGTTATTGTTTTCCCTTGTACTACGTCAATGCACTGGTGTGATGAAATGATCTGTACGGATGGCATGCAAAACAAAGATTTTCTCTGTACGTGTAACATTACCTCGGTACATGTGACAATAATGAACCAATTTACCAATTTAATTACAGGTTCTAACATTGCCCTGTGACGGACGTTAAGCTGACTGGTCTGTAGTTGTCTGCAGTCTGACTCACTTTCTTATTGACTAAATTAATTACATTGCTATTTCCCAATTTACCTTCACCAAATGTGGGAATCTTTGGAAAATTAAGACAAACACATCAACTACCATGCCAGCTACTTCCTCTGAGGCCCCAAGAGGGTCCATCAGGGCTCGGAGACGTTCCAGCCCACAGTTCCACTTCCCCAGGGAAAGGTTGGGAAACAGCAAGGAAGGAATGTGGTGTTTGCAGCAGGTAGTGCTGCCGCCTTGCAGCTCCAGCGACCTGGGTCCGACCCGAACCTCTGGAGCGGTTGGCGCGGGATTGCCACGCCATCTCTGCGACCGCGTGGATGTGCTCCCACCTCTCAAAGGCGCGCTGGGAGCTTCAGCGGCTGCTGATTACGCCTCAGCAATGGCGAAAAGTATCAAAGAGGAGATGGTGGGGTTGGGGGTGGAGCCGGAATAAGTTGTAGGGGTCAGGAAGTAAGGAGAAGGGAATGGGATTGATGGGATTGCCTCCCCTGGGAGCTAGCATGGACACAATTAATGGCCTGTTGACTGCTGCAACAATTACCAGCCACTTGCACAAGGGTGGATTGAGGAGGGAACGTTAACACAGATTGGTTAAAGGCAAATCATGTCTAAGCGAGCCTTTAATGAAGTAACAAAGAGGGTTGATGAAGGAAATGTGGTAGATGTGGTATATCTGGTCTTCCAAAAGACATTTGATAAGGACCTACATAACAGGCTTGATCACCCACTTTCTTTCCCTCTCCCTCCCGCTCCATCTGGCCGTCTCCCACACACCCCTCTGACTGGTCCCCTCCCCCTCTGTTCCCACCTGCCCTCCCCACCTCCCCTTATTTGCCTCCATGCTCCACCTTCCTCTCCTATCAGATACCATCAGCTGCAGCCCTGTGTCACCTCCACCCCTCACCTCCCAGCCTCCGTCGCTGTCTCCACCCCCCCCCCCACACCTGATTCCATCTGCCAATCAATCACCCTCACCTGGATCCACCTATCAGCTGACAGCTCTTGTCCCACCTCCACTCACCTGGATCCACCTATCACCTTGCAGCAGCATCACAGGCACAGAGCACCAGATAAACAGAATTCACAAGAAAAACATCAATTGAACATTAATTATACACAATGTTTACAGGGAAACACAATTAGAACAAAAAAAAACAAAGTCCATTTTATGAAGGGTCTCAACCCGAAATGTCGGACGCTGCCTGACCCGCTGAGTTCCTCCAGCAGCTCGTTGTTTTGCCAATAAGCTTGTCACCGAGATTTCAGGACGGTGGAACAGAATGAGCAGGTGCGGCTGTGATAGAAGGTTGCCTCGGCAACAGGACGGGTGTGAGGTTGTCTCTCAGATCAGGGGCAGGTGTGGGGTAGACCTGGAGGTCATTACAGGGACCTCCTTGATGTTGGACTTGGACAAACGGGGCACAATTTCCAACTTTGCAGATGACACCTGGGTCACCCAAAGGACCTGGACGGGGTGGAATTTGTTAAACGTGTCCAAGAGAAAGCTTCCTTAATCAATATATCAAGGTCCCTACTAGAGAGGGCACAACACTGGACTTCCTCTCAGGGAACGAGGTAAGGCAAGACTGACGTGTCAGTCTGGGGGCACTTTGGGTCCAGTCACCAGACTTCCATTGGCTTTAAAACAGATACAGAGGTAGCTAGGACCTGGTCACCAGGTTAAGGTCCTAAACTGCAGCAGGGCCATCTTGGAGGCATTAGGTGGGAACCTGCAGAGGTCAATGGGGTGGGACTGTTTGCAGGTTAAGGGATGACTAGCAAGTGAGAGGCTTTTAGAAGTGTGATAACGAGAGTTCAGGGACAGCCTGCTCCTGTTAGGGTGAAGGGCAAGGCTGGCAGGTTCAGGGAACCCCTTATACAATGAGATGGACTCTGACCTCACGATCTACCTTGTTGTGACCTTGCACCTTATTGCACTGCACTTTCTCTGTAGCTGTGACACTTTACTCTGTACTGTTATTGCTTTTACCCTGTACTATATCAATGCACTCTGTACTAACTCAATGTAACTGTACTGTGTAATGAATTGACCTGTACGAACAGTATGCAAGACAAGTTTTTCACTGTACCTCGGTACAAGTGACAATAATAAACCAATTCCAATACCTCGGCTGACAAGAAATATTGAGGCTCTGGTCAGGAAAAAGGAGGAGGCACACGTCAGGGTTCGGCAGTTGGGAACAAGAGAATCCATCAATGATTCTAAGTGTAGGGGTACACTGAGGAGCAAAAGGAGAACGTGAGGTGGATCTGGCAGGCAAGGTGAAGGAAAATTCCAAGAGATTCTACAGGTATATTGAGAGCAAAAGGGTGGCGAGGGAGAAAATAGGTCCCCTTAAAGACCAGCACATCCGTCTATGTGTCAAGCCACAGGAGATGGGCAAGGTTTGTTAATGAATACCTTTACTGTGGAGGAGACTGTGGAAGCTGAGGAACTGAGGCAAGTGAGTTGTGATGCCTTGGACCACATACGGATGACCAAAGGAGGTGCTGGCAGCCTTAATGTTGAAGGGGGGGGGGGCTGAACGAGTGCACCTTCGGATCTTGTGGGAAGCTGTATCTTCTGCCTGATGGGAGAAGGGAGAAGAGAAATTGCCTGGGGTGGGTGGGGTCCACTCGTTCCCCCCTCCCCCACTGATACACCCCCCCCCCCCCCCGGCACTTATGCCTACAACCGCACCAAGTGCTACCCCTGTCCCTACACCTCCTCCCTCACCACCATTCAGGGTCCCAGACACTCCTTCCAGATGAGGCAGTGCTTCACCTGAGTCCAAGGGTGTTATTTATTGCATCCAGTGCGGCCTCCTCTACATCAGTGAGACCCGACACAGACTGGGTGACCGCTTCATCGAGCACCTTCACTCCGTCTGCCGCAACAGCCAGGACCTCCCGGTGGCCACCAACTTCAATCCCACATCCCACTCCCACACTGACCTGTCCATCCATGGCCTCCTGTACTCCTCTCCAGACCCAGGCTGGAGGAACAACACCTCATATTCCTCCTTGGGAGTCTCCAACCTGACGGCCTCAACATCGACCCATGTACCCCCCCCTCTCTGTTTTCCTCCCCCCCCCCCTTTGTGTTCCCTCATTCCTGTGGCCCCTTCCCCCTTCCTCTTCCCCCCCCCCGCCCTCGTGACCTGCCCATCCATTCCCCTCCCCCATCCTTTATTCCACGGTCCACTGCCCTCTCCTACCGGATTCCTTCTTCTTCAGCCCTCGGCCTCTTCCACCTCTCACCTCCCAGCTTCTCGCAACATTCCCACTTCCCCCTCTCCCCCACCCACCGACCTTCCCCCTCTCACCTGGACCCACCTCTCACCTGGACCCACCTGGACCCACCTCTCACCTGGACCCACCTCTCACCTGGACCCACCTGGACCCACCTCTCACCTGGACCCACCTCTCACCTGGACCCACCTGCACCGATCACCTGGACCCACCTCTCACCTGGACCCACCTCTCACCTGGACTCACCTCTCACCTGGACCCACCTCTCACCTGGACCCACCTGCACCGATCACCTGGACGCACCTCTCACCAGGACCCACCTGGACCCACCTCTCACCTGGACCCACCTCTCACCTGGACCCACCTCTCACCTGCCAGCCTGCGCTCCTCCCCTTCCCCCTCCTGCTTTATTCCGGCTCCTGCCCTCCTCCTCTCCAGTCCCGCTGAAGTCTCTCGGCCCGGGGGGAGGGGGGTCGCCGACCGTTGATCCGCCTCCGCAGACGCTGCCCGACCCGCCGGGACGGATGGAGACGCTGAGGGATCCCGCGGAGAGGGAGGGGAGCCGCCGCAACCCGCGCCCGTTCCGGAGGCAGCAGCACCGGGCGCTGGCGGCGAGCTGCCTCCGCAGCGGCTGCCTGTTCGAGGACCCGCTCTTCCCGGCCGCCGGGTCGTCGCTGGGGAACGTCAAGGAGCGGGTGGCCTTCTGGAGGAGACCTCATGTGAGTGAGCTGGCGGCGGTGTGGGTCCGGAGCCCGGGGGATGGGTCCGGAGCCCGGGGGATGGGTCCGGAACCCGGGGGATGGGTCCGGAGCCCGGGGGATGGGTCCGGAGCCCGGGGGATGGGTCCGGAACCCGGGGGATGGGTCCGGAGCCCGGGGGATGGGTCCGGAGCCCGGGGGATGATCTACGGAACCGTTGGGGGCTAAGAGCCCGGAACCGGGGGGTCGTGTCCGTAACCCGGGGGAGAAGAGTCCGGAACCCGGGGGTCGTGTCTTGAACCGGGGAGGGTCTACGGAACCGTGGGGGAGGGGGGGGGGTGGCACCGGGAACAAGAGTCTGGGACCCGGGAGACAAGTGTCCGGAACCGGGGATCCGAGTCCGGGATCTGGGAAAGCGGGGGGGGGGGGGGGGGGGAAGGAGGGGGTGACGAGGGGTCGATTCCGGAACCCGCTGGTCGAGCACGGAGCACGGAGCCCGCAACCCGGGGGATGGAACGCGGGACTCAGCGAACACCGGAATCTGGGGGACCGTTCGGGACCCGGGGGAAACCAGGGATAAGAGTCCGGGATCCGGGGAATGGAGCCCGGGACACCGGAGAACAAGGGTCCGTCACACCGGGGTGGGGGGGGGTGGAATGGAGTCCGGTACCCGGGGATCGATTCCGGATGGGCGGGTCCGAGCTCGGTATTCCTGGGCTGAAATTAACCCGCAGGAATTCACGCTGACGCTGAGCATCACAGGAACAGTACTGGGGTGACGGGCCGAGAGGTCACAGTGGGAGCGGGATGGAGAATTAAAGGGACAGGCAACGGAGAGACCCGGGTGAGTCCTGTGGACTGGGTGCAGGTGTCCCTCAATGTGGTCACCCTATCTGTGTGTCTGGTCCCTCCTTGTCCAGAGGACGGACTGGAGGAAGTGCTGGTGACCCAGAAAGAGGTGGAAGGAGGGTTTGTTTGCCTGCTTGGCGGGAGGAGGGGTAGGCCTGAAAGGAGAGGTTTGGTGGGAAGTCCCGATCACCAGGAAGTAGATGTGGGAGACACAGGAGATTGCAGATGCTGGAATCTGGAGCAACACACAATCCCCTGGAGGAACTGCTACATCGGGATCTGTCCCAGCAGAAAGTGGAGGGTCCCCACACTCTCCAGTAGCAGGGTTTCAACCTTCCCTCGCCCTCTGTCCCCGTCCACACAGATGCTGCTCAACCCACTGAGTTCCTCCAGCAGAATGTTTGCTGTGGTGGATGTTGGAAACTTCCATCAGGGAGAAAGCCACATCTGCCCGCGTTTGGCCCGTATCCCTCTAAACCTTTCCTTGTCTGTGTACCTGTCCAACTGTCTCTTAAGTGTTGTTACATACTGGCATCTATTGGGATTGGTTTATTATTGTCACTTGTACCGAGGTACAGTGAAAAACTTGTCTTGCAAACCGATCGTACAGGTCAATTCATTACACACTGCAGTTACATTGAGTTAGTACAGAGTGCATTGAGGTAGTTCAGGTAAAAACAATAACAGTACAGAGTAAAGTGTCACAGCTACAGAGAAAGTGCAGTGCAATAAGTTGCAAGGTCACAACAAGGTAGATTGTGCACTTCCTCTGGCAGCTTGTTCCATATTAAACGAACACTGGAAATCCCAACAGAAGGTCACCGAGACATTTTTTGTCATCTTGCACCTTCACTCCAAAAACTGAACCTCTGCTCTCCTTCCAGGAAATCCTTCGGAACCCCCAGTTCTTTGTGAAAGGAGTCAGTCGCTTCGATGTGTGCCAAGGAAATGTGGGTAAGTTCCCATCATGGTTCAGTAACAGGGACACGGAGCTTCCCCGGGTTACAACACAGCGCCCATGAACACCATGACCCCCCACACCACAACCCGAACTCCCTTACCTTATAACCTAGAGCTTCCCCGGGTTATAACACAGCCCCACCCACACCACAACCCCCACAACACAACCCGAACTCCCTTACCTTATAACCCGACCTCCATTAACTTACAACCCAAACCTTTCCCCCACATAAGAACCCAAACCTCTCCCCAACATAATGACCTACCTTGTTACCAAGACCTCCCATGTACTATAATACAAACTCATCTACTGTATAACCCAGGTCTTACCCAGCATTATAACCCCAGGACCCACTTTGAGCTCTGCGAGGACAATATAACCTGTGTTGCAACCTGTCCGTTCCCACTCTGGGACAGTCCCCCTGCTGTGTGTGGGGACGATGTGATGTCCATCCCCACTCTGGGACAGACCCCCTCCTGCTGTGTGTGGGGACAATGTGATGTCTGTTCCCACTCTGGGACAGACCCCCTCCTGCTGTGTGTGAGGACGATGTGATGTCCGTTCCCACTCTGGGACAGTCCCCCTGCTGTGTGTGAGGACGATGTGATGTCCGTTCCCACTCTGGGACAGTCCCCCTGCTGTGTGTGGGGACGATGTGATGTCCATCCCCACTCTGGGACAGTCCCCCTGCTGTGTGTGGGGACGATGTGATGTCCATCCCCACTCTGGGACAGACCCCCTCCTGCTGTGTGTGAGGACGATGTGATGTCCGTCCCCACTCTGGGACAGACCCCCTCCTGCTGTGTGTGAGGACGATGTGATGTCCGTCCCCACTCTGGGACAGACCCCCTCCTGCTGTGTGTGAGGACGATGTGATGTCCGTTCCCACTCTGGGACAGACCCCCTCCTGCTGTGTGTGGGGACGATGTGATGTCCATCCCCACTCTGGGACAGACCCCCTCCTGCTGTGTGTGAGGACGATGTGATGTCCGTTCCCACTCTGGGACAGTCCCCCTGCTGTGTGTGGGGACGATGTGATGTCCATCCCCACTCTGGGACAGTCCCCCTGCTGTGTGTGGGGACGATGTGATGTCCATCCCCACTCTGGGACAGTCCCCCTGCTGTGTGTGGGGACGATGTGATGTCCATCCCCACTCTGGGACAGACCCCCTCCTGCTGTGTGTGGGGACAATGTGATGTCTGTTCCCACTCTGGACAGACCCCCTCCTGCTGTGTGTGAGGACGATGTGATGTCCGTTCCCACTCTGGGACAGTCCCCCCTGCTGTGTGTGGGGACGATGTGATGTCTGTTCCCACTCTGGGACAGTCCCCCTGCTGTGTGTGGGGACGATGTGATGTCCATCCCCACTCTGGGACAGTCCCCCTGCTGTGTGTGAGGACGATGTGATGTCCGTCCCCACTCTGGGACAGTCCCCCTGCTGTGTGTGGGGACGATGTGCTGTCCGTCCCCACTCTGGGACAGTCCCCCTGCTGTGTGTGGGGACGATGTGATGTCCGTCCCCACTCTGGGACAGTCCCCCTGCTGTGTGTGGGGGACGATGTGCTGTCCGTCCCCACTCTGGGACAGTCCCCCCTGCTGTGTGTGGGGACGATGTGCTGTCCGTCCCCACTCTGGGACAGTCCCCCTGCTGTGTGTGAGGACGATGTGATGTCCGTTCCCACTCTGGGACAGTCCCCCTGCTGTGTGTGAGGACGATGTGATGTCCGTTCCCACTCTGGGACAGTCCCCCTGCTGTGTGTGGGGACGATGTGATGTCCATCCCCACTCTGGGACAGTCCCCCTGCTGTGTGTGGGGACGATGTGATGTCCATCCCCACTCTGGGACAGACCCCCTCCTGCTGTGTGTGAGGACGATGTGATGTCCGTCCCCACTCTGGGACAGTCCCCCTGCTGTGTGTGAGGACGATGTGATGTCCATCCCCACTCTGGGACAGTCCCCCTTCTGTGTGTGGGGACGATGTGATGTCCGTTCCCACTCTGGGACAGTCCCCCTGCTGTGTGTGGGGACGATGTGCTGTCCGTCCCCACTCTGGGACAGTCCCCCTGCTGTGTGTGGGGACGATGTGATGTCCGTCCCCACTCGGGGACGATGTGCTGTCCGTCCCCACTCTGGGACAGTCCCCCTGCTGTGTGTGAGGACGATGTGATGTCCGTTCCCACTCTGGGACAGTCCCCCTGCTGTGTGTGGGGACGATGTGATGTCCATCCCCACTCTGGGACAGTCCCCCTGCTGTGTGTGGGGACGATGTGCTGTCCGTCCCCACTCTGGGACAGTCCCCCTGCTGTGTGTGAGGACGATGTGATGTCCGTTCCCACTCTGGGACAGTCCCCCTGCTGTGTGTGGGGACGATGTGATGTCCGTCCCCACTCTGGGACAGTCCCCCTGCTGTGTGTGGGGACGATGTGCTGTCCGTCCCCACTCTGGGACAGTCCCCCCTGCTGTGTGTGGGGACGATGTGATGTCCATCCCCACTCTGGGGACAGTCCCCCTGCTGTGTGTGAGGACGATGTGATGTCCATCCCCACTCTGGGACAGTCCCCCTGCTGTGTGTGGGGACGATGTGATGTCCGTTCCCACTCTGGGACAGGCCCTCCCTGCTGCCACTGGTTCTGACCCCATGTATCCTTGTTTCCCCCCCCAGGAGACTGCTGGTTCCTGGCTGCCTTGGCCTCGCTCACCATGCAGCAGGAGCTGTTCGACCACGTCGTTCCCCCGGACCAGGACTTCCACAGGAATTACTGCGGCATCTTCCATTTCCGGGTCAGCACCAACCTTAATGTGATGCCCCTGCAAACCCCTTGCTGATCGGCCCTCTGACTGACATCAGGGACGTGTCTCTGGGCCGACACCATGCTCAATGGAACCGGGCGAACCAAAGTCCAGGGTTCCTGCTGCAGTCAGTGCCCCCCAGGGGCGGTCTGTGGTTAACACCCCCATCTGCCCCCGCCAGCGACTCCGCCCCTCACAGCACCGGGGTTGCCACCGGTGACACGGCACCAGGCGGGTGGAACAGGGTCACCTTGGGTGGGGAGGTCAGTCCTACTGGGAAAGGTAGGACGGATCAGGTCTGTACTCGTTGGGGTCAGGGTCGCTGGGTCAGTGTTGCGGGGTCAGGGCCGCGGGGCCAGGGCCGCATAGTCAGGGTCATGGGGTCAGGGTCACAAGTTCAGGACCACATAGTCAGGGTCATGGGGTCGTGGAGCCAGGGTCATTGGGTCAGGGTTTGCGGGGTCAGGGCCACATAGTCAGGGTCATGGGGTCAGGGTCGCGGGGCCAGGATCATTGGGTCAGGGCTGCGGGGCCAGGGTCACTGGGTCAGGGTCGCGGGGTCAGGGCTGCGGGGTCAGGGTCGTGAGTTCAGGGCCGCGGGGACAGAGTTTTGGATATATGGAGAGTTTTAAGGTGGGGGCCAGCCAGGGTATGTTCTTCCCCTCCCACAGCTGCAGGCCCTCACTCTCCCAAACATGCCAGAGTCCGGGATTCTTCTTCGTCCGGTTCCACCCTTTCAGCCAGTGGTTCCGTGTGGTCCTGACCTCCGCAGAGCATCGTTAACTCGGCCACCTCCCAGGCTCTCGGCGCTGTGTGGGGTCTCCCCTACCCCAACCTGCCTGCTCCAGCTCCCAGCTCCTGGAAGTCTCTCGTGTCTCCGTACGTACCGGTGTCACCCCTTACCGGACGGTCTGGGACCAGAGGGCTTTGTCTCAGAATCAGGGGAGCGTCCAGGGAAGACTGTGAGGAAGAATTTCTTCTCCCAAAGGACAGTGAATGCTTGGAAATCACCCCAGAAAGCTGAAGCAGGAATATTTTCCAAGGGAAAAGGGGAGAGTGGATGAGGAGAGGTGGGTCACCACGATTGTACTGAATGTCAGAGCGGACTCGAGGGGCTGAATGGCCTGATCCTGTTCCTTGTAATCTCACTCCCCTCCTTCCCCACCCCCCCCCCCCCCCCCCACCGTGCTTGGGTGTGTGCGGTTCCAGGGCGGCCCACACCTTCCAGGGAACGGTAGCTGGTTGATAGGTGGACGAAAGGGGAATCGAGGAGTGTCGTGGGGGAGATCTGACCTGCCCCATCAGGAGACGATGGGCAGTCCGGGCCTGCATTGCTTGGAGTTTAGAAGAATGGGGTGTTGTTGGGGGGGGGGGGGGGGGAGGTGACCTTATTGAGATATAGATGTTGAGGTGCTCCCACCAGTGGGAGAGGTGGACGTGGTTACAGGATAACGGGCTGATCATTTAAAACTGAGATGTGTAGACATGTCTCTCAGAGGGTAGTGACTCTCTGGATTGCTAGATAAGCATATGGAGGAATTTAAAATAGAGGGATATGTGGGAGGAAGGGGTTAGATCGTCTTAGGCAAGGTTTAAAGGTCAGCACAACATTGTGTGCTGTACTGTTCTGTGATATGATTCTATGAATTCTCTGCCCCCAAGGGGTGGTGGAGACTGGGTCATTGGATATATTTAAAGTGGAAGTAGGTAAATATTTGAATGATTGAGGAATTGAGGAACTGGCAGAGGAGAGGAGTTTGAGGCCAGTGTTGATCAGCCATGATCATATTGAACAGTGGGGTAGGTTTGAGGGACCGAGTGGCCTGCTCCTGCTTCCTTGTGTTGTTGAATGACTGGGCTGAGCAACAGAACAAACCTGCTCCCTTCGTGATGATTGGAGGTGAATAGCTGCCTTGACAAATTGCATTAAGATAGGGTTTGATTATTTACCTTAAGGGCTGGATTCTCCTCAGTTTGAGAGAAAACAAGCAGAGATCTGAGTCTGTTCCCTCACACTTTGTGACCATGAATAGCTTCAATTTGCTGTTCCCAACACACGCTTTTGTCGAACGATTTTGTGGTTTCAATAAGCCGTTGCCCCAGCAGTTGGAATTAGTCAGCTGTCAAACACATGGTCAAAGGTGAAAAATTTGGGTTGGTTGTTATGGAAACAATGATTATAGAATAGAGCTACCTGTGTATACAGAAATATATATCTACATACAAAATATATGGCATATGCCATGACATTGGGAGTCCTAGGTTGGGTAGAGGAGGAACTGTACAAGCCACTGGGGAGACTGTACTCGGAGTGCTGTGGGCAGTTCTGGTCGCCCAGCTATAGGAAGGATGGAAAGGTCATAGATAAAGTGGTTGGTCCCAGTCCTGTACCCAGGGTAGGGGAGCCTAAAACGAGAGGGTGTAGGTTTAAGGTGAGGACCATCCTGTCATCCCAGGAATTAGCCTGGTGAATCTCAGTTGGACTGCCTCCAAAGATGCTGCATTGGTTCTGAGACGAGGGGGCCAACTCTGTGCTCCGAGTATGGCCTCACCAACACACTGTACAATACTTCCCGATTTCTAAGCTCCACCCTTTCACAGTAAAGGTCAAATTACCCGTTACCTTCCTAAACTACCTGTTGGACCTGCTGTCAAATTTTTTGTGATCTGTGCCTGGGTGCCTCCGAGCTTCACTCAGTTGCTCGTGGAAGGGTCCAGCACGCACTCGGTGGACTGAATGGCCTCCTCTCCCATTTCTCCTCTGCCAAAGGCTATCCCAGGTACATAGAACATAGGACTTTACGGCACAGTACAGGCCCTTCGGCCCACAATGTTGTGCCGACATTTTATCCTGCTCTAAGATCTATCTAACCCTTCCCTCCCACATAGCCCTCCATTTCTCTATCATTCATGTGTCTAAGAGTCTCTTAAATGTCCCTAATGTATCCGCCCTCGACGACCTCTGCCGACAGTGTGTTCCTCGCACCCACCACTCTCTGTGTAAAAAGAACTGTACCCCTGACATCCCCCTTATACCTTCCTCCAGTCACCTAAAATTATGTCCCCTCATGTTAGCCATCGTCACCCTGGGAAAAAGTAACCTGGGAACTGAAGCAAAACGGGAGACCTTGAGCTCCTGCCACACAGTTTTGGGGGGGTGAGGGCACGCCTGTCCTGTGTGATGGGGGGAGGCCAGCACAGCAAGATCCCGCGGGGCCGCCAGTGTTGTGTCGGACCCACACAAGGTGCTGGAGGGTCTCGGCAGGTGGGGCAGGATGTGTGGAGGGAAGCGGACAGTCGATGTGGAGACCCGCAGAGCTTCCCCAGCGGTCCCGTGTGGTGACTCCGCGACCCTGTCCTGTCTCGCTGCACGGGGCGGGGGCTGGATGTGTGGAGGAGGTGCAGTGGTGGGGGGGCGGGTGGGTGACGCCCTGTACCCTGAGGGGCAGACTGACAGGCGGCGGGGCGGGGGGGGGGGGTGGTGCTGAGTTCATGCCCACACTGGGGGTGGAAGGGAGGGGGAGGGGTGCTGCCCTGTGGGGGCACGGGTTGGTGGGGGGTGTGACTGTCCCCCAGGCACCCTGTCGGGGGGGGGTGTGTAGGGGGGTATCCTTCCAAACACCCCATTCCCCCTCCCTCCGTCCTCACCCCACCCCCTACCCCCTCCCTCCCTCCTCCCGCTCCCGCTCTCCCTCCACCACCCCCTACCCCCCTCCACCCTTCCCTCCCTCCTCCCCTACCCCCCTCTCCCCCTCCTCCACCCCCTCCTGGTGAGTGACCTCCGCTCTCCTTCCAGTTCTGGTACTTCGGTGACTGGGTGGACGTTGTGGTTGACGACCGTCTCCCACCAACGCCAGGAACCAGCTGATCTTCGTCAGGTCATGTGAGGAGAACGAGTTCTGGTGTGCCCTCCTGGAAAAGGCCTACGCCAAGTAAGGGAGGGGTCGCTGTGGAGGGAGGGGTTGCTGGGGTGTTGGGGAGGGGTCTGGAGGGTGTTGGAAAGGGTGGCTGGGGCGGTGGGAGGGGTCCACTGACCAGTGGGGGAGGGATCACTGGGCAGTGGGGGATGAGTGGCTGGGGTGTTGGGGAGGGATCTGGAGGGTTTTGGGAGGGGTCGCTGGGGTGGTGGGAGGGTCACTCGACAATCTACTGCTGAGACCCACTGACTGGCCCCATCCCTGGATCCAACGTTAAAACCCGTCTCTTTGGTAACCTCTCGGACCGTCGACGGACCTTCCCACAGAGGGTCACTCCCTGCTGGCTTCTTGTCTGATTCCCACCCTGACCCTGATGGGCCTGGTTACCATTACACCCAATATTCCCAGTCTCCCGATCCAAATCCACATCCCCACCCCCCCCAGCCCCTTCCACACATCCGAGTACAAACACCACACCCTAAAATGTGGAGAATTCCCTCAAGGAGTGACTGGAATCTGCCCCCAAGTCCACTCATTGGCCTGCGATTCCCTTGCCCACATCCAAGGGGAATTTCCAGGATGAGGTTCCTCGGGGAACCAAGTTCCCAGACACTCGAATCCATGGCTGTTTTCTCAGTGTGTTCACTGTTGACCCCGTCAGCAGTCTGTTTAAGCCCTGGTACAGCACAGAGACAGGCCCTTCGGCCCACAATGTCTGTGCCGAACACGATGCTGAATTAAACTAAATCTCTTCTGTCTGCACATGATCCAGATCCCTCCATGCCCTGCATATTCATGTGTCTGTCTAACAGGCCTCTCAAACCCCTCTATCGTATCTGCCTCCACCCCCACCCCTGGCAGCCCGTTCCAGGCACCCACCGCTCTCTGTGTGGGGAGAAAACACATCCCCTTTAAACATTCCCATTTACACTAATCCCATTTTATTCTCCCCACGTTCCCATCAACTCCCCCAGATCCCACCCCTCACCCTCACACCAGGGGCAACTTACAGCGGCCAATTAACCCACCGACCCCGCACGTCATTGGGACGTGGGGGGAACCGGAGTACCTGGTGGTTGGGGGGGAGCCCTTGTGCTCACGGGGAGAAACACACACACACACACACACACAGACACACAGACAGGACACACACACACACACACACACACACACACACACACACACACACACCACCCAAGGTCAGGATCGAACCCGGGTCTCTGGTGCCCTGAGACGGCGGCTCTGCCCGCTGTGCCATGGTGCAACCCCTGGCTGGTGGTGATCACAACAACCCTGGCGTCATTGTGTGTCACAGGCTGTATGGTCTGGCTGCACTTCAGCCCGATGCTGCTGGTCTATGTGGCCCGGTGCGGCATGGGGGCAGATCACGCCGGGGATCTCCTGGTGGGTCTTCTCCTGGGGCCTGGCCAAGCTGGCCATCCACGGATCCCGGCGGCAGGCGGCCCAGGGTTCCAGACCGGTCTGCCTGCCCGCCCTGTCCTCCCGGCTTCTGTCCGCGCCCGGGTGCCCTTGGAGAGGGAGCACACGGTATACCGCGGGCACCCTGGTTTGAGTTCTGCGCCTGGTGGGCCCCTCAGGGGATCACATGTGTCGTGGGGCGGGAAAATGTGATTCTCCTCTGAAGTGTTGCGTGTGCGTTCAGCGGGTGTTAGTTAGCATTATTGCCGTAGTTCTGTAGATGCTTAGTTTGTTTTCTTCTCATTTTTGTATTAGTTGTAGTATTTTGACACTGGCTGTCCTCTTGTAGTGCTTTTAGCTAATAATGTTTATATATTAATTAAAAATACAGGCTGTATGGTTCCTATGGAGACCTGCACATGGGACAGATTGCAGAGGCCATGGTGGACTTCAGCGGGGGGATTAAGTTGGAGATTTTACTGAAGAGCCCACCCCCAGATCTCTGGAAGATGCTGAGGACGGCCATCAGCCTCGGTTCCTTTGTGGGCTGCAGTACATCGTCATGGTGAGGCGCTGCCTCTTCCTCCCCAGGCCTGAGCCCCGGGGGGATTTCTGCCACGCTCATCCCCCTCCCCCTCCCCTTCCCTGCACCCGCAACGGTCAGCGGTGCGTCCATACAGAGGTGGGGGGGGGGGGGGGGGCAGGCCGCGCCCACACAGCAAGATCCCACAGTGCAATAAAGCCCAGGTCATCGGGACGTCAACGGGAGAGATGGGGGTTCGGGAGGTCCTGGTATTGGTTTATTATTGTCACTTGTACCGAGATACAGTGAAAAACTTGTCTTGCAAACCGATCGTACAGGTCAATTCATTACACACTGCAGTTACATTGAGTTAGTACAGAGTGCATTGATGTAGTACAGGTAAAAACAATAACAGTACAGAGTAAAGTGTCACAAACTACAGAGGAAAGTGCAGTGCAATAAGGTGCAAGGTCATAACAAGGTAGATCGTGAGGTCAGAGTCCATTCATTGGAGAAGGGAACTGTTCAATAGTCTTATCACAGTGGGGTAGAAGCTGTCCCTAAGTCTGGTGGTACGTGCCCTCAGGCTCCTGTATTTTCTACCCGATGGAAGAGAGAATGACCCGGGTGGGTGGGGTCTTTGATTATGCTGGCTGCTTCACCAAGACAACGAGAGCTAAAGACAGAGTCCAAGGAGGGGAAGACTGGTGTCCGTGATGCGCTGGGCTGTGTCCACAACTCTCTGCAGTTTCTTGCAGTCCTGGGCAGAGCAGTTGCCATACCAAGCTGTGATATATCCAGATAGGATGCTTTCTCTGATGCATCGATAAAAGTTGGTGAGAGTCAAAGGGGACAAACCGAATTTCTTTAGCCTCCTGAGGAAGTAGAGGCACTGGTGAGCTTTCTTGTGGGCTGGTTTAGCTGCACTCTGGGGCACTGGGGGATCGTGTCAGAACAGCGCCCTGGAATTGACCACGAGCTCCTGACCTTGGGTTAATCTCTGCCCTCTGCAGCGCACTGCTTCGAAATAAAGCAACCCATCGCCCTCCTCCCCCACGCAGTAAAGTGGTGGCTGATCCCTTACCTCAGTCCTGCAATAGCTTCACAACCCTTGATTCCTTTATATCTTAAACAGAACCTCTCAATCCCTGCGTTGAATACACTGGGTGGCGGGGACTCCGCAGCCTCTGGGGCAGAGAATTCCAAAGTCTTGAGACCCTCGGGAGTCGGGGTGGGTGGGGGGAAGATATTCTCATCTCAACCCCCCCCCCACCCCAGTTCCAGACCCTCCACGCCTTCTCCGCCGAGGCCCCCATCCGAATTCTGTACTTTTCAACCTCCCATTCTTCGAAGCTCCAGAGAACACAGTCCTGGACTGCTGGATCCCTCCTCGGGGAGTGTCACCACCCCCCCCCCCCACCAAAAGTCCAGGGAGTCTCCGTGGCTCCTTGGCTGTCGCAAGGCTGCAGGGGGACCAGGCCTGGGCAATGGTATTCCAGGTGCGGCCCTCACCGGGGCCCAGATTCAAACCCAGCCCCTGTCCCGTTGATTTCCATATCGCTCCCGTGTTGCACACCGCCCCCCCTGTAATCTCCTGCTGTGACACAGGGCTGTGTTTCTGGTGACCCCCAAGGTATCAGTGGTGGGACACTCCGGTCACGCCGTCCACTGTCAGGGTGTGGCAGCTCGACGTCTCCTCACGGATGTGGTCATTGCCTGATGTTTCTGTGACTCAAATGTCACTCCCCACCTCTCGCCTGTGTCTGAATGTTGTCTGGGTCCTGCTGCATTTGCTGAGAGTTGGAAATGATGAGATGAGATTTCTTTATCAGTCACATGTACATTGAAACACACAGTGAAATGCAGCTTTTGCATAGAGTGTTCTGGGGGCAGCCCGCAAGTGTCGCCGCGCTTCCGGCACCAACATAGCACGGTCCACAACTTCCTAACCCGTACGTCTTTGGAATGTGGGAGGAAACCGGAGCACCCGGAGGAAACCCACGCAAGACACGGGAAGAACGTACAAACTCCTTACAGGCAGCGGCCAGATTGGACCTGAGTCGCTGGCGCTGTAATAGTGTTACGCTAACCACTACACTACCGTGCCTGCCTAAACCTTGTGCAATCGTCAGTGAAGGTCCCCACTTCTGGCCTTACGGTGGAAGGGAGGTCATTGATGAAGCAGCTGCAGGTGGTTGGGTCGAGGGCGCTGACCTGGGGGATCTCCTGGAGTGGACATATCCAACAACGACAACCATAGTGTGAGGGGTGACTCCAACCCCTGCCGTGTTGTCCATGAATGTCGATCGGCATCTCTGCAGCTCCGGAGGTTGGGGTGTCATCTGAGTCCAGGACTCTTTCCGCACTGGTACCACCTCCCACACCGGTAACCGGGGAGATGAACCGGCCGACCTCGACATCGTTGACGGCTGACGTTGATGCCTGCTGTCTGTTCCCACCCAGAGAGAAGGGGAGCAAAGGACGGCCAGTGGACTGGTGATGACCACGCCTACTCGGTCACAGGAGCTGAGGAGGTAACACCCTCACCGTCGGGCCCAGGGGGCTCCCCAAAGCAGGGGGGAGGGACAGGAGAGAGTGGTAGGGGAGAGGGGAGGGTGGTGGAGGGGGGAGAGTGGTGGGGGAGGAGAGGGGAGGGTGGGGAAGGAGGGAGGGGAGGGGAGGGTGGGGAAGGAGGGGGAGAGTGGGGGGAGGAGGGAGGGTGGGGAAGGAGGGAGGGGAGGATGGGGAAGGAGGGGGAGGGGTGGGGAAGGAGGGGGGAGAGTGGGGGGAGGGGAGGGTGAGGAAGGAGGGGGAGAGTGGGGGGAGGGGAGAGGGGGGGCAGAGAGTGGGGGGGAAGGGGAGGGTGGGGAAGGAGGGGGGGAGAGTGGGGTGGAGGGGGGGGGGAGAGGGGGAGGGTGAGGAAGGAGGGGGGAGAGTGGGGGGGGAGGGGAGGGTGAGGAAGGAGGGGGGAGAGTGGGGGGGAGGGGTGGGGGAAGGAGGGGGGAGAGTGGGGGGGGAGGGGAGGGTGAGGAAGGAGGGGGGAGAGTGGGGGGGAGGGGGGGAGAGTGGGGGGGAGAGGGTGGGGAAAGAGGGGGGAGAGTGGGGGGGAGGGGTGGGGAAGGAGGGGGGGGGAGAGTGGGGGGAGGGGAGGGTGAGGAAGGGGGGGAGAGTGGGGGGGAGGGGGGAGAGTGGGGGGAGAGGGAGGGTGGGGAAGGAGGGGGGGAGAGTGGGGGGGGAGGGTGGGGAAGGGGAGAGTGGGGGGGAGGGTGGGGAAGGAGGGGGGAGAGTGTGGGGGAGGGTGGGGAAGGAGGGGGGAGAGTGGGGGGAGGGGAGGGTGAGGAAGGAGGGGGAGAGTGGGGGGGAGGGGGAGAGTGGGGGGGAGAGGGAGGGTGGGGAAGGAGGGGGGAGAGTGGGGGGGAGGGTGGGGAAGGAGGGGGGAGAGGGGGGGGAGGGTGGGGAAGGAGGGGGAGAGTGGGGGGGGAGGGTGAGGAAGGAGGGGGGAGAGTGGGGGGGAGGGGAGGGTGAGGAAGGAGGGGGAGAGTGGGGGGGAGGGGGGAGAGTGGGGGGGAGAGGGAGGGTGGGGAAGGAGGGGGAGAGTGGGGGGGAGGGTGGGGAAGGAGGGGGGAGAGTGGGGGGAGGGGAGGGTGAGGGAGAGTGGGGGGAGGGTGAGGAAGGAGGGGGGAGAGTGGGGGGGAGAGGGAGGGTGTGGGAAGGAGGGGGGAGAGTGGGGGGGAGGGTGAGGAAGGAGGGGGGAGAGTGGGGGGGAGAGGGGAGGGTGAGGAAGGAGGGGGGAGAGTGGGGGGGAGAGGAGGGTGAGGAAGGAGGGGGGGGAGAGTGGGGGGGAGGGTGGGGAGAGAGGGTGGGGCAGTTGGGGGGGAGAGTGGGGGGTGGAGTTTCCCCATGGGAGGGGTGCAGTGCAAGCAGAGAGTTGTTTGGCTGTGTTTATATGGAGTGTCCCCCACGTCACCCCCCCAACATCCCCCCCCCACACCCCACATCACTCTGCGGACAGCCTGGGCCAGTGACCAGGTGAAGCCTGAAGCCTCTGCCCTCTGTCCGGGACAGGTGGAGTACCACAACCAGCTGGAGGAGTTGGTGCGAGTCAGGAACCCCTGGGGGAACGATGTGGAGTGGAACAGGGCCTGGAGTGATGGGTGAGTCCGGCAGTTACCACGGCAACCGCAACAGTCGGGGTGTGTGTTGTCCAATCGGGGAGGTGTGTGGAGAGTGGACAACACCCCTGCCCCCTTTCCCCCACCAACCTTCAGTATCGGGGATTTGGATCCTGCTGTGTAATGATACAACCGCAGATGCTGGATATCTGAGAATAAATGCTGGAAACACTCAGCTGGTCGGGCAGCGTCTGAGGAGAGAGGAGCAGAGTTAGTGTTTCAGGTTGAAGCCCTCTCGTCGTGCTCCGCTAGTGGAGAGTCTGGATCAGGAGCGGCCGTCTCTGCTGTGAGTCCATCTATAGTCTTGGCTCAGTACTCCCTCTCCATTAGCACAGCCCATCCCACAGCCCAGCACCTCGTACCCTCACACGTTCCCTACCTCCAACCTTGCCCTCTGACCGTACTCAACTCAGAGCTGAGCTGCAGAATCCTAAGGTCCCCAGGGTCAGGAACAGCTACATTCCTACAACCTTAGAACCGACCTGCACAACCCTAACCCTACCTCAGTGACAGAACAGACCGTCTTTTGCACTGCCGTGGACTTGTGCTGTGTGCTGTCTGTACCTATGTGCCTGTGATGCTGCTGCAAGCAAGTTTTTCATTGTACCTGTACCTCACCATACATGATAACAAACTCAATTTGACTGTGGTCTCTCTCTCTTCTCTCTCTCTTTCTCTCTCTCTTCTCTCTCTCTCTCTTTCTCTCTCTCTCTTTCTCTCTCTCTCTTTCTCTCTCTCTCTTCTCTCTCTCTTTCTCTCTCTCTTTCTCTCTCTCTCTTTCTCTCTCTTTCTTCTCTCTTTCTCTCTCTCTCTCTTTCGCTCTCTCTCTTCTCTCTCTCTTTCCACCCCCCCCCCGTCTCTCTCTTCAGGATGACCTGCATAACTTATCCCCACAGCAACCCTGGGCTCACCTTTGTCCTACCCCCTCTACCCTCACCTCTCTGCAACTGAAAACCAACTTGTTTTCACTCTTCCCCAGTTCTGACTCGAGGAGGCTTCAGTCTGAGACAGTGTAATATCCCTGAAAGTCCTGGAGAGGAAGGGATCAGGTGGCAGCACAGTTATTGACACTTGGGGGGATCAATGAACCAGTTTTTCCGGTTATACAGCCTGGATTAAGGAGAAACAAAGGACGGCTGATGCTGGCATCTAGATGAAAAACACTGTGATGCTGGCCAGGCAGCATCCGTGGGGGGAAGTGGACAGTTGACGTTTCAGTATTTTTGGTATTGGTTTATTATTGTCACTTGTACCGAGGTACAGTGAAAATCCTCTCTTGCATACCGATCGTACAGGTCAATTCATTACACAGTGCAGTTACATTGAGTTAGTACAGAGTGCATTGATGTAGTACAGGTAAAAACAATAACAGTACAGAGTAAAGTGTCACAGCTACAGAGAAAGTGCAGTGCAATAAGGTGCAAGGTCACAACAAGGTAGATTGTGAGGTCAGAGTCCATCTCATTGTGTAAGGGAACCGTTCAATAGTATTATCACAGTGGGGTAGAAGCTGTCCTTAAGTCTGGTGGTACGTGCCCTCAGGCTCTGTATCTTCTACCCGATGGAAGAGGGAGAAGGGAGACTGTTCCAGGTGGGTGGGGTCTTTGATTATGCTGGCTGCTTCACCAAGGCAGCGAGAGGTAAAGATGAGAGTCCAAGGAGGGGAGGCTCGTGTCCATGATGCGCTGGGCTGTGTCCACAACTCTCTGCAGCTTCTTGCGGTCTTGGGCAGAGCAGTTGCCGTACCAAGCCAGGATACATCCAGACAGGATGCTTTCTATGGTGCATCGGTAAAAGTTGGTGAGAATCAAAGGGGACTCCTGAGGAAGTAGAGGCGTGGTGAGCTTTCTTGGCCGTGGCATCTACGTGATTTGACCAGGACAGGCTGTTGGTGATGTTCACTCCCAAGAACTTGAAGATGTCAACCCTCTGACCTCAGCACCATTGATGTAGACAGGCGCATGTACACGCCCCTTTCCTGAAGTCAATGACAGCTCTTGGGACTGAAAGAGTGGAGCGGTGTAGAGGTGGTGTAGGGTGGGGGGCAGGAGCTGGCAGGTGACAGGTGGATCCAGGTGAGGGGGGGGGTTGATTGGCAGGTGGAGTGGCTAGGGGAGGGGTTGGTTTGGAAGGAGGAGGGGTGTGTGTGAGAGGAGACTGGGTCGCTGAGGGGGAGAGAGGAAGGGACAGAGGGGGAGCAGGTTACTGGAAGTTGGAGAGGTGGACGTCCATGCCGTCGGGTTGTAGACAACCCAGACGGGGCACAAGGTGCTGCCCCTCTGGTCTGTGGTTGGCCCCCTCCCGCCGAGGACAGACAGGTCGGTGGGGAATGGGGACGGGGATTAAAGTGGCAGCGGGGAAGTCCAGGGGCCACAGCGGACGGACTAAAGGTTGTGGAGACCAGTGGGAACTGGGGGTGGGAGACCTGGTGGGGGGGGGGGAGGCAGTAGTAACAACAGAAGTGGAAACACCAGCTGGGGCAGGACACCAACGGGGTGGTGAGCTGCTGACATGGGTGGAGGAGCCGTAAGTAAGAGGAGGGTTAATGCGGACAGCAGGGTGAACCAACAAAGCAAAGCTGGAGCTCTCGGAGACAACGCCGCAGTCCCAGACCAGAAACGTCCGCTCTGCCTCTCTACCCACAGATGCTGCCTGACCTACTGAGTGTTTCCAGCACTCTCTGGTTTGTTCCCGATCCTCAGCACTCTGATTTCCGGCGGCTGTGTATCTGAAGTAAAATCGGGAAATGCCTGGAAGATCCGCAGCATCTGTGGAGAGAGAAAAAGTGGGGCTAACTTCGAATGCTGCTTGATGGGGCGGCCCAGTGGCGCAGCGGGCAGAGCCGCTGCCTCACAGCTACGGAGACCCGGGTTCGATCCCAACCTCGGGCACTGTCTGTGTGGAGCTTGCACGTTCTCCCTGTGACTGGGTGGGATGCACCCCCCCACCCCACCCCCGGGTGCTCCAGTTCCCTCCCACATCCCAAAGACATGGGGTGTGGGTGAATTGGCCCTGTAAGTTGCCCCCAGCGTGTGGGTGAGGGGTAGAATCTGCGGGGAGTTGATGGGAAATGTGTGGAGAGTAAAATGGGATCGGTGTAACTGAGTGGTTGATGGTTGGCACGGACTCGATGGGCCGAAGGGCCTGTTTCCCTGCTGTATCTCTCTGACTCTACTGGAACCACAGTTCATGTCATTAACCGAATCTAAATTCCCCAGATGACGGGGTGGGATTCGAACCCCTGTCTCAGGAGCATTGGTCTGTTTCACCGCATTACCAGTGCAGTCTGCTCTCTGTGTCACTGAACCTGAGGGAAGTTTATAAGATTGAGAGGCACAGACAGCCGGTATCTTTTTCCCAGGGTCAAAGTGTCTAATACCAGAGGGCAGGCATTTAAAGTGAGAGGGGGTAGGTTCAGAGGAGATGTGCGGGGCAAGTTTTTTACACAGAGAGCGGTGGGTACCTGGAATGTGCTGCCAGGGGTGGGGGTGGAGGAAGATACGATAGGGGTGTTTAACAGGCTCTTATACAGGTACATGGATGTGCAGAGAATGCAGAGATATGGATCATGTGCAGGCAGAAGGGATTAGTTTAGTTCGCAGTTTAATTAGTTCGGCCCAACAGTGTGGGCGAAGGGTCTGTTCCTTTGTTTGTGCTGTTCTGTGTTCTGTGAGCCCGGATATAGGTTGCGTAGGCACGACTTGCACTCACACACTCAGGGAGATGTGGTAGGCAGGGTCTGTTGTAGACCCACACAGCATGGAAACAAGCCCTTCAGCCAACTGGTCCATGCCGACCAAGATTCCCATCTAAGTTAGTCCCATTGCCTGCGTTTGACCCATATCCCTCTAAACCTTTCCTACCCATGTACTTGTCCAAGTGTCTTTTAAATGTTGTTAATGTAGCTGCCTCAACCACTTCCTCTGGCAGCTCGTTCCATATACTCTGTGTGAAAGAGTTGCCCCGCAGGTTCCCATTAAATCTCTCCCCTCTCACCTTAAACCTGTGCTCTCTAGTTCTTGACTCCCCAACCCTGGGAAAACAGACAGTGACCGTTCACCCTATCTCTGCCCCTCATGATTTTATACCCTCTATAAGGTCCCCTTCAGCCTCCTTCGCTCCAAGGAATAAAGCCCAGCCCGCTCAATCTCTCCTATAACCCAGTCCCTCAAATCCCGGCAACGTCCTCGTGAATCTCCTCTGCACTCTTCCAGCTTAATGGAATCTTTCCTACAGCAGGGAACACGGTGATCCAAGTGCAGCCTCACCAACGTCCCGTACAAACCGCAACTGTCCTTGGAACTACCTTTGTCTTCTCACGTTGTTCCCTCTGTTCAACAGGTCCGCACTGTGGAACAGGATCGACCCCAAGATCAGGGACCGCTCTGCTGCTCGAGAGGACGGGGAGTTCTGGTACAGAGACACAACTCCCGGTTTCTGCAGGACCCCCACTCCTGGTTTACAACACGTGGCTGCCCTCACCCATAGGCTGGTGGTCACACGCAGCTTTCCCTCCACCAGTGCCCGAATATGATCTGCAGCCTGCTTCTTGCTGGGACCCCACAAATCATGGGCTCCTGATCTGAGGTGCCTGCGCGTCATCCCTGCTCCCTGCCTCTGACCAGGCCCCGGAGGGTTGCAGCGTCCGGAGGAGCCTGTGGTAGGGGGGAGGGTTGAGGCCACAGAGGGCTTGGGACATAAGACCGGGAATTGTTCGGATCCGGCCTCCGTAGTTCCAGGGTGCGGATCAGCAGGAAGAAGAGTGCTGGGCCAAGTTTTGGAAGAGCCGAGGGTGGGAGGTGCTCGAGGCTGGGGAGGGAGCGAGGGGGTCAGGGTAACTCACTGCTGGGGGAGTCACCACCTCCCATCTCCAGAGACCTGGGTTCAATCCCGACCTTGGGCGCTGTCCGTGTGTGGAGTTTGCATGTTCTCCCCGTGACCGCGTGGGATCCCCCCCCCGCCCACCACGGTTTCCTCCCACGTCCCAAAGATGTGCTGGGTTGGCGGGGTAATTAGCCCCAGGGTGTGGTTGAGGGGTGGGATCTGGGGGAGTTGATGGGAACGTAGGGAGAAGAGGTTACAGGAAGATGGGAGGGAATGGAATTGCCTTTGTCAGCCAGCATGGACCCGACGGGCCGAATGTTCTCCCTCTGTATTAGCCACTGAATCACACAGCAGAGAAACAGGCCCTTCAGCCCACCAAAACTATGCTGACCACCAAATACCTGTTACCATTAATCCCACTGTGTTCCCAAGTTATGAAGAAATACAAGACGTCGGTAAGGCCACATTTGGAGTCCTGTGCGCAGTTCCGGTCACCTGCTGCAGGAATGATGTCATCAAACTGGGGAGAGTGCAGGAAGGATTCACGTGGATGTTGCCGGGACCAGAGGGCTTGAGTTACAAGGAGATGCCGGATAATCTGGGACTGTTTTCCCTGGAACGAAGGAGGCCGAGGGGTGACCTTATGGAGGTTTATAAAATCATGAGGCCATTGGAAAAAGTGAATGGTCTCTGTCTCTTACCCAGGGGAGGGGAGCCCAAAACCAGAGGGCATGGGATAAAGGTGAGCGGGGAAAGGTTTAAAGGGGACCTAAGGGGCAGGTTTTTCACACAGAGGGTGGTGGGTGTGTGGAACAAGCTGCCAGAGGAAGTGGTAGAGGTGGGACAATTACAATGTTTAAAAGACATTGGACGGGTAATATAAGAAAAGATTTCTTTATTAGTCACATGTACATCGAAACACAGTGAAATGCATCTTTTTGCGTAGGGTGATAAGAAAGCTTTAGAGGGATATGGCCAAACGCAGAGACTAGCTCAGTTAAGAAACTTGGTCGGCATAGACGAGTTGGGCTGAAGGGCCGGTTTCTGTGCTATATAACTCTAAATAGATAACTAAATTGGTCTGTTATTATCACGTGTACCGAGGTACAGTGAAAAACTTGTCTTGCATACCGATCGTACAGGTCAATTCATTACACAGTGCTTTGAGGTAGTACAGGGTAAAACAATACAGAATGCAGAATGAAGTGTTCCAGTTACAGAGAAAGTGCAGTGCAGGCAGACAATAAGGTGTAAGGGCCACGACGAGGTAGATTGTGAGGTCAAGAGTCCATCTTAACGTACAAGAGGTGCATTCAATAGTTTTATAACAGCGGGATAGAAGCTGTCCCTGAGCCCAGTGGTACGTGCTTTCAGGCTTTTGTATCTTCTGCCTGGTGGGAGAGGGGAGAAGAGAGAATGACCAGGGTGGGTGGGTCTTTGACTATGTTGGCTGCTTTACCGAGGTAGCGAGACGTGCAGACAGAGTCCATGGAGGGGAGGCTGGTTCCCATGAGAGCAGATGGGGAGCAGGAGTACGGAGGGAAGTTCCAACAAATCAGGAGCAGGAACCCGGGGTGAGAGGTTCGAGCGGCCTGATCCCGCTCCCGGACACGCTCCGTAGGGGTCGCTGAGGGTGACCTGCACTTCTGTTGTTCCCCACAGGATGGCAATGCGGGATTTCAAGGAGCACTTCTCCCGGCTGGTGATCTGCAGCCTCACCCCGGACTTCCTGAAGGGCATTGGGCACCAGGAGTGGGCCTTGTCCACGCACCGCGGCACCTGGCTCAGGGGCTACAGCGCCGGAGGTCCCCTGGACAGCAATAACGGTGGGTGACTCACCCCCCCCCCCCCCCCGGACCCTCCCTGTGTACCTGTGTGTAGCAGCCGAACTGGAGCAACGCACAAAATGAAAGTGCTGGAGGAACTCAGCAGGTCGGGCAGCATCCGGGGAGGGAAATAAACAGTCGACGTCTCGGGCCCAGACCCTTCCATCGGGACTGGAGAGGAAGGGGGCAGAAGCCAGAATAGGAAGGTGGGGGGAGGGGGAGAGTGAGTCCAGGTGACAGGTGAGTTCAGGTGAGAGGGGGAAGGTAGGTGGGAGGGGGAGGGGGGAGATGTAATGAGGTGATAGGTGGGAGAGGCAAAGGGCTGAGAATGGAGGAGTCCAGTAGGAGGGAGCAGTGGACCATGGGGAGGGGGAGGGAGGAGAGGGCACGTCATCAAGGTGGGGGAAGGGAGCCACAGGAATCAGGGAAGACAAAGGGGTTGGGGGGGGGAAGGGAAGAAACAGAAGGGGTGGGTTACCAGAGTTAGAGAAGTCGATGTTGAGGCCGTCAGGTTAGAGACTCCCAAGGCGGAATATGAGGTGTTGTTCCTCCAACCTGCACCTGGCCTCGACTTGGCAGGAGAGGAGGCCATGGACAGACACGTCAGTGTGGGAGTGGGATGTGGGACTGAAGTTGGTGGCCACCGGGAGGTCTGGCTGTTGCGACGGACGGAGAGAAGGTGCTCGACGAGGCGGTCACCCAGTCTGCGTCGGGTCTCACCGGAGGCCGCACCGGGAGCACCGGACGCAATAAATGACCCCCTCGGACTCACAGGTGAAGTGCTGCCTCACCTGGAAGGACTGTCTGGGAGCCTGTGAGGGAGGAGGTGTAGGGACAGTGGTAACACTTGGTGTGGTTGCAGGCATAAGTGCCGGGGGTGGGGTTTCAGTGGGCCGGTGGCACGTGGCAGTGAGGCACTCCCTCAGTACTGCTCTGGACCCGGAGAAGGCCACAACTTCCCCCCCCCCCCCAACACCCTCCTTGCTCACTGGAGGGTAGCAGGGATACAAGGACTGGGTGACCCTGGGGGCAATGGTGCGGTGCCAGGAGGGGGATGCTGTCTCCAGTCTAATGCCCTTGACCTCCTTCCTCAGTCTGACAGCCAATCAAGAGCAGCTAATCAGAGTCATAGAGCCACACAGCATGGAAACAGGCCCTTCGGCCCAACTAGCCCATGCTGACCAAGGTGCCTACCTGAGCTAGTCCCCTATGCCCACATTTGGCCTGCGTCCCTCTAAACCTAAACATGTACTTGTTCGCAACTGTTCACACCAGAGGGTTGTCTGCACGTGGAACGTGCTGCCGGGGAAGTGACTGATAACATAAGGAGTTTGTATGTTCTCCTCTGTCTGTGTGGGTTTCCTCCGGGTGCTCCGGTTTCCTCCCACATTCCAAAGACGTAGGGTTAGGAAGTTGTGGGTGTGCTATGTTGGCGCTGGAAGCGTGGCGACACTTGCAGGCCGCCCCCCCCCAGAACACTCTATGCAAAAGTTGCCCCTTCTCACCCTAAACCCATGCCCTCTGGTTTTGGGCTCCCCTCCCCTGGCAAAGAGACAGAGACCATTCACTTTTTCCAATGCCCTCAAGATTTTATAAACCTCTATAAGGTCACCCCTCAGCCTCCCTCCCTCCAGGGAAAACAGTCCCAGCCTGTCCGGCCTCTCCTGGTCACTCAAGCCCTCCAGTCCCCACAACACCCATGTGAATCTTTTTGGCACCCTCTCTAGTTTAGTGACATCCTTCCTGTAACAGGGTGACCGGAACTGTACGCAGTACTCTGAATGTGGCCTTACCAACGCCTTGTACAGGTGTAACATGATGTGACTCAGTGCCCTGACTGATGAGATAAGATAAGATCTCTTTATTAGTCACATGTACATCGAAACACACAGTGAAATGCATCTTTTGCGTAGAGTGTTCTGGGGGCAGCCCGCAAGTGTCGCCACGCTTCTGGCACCAACATAGCATGCCCACAACTTCCTAACCCGTACGTCTTTGGAATGTGGGAGGAAACCGGAGCACCCGGGGAGGGGGGGGGGGGGGAGCCCACGTGGTCACGGGAAGAACGTGCAAACTCCACACACGGACAGTGCCCGAGGTCAGGATCGAACCTGGGTCCTCTGGAGCTGCGTTGCCTATAAATATCGCCATTGCTTCACCATCACTGCATCCAAACCCCGTTCAAGCACCTTCACCAGAAGGACGGCAGCAGTTTGAGGAGGGGGCTAACCCCCCCACGCCCCCTCCTCAAGGGGAGTGAGGAACGAGCAGTAAATACTGGACTTGCCGGGTGAAGTCCACGTCAGAAACAATCAGTTAAAAACACAGCCTCTGTATGTCCCTGCCCCTCCTGTGTCCCCACCCCCAGTGCCTGCCTGGTACACAGCAAGATCCAACAAGACACACTTGGAGTATTGTGTCCAGTTCTGGTCGCCTCACTATAGGAAGGATGTGGAAGCTTTAGAGACGGTGCAGAGGAGATTTACCAGGATGCTGCCTGGATTGGAGAGCATGTTTTATGAGGATAGGTTGAGTGAGCTCGGGCTTTTCTCTTTGGAGAGGAGGAGGATGAGAGGTGACTTGATAGAGGTGTACAAGATGATGAGGCATAGATCGAGTGGACAGTCAGAGACTTTTTCCCAGGGCAACAATGGCTCACACGAGGGGACATCATTTAAGGTGATTGGAGGAAGGTATAAGGGGGATGTCAGGGGTAAGTTTTTTACACAGAGAGTGGTGGGTGCAAGGAACGCACTGCCGGCAGAGGTTGTGGGGGTGGATACATTAGGGACATTTAAGAGATTCTTAGATAGACACATGAATGATAGAGAAATGGGGGGCTATGTGGGAGGGAAGGGTTAGATAGATCTTAGAGCAGGATAAAATGTCGGCACAACATTGTGGGCCGAAGGGCCTGTGCTGTGCTGTAGTGTTCTATGTTTAACCAGAGGGTGATGTTGACCAGATCCACCGTTCCATGGTGTTGATGGTGTGACAAGTATCTCCCGGTGCAGTGGGAGGTGGGTTGTTGGGGGGTGTGGGGGGGGGAGCAGCTGCTCCTGAGCTGGGATCTTGCTGTGCGCAGGGGTGGGAGGAGTACTGTGAGCCGGACGTGTGTTTGTTGTGCAGGCAGCTACTGCAGCAACCCCCAGTACCGCTTGACCCTGACCGAGAGCAACGTGGACCCGGAGACCCGAAGGTGCCACTTCGTGCTGTCCCTGATGCAGAAACCCCGGAACCAGCATCGCAACGTCAGCCCCAAGCTCGCCATTGCCTGCCACGTCTTCCAGGTGGGAGCCCAGCGGGGTGGGTCGCAGGGAGGGGAGGGGATATGGGGGGGGGGGGGGGGCGCGAAGGGGCATTGGGAGGGGGTGGCAGAGAGATGTGCAGAAAGGGGTGGGGAGGGGTGATGGAGGGGAGGACGGGGGGAAGGGGCATTGGGAGGCAGGGAGGGGAGGGGAGGGGTGACCAAGGAGGGGACGGGGGATGGGGCATTGGGAGGGGGGGCAGAGGGAGGGGTGGAGAGGGGAGGGGAGATGGGGGGGCGGGGGCATTGGGATGGGGGGTTGGGAGAGAGAAGGGGAGGCGGGTGTGGATACAGGAGGGGAGGAGCACTGGGATGTGAGAGGGGAGTTGGGAGGGGGTGGTGTCAAGAGACGGTGGGGGATGGGGAGGAGTTGGGAGGCCCCCCCACCAATCATCAGGGACCCATCTTCCCCCTCCTTCCCCCTCCCCTGAAGGGGGGGGGAGAGTCCCATAGAACTGTGTGGACTCTCTGCCACCCTTGGCTCCACAGGGTCTCATCTCCGCCTGTTCCCCCCTCTCCGATCTCCCCTCACTGCGCCCCCACCCCCCCCCAAACTTTCCTCCACGGACCTTAAACGGGTGACCTCTAGTGTTGGCTATTGCCACCATGGGGAAAAGGTGCCGGCTGTCCACTCAGTCTATGCCTCTCATAATCTTGTACACCTCTATCAAGTCGCCCCTCATCTCGTTGCTCCAAAGAGAAAAGCCCCAGCTCACTAAACTTCTCCTCATAAGACATGCTCTCCAACCCAGGCAGCATCCTGGTAAATCTCCTCTGCACCCTCTCTAAAGCTTCCACATCCTTCCTATAATGTGGTGACCAGAACTGGACACAATGCTCCAAGTGTGGTCTAACCAGAGTTCTATAGAGCTGCCACATCACCTCGTGGCTCTTGGACTCAGTCCCCGACTAATGAAGGCTGACACACCATATGCTTCCTTAACCGCCCTATCAAATTGTGCAGCAGCTCTGCGGGATCTTCGGACCCCAAGATCTCTCTGTCCCTCCGCACTGCTAAGGATTCTGCCATTAACCATGTACTCTGCCTTCAAGTTTGTTCTTCCAAAGTGTATCACTTCACACTTCTTGGGATTGAACTCCATCTACCACTTCTCCGCCCAACTCTGCATCCTGTCTAAATCCCGTTGCAACCTACGACAACCACCTTCACTGGCTACTACACCACCAACCTTCGTGTCATCAGCAAACTTACCAACCCATCCTTCCACTTCCTCATCCAAATCATTTACAAAAATCTCAAAGAGCAGGGGTCCCAGAACAGATCCCTGTGGAACACCCAAGTCACTGACCTCCAGGTCGAATACTCCCCTTCCACACCCACCCTCTGCCTTCTGTGGGCAAACCAATTCCAAATCCACACGGCCAATTTTGCATGGACCCCATACTTCATGTCTTTCTGAGTGAACCTACCATGAGGAACCTTGTCAAACGCCTTGCTAAAATCCATATACACCACATCCACCACACATTCTTCATCAATTTGTCTTGTCATTTCCTCAAAAAACTCTGTTAGGCTCGTGAGGCACGACCTGCCCTTCAAAAGCCATGTTGACTGTCCCTAATAAGACTTTGCTTCTCCAAATGCTCGTAAATCTTGTCCCTAAGAATCGTCTCCAATAGCTTGCCCACCACTGATGTTAGACTCACTGGTCTATAATTCCCAGGATTATCCATTTTACCTTGCTTGACCAATGTTTGCCGGCCTCCAATCCTCCGCTACCACTCCTGTGGCCAGGGAGGACTCAAAGAACCAGCAATCTCTTCCCATAGTAACCTGGGGTATATCCTATCCGACCCCAGGGACTTATCTATCCTAATGCTTTTGTAGCTCCAACGCTGCTTCTTTCTTAACCTCGACATGCTCCCACACAATTGCCTGTTCTACGCTAACCTCGCATTCGTCTAAGTCCCTCTCCCTGGTGAGCACTGAAGCAAGATGTTCATTCAGGACTTCCCCTACCTCCTTTGCCTCCAGACACACTTTCTCCCCCCCTTATCCCTGAGTGGTCCTACTCTCACCCTAGTCGTCCTCTTGTTCCTCACATATGTGTAGAATGCCTTAGGGTTTTCCTTAACCTTACTTGCCAAGGCCTTCTCATCGCCCCTTCTAGCTCCTCTAAGTCCCTTCTTAAGCTCCTTCCTGGCTACCTTATAACTCTCAAGAGCCCTGTCTGATTTTTGCTTCCTAAACCTTAAATATGCTTCCTTTTCCTCTTGACTAAACTTTCCTCCCTCTTGTTAACCAAGGTTCCTTCAACCTACCATCCTCTCCCTGTCTCAGCGGTACAGACCTATCTAGAACCCCATGTAGGTGGTCCCTAAACAACATCCACATTTCTGCGGTGTATTTACCAGAGAACACTCATTCCTCACAACCCTTAACCCCTCACCAATCAAGAACCCGTCGATCTCTGCCTTAAATGACTTGGCCTCTGCAGGGATGATCCCTGGCTGCTCCCATCGGGCGCTGGAGCTACAGAGGGTAGACCCGAGCTCCAGTCGGCCTGACGTTCCTCAGCCTGCAATGGTCCGCCGTTCCCAGCTGTGTGGGGGCCTAGGCTGCCGGGACTGGGCCCCTTGCTCCCCTGCCTTTGGTTCAATTCCCTCCACACTCTCCACCTCGAAAACGGGAAACAGAGGCTTTGATTCAGAGAGAGAGACACACACACATGAGCAGAAGACATGACCATTTAAAGTTTGCCCATAAGTTGGGAGTCACAGGCCTTTCGGCCCAACTCATCCATGCTGACCAAGTTCCAAACTGAGCGAATCCCATTTGCCTGCATTTGGCCCATATCCCTCTCAACCTTTCCTGTCCGTGTACCTGTCCAAGTGTTGTAATTGTGCCCGCCTCTGCCACTTCACCTGGCAGCTCGTTCCACATACCCACCACCCTCCGGGTGAAAAAGTTGCCCCTCGGGCCCCTTTTAAATCTCTCCCTGCACCCCCCCCCCCACCACCACTTTAGTTTTAAACTCCCCTACAGTGGGGAAAAGACTCTGATGATCCACTTCTTCTATGCCCCTCATGATTTACAAACCTCGAGACACTCACCCCTCAGCCTCCTACACTCCAGGGTAAAACAGTTCCAGCCTGTCCCGTCTCTCCTTGTAACCTGAGCCTCCAGCCCCGGTAACATCCTCGTAAATCTTTGCTGCACCCTCTCTAGTTGAATACCATCCTTCCTACAGCAGGGCGACCAGAACTGCACACAGTGCTCCACATGTGGTCGACGTCTTGCTGATGAGGGTTGAAGCGGTGCACTATGCTGTTGCAGGCCAAACCATGCTTGTAATATTCCCCGTGACCACTCATTACAAAGCAAGTGGAACAAGAGGACGAGCCTCTATGAAGCCAACCGTGGGGCCAACTGGGGTTGTATAACTGTACTCTTACTTCTGAACCTGGGGCTGCGTTTACACTGAATCACCACAGGGCTCAGGCTAATGGAATTCCCAGTGCCTGAGCGAGAGACCGATGTGAGTCAGCCGGTAACTCGGAGTAAACACGAGGCAGATACGGGAATTCATGAGCACAAAGTGTGGACTGACAATCTCCTCCCACTTCCTTCCCACAGGTGCCGCCCATGGTGAGTACACATCTCCTGCCCAGACTTTGGACGCATGCACTTGTCTGGTGTGTTTACCTGATTAAAACTAAAGTTAATGTTCGGGACCTTTGGTTCTTCTGCAGTCCTGGTTAATATCCACACCCAATGCTCAGGAGCATTAATTGACCAATAGCCCTTGATAAGGTTACTCGTAATGTTTGGGGACCTTGTCAGTGAATGGTAGAATGGTGGATCTGGAAGTAGTTGATGAGAATGTGGGGAGAGTAGAATACGGGATTTGTGTAGCATTAGTGTAAATGTGTGGTTGCTGCTTGGTGTGGACTTGGTACATGACCCTGTGCTCCATGTGTTAATTGACCAGATGCCTTGCATAATGTTACTCTCAATGTACGGGACCAGAATGTTACTCTCAATGTACGGGACCAGAATGTTACTCCCAACGTACGGGACCAGAATGTTACTCTCACTGCTCAGGGGCATACATTGACCAATAGCCCCAGTCTCTGGCTTGAATTTTTCGGTTCTGATTTTCAGCAAGGTCATGTAATTTGTTTACTTAATTGACTTTCATTCTCTTCCAATCACTATAAGGCACAACAAAAAGGCATGCGGGTCAGTCAATTTGGGTTTAAAATGGGCGGCGCGGACTCATTGGGCCAGAAGAGCCTGTTACCACACTGTAAATAAAACTTAAAAAGAAATATCTTTAAGAATGATATCACGGGCACATTCAAAGTCATATTATCATTAAAATTTATTTTGCTTGTGCAACCTTGGTTAAACAAAATTACTTCTGCAGCTATAATAAATCTTTAAAATATTTGTATGGTTTAAATAAATGAAACACATGTATGTACATTTTATTTATGTAGATATTTAGGATTTGTTTTAAATCAAAGTCAGTAAAACATTGACTAATTCTGACCTCTGAGCGCTGAGTGGTGACCTTATGCCTCCCATGCCCTCCCGGCCTCTTTCCCCACTAGCCCCAGAAGCTGAGACTGGAGGTTTAAAGCTGGCAGGTGACAGGAGCTGTAAAAATCCACTGGGAATTTTCCCGGTAACTCTGTGCTCCTCACACACTTGTTCAGGCGCTCCCTTAATTTGACAACACCCTCCAACTCTCAGACACAATCTCCTCCGTGTTCACTGTGGGGAAGGGAGTTAGTTGGCAAACTGAGCAATGGAAAAACTCCAGAACGTGTTAGCATTAAAGAGGAGGAGGTCTTGGGTATCATAGCAAGTTTAAAGGTGAATAGATCCTCAGAGGCTGATGAGATGTATCCCAGGTAAGGGAGGAGATTGCTGGGGACCTGACTGAGATATTTAAATCTGCACTAGGCGACAAATGTGTCAAACCTGGTAACTACAGGTCGAACGGCAGTTGTCAACAGTTGTTGGCAAGGAACAGGATTAATCAGCCCTTGAAAGGCAGAGATTAATCAAAGTCAATATGGTTTTTTTGCTAGGGAGGGTTTGCGAATGACCATCAGTTTTCTGAAGAAAAGGTAACAAAACGTACTGACGAGGGCAGTGCTGTTGATGCAGTCTACACAGAGGTCAGTTCGATCCTGACCTTGGGCTCTGTCTGTGCGTGGAGTTTGCACGTTCTCCCTCTGACTGGGTGGGTTCCCCCACCCCGGGTGCCCCAGGTTCCTCCCACATCCCAAAATATGCGATGGGTTGTGGCCGCCGTACGTTGCCTCTAGTGTATAGTTGAGTGACGGTAGAACCAAGGAGGACATATGACAGAGAATAAATAGTAGGGGAATTGGGACGGATGGGATTGCTGTGTTGGGGGCTAGTATGGACCAGATGGAGTGAATGGTCTCTTCCTGTCATTAGCAAGAAAGATTAAAGCACACTCAATATATAGGAGCCTTAACTGACCAAGTGTTACAGTACTAAGATTGATAGGACTGTTATCAGAGGGTAGGGATGTGGGATTTGTCTGATAGCTCTCTCATTGTGCTGACATGATCCAAAAGGGCCAAATGGGCTCCTCGAGTTGCCGGGATACGACGCACGGCTGACTTGTTCCCTTCCCGCCTCAGGTGCAGGTGAAGGAGCAGAAGCTGCCGCAGATGTTCTTCAGCGAGCGTTACCTGGTGACGCGGGGGCTGACGTACACGGCGGTCAGGGAGGTGAGCGAGACCTACCGGCTGGGACCCGGCACCTACATCATCGTGCCGAGTACGGAGCAGCCCAACGAGCAAGCCGAGTTCATCCTCCGCACGTACTTCCACAAGGGCAAGCCCCACAAGTAAGCTGCCTCACTCGCTTGGTGTGAATGTCCGTCTCTCTCTCTCCCTCTCCCCCGTCTCTCTCCCCTCTCTCTCTCTCCGTCTTCCTCGCTCTCATCCCCCCACTCCCACTCTCCCCCCTCCTTCCCTCTCTCCCTCCTTCCCTCTCTCTCTCCCTCCCTCCCTCCCTCTCTCCCTCTCCCTCCCTCTCTCCTTCCCTCCCTCCCTCTCTCCCTCTCTCTGCCTCTCTCTCTCCCTCCCCCTCCCCTTTTGCCCCTCTCTTCCCCCATCTACCCCCCTTTCCCATGCTCTCTTTTCTCCCCCCTCTCCTTCCCCCTGCGCCCCTCCCCGTACTCCGTGTGATGTGCCAGGCTCCCAGTGCAGGTTCTGCTGCTGGGATGGACTGAGCTGGTAAGGTGTGGCGGTCTCTCACCCCACCCATCCCACGAGAGCTGCTCTGTATCCGGGCATTAAAATCCCACCAAAAACTGGGGAGCTGAATTTGGGCTGACAGCAAGGAGATCTCCAGGGAGATGCCGGGTTTGACCAGGAAGCCCATCAGCCCCAGTGCTGGCCTCCACCCAGGACAACATCTGCCCCCCCCCCCCCCCCACCAGCCTGGAGCAGCCTCTGTGCGGGGCTGCAGGTCCGTTGCCCCCTGTAGTTGCCCCATTGCCTCGACCCTCCAACGGTGCACACCTGCTGTGACTGAATCCCCGCCACCGGCTCCAGGCAGCGGGAATGGGAAACTAAGGGTCACCATAAGCACCAGCCCGGGTCCCGGGAACAAATGGGATCCATCGTCTCCGCTAGGACAGACCCTCCCTCGTCCATTGGAGACACTGCTCTGCCTGTCTGGGTGAATTGATGGGAATAAGACCATAAGACAAAGGAGCAGAAGTCAGCCATTCGCCCATCGAGTCTGCTCTGCCATTCTGTCATGAGCTGATCCATTGTCCCATTTAGCCCCACTCCCCCGCCTTCTCACCATAACCTTTGATGCCCTGGCTACTCAGATACCTATCAATCCCTGCCTTAAATACCCCCAATGACTTTGCCTCCTCAGTCGCCCGTGGCAACAAGTTCCACAGATTCACCGCCCTCTGGCTAAGGAAATTTCCCGCATCTCTGTTCTGAATGGGCGCCCTTCAATCCTGAAGTCATGCCCTCTTGTACTAGACTCCACAGTAAATCCACAGTAAATCCATGTAACTCATGGGTCACTTCACTTGCAAGATACCAATCCCAATCTCAAGTCCAATCATCACTCACTCTGCTGTCCAACACCTTCCTCAGAGAACACATAGAGAATGACCAAACAAACACTCTTTTGTCTTTGTGGATCTGTGCATCACTGCAAGGCCACACTGATTGCCCATCCGTCACTGCCCCCAGAGGGCTGCAACAGTACAAGATGGGCTCACCACCTCCCCCCTCTGGGGGCAGTGAGGGACGGGCAATCAGTGTGGCCTTGCAGTGATGCACAGATCCCACAAAGACAAAAGAGTGTTTGTTTGGTCATTCTCTCCCACATGCTGCTGGGCAGGGTGTCCCGGGATTTAGACCCAGCGACGGTGAAGGAACGGGCGATAGGTTTCCCGAACAGGATGGCGCGGGACCGGGAGGGAACCTGTGGGTGGTGGTGTTCCCCTGCACCCGCTGACCCTTGTCCTTCACGACCCGAGAGGTCACAGGGAGGAAACTCGTCGCTGACAAATGGCTGGGGTGGGGGGGGGGCGCTAAACACACGTCTACACAAGTGACAAGATGCTGGGGAGCTCAGCGGGTCAGCAGCATCTGTGGGGGGGGGGGGGGGGGAAGAGTGGACAGTCGATGTTTCCAGGTGAAGGGTCTCGACCCGAAACGTTGACTGTCCACTTCCCTCCACAGTCTCCCACTGGCTTTGAATAAATCTCCAGCCAGTTATTTTGGGAACTTCTGTGGACAAGGTCGTGGTCACTTTCTGGAGAGTATCCTGCAATGATAAAACTCTTTCAGGTCCTGAACATTTCACTGCCACTTCAACGGCCGTTGTTCTTTTACACAGCAAGTTCCACGTGTGGCAGACTCCCAGACGCCGTGGTGGTGATCTAATGGCTGAAGTGACCAGGATACAAGGGAGAAGCTTCTGCTCTTCTTCTGTTGGGGGGGTGGGGTTTGTGAATCACTGGAATTCTCTCTTCTACCCCCGCCTCCCCGAGAGGTGTGGAGGAGGAGTCCCAGAGAGAGGTACAGCACAGAAACAGGCCCTTCGGCCTACCGCATCCATGCTAACTTACTGTCCATCCACACTAATCCCATTTGACCCCAGTAGCACCCTATCCCTCTGTGCCTTGCCGATTCGTGGGTCTGTCTAAACATCTCTCGGTGACCGTACCTGATGCTACCTCCACCTCGGGCGCGCCTTCCAGGTATCGACGGCGCTCTGTGTTCAAAAAAATTCCCCACCGATCCCCTTTAAGATGACCCCCGCTCACCTTAAATCTAAGCCCTCTTGTTTTTGACACCCCCACCACAGGGAAAAGATTCTGCCTACTATCTAAGCCTCCCATAATTTTATCCACCTCCATCAGGTCACCCCTCAGCCTCTGTCACTCCAGGGAAAACAAGCCCAGCCTGTCCAATCTCCCCCATAACTAAAGCCCTCCAATCCCAGCAAGAGAATGAGGAATCTGCTCTGCACTTTCTCCAGCACAACCACATCCTTCCTGTAGTGTGGTGACCAGACCCACACACAATACTCCGTGCAGCCTAACCGAAGTCTGGTAAAGTTGCAATGTAACGTTCCCAACACTTATATTCTGTCTCCCGACCTCTGAAGGCTAGCATGTCACATGCCTTCTTCACCAGTGAATGTGCTCAGGGTGCGGGCAATGGGTATGGAAGTGGGCAGGAAAGTGGAGCTGAGGCCAAGATTGGATCAGCCACCATCGTACTGAATGGGCGAAGCAGGCAGGAAGGGCCCAATGGCCAATGTTGTATGTGTGGGATTTAGCGGGAAGACAATGAGGTATAGGGAGAAGATGCATCTCTCTGGTGGGAACACACTACCATCATTTACAGCCACGGCCAGAAAGCACCTCTACTTCCTCAAAAAGTTAGGGAAGTTCAGCCCGTCCCCATCAACCCTCACCCATTTTTATCGATGCACAACGAAAATATCCTATCCGGATGCATCACGGCTCGGTACGGCAACTGCTCTGCCCATGGCCGTAGGAAACTGCGGAGAGTTGTGGACACAGCTCAGCGCATCACGGAAACCGGGACTCTGTCTATTCTTCTCGCTGCCTCGGTAAAGCAGCCAGCACAATCAAAGACCCCACCCACCCAGGGCATTCTCTCTTCTCCCCCTCCCATCGGCAGAAGATACAAAGCCTGAAAGCACGTACCACCAGGCTCAAGGACAGCTTCTATCCCACTGTTATAAAACTATTGAACGGTTCCCTAGTACGATAAGATGGACTCTTGACCTCACAATGTACCTCGTCATGGCCCTTGCACCTTATTGTCTGCCTGCACTGCACTTTCTCTGTAACTGGAACACTTTATTCTGTATTCTGTTACTGTTTTCCCTTGTACTGCCTCGATGCACTGATGTGATGAAATGATGTGTATGGATGGCATGCAAAACAAAGTTTTTCACTGTACCTCGGTACATGTGACAATAATAAACCAATTTACAATTTACCATTGGTGGGGGAAGGTGGAGGGGTAATACTGCCCGAGGGTGTGCTGTGGAGGGCAAGGCCGACTACTGTCATCTTCCTGTGTGTCTGTCTCCAGCACACAACCGTCACTGAGCAGGCAGGAGTACAGCGAGTGGGAACAGATCTTCGATCAATATGCCCAGGTGAGTGACACCATGTCGCCCCCGGTTACCGTTCTGGGGGGGTGATGGGAAGTCGGCCTGGGCCTACTGGCCTGGGACCTGAGGACAGTCAGCCCAGTCCCAACCCCCCAACTCAGTCCCCACTCACTCCCCTCATCCACCTCCTCCTCCCCCACGACCCCTCCCACACCATCCCCACAACACCCAACACCCCTGCCCTGACCCTCCCACCACACCCCCAGATCCCATTCACCCACCCCCCACACAACCCCCACCCAGGTGCCCCCTCCCACACCTCCCCCACTCACCCCCTCCCCTCCCCCCACCTCCCCCACTCACCCCCTCCCCTCCCCCACCCCCACACCTCCCCCACTCACCCCTCCCCTCCCCCCACCCCCCACACCTCCCCCACTCACCCCTCCCCTCCACCCCCCCCCACTCACCCCCTCCCCTCCCCCCACACCCCCACTCACCCCCTCCCCTCCCCCCTCCCCCCACCTCCCACTCACCCCTTCCCCTCCCCCCACCCCCACACCTCCCCTCCCCTCCCCTCCCCCCACCTCCCTCACTCACCCCCTCCCTCCCCCCACCTCCCCACTCACCCCTCCCCTCCCCCCACCCCCCACACCTCCCCCACTCACCCCCTCCCCCCACCTCCCCCACTCACCCCCTCCTCTCCCCTCCCCCCCCCTCCCCCACTCACCCCCTCCCCTCCACCCACCCCCACACCTCCCCCACTCACCCCCTCCCCTCCACCCACCTCCCCCACTCACCCCCTCCCCTCCACCCACCCCCCACACCTCCCCCACTCACCCCCTCCCCTCCACCCACCTCCCCACTCACCCCCTCCCCTCCACCCCCTCCCCACTCACCCCCTCCCCTCCACCCACCTCCCCCACTCACCCCCTCCCCTCCACCCACCCCCACACCTCCCCACTCACCCCCTCCCTCCCCCACCCCCCACACCTCCCCCACTCACCCCCTCCCCTCCCCCCACCCCCCACACCCCCCCACTCACCCCCTCCCCTCCCCCCACCCCCCACACCTCCCCACTCACCCCTCCCCTCCCCCCACCCCCCCACACCTCCCCCACTCACCCCCCCCTCCCCCTCCCCCCACCCCCCACCTCCCCCACTCACCCCCTCCCCTCCCCCCACCCCCACACCTCCCCCACTCACCCCCTCCCCTCCCCCCACCCCCCCACCTCCCCCACTCACCCCTCCCCCCACCTCCCCCACTCACCCCCTCCCCTCCCCCCACCCCCCACATCTCCCCCACTCACCCCCTCCCCTCCCCCCACCCCCACCCTCCCCCACTCACCCCCTCCCCTCCACCCACCCCCCACACCTCCCCCACTCACACCCTCCCCTCCACCCACCCCCCACACCTCCCCCACTCACCCCCCCCTCCCCCCCCACCCCACCCTCCCGCACTCACCCCCTCCCCTCCCCCCACCTCCCCCACCACCCCCTCCCCTCCCCCCACCCCCCACACCTCCCCCACTCACCCCCTCCCCCCACCTCCCCCACTCACCCCCTCCTCTCCCCTCCCCTCCCCCCACTCACCCCCTCCCCTCCACCCACCTCCCACCCTCCCCCACTCACCCCCTCCCCTCCCCCCACCCCCCACATCTCCCCCACTCACCCCTCCCCTCCCCCCACCCCCACCCTCCCCCACTCACCCCCTCCCCTCCACCCCCCCCACACCTCCCCCACTCACACCCTCCCCTCCACCCACCCCCACACCTCCCCCCACTCACCCCCTCCCCTCCCCCCACCCCCACACCTCCCGCACTCACCCCCTCCCCTCCCCCCACCTCCCCCACTCTCACCCCCTCCCCTCCCCCCACCCCCCACACCTCCCCCACTCACCCCCTCCCCCCACCTCCCCCACTCACCCCCTCCTCTCCCCTCCCCTCCCCCACTCACCCCCTCCCCTCCACCCACCCCCCACCCCCCCCCACTCACCCCCTCCCCTCCCCCACCCCCCACACCTCCCCCACTCACACCCTCCCCTCCCCCCACCCCCCACACCTCCCCCACTCACCCCCTCCCCTCCACCCACCCCCCACACCTCCCCCACTGTCTAACACTCACCCATGTCCACCATTCCCCTCATATCTAAATCCATCGACCTCATGGAGGTTTATAAAATCATGAGGGACGTAGATCAGTGAACAGCCACAGTCTACTCCCCAAGGTAGGGAGTCTAAAACTGGAGGGCATCAGTTTCAGGTGGAGGGAAAGATTTAAAGGGACTTGAGGGGCAAGATTTTCACACAGAGGGTGGCGGGTACATGGAACGAGCTGCCAGAGGAAGTGGTAGAGACAGGTACAGGTACAAAGCTTAAAAAGTATAAGGACAGTTAAAGTCAAAGTGGAGTTTCTTGTCATAAGTCCATGTGTGCTCAGGTGCAATGAAAACTTACTTGCAGCAGCGTCACGGGCACAAGAGCTTCAGAGACACAACATTCACAAGAAAAACATCAAGTACGATCAAATTGTACAAGAAAGAACACAATTAGGACAAAGAAACAAGATCCATTGTAGTGCCAGGTGACCAAAGTGATGGTGGTGTTGCAAAGTGGTGTGGGCAGGAAAGGTTTCGAGGGATGAAGTGGGATGAGCTCAGGTAGATAACGTGGTCAGCAGGAATGAGTTGGCCGAAGAGTCTTCTCCCGTGTTATAACGACTCACCCACCTCTCCCAGTCCAACCTTCCACCGTCCCTCCCCAGATCTCTCGCGCAACCGCACCCCTCCCCCTCAGCACAGACTCCCCGCCCCCAGAATGTTTGTGGGCCCTCGGGGGTTAAATGGGGAGGGGTTGGCCTGGGGTTTGAGTGGCTGTCTGCTGGGGGCCGATGAGGAATGATCAGGGGGTGGTCTGTCCGGTTTGGGAACCAGGATCACCAGGAATGTCTTCCCAGACGCTGGGTTGTGGGGGAAATTCTGAGGGTGGGGGAGAGATTCGGTGGGGGGTCAATTCTGTGGGTGGGGAGATTCAGGGTGGGGGATAGATTCTGGGGTGGGGGAGAGATTCTGTTGGGGGGAGGTTTTGTGGGGCTGGGCAGATTCTGGCAAGGGGAGGGGGATGACCTGTGATGGGACCTCCCGCATTCACTCGCCCTCCTTGTTACAGATCCAGATCCCAGATGGTCCTGCCCCAACACGACCCGGCCGACATGTTGAGCCCCCCGCTCTCCCCCCAACCCCATGTCTCCCACCACCGTGCAGGTAAGATGGTAACCCCCCCAACCCCATTCCACCCCAAAGTGGGTGGAGGGGGCGGGTAGTGGGGGAGGGCTTTATGTTGGGAGAATGCCGGATGGGTCAAAGACAGGGTGGGATTGGGGGGGTTTGGGTGTAGTGGGGTGAGAGATAGTTTGTGAGGGTTGCATGGAGGAGAGCTTTGGGTTGGGGGGTATTGATGGGTGGATTTGGTGGGAGAGGGATTGGGGGGTGTTGGGTGGGGGACGGGATTGGGTGTAGTGATTGAGTGGGGAGGGGATTGGATGGGGTTTTTGGGTGGGGAGGGTTACGGTGGGGGTTTGGGTGGGGAGGGGTTACAGTGGGGGTACGGTGGGGGGTTTGGGTGGGGGAGGTTACGGTGGGGGTTTGGGTGGGGAGGGGGTACGGTGGGGGTTTGGGTGGGGAGGGGTTATGGTGGGGGTTTGGTGGGGGAGGGGGTACGGTGGGGTTTTGGGTGGGGAGGGGTTATGGTGGGGGGATTGGGTGGGGTGTTTGGGTGGGGGAGGGTTTATGGTGGGGGTTTGGGTGGGGGAGGTGTTATGGTGGGGGGTTTTGGTGGGGTGTTACGGTGGGGGTTTTGGTGGGGGGGGTTATGGTGGGGGGTTAGGGTGGGGGAGGGGTACGGTGGGGGGTTTGGGTGGGGGAGGGGTTATGGTGGGGGGTTCTGAGGGCACCCATGGGATCACCCCTCTGTGCTATCCCGGATCAGATCCCAGCGGCTGTGGGGGCTGTTGACGGGTCACCCCTCCCCTGTCGATCCAGTGGGGAGGGGGTCCTGTCGGGGAGGAGATACGGTGAGAACCTTCCTCCTCAACGCAGGCAGCAGAGGGTCATTGGACAGAGGGTGGGGAGGGGCGGCTCGATAACCCCACCCTGGGGATGACGTCAGCAGCACTCGGCGCTGTCTGTCCCCGACACCCCCGTATCTCAATGACTGTCCCCTCCTCCCCTCCCCTCCTCCCCTCCTCCCCTCCTCCCCTCCTCCTCCCCTCCCCTCCTCGTTCCCCTCCCCCCTCCTCTCCCCCCTCTCCTCCCCCCTCTCCCCCCTCCTCCTCCCCTCCCCTCCTCCCCTCCTCCCCTCCTCCCTCCCCCCCTCCCCTCCTCCCCTCCTCCCCTCCCCCTCCCCTCCCCCCTCCCTCCTCCCCTCCCCTCCTCCCCTCCTCCCCCTCCCTTCCTCCCCTCCCCCCCTCCCCCCTCCCCTCCCCTCCTCCCCCTCCCCCTCCCCTCCCCCCTCTCCTCCCCCCTCCTCCCCCCTCCCCCCCTCCTCCCCCCTCTCCTCCCCCCCTCCCCTCCCCCCTCCTCCCCCTCTCCTCCCCCCCTCCCCTCCCCCCTCCTCCCCTGCCCTCCCCCCTCCTCCCTCCTCCCTCTCCCCTCCTCCCTTCCTCCCCCTCCCTTCCTCCCCCTCCCCTCATCCCCTCCCCCTCCTCCCCTCCTTCCCCCTCTCTTTTCCCCTTCTCCTCCCTCCCTCCTCACCACCTCTCCCCTCCCCCTCCCCTCCCCACCCCACCCCACCCCACACTGAGCGATGAGTGACCACACCACCAACATCCGTCAAGTTCTGAACCAAACTCTGCTTCCTTTCCAGACGTGGCAGTCCTGGGGTTACCCTAACAACAGCACGGAGGGCACAACCCTGCCCACATCTCCCCCTGTGCAGGTAGGACCACCGCCTCCCCCCCCCCCCCCCCTCGCTGCAGGAACGGGTTGTGTCCAGGACCGGGAATGGCCAGGGTGGGAGCTGCCCGTCACCCACACTGGCTGCACATCTGGAGGGCCACAGGGGGACCCAAACATCTGGAACAGCGGCAGGGGGGACAACAAAGCTCAAACCAGTGTACCCCAGTGCTGGGGGAAAGGCCAGTGTGTGACACACTGTACCCCAGTGCTGGGGGAAAGGCCAGTGTGTGACACACTGTACCCCAGTGCTGGGGGGAAAGGCCAGTGTGTGACACACTGTACCCCAGTGCTGGGGGAAAGGCCAGTGTGTGACACACTGTACCCCAGTCCCGGGGGGAAAGGATTGTGTGTGACACACTGTACCCCAGTCCAATAGGAAGAGAACAGAGAATAGAACAGCACAGGAACAGGCCCTTTGGCCCATCATGTCTGTGCTGAACACGATGCCGAATTAAACCAAATCCCTTCTGCCTGCACATGATCCATCTCCCTCCATTCCCGGCATATTCATGTGTCTAAGAGCCTCCTAAACGCCACTATCGTATCTGCCTCGACCCCCCCCCTGGCAGCCCGTTCCAGGCACCCACCGCTCTCTGTGTAAAAAAAACGTACCTCACAAATCTCCTTTAAACTCTCCTCAATTTTAATTCTTGTACTTGACACTTGCACCCTGGAAAACAGACTCTGACTGTCTACCCTATCTATCCCTCTCACAATTTTATAAACCTCTATCAGGTCTCCCCTCAGCCCTCGCCGCTCCAGAGAGAACAACCCAAGTCTGTCCAACCTCTCCTTATAGCTCATGCCCTCTAATCCAGGCAGCGTCCTGGTGAACCTCTTCTGCAGTCTCTCCACATCCTTCCTGTAAGGGGCAACCAGAACTGCACACAATGCTCCAAAGCCGGCCTCACCACTGTTTTATCCAACTACAACATGACTTCCTGACTCTTATGCTCAATGCCCTAACGATGAGGACAAGCACACTGCACGCCTTCTTTACCGCCCTATCTACTTACGATGTCATCTTCAGGGAGCTGTGGGCTTGGACCCTAAGACCCCTCCGTACAGTAACGCTGTCAAGGGTCCTACAGTTTACTGTACACTTTCCCCTTACATCTGACGGCCCAAAGTGCAACGCCTCACAGCTGCCCGGATGAACATCCACCCTGAAAGGACAGAGTGTGACACAATGCACCATTGTTCTGTGACGGGGAGGGAGCCGATCTGTTTCAGACTGACGTGTTCCCCTCACTTTGACCCTCAGAGTGCAGAGCTGGATGCGGCTGGGCTACAGAGGGTGCTGAACGAAGTCTTCCTCTGCGGTGAGTGACTGGCTGCCGGCTCGTGTCCCCGCACGGCGACTGCTCCTTCTCTGCCCGTGTGTGTCGGGTTGTATTGTGGAGGGCCGTGGGTGTCACGTGACAGCGCTGCCCATTACCTGGTCGAAAGACACACCACTGTCAGTCAAGGTTTGGCTCCACCCCACCCATCAGTGCACACCTGACCATTGGTCCCTTTAAGCACCTTTGTACTTGGCCTCGGGCCGTTGGCCTTTTTGAACTACCTGGGCTGGACCTCTCCAGCACTATAAAGAGTGCCACATGTGCCTGGTTCGCTCTCTTTGACTGCTCCGAGGGATTCATCCTCCTTGATCCCAGGCCGAGGAGCTGTGGAACGGCGCTGGAGAGATCGTTGGTAAGGCGTGCACTTCAATAGGGTTAGGAGCGTTCTAGTTGGTATTGCCGGTAGCGTAGAGCTGTGCCTGCATGGAGTCAAGGGGTGGCGAGCATCGTATTGCTTTTCCTTGATTGTCTGTACCCAGTTCATTGTGTGTGCGTGTGTATGTTTTACCCTTGTTGTGATTTTCCCCTGCTCGCTATCACCAGTGCGCGCGCGTGTGCGTGTTGCCCCCGTTACCTCTCTCCCCGCGTTTGTCTTTTGTAAATAAGTCATCTATCTCTCAGACTGTGTTCAGAGTCCTCGCCTCTGAGACCTCGAATCTGTTTCACAACACGGGTGCTGATGCCCGTCTTCTCTCCGACAGATGAGAGGCCGTCGGAGGGGTTCAGCCTCGACCACTGCCGTGCGATGGCGCTCCTCATCAACGTATCCTACCGCTCGATGCAGTGGGGACCAGGGGCACCGTCGGCCGGGAGGGGTGCGGACGGACATTGGGGGAGAGGATGTGGGGAAGCGTGGGGGGAAGTGGGGATAGTCTCGACGGCAATAGACACAGGGGCAGTTTGGGGGGAGTGGACTCTGGGAGGGGGCAGATGTGAGCAGAGAGTGGGAGGATGATTAGAGGTGGCCGGACACAGTGAGGGAGTGGCCGGCACTGTGGTGCAGCGGGCAGAGCCACCGCCTCACAGGCCCAGAGACCCCGGTTCGATCCCGACCTCGGGTGCTGTCTGTGTGGAGTCTGCACGCTCTCCCCGGGACCGGCTGAGACGGTGTGGGCTGTTGGACGGGTGTGGTCAGTGGGGGGGGGGGGGGGTTAGACCAGACTGCGCAATGGAGAAGTGGGCGGACAGTGGAATTGGACAGGAGACTGGATGGTTGGTGGTGGGGGGATTGGGGTGGGCAGGGATTGGGCGGGAGTGGGATTAGGACAGACTGGAATTTGGGTGGTTGGGGGGGCGGTTGGGGGCAGTGTCCAGCCGGAGACTGGAAGCTGGGCTTGAGTTACAAAGACCAGTGTTGGGTGGGGGGAGCAGGAGGGTGGCGGGAGACAGATTGGGAGGGGTCAAGGGGTAAGGAGGGGGTCTGGGCATGGGGGTCCCACTCAGCCTGGGGTAAACCAGACCCGGGCTCTGGGGAGTGATCCGAACCCTCGCAGATATTGAACTGCAGCAGTGAACAGTGGTGATCCTGTAGCCCAGGCAGTCTGGAGAGGGTGGGTTCACACCCTGCCTCGTGCACTCACACTGGCCTCGCACACACTGGCCTCACAAATGACACACTCATTGGTCACACACATACACACACACACACACACACACACACACGCTGACGGAGGAAACACAATGTCCCTGCCGTCGGCCACATCAGGGCACATCTATTGGTCTCCGCCTGCCCACAGCAGCCTCCTGCCTCTACAGTGGCACCCTCCCTTCCCCACAGCAGCTTCAGCGGGCAGTGGGATGGGGGGAAAGAGCCCCATGGTCGGTATCTTGAGCCTTAACTGGTGGTCACAGTTCAACAGTTTAGGAAGACTCAACAAACAGGATTTCAGACGCTTCTGGGAAAAGATTGAGGCTCTAAAGGTATTGGAATTGGTTTATTATTGTCACCCGTACCGAGATACAGTGAAGAGCTTTTGTCTGCCTGCCATCCTGACAGATCATTCTGTACATTGAGGACGTACAAAAGGGAAAAACAGAATGCAGAATAAAGTGTCAGCATTACAGAGAAAGTGCAGTGCAGGCAGACAATAAGGTGCAAGGGATGTGATGGGGTAGATTGTGAGGTCAGAGTCCATATTTAGAGTGCGAGAGGTCTGTTCAAGAGTCTGATAACAGCGGGACAGAAGCTGTCCTGGAGCCTGGTGGTACGTGCTTTCAGGCTTCTCCCCGATGGGAGGGAGGAGAAGAGGGAATGTCCGGGGTGGAGGGGTCTTTGATTATGTTGGCTGCTTTCCACGGGAAGTGTAGGCAGAGTCCACGGAGGGGAGGCTGGTTTTTGTGAAGGGAGTATGATCATTCCCAGAGGTGGTGGGTTTGCCTGTGAGGAGGCAGGGGCTGTAATCTTGAGTCTCGGAGAATGAGAGGTGATACTGAAATGTACACGACAAAGATTGTCGACATCTCGGGTTGAAACCCTGCACTGGGACTGAGAGTGGAGAGGGGGTGGCTGGTGTAAGATGGAGAGGGGAGACAGGGGCCCAAGGTGACTGGTGAACTGAGGAGGGGTGGAAGATGGAGGGCAGGTTGAGCCAGGTAGGGGAGAGGAGGGGTGAAGTTGGGAGACTTGTACTTACCTGTGCTGGTCCCAATTACCCACAGTTGGTCTGTAGCCTTCTGTGTCTTGGAGATTTCAAGTGTCTGTCCAGATTGCTATTGGAATTGGTTTATTATTGTCACTTGTACCGAGGTGCAGTGAAAAACTTGTCTTGCATACCGATCGTACAGATCAATTCATTACACAGTGCAGGTACATTGGGTTAGTACAGAGTGCATTGAGGTAGTACGGGGTAAAAACAGAGTAAAGTGTCACAGCTACAGAGAAAGTGCAGTGCAATAAGGTGCAAGGTCACAACAAGGTAGATCGTGAGGTCAGAGTCCATCTCATCGTATAAGGGAACCGTTCAATAGTCTTATCACGGTGGGGTAGAAGCTGTCCTTGAGCCTGGTGGTACGTGCCCTCAGGCTAGAAGCAGTACATTTGTAAGACTGTAACCACCCAAAGGGCTTGTTTCCCTGCTGTGTGACCCTGACACCTGACAGACACCAAACAGTGTGGTGTGGGTATTTTTGGCCAGGGGGTGATTCTGGGACCCTCCCTGCCCACCGTGAGAGACCCTCCACCCCAGACGCGTTCAGCGGGTGGGGCAGTCGGTGCTCTCGGGGCCCAGACAGGCTTTGGGTTGTTGGGGGATGGGCAGGGGAACGGAACCAAAGCCTGGCTGGGACGGAGAATGGAACAGGGACAGGCCCTTCGGCCCACAGTGTCTGTGCCGGACACAGTGCCAGACCAAATCCCTTCTGCCTGCATAGGACCCACATCCCTCCATCCCCTGCAGATTCCTAGGTCTATCCAACAGCCTCTTAAACACCTCCTTTGTATCTGCCTCCACCACCACCCCTGGCAGCCCGTTCCAGGCACCCACCACTCTCTGTATAAAACAAAACTTGCCCCGACATCTCCTTTAAACTTTCCCCCTCTCACCTTAAAGCTGTGCCCTCTAATATTTAACATTTCCACCCTGGGAAAAAAATTCTGACGGTCTACCTTATCTCTGCCTCTCATAATTTTATAAACCTCTATCAGGTCTCCCCTCAGCCTCCGCCGCTCCAGAGGAAACAACCCAAGTTTGTCCAACCTCTCCTCATAGTACCTGCCCTCTAATCCAGGCAGCGAACCTCTTCCGCACCCTCTCCGAAGTCTCCACATCCTCCCTGTAATGGGGGCGACCAGAACTGTGCGCAACACTCCAAGTGCGGTCGAACCAAAGTTTTATACAGGTGCAACGTGATTTCCTGACTCTTGTACTCAACATCCTGACCGATGAAGGCAAGCGTGCCGTATGCCTTCTTCACCACCCTATTGACTTGTGTTGGCACTTTCAGGGAGCTATGGACTTGCACCCCAAGATCTCTCTGCACAGTCATGACCTTATTGAGTGGTGGGTCAGGTCAGAGGGACTGAATGGCCGTCCCTTGGTGTCCTTCTGCGTGTCGGCCCAGAGGGCTGACAGGTTGAAGGTCCTTCCTCTCCAAGGGTGGGCTTCCTTCCCTTGCCCACTGCCCGTGTCATCGCCAGGAGGTCCCGCTGGGAATATCCCATCCTGAGACAGAACAGAAGTTCCTGCCGGATAGACCCTAGCTCCCTGCCCCTCCATTCCCCCGGCTCCTCCCTCCCTCCTGCCCCACGTTGAGGCAGGCCGATCCCTTCATTGGCTTTGCCATCAGCTCAGGTGCCCTCCCCCCCCCCCAACCCATTGGCCCATTTCTGCACCCACCAACCTTCACCCCCAGATCCCATTGGTGGTCACCGGGCGCAGGTTACTGGACTTGATTGTGATTGGCTGTGACGTAGCGGGGCGTCACGCATCGCGAGTAGGATCTCCCGCTGAGTTCTTCCTCCTGTTCTTCAGGATCTCTTCCACGAGAGGGACGTGGAGGGCTCGGGACTGTTGGATCTGACCGGACTGTTTGACTGCTTGTACGACATGGGTGAGTGTTGGTCGTGTCCTTTGGGGCCACCAGGTTCCCAGTGATCGCCGCCGGACCTTGAGGTGAACGAAAGCTGTCAAATTTCAGAGCAAAAAACCGGGAAGGGAGGGGGGGAGCAAGGATCAATGGACAACCAGTGGCCTTCAGGCTGGGGGAGTTTATTGTCACGTGCACAAGTCCATGTGTGCACAGGCGCAATGATAAACTTACCTGCAGCAGCATCACGGGCACAGAGCTTCATGTAAGCAGCGTTCACAAGAAAAACATAAATTAAACATAAATTATACACAATTTTTACAAGAAATAACACAATTAGAACAAAAAACAAAGTCCATTTTAGTGCATCACAGTGTTGCTCAACTGTAGTGATTCGGGTTGTGCCGGTCGGTTCAAGAACCGAATGGTTGAAGGGCAGTAGCTGTTCCTGAACCTGGTGGTGTGGGACTTCAGGCTTCTGTACCTCCGGCCCGATGGGAGCTGTGAGAAGGTGGCACGGCCCGGACGGTGGGGATCCTGGATGACAGACTGGAAGAAGAATAACAATGGGGTTGAAGGAAGGGTTAGGGTTGGTTACTTCCTCACTTAATCACAATGCAGAACGAGGCCATTTGGCCCACCGGGTCCCTGCTGACTCCCAATAGAGCAATCTAGTCTCATCCTCTCTTTATCTCCCTGTACCCCTAAGGCTTGTTCTCGCTCACCCCGTCCCCATCAACTCCTATTTTGCTGCTTACCTATGGTGGGGGCCATTCACAGTGGGCAAGTAACGTGTCACGTGGAAGGAAACTGGACAGTCTCCCGGTGCCGGAGACCCGGGTTCGATCCCAACCTCGGGCGCTGCCCGTGTGTGGAGTCTGCACGTTTCTTCCCGTGACCACGTGGCTCTCCCCGGGTGCTCCGGTTCCCTCCCACGTCCCCAACCACGTGCGGGGTGGGGCGGTTCATTGGCTGCTGTAAATAGCACCCCCCCCTCCCCCTGGTGTGTGGGTGAGGGGGGGGGAGTTGATGGGAAATGTGGGGAGAGTTGGTGAATGAAGGTGATTGCTCTCCGAGCCAGCAGACTTGATGGGCTGAACGTCCTCATCCCGTGTTGTGAAGAGGCGTGGACGACATCCGTAACTTGCACTGCCCTGCCCTTCTGGTGTCTGCAGCGTTCGCCTGCACCGTGCTGGGGATGCTGCGGCCTGACGCGCTGCTCTCTCTCCCTTCTCTCGTCCCCCAGGTTACCCAGCCAGCAGGTCGGCTCAGAAGCTGATAGCCCTGAGGTACGCTGACCCGTTGGGCAGGATGAGCCTGGTGAGTTTCATCCACTGCTGCCTCCGCCTGGAGTTCACCACCAGTAAGTGTCTCTCCACCTCTGAGCCGGACCCTTCGGCCCTTTGTCCCTGTGCTGGCTCTCTTGGAAAAACTACCCCGCTGTGATAAGACTATTGAACGGTTCCCTTATACGATGAGATGAACTCCTGACCTCACGATCTACCTTGTTGTGACCTTGCACCTTATTGCACTGCACTTTCTCTGTAGCTGTGACACTTTACTCTGTACTGTTATTGTTTTTACCTGTACTACATCAATGCACTCTGTGCTAACCCATTGTAACTGCACTGTGTAATGAATTGACCTGTATGATCGGTTTGTCAGACCAGTTTTTCACTGTACCTCGGTACAAGTGACAATAATAAACCAACACCAATACCGCTGGAATCTGAAACCAAAGCAGAGACGGTGGGAGATCTCAGCCAGTCAGGCAGCATCCGTGGAAAGAGAATCCAACGCGATCCCGTCACCTGTCGGATCTTCCCCCCTCCTCCTGTGACCCAAGCAGAGATTCACTTCTCGGGTCACAAGTCATATGGCAGGGAAATGGGCTTTTTGGCCCAACAGGTCCGTGCCGACCAAGATGCCCCATCCAAGCTGGTCCCATTTGGCCCATGACCTTCTCACCCTTTCCTATCCGTGTCCCTGTCCAAGTGTCCTTTAAACGTTGTTACTGTACCCGCCTCAACCACTTCCTCTGGCAGCTCGTTCCACACGGATACCAACCATGTGTAAAAAAAAAGTTGCCCCTTTTAAATCTCTCCCTCTCACCTTAAACCTATGCCCTCTAGTTCTTGATTCCCTGACCCCAGGAAAAAGACTGTGTGCATTCACCCTGTCTATGCCCCTCACGGTTTTATACACCTCTATACGATCACTTCTCGGTCTCACACACTCCCAAGGAATAAAGTCCCAGCCTGTCCAACCCCTCCCTATAACTCAGGCCCTTGAGTCCCGGCAACATCCTGGTAAATCTTTTCTTCATTCTTTCCAGTTTAATCACATCTTTCCCATAGCAGGGCGACCAAAACTGAACACAGTACTCCAAGTGCGGCTTCACCAGCATCCTGTACAACTGCAATATAACATCCCAACTTCTGTACTCAGTGCCCTGACTGATGAAGGTCAGCGTGCCGAGCACCTTCACCACGCTGTCTACCTGCGACGCCACTTTCAGGGAACCATGGACTTGTATTTGTTCCTCTTCCAATCTAGTGAACTGCGTTCGGTGCTCACAGTGTGGTCTCCTCTACACTAGAGAAACCAAACACAGGTTGGGCAATCACTTTGCAGGACACCTGCGCTCAGTCCGCAGGGGTGATCCAGAGCTTCCTGTGGCCTGTCACTTTAATTCCCCATCCTACTCCCTTTCTGACCTGTCTGTCTATGGCCTCCTGCCCTGCCACAGTGAAGTCCAATGTACACGAGAAGAACACTTCTTCCATCTGGAACGAACGCTGAATTTTCCAGCTGGTCTCTCATCGTTTCCATTGATCATTGCCTATGTCCCTTTCTCACCTCACCTTCTGAGACATTAACTGGTTTCTCTTTCCACAGATGCTGCTTGGCTGGCTGAGTTCTTCCAGCCTGGATTTGTTTCTGACTCTTTGGAAGTCAGTCCCATGCCATAGAATCCCCATCACCCTTTCCAAGTGTAGGAAGGATGTGATGAAACCGGAGAGTGTGCTGGAAAGATCTGCAGGAACTTGTTGCCAGGTCAGGAGGGCTTAAGTTAATAGGGAGAGGCTGGATAGTCTGGGACTGTTTTCCCTGGAGCGAAGGAGGCTGAGGGGTGACCTCATGGAGGTTTATAAAATCACGAGGAGCACAGATAAGCTGGACAGCCACTGTCTTTTGTTCCCAAAGGAGTCTAAAACTAGAAGGCAAAGTTTTAAGGTGGTAATTGGTTTATTATTGTCATATGTATCAAGACACAGTGGAAAGCTTCTGTTTGCCTGCTATCCTGGGAGATCAAGAGTTCATCGTCATCACATCAGAGGTCTGTTCAAGAGTCTGATAAAAGCGGGATAGAAGTTGTCCCTGGGCCTGGTGGTATGTGCTCTCAAGTCTTTGTATCTACTGCCCGATGGGCGGGGGGAGAAGAGAGAATGTCCGGGGTGGGAGGGGTCCTCGATTATGTTGGCTGCTTCACCGAGGCAGCGGGAAGTGTAGACGGAATCAGTGGAGGGGAGGCTGGTTTGTGTGCTGAGCTGGGCTGTGTCCACAACTCTCTGCAGTTTCTTGTGGCCTTGGACAGAGCAGTTGCCACACCGAGCCGTGACGCATTCAGATAGGAGAGAGGGGAAAGGTTGAAAGGGGAGCTGAGGGGCAACTTTTCCGGCAGAAAGTGGCGGATATGTGGAACGAGCCGCCAGAGGAAGCGGTAGAGGCGGGTACAGTTACAATGTTTAAAAGACATTTGGACAGGTTCATGGATGGGAAAGGTGTCGAGGGATATGGGCCAAACACAGGCAAGTGGGATTAGTGTAGACAGACATCTTGGTCAGCACGGACAAGTTGGGCCAAAGGGCCTGTTTCTGTGTTGTATGACAGTGGTCAACCCATTAAATTTGGAATCAAATTCCCAGAATTGGATGGTTGTGGAGTTGGGAGAGATTACTGGGATGGTGAGGGGGAAACGAGGAGGATCGGAAATCATGGAGGAGAACGAGTTGACCGGCCCCTGCCCAGTGGACTGTTTCGACTTCCGGTGACCCTAATCACTGTGTTTGCTCTTTCAGAGATGTTTAACAGGTTAAGCGGAGCCGGCCAGGACTCAGTCTGGGTGCAGAGGAGGTAAGGGGGAGGCTTGAACCTTGACACTCTCTCCACACAGCAGGCCACTCCACATCCCTGGCTGGGTCCCACATCCCTCTCCTGGGAGCGGCCAGGAACCCGCGGAGCTGAGAAGCAGGGGGACGGATGGAGGGAGGGAGGGGAGGTGTCTGAATTCGGGGAGGGAGATGAGGGATGGAGGGATGTGGGCCTGGTGTCCCGCCCCAACCCTTCCCCTGCTGGTGTCCTGCCCTTCCCCTGCTGGTGTACCCCCCCTAAACCCTTCCCCTGCTGGTGTCCTGCCCTTCCCCTGCTGGTGTACCCCCCCCTAAACCCTTCCCCTGCTGGTGTCCTGCCCTTCCCTGGTGTACCCCCCTAAACCCTTCCCCTGCTGGTGTCCCCCACTAACCCTTCCCCTGCTGGTGTCCCGCCCTAACTGTCCCTCTAACTGCCCTCCCCCCGGCGTCTATCACTCTAATCCTTCCCCCAGCACCCTCCCTGAATGCTGGATGCGAACAATACCCTCATTCTCTGCCTCGGTGTGTCCTCTCCCCTGCAGTGGATGCTCTACACCACCTACTTTTAATGGACTGGATCAGCTGGGTCACTGCCCGCACCTCTGGACAGGAGACGATATCCCGGCCGGAAGCGTTCCCACTCCAAAGGGCTTGGATCCCAGTGGGACCAAGGTGGACTGAGCCGGGAACCGCTGGATGTATGGGAGCCACCCTTCCCTCTGGCCACCGAGGGTCCCAGCCAGACGTTGACCAGCCCTGCCCCCGGCCCACGCTGCCTCTGAGCCCTGGAATGCCCCGCGCCCCCCTCGGATTCTGCCACTCACCAGCAACAAGTTACAGCAGCCACTTAACCCGCCGAACCCAGGAGGAAACCGGAGCGCCCGGGGAAACACACGTGGTCACAGGGAGAACGTGGAGACTCCTCACAGACGGCACCCGAGGGCGGGATAGAACCAGATGTGGGGGGAGGGGAGCGGAGGGGTCGCCCCATCGGGATCCACCCTCCCCGAATGTTTCCCATAATTGCCTCCCTTACTCATCCAGCACTGGGAGCCTTTGTGTCCCTGCTTGTCACCCTCCAGCAGCTGTCTCCCTCTTCCCCCTCCACCCTCCCCCCCCCTCCTGACTCCACCTTGCTCATCATCTGCCCCCCTCCTCCCCCCACTCCACCTACCACCCAATGGCCTCTGTCTCCCCCTCCCCTCTTTATACCGGACACCTCCCCTCTCCACTCCCAGCCCCAAAGCAGGTCTCGAGCCAAAACGTCGACAGTTCCTTTCCCTCCCCCACGGACGCTGCTCGACCCTCCAGCAGATAGTTTGTTGCTCGAGATTCCAGCACCCGCAGTCTCCGTGTGTCCCGCCGCGCCACCGGGGACCTGTGCTCCGGGTGCCAGGCCCACCTTTGCGTTGACATTTTGACTTTGACTGAGACACCAGCCCCACCGCCCTGCTCAGCCAACGGTCTAAAACTGGGGCGACGCATACAAGGCTTCCTCACAACGGCAGCGTGAAACACAGAGATTCCCCGGGCAGCATCAATGGAAGCAGCAAAGCCAGTCGAGTGAAAGTGTATCTGAAGCGGAGTTGTCCTGGCAACGGGCAATGGCTTGGTAATGCTCTCTGAGCTGGAGGCTGAAGCCTGTCTGAGATCCCCAGGTTGTGTTCGGAGTGTGCTGAGGGGAAGGCCAGTGTGTGACGCACTGTACCCCCAGTGCTGAGGGGAAGGCCAGTGTGTGACACACTGTACCCCAGTGCTGGGGGGGCCAGTGTGTGACACACTGTACCCCAGTGCTGGGGGGAAGGCCAGTGTGTGACACACTGTACCCCCAGTGCTGAGGGGAAGGCCAGTGTGTGACACACTGTACCCCAGTGCTGGGGGGAAGGCCAGTGTGTGACACACTGTACCCCCAGTGCTGAGGGGAAGGCCAGTGTGACACACTGTACCCCCAGTGCCGGGGGGGAAAGGACAGTGTGTGACGCACTGTACCCCCAGTGCTGAGGGGAAAGGACAGTGTGTGACAGACTGTACCCCCAGTGCCGGGGGAAAGGACAGTGTGTGACACACTGTACCCCAGTGCCGGGGGGAGAGGACAGTGTGTCACACACTGTACCCCAGTGCTGGGGGGAAAGGACAGTGTGTGACACACTGTACCCCCAGTGCCGGGGGAAAGGACAGTGTGTCACACACTGTACCCTCAGTGCCGGGGGGAAAGGACAGTGTGTGACAGACTGTACCCCCAGTGCCGGGGGGAAAGGACAGTGTGTGACACACTGTACCCCAGTGCCGGGGGGAAGGACAGTGTGTGACACACTGTACCCCCAGTGCCGGGGGAAAAGGACAGTGTGTGACACTCTATACCCCAGTGCTGGTGGGGAAGGGGGGAGGACAGTGTGTGACACACTGTACCCCAGTGCCGGGGGGAAAGGACAGTGTGTGACACACTGTACCCCCAGTGCTGAGGGGAAAGGACAGTGTGTAACGCACTGTACCCCCAGTGCTGAGGGGAAAGGACAGTGTGTGACACACTGTACCCCAGTGCTGGGGGGAAAGGACAGTGTGTGACACACTGTACCCCCAGTGCTGAGGGGAAAGGACAGTGTGTGACACACTGTACCCCAGTGCTGGGGGGAAAGGACAGTGTGTGACACACTGTACCCCCAGTGCCGGGGGGAAAGGACAGTGTGTGACACACTGTACCCTCAGTGCCGGGGGGAAAGGACAGTGTGTGACACACTGTACCCCCAGTGCCGGGGGGAAAGGACAGTGTGTGACACACTGTACCCCAGTGCCGGGGGGAAAGGACAGTGTGTGACACACTGTACCCCCAGTGCTGAGGGGAAAGGACAGTGTGTGACGCACTGTACCCCCAGTGCTGAGGGGAAAGGACAGTGTGTGACACACTGTACCCCCAGTGCCGGGGGAAAAGGACAGTGTGTGACACTCTATACCCCAGTGCTGGTGGGGGGAGGGGGGAGGACAGTGTGTGACACACTGTACCCCAGTGCTGGGGGGAAAGGACAGTGTGTGACACACTGTACCCCCAGTGCTGAGGGGAAAGGACGGTGTGTAACGCACTGTACCCCCAGTGCTGAGGGGAAAGGACAGTGTGTGACGCACTGTACCCCAGTGCCGGGGGGGAAGGACAATGTGTGACACACTGTACCCCCAGTGCTGAGGGGAAGGCCAGTGTGTGACACACTGTACCCCAGTGCCGGGGGAAAGGACAGTGTGTGACACACTGTACCCCAGTGCCGGGGGGGAAGGACAGTGTGTGACACACTGTACCCCAGTGCTGAGGGGAAAGGACAGTGTGTGACACACTGTACCCCAGTGCCGGGGGGAAAGGACAGTGTGTGACACACTGTACCCCAGTCCCAAGTTAAACTCCTTGTTCACCTGACACCATAAAAGAATGAATTTTCGTTTTACCTGCTTTGCTGATTCACTGTTTTACTTTGAAATCTTTTGTATTTTGTCTCTTTTCAATAAGAAAAATTTGATTAAAATGTGGCCACGGAGTATGCGAATTGTGCCGTTCCATGAATCCTGCTTCTTGTTTTGAAATTAAAGCAGAAAGTGCCTGAAACACTCAGAGTCAGAAAGCATCTGTGGAGAGTTTATGTTTCTGGTCCAAGACCACTTATCAGAACTGGGAAGAGAGTCAACAATTAGTTATAACTTGTAGAGAGCACGGAGGAAAGATGGACAGGATAAAGGAAGTACTTGTGATGGGGTGAGGACAGGGTTGCAGTGGGGATAAGTCATCCAGTTAAATGGACTAATGGGGCAGTTCAAGGGTGATTCTGTTTCTTTGTCTGTGTTGTGTGTTGCAAAATGCAGGTTTGTGGGACGTGCCCAGCAGGTCAGACTGTGGTAAATGGAGTGGGTAAAACTTGGCCAATGTCACAGGTGGACGACTTACAGCAGAAATGGCCGATTCTGATACACACAAAGAAAGCAAGTTCCCTGAAGCTGTAGGGTCCAGCGTTGAGTTCAGAAGGACGCAGCGGGCCCGTACGGAAGATGAGATGTTGTTCCTTATCCTCCAGTGGACCTCGTTGTCGCAGCGCAGGAGTCAGGGTGGGACGGGGAGCTAAAGTGGAGCTGGAAGCTCAGGGACACCCCCACAGACCGGACACAGATGCTCCTCACAATGATTGCCCAGTCTGTGTCTGGTTCCTCCAGTGTAGAGGAGACCGCACTGTGAACACCGAAAGTAGCTCACTGAATGGGAAGAAGTCCAAGTGAATCGCTGCTTCACCTGGACTGTCTGGGTCCCTGGATGGTGGGAAGGGAAGGGTGAAAGGACAGGCGTTGTTATTGCCAGTCCTTACATGGGAAGGTGCCGTAAGATGGGGAGTGGTTGGTAGGGATGAGAGAGCGGACCAGGGAGTCGGGAAGGGAACGGTCCCCTTCAAAATTCTGAAAGGGGAGGGGAAGGGAGGGGTGTGTGGTGGTGGGATCCCGTTGGAGCTGGTGGGAATTGTGAAGGATGATCCATTGGATACTGGGGGTGGGGGTGAGGGGAGAGGGGGTGGGGCCCAGGGGGACTCTCTGTTCTTGTTCAGTCCAGGAGGAGCAGGACTGAGATCGGGGGGGGGGGGGATAGATGGGATGTGGCCCAAGGGCTCTGCCCGCAATGGTGGAGGGGCAGCCACACCCCCCACCCCCACCCTCTCACCGCCACCACTCCCCCCATCATCCCCCTTCGCCCCCACCACTGCCACAACCCCATCACCACAACCCCCCACCACCACACCCCCACTACTCCCCCACCAGCCACAACCCCCCACCATCACCACCACCTCCACCCTCACCCCCATCACCCAACATCCCCACCCCCACCAGCAACCCCCAACCAACCCTACCCCCACCCCAACCACCCCACTACCACTTCCCCCACCCCAGAGGGACGCTGACACCCCCTACCAGTGCAGTGGTCCCAGCAGAGACTGAGACCAGGGCGGAGGGAAGCCGACCGCCTCGAGCTCCCAAACCCCAGCCACAGACCCCCGCCCCCCCCAGGAGGAGGAGCCAATGGAGGAGGGGAGGGCAGAGGGACAGGAGGGGGAGTGGTGGGTGGTGAGAGAAGTGGACACCCCAGAGACAACAGGCTGCAGAGGGTAAAACTAACGGGAAGAAACGGGCAACGCAACAGACAGACGGAGGCGGCCTCTCCTCGTCGGAGGGTGAAGCCAACGTGGGAAACCGTCGACGCAGGCAGAGGCAGCGCGAAGGAGGGGACCAGGAGGAGAGACCACAGACAAATACAGGTGAGGAAGAAGTTCAGCCGGCTGCTCCCTCCCCCGACTCCAGGAGACCCGGAGCAGCACGACGTCCAGTGCACCCCAGCTCCGGGAGACCCGGAGCAGCACGACGTCCAGTGCACCCCAGCTCCGGGAGACCCGGAGCAGCACGACGTCCAGTGCACCCCAGCTCCGGGAGACCCGGAGCAGCACGACGTCCAGTGCACCCCGCTCCGGGAGACCCGGAGCAGCACGACGTCCAGTGCACCCCAGCTCCGGGAGACCCGGAGCAGCACGACGTCCAGTGCACCCCAGCTCCGGGAGACCCGGAGCAGCACGACGTCCAGTGCACCCCAGCTCCGGGAGACCCGGAGCAGCACGACGTCCAGTGCACCCCAGCTCCGGGAGACCCGGAGCAGCACGACGTCCAGTGCACCCCAGCTCCGGGAGACCCGGAGCAGCACGACGTCCAGTGCACCCCAGCTCCGGGAGACCCGGAGCAGCACGACGTCCAGTGCACCCCAGCTCCGGGAGATGGAGGGTACAGAACAATCAGAGCCGGAGGGCAGAACAGGAACAGAGACTAATCTTCCCCCTAGCGACACCACCAGCATCGCCACACCCTGGGAAGGACCATTCCCAGTAGCTGAGCCCAAACACAGAGCTGCGTTTCAGCAAGGCTGTGGGCACGTGGGCTCAGGCTGACTGACAATGGACAGCATTTGTGATCCCTGAACTCAAGTAAACAGTGGAGATAATCTGGCATCTCTAACCGTGTGCAGGGTGAAGAGCACTGCGCGATGTGTGAACACCTTGCATTACCTGGCCAAGGTCAAGGCTGATGTGACCTTTATACAGGAGTGTGAGCTGCCTCACCTCTGTAACTATCGGAAGTGGTTGCGATAGTGGTCCCAGGGATTGTCTGTATGGTCGGGGGAGGGAATGACAGTTGTGCATCCGGTCTGGGAATTCTGCTGCAGGGAGGTAACTTCTCTGCCACTGAAGTCAAAGAGGTGGGGAAGGGCTCCTCGTGGCTGATGTAAAGTACCGTAACACTCTGCTCTGACTGATTAATGTGTACGCCTCGCCCGTGTGGAGCGAGTGGCTGGCTGTCCTCCAGCAGCTCCCACCGCCGCTGGCAATGTCCCCACCAGTTGTTCTGGCCGGTGACTTCAACTGCACCATCTGGACAATCTGGCAGCCCCAGACTCCTGATGGGAACGGTTAAAGATACCTTCAGCACCCCTGCAGGTGGAGCACAGCCGCAACACACTTGGACCGGAATGGACAGCTCAGTACGGTCCCGGATAGACTTCCTCTTCACGTCGAAGGCAGTCATAGTCAGATCCACCGACGCCACGCCGGTCTTCTCTGACCACTGCCTCCTTCCAGCCTCCTGTCACCTACAGGAGGACCAGAAGGCAGGCAGGAGGACGTGGAAGTTGAATGTCAAGCTGCTGACCCCAGAGAACACGGAGGAACTAAAGAGGGATTACACAGGTTGGAGAACCGTGAAGCCCCTCTGGCTCCCCGCTTCACT